>NW_024429219.1:5465000-6162500 GCF_017639785.1 Mesocricetus auratus | reverse complement strand
AGTAGGATCTCACTATGCATCCCTGGCTAGCCTGGAACTTGCCTTGCAGACCAGGATCGTCTTGAACTCAACAGAAGTCCCCCTGCCTCTGCCTCCTGAGTGCCGGGATTAAATGGGAGCACCACCACACTCAGTGATGATTTAAGTCTTGAGAGCCTCTCTCAGTCTGAACCTGGTTACTGTGATAGTCTTGAAGGCCGGGTATGTAGCTCAATGGTAGAGCCTAGCATACAGGAGGTCCTGGGTTCCATCCCCAGCACTGAAAAACAAGCAAGATAGCCCTGCTGCTGGGAGAACACAGAGTTTCTAGCAGTTCCAGGTGGGGCCAGAGCAGGGCGAGACCATCTGGAAAATGCAAGGCTCAAAGAAAGAGAAGGTGAGTGAAACAAGACAGAGGGATACAGGGAAGAGAGGCTATCACACACAGGCCACAGGACAGACCAGAGCCCCAGGCCTAGTCCCACATACAATCCAGAGAACCACCCCCACTGCCCCACAGAAGAGTCGGGGAGTCCTGGAGGAAGTTAGACCCCCCAAATCTTTCGGAGACCGAGTTCAGACTTCATTTGTGCGAGAGTGTCTTGAAAACCACAAGAAAGACCCAGCGACCAATCTGTCATCCGCTGGGGCCAGAAGAAGAGGCTCATTGGATTTGGTGGTCAGTGACCCCCAAGGGCACACAGTTTGGTAGGGGTGAGGGCAGAGGGCAGGTCCTAAAGTTAAGGACCACTCCAAAGGCAGGAATGGTCACGACAGTTACCGCTCCCTGTCCTCCATCTCCCTGTCTTCTATCTCTCTGTCCTCCTCCTTTCTCTCCTCCAGCTCCCTGTCCTCGGGTCCCCTGTCCCCTGTCCGCTGTCCCCCTGTCCTCTGGCTTGAGTGCTTTCTCACAGGCATCACGCTTGTGTGGTCAGAGCTTATGGCAAATAAGTATCCAGACTCTAGAGGTTTGCACTCAAGATGTTCTAAAGGCTAAGCCAGGCATGGTGGCAAATGTCTGTCTAGAACTTGCAAGGTGAAGGAAGAAGGGTTAGGAATTCAAGGTCATCCTTGGCTACATAGTGAATTCCAAGCTAGCCTGGGGTACATGAGAATCTACCTCCAAAGTCCAAAACCAATCCCCTCCCCTAGCAGTGACACTTTAGGTGAGACAGAATGGAAACGTGTCAGGACAAGTGAGTCTTAGCAGGGAGGGTTTTAAGTGATGACCACAGAGGTAGAAAAGGCAGGACCCGGAAGGGGCTTCTAGCCCCCAAAGTCAGACACATTCTGAGACAAATTGGGCCCAGAATCTCCTCTGCCAGAAATTTCCACACTGTTTCATGATCCAAAATGTAGACTAACCTTGGTCACTTTTGTCACCTGCTCTTTATCTTGAAAATGAGAACATGAAGAAAACATTAGACTCTCATGCACAATTAAAATGAAAAACATGGCTGGAGAGATGTCTCAGTGGGGCTCAAGTCTTTAATACCCCAGGTTTGGGGTATCTCAAAGATCTAAACCACAGTGATTACAATTATTTACTAATTAGTTCTAATAATTATTTCTAATCCTTTAATTTCTCAGTGTAACTGGAAATAAACAGTAAGGTTGTAGGCTAGGACATGGCTCAGTCAGTAAAATACTTGCCACACTGAGGTTTTTTGTTTTGTTTTGTTTGGTTGTTTGTTGTTTTTTGATTTTTCGATACAGGGTTTCTCTGTATTTTCTGTATTGCTTTGGAGGCTGTCCTGGCACTCACTCTGTAGACCAGGCTGGCCTCGAACTCACAGAAATCCACCTGCCTCTGCCTCCCGAGTGCTGGGATTAAAGGCATGTGCCACCGACATCCGGTTGACACTGAATTCTTATAACCCATGTCACAGCTGGACATGGCAGTGTGGATCTGAATCCCAGTGCTCATATGTCAAGGTGGAAGGCAGAGGCAGGAAATCCCCTGAAGCTGGCAGCCTCCAACCTAGCAGATGAAGCACCAGACAGTAATAGATCCTATTTTAAACAAGGTAGAAGCTGATAGCAGACTCCTGAAGCTGTCCTGAGTCCTCCACATGCGTGCCCAAAGTCACACACGCACACGCGCACACACACGCACACACACGCACACACACACGCAAACACACGCACACACACACGCACATACACGCGCGCACACACACACAAACATACACACACAGACACAGACACATGCACACACATTGGTACACACATACACACATGTATACACACACGTACACGTATATACACACACTCACACACAAACACACACATTGGTACACACATATACATACATACACATATACACACACATTGGTACACATATACACACATATACACACGCAAACACATATACACACAAACATGCACACTCACACACGTATACACACACACACACACACACACACACACACACACACACGCACGCACACGACCACAGTGGTTTGAATGAGAAAGGTCCCAGATGGCATGGCTCCAGTATTTGAGCCCTTGGCGTCCAGTTGGTTGTGTAGTTGGGGAAGTCTGTGTGTATTTGAGCCCTTGGCGTGCAGCTGGTTGTGTAGTCGGGGAAGTCTGTGTGTCACTGGGTTGGGCTGTGAGAGTATGTACATCCTCACCTGCGTCTACCTTGCTCTCTGCTTTGTGCTTGTTTGAGCATGCGTACTCTAGGCTTCCTCCTCCACCACCCGCCACGTGCCTTCTCGCACCGATGGACTTTTATCCCTCTTGAACCACAGCCAAAATCAATTCTGTCTTCTTTAAGTTGCCTCTGGCCATCATGTTTTATCACAGTGGCAGAAAAGTAACACAGAGAGCTAGGTGGTGATATGTTATTTATGATTCATTAAAGCTTGCCTGAGGATTCAGAAAGCAAAGTCAATCACAAGCCATAGGAGCAAGGCACACCTTTAATCCCAGCAGCCAGAAGCTAGGAGGTGGTGGTACACGCCTTTAATCCTAAGACTCAGGATTAAGAGGCAGGCGGATCTCTGTGAGTCCGAGGCCACCCAGATCTACACAAGACTGATCCAGTTCTGAAGAGAAACAGCCCACACAAAGGTGATCTCAGCACCTGGGATCACACGCCTTTAATCCCAGCGTTAGGGAGGTAAGTAAGACAGGAGCAGGGTCTCAGTATGGGGCATTGATTCTCCAGCCCCACGGAGGATAGGAAGACATTGAGTCTCGGGAGGAGAGGCAGCAGGGTCAGCCCACTCAGCCTGAGGTAGCGATGAGAGCTAGCGGCCCACTTCTTTTCTTTGCTGTTCTTCAGCTTGAAGTCTGAACCCCAGCATCAGGCTCTGGGTCTTTTATTCATCGTGTGACAGAGACAACAATACACAGAAGGCCTGTGAGATGGCAGAGCTGATTGACACTTGCCAAGCCTGACAACCTCAGCTCAAGCCCAATGACCAACATGGAGGAGAGAGGAGTGACACGTATGCACTGTGACACATGCACGCCTCCACACATACGCAGAATTAACAGTGGCATTAATAACAATTAATTAGTTAAAAGGTAAAATCTAAGGTTGCCTTGTGTTGTGACCCCGCTCGGACACCCCATGGGGGAGGGGGTGAGAAGACTCAGCACCAAGGACTCAGGTGCTGGGAGCCAGTGAGTAGCAGAGCTGCCGCAGACTCATTCACTAGAGAAGTTTTGTTTTGTTTTTTTGGTTTTTCGAGACAGGGTTTCTCTGTATTGTTTTGGAGGCTATCGGTCCAGCCCAGCCTCGAACTCACAGAGATCCGCCTGCCTCTGCCTCCCGAGTGCTGGGATTAAAGGCGTGCGCCACCACAGCCAGGCTCACTAGAGAAGTTAAGCCTGCCTTTGTGCCCTCCCAAGGTTCTGTTGGCTTAGCTGGCTGACTCCCTGCTGTTGTCCTTTTCTCGCTGATGTCCCTGGGTCAGGTGTCTCTCTCTCAGCAGTCTCTGGGTACAGAGGCAGGCTGGGCTCATGCAGCCCGGCCTGGGCACCTGGGCAGGCCTACTGCGGCTTGGGTAGGTCGGCCTGCGGTTTCTCCTACAGCCTTGTCTTGTCTTGTCTTGCCATGGTGGGAATGGAATCCAGAATCTTTTTGTTTTGTCGCATTTTCTCATTTTTGCCTTGTTTTGTTGAGACAGGGTTTCTCCGTGTAACCCTGGCTATGCTGGAACCAGGCTGGCCTTGAACTCTCAGAAATCTGCACAGCTCTGCCTCCTGAGTGCTGGGATTAAAAGTGTGCACCACCACTACTGCCCTGCTGAAATCCAGAATTTTATGTGAAGTAAGCAGCTGATAGTCAGAGAGCCACCTCCCAGCCCTTGGATTTTGTTTTTATTTTTGTCTTGTTTTTGGGTTTTAGAGACAGGGTTTCTCTGTATTGTTTTGGAGGCTGTCCTGGAACTCTCTCTGTAGACCAGGCTGACCTCAAACTCACAGAGATCCACCTGCCTCTCCCTCCTGAGTGCTGGGATTAAAGGCATGCACCACCAACGACTGGTTTGTCTTTTTTATATACAAGTTCTTACTGTATTTCCCGGACTGATCTCAAACTCATGGTCCCCCTGTCCCTTTCCCAAGTGCTGAGATTATAGGAGTTTACCACCATGGCCAGCAAGATTGCACTAGAAAAAAAATTGAGATGCTTTCCCCTCAACAGACAATTAGCCCAGTGCACGAGGGAGCTACATCTGGAGAAAGAACACAAGAGAAACCTTGGAGGTCAAAACTGCAGCTTCCTTTAACTTCCAAACCTCATGTTTGGAGACCAACCAGTGTCTTTTCCCCTCCTTGTGACAACTGGGGGGCTGCTGGCTGGGGGCTGTAGGTTGCAGAGATGTAGCCCCTCTGCATGTGGAGGCCCCTGGCGAAACATCAGCACGGATCTTATCAGCCTGCCGAGGAGAACGGGCTCCTGCAAAAAGCCATTAAGGTCCAAAGGACAAGAAGATCACATACTAAGTCAGCCATGGGCAAACTCGGCAGTTCCAGCCTGCAGCCGAGCGAGCAGGGTGTCGGAAACTTCAGAGAGGCAGAGCGGACCTGCTCGCCTGCCTGGATGAGGATGGATAAGACAGGGACAGAGACGCCTCTGCCCACACCACACATGAAAGGGGTAAGTGCCAGTTTTGGAAACTGCCTCTGTCCCACGAACCTGGAGACCTTTGTATGCAGATAAGGGTCCTGGAGTCAATCTATCAAGGAGGGCTTGGAGGGGAGTGCCTACCCAGATGGTCACAGGGGGACTACCGAACCCAAACCCCGCGGCTCAGAATAAGCATACTCAGCGAAGCTTGCGGGGGGAGCGGGGGTGGGGGGGGGCACAGATGACGCTGCTTCACAACCCTCATCTACCCTGTCCCTCCACCCCTAATGGCAAAGGCAGGAAAAATGTGTGCCCAGAAACAGGAAGGAGGCCTCAGAGCTCTGACAGCACCTGCTTGGGTCACCTTCCCGAACAGCTCCCTCCCCCTCCTCCCAGGATCATAGTCGGCTCCCGGGCAGATCTTCCTTTCCACCTTAGGAAGAAGAGGGGGCCTAGCCTCCCTCACCCCACCCACCCCCAATGCTAGATGCCCCAGGAACCAGCCCGAACCAGCCCTACAAGAGTGAGTCCCTGACCTTGGAAATCTCTCCCGCAGAGCCTCAAGCCCACGCTGGTCCTGACCACTCTAAGCGCATCCTTTGGCTCAGCCTTCCAGTACGGCTACAACATCTCTGTGATCAACACGCCTCACAAGGTAGGCACAAGGGGCGGCCCATGGGTGGAAGTCAGGTGCTGTCTTGCCTCTGAAAGCCTCCGTCCTAGACTCCCCCAGAGGCTCACCTCTGAGGGCCAGAGGCGGCTAGAGCCGGTCATCTTTTCTAGGCGCCTTAGTGCTAGGGGACCTGCCTGGAGACTGTGCTCAGGCGCCTTGGGAGGGCCATGTGTGGATGGCTGGGTTTGGGGCAAGGAGAAGCACCAGGGATAAACGTTGGCTGGACCGAGTTCAAGAGGAGACAGGTGGTGTGAAGCAGAAACCTGGGCAGGACAGTTGTAAAATAATTTTGCTATATGGGAGCGAGACTCCGAGAAGGAAGTTTAACAGGGGGATAATGAGGGGCATAGCCTGGGTTTCACGCAGTAGGAGCCATGTGTATACGGATGGGAGATTTGAGGTACAGAGAGAGAGAGAGATGGAGAGAGAGGGGGGGGAGAGAGAGAAAAAGAGAGAGAGGAGAGAGAGAAAGAGAGGGGGAGAGAGAGAGAGGAAGAGAAAGAGAGAGGGAGAGAAAGAGAGAGGGAGAGGGAGAGAGAGAGACAGAGGGAGAGAGAAAGAGAGAGAGGGAGAGAGAAAGAGAGAGAGGGATAGAGAAAGAGAGAGAGGGAGAGAGAGAAAGAAAGAAAGAGAGAGAGAGAGAGAGAGAGAGAGAGAGAGAGAGAGAGAGAGAGAGAGAGAGAGAGAGAGACCAGTGGAGCAGGACCCACAAGAACAGATGCAGAAAGGATGTCCCTGAAGGAGCGAAAGGGACAAGTGCCTTGGGTGGCACGGTCTATTCACTTAAGGTGTAAATTCAGCAGTACTGAAAAACAAACCGGCATCACAGAAGACAGGTGCAGCAATGCTCACCGGTCGTCTCAGGTGCTGAGGAAGTGAAAAAGGAGGATTGAGAGTTCGAGCCCGGCCTGGGTCAGTGAGACCTTGTATCGAAGATGGACAGGTAAATAAACAGACAGACAGACAGACAGATAGATAGATGTCATTAATTTAAAGCTATTGTTTATTTATTTATTTTATTTGTTTTGGTTTTGGTTTTTGGTTTTTCAAGACAGGGTTTCTCTGTATTGTTTTGGAGGCTGTCCTGGAACTTGCTCTGTAGACCACACTAACTTCGAACTCACAGAGATCCGCCTGCCTCTGCCTCCCGAGTGCTGGGATTAAAGGTGTGCGCCACCAACGCCGACTCAGCTATTGTTTATAAGAGGAAAAGCAAGTAGTTACCCATGGTATATATACATATGTGAATATGTACAACTAGGAATTGCATTTCTATGCATTATGTATGCAGATATTAGTTGCTTATTATCATCGATTCAGCACCTTTGATCTTATGAAGGTTTTAGTGGTTATTAGGTTTTGCAATACTGAGGAGCAAACCCAGGGCTTCTTACCAGAAAAATATTGCACCACAGAGTAACATCCCTGGCCAGGTTATTTTCCTAAGAAATATTTTATTTCACTAGGTATGGTGGTGCACACCTTTAGTCTCAGCACTGGGGAGGCAGAGACAGGAGGATATCTTGTGAGGTCAAGACCAGTCTGGTCTACATAGAGAGCTCCAGTACAGCCAGAGCTACATAGAGAGACCCTATCTCAAGAAGAAGAAGAAGAAGAAGAAGAAGAAGAAGAAGAAGAAGAAGAAGAAGAAGAAGAAGAAGAAGAAGAAGAAGAAGAAGAAGAAGAAGAAGAAGAAGAAGAGGAAGAAGAAGAAGAAGAAGAAGGAATATGCACGCATAATTGCATTTATTTACTTGTATCTATTCAGGCAGTCTTGAGTGTGCCTGAGTATGTGTGGGGCATGTACTGCCACAGTGACTGTGTGACGTCAGAAGACAGTAAGATCCTCTCTCTGCTTCTCCTTGAGGGTCTGACTCAAGCCATCAGCTTTGGCTGAGCGACCACTGGGCCATCTCACTGCTCCCATTCCTAGGTTTATCGAGGCATTATATACATCAAGCTGGCCCTGAGCCATCCTCCTGCCTCAGCCTCTCCAGTGTGGTGATCAGAGGCATGAGCTACTGCTGGTGGTGGCCCTGTCAGAGGAGCAACAGTTGGCAAGCGAGTGTCAGCCCACCAGGAGGTGAATTCCTGATGGATGAATCTCAGATAGGCAAAGCCCCAAGACCACAGACTCCAGAGTGTCTTTTGCTTCTGCTGTGACTACCCATGTTTGCCGCTGCCATCTTTCTCTGGCAAGGTGTGAATGGGTGATCCCCACTGCCTGTAATGTAGCGTGTTTACCTCATGGAAACATTCCACTCCACTGGGCATTTTACCTACATTACTATGAAGATGATTCCTTCCTAAGCTGTCTAACTGATAATAACGTTAGTTCCGATAGAGTTTTGATGATTGAAACTAACTACAAGGAAGTGTCACACAGCTAGGGCTTAGCTGCATAGATTACAGCTCAGGTTAATGATTAAGGAAAACAGTTGAGTCCCAGGAGCCGGGCTGGCTTGAATTTCTTAAATCTTGATGTCGAAAGATGCAGCCACAGGTTTCAGTGCGCGTCACAGCTGAAACGAAGCCTTAAAATGACGCCAGGGTAGATCGAGACGTTGTGATGACAGCTTTGAGATGAAAAACCCTAGAAAACAATCTTAAGTTCACAAGGACATGTAGCTAAGGAACAGACTAGTTAGGTTAGGGATCAAAAGACAAAGCAGCCCAATTCTTACCAGCTGACGCACTCTCCTTGCTAGGATTGATTAGTGATCAATGATGATGATTAATTGACTGGCAATTGTTTTTCCTGTATAAAAGTTTAGGGTTGTGATTTCTTTAAGATTCCTTATAAGATTACCTTTCACGATAGGTAATCAAGTGATTGATATGTTCTTTGTAAACACTCTATGTGGCCTGCCAGCAAAAGAACTGGCTGAGAAAAGTACATTGCTTGATCACACCCTGTTGATCTATAACAAGTTGCTCAGGTATGAACGAACGTGGCTTCTTGGGACATGTTTTTCACCTATAATACATAAAATCTTTAATCATATGAGGGATATGGGAAACATGCTGGGTTTTTTTTTTACTTGTACTCATTGTAATCATTCACTTGAAAATGAAATGTAGACACATTGTCATTTTTATATTGCTTGAAAGATTTTGCTGGGGGTGTATAAGCTGTAAGGGAAAGAACAGAGAGTTTGAAGAAAATCATCAAGATAGAGAGCAGGGACATCTCTGGATAGAAACAAGATTGGAGAATAAAGAATACAGAAGGAAACCGTCAAAAGAGTGTGTCTTCCCCTCACCCACTCAGATAAAAAAGTCATCATTCCTTTTGAGCCCTGCACTGCTGGAGGCTGGCCCCCAGGGCCCGGAAGGCTAGACTTTAGTCTACCACTGAGATACACCCCCCAGTTTGGGATCCTTTTTTTTTAAAGAATTTACTTATTTATTATGTATACATACAATGTTCTGCATGCATGCCTGCAGGCCAGAAGAGGGCACCAGATCTCATCACAAATGTTTGTGGGCCACCATGTGGGTGCTGGGAATTTAACTCAGGACCTCTAGGAGAGCAAGTGGTCCTAACTGCTGCCATCTCTCCAGCCTCTCCTCTCCACCGCACGTTTTAAGGCAGAATCTTGGTAGTTGAGTCTAGCCTCCCACTCTGGATGTAGCAAAGCTGACCTTGAAGTTCTGATCCTCCTGCCTCTACCTCCCCCTAGTGCTGAGATTACAAGCATGCACCACCACAGCTGATCTTATTCAGGGTTGGGGATGGAACTCAGGGCTTCCTGCACACTGGGCAAGTACTCTGCCCTCTGAACTGCATGCCCAGGCCCGGGCAATCTCTTCTAAGGATGATATAGGTAAAGAGTCATCACAATTATAATTAATGTACTGGCTACTTTTATGTCAAGTTATGCAAGAGAGAGCCATTTTGGAAGAGGGAACCCAACTTGAGAAGATGCTCCCACTAGACAGGCTGGTGGGCAAGCATTTTCTTGATTGATGGTTGCTATGAGAGAATGCAGCTCACTGTGGGCGGGGTCATCCCTGGACAGGCGGTCCAGGTTTGCATAAGAAAGCAGGCTGAGAAGCCCATGGGGAAGCAAGCCAGTAAGCAGCGCTCCCCCATGGCCTCTGCTGCAGCTCCTGCCTCCAGGTTCCCGTCATCCGTTCCTGCCCCGACTTCCCTCAGTGATGGGGCGTGAGCTGGACGCTATAAGAGACAATGAGCCTTTTCTCCCCAAGATGCGTCAGGTGTTTTGTCACAGCTATGGAAGTCTATCATTCCAGGCAGCAGCCGATGCTTTATATAATGGTGAGGGGATTAAAGCTACAGAGGTTGTCAGCTCCCCAAAGTCACCCAGCTAGTGTGAGTCTTGTCTACACTGCCTCTGGCAGCATAAGGCTGTGAAAGGGAATTTTCAATCTTTGTTCTTGTTGTTGAATCTGCCTTCCCATCTCTTCCCCGTTGCACACAGAGTGTTATTTTGCTCTCAGCTGCCCACAGGGCGGCTCGAGGTTCAATGTGTACGGCCGGTACTGGCAGGAATAGTCCGCTATGAGACGGCAGGGGGCAGCTGAGGACACTTTCATCGCCATTTCTATGAGTCGCATAGTATCCTGAGCAACGGATGGGGCCCTGTCTTTCAGGTCTTCAAGTCGTTTTACAATGACACGTACTTTGAGCGGCACGGAAAATTCATGGACGAGCATTCCCTGTTGCTCCTGTGGTCCTGCACCGTCTCCATGTTCCCTCTGGGAGGCTTACTGGGGTCCTTGATTGTTGGCCCGATGGTCAATAAATGGGGCAGGTAAATAGTGATGTCATTCCCAAACTTGAAATTCATCACAGCAAGCCGCAAGCTCCCCTGACGACTGAGCTCCTGCTGCGTAGCCGAGACCACCCTGAGATCAGATCCGAAAGCAAGCTTCCGCCTTGCCGCACACATCTGGGCACAAACTAGCCAGACCCTTTGGGATCTCTTTCCTGGGCAGCCACATAGGAGAAGCGTCCTTCCACCGCCTGCCCCAGAGACCCCGCACTCTCTGAGGTCAAGGTTCTGGTGGTACTTAGCTTGGTGCCTCGTAGGCACTCATGGCAGGTGTTCAGAAATGTCACTGAAGGAGATTCGTCCTGGGGTCAGACGGCTTCTGGTCCTAGTAGCAGGTGTCCTGAAGTTGGGAACAGGGCTGGGTGAGTCACCACACGTGCCTTGGCCTCGTATCTTGGTTGGAGGGGAAGCCCAGATGTGTGCACTTTGACTGCTCGAAGACCCATGCTACACAGGCATGGCTGAAGATAAGGCGGGCTGTACGGGTCAAGGTCCCAGGAAGGGGAACCCTGGGTTAAGGTCTTGGGGTGAGGCCCAGCTGCCCTCTGCTTGGCCAGGTCAGGCTTGAACTTGTCACACCAAGGCAGGCTGTGTGAGAATGCGGAGTGGAGAACCCACAGGGAAAAAGAACTCTAAAAACATGGCGGTTTCCTTTTCCTGCGTTAAAGAAAACATTATCCGCTGGAAATTGTCTGCTTATGAAAACTGCACCCGGAAGCCTCTCCTCTTGTAATACTTAGTGGACGGTGAGCTCGTCCTTTCTTGTGCGGTTGAGTGAAGAAAGAATTCAATAGATTTGATCATGCCATAGGTCAGGCTATGTATGCTATCACCTTGCAAACATTGATTAGACTATTGTAGAACCCAAGCTCTCCTCCTCCTCCTCCTCCTCCTCTTCCTCCTCCTCCTCCTCTTCCTCCTCCTCCTCCTCTTCCTCCTCCTCCTCCTCTTCCTCCTCTTCCTCCTCCTCTTCCTCTTCCTCCTCCTCTTCCTCTTCCTCCTCCTCTTCCTCCTCCTCTTCCTCTTCCTCCTCCTCCTCTTCCTCTTCATCCTCCTCTTCCTCCTCCTCCTCTTCCTCTTCTTCCTCCTCCTCCGTTATGAAACTTTGGTTGTAGAAGCTTAAAGACCTTTTTTTTTTTTGAGATAGTGCCTCACTTTGTAGACCAGGCTGACCTGTCACTCAGAGAGATCCACCTGCTTCTGCACCCCAGGTACTAGGATTAAAGGTGGGTGTCACCACACCCAGCCTCTTAAAGACAGTCTCTTGTTATTTTGTTTAAGTTACCGGTAATGAAACATGAACCGCCAGTCAACAGTCCCACGTGGAGTTTATTGGTAGAGAGGAAAAAACGGGGGGTGAGAGGAGACCAACCCGAGCAGAGAGAGAAGGGGGAAAGATGGAGCAGAGGTTTAAAGGGGAAGCCCGCGCATGCGCACTGAGTCCTGTAACCGCAGTCACGTCACTGTGCGTGCCCCGGCCCCGTCGTCAGGGGGCTGGGGTCAGTATGATGCTGGGGTTCCAACACAGGCTCCTCAGGCCCTTACTGCAAATGAGGAGCCAGAAGGTGAAGTGAAGTCAGCCTGCCTAGTAGGGTCCCGTCAGCCTGCGCTTCCCTGAGGCCTGCAGGTTTCTTGGGGTTCAGGAAGGGTAAGGGGTTACCAGGAATACAGGACTGCTATGTGCTATTTATCCTCCTGGGTCTTCAGGGGCTCCAGGGGGAAGCTTCAGGGCTGTGGCAGCCCTAGGGAGAAAAAAGTGGCCAGGGACAGCCCGAGAGCACTTCTGAGTGTTGATGAGCAGGGGACATTTCCATAAAGACCCATAAGCCCTGCTTCACCCACAACAGTCAGGCACTGGGCCCTCAAACCACTGGTGGCTCCAGGCCTGAAGATGGGGAGCAATTAGCAGCCCCTGGAGTGGGCGTGGCAGAACACAGCTATAATCTAGCCCTCTGGAGGTGGAGGTTGGAGCATTGGCAGCCTGGGATACATGAGGCCCTCTTTCAAACAAACAAACAAACAAACAAAACCTAAAAAAAGCAACAAGGGGTGGCGTCCAGGGCCCGGGGGGCACCCAGCTTAGCGCTGCTGTACAGGTCTTCCCTCCCTCCCCGCCACAGTCAGCTAGTCCTGTTACGCCCAGTCCGAGGGACCCCAAAAAGACCACCACCAAGGAGACGACTCCCTGAATGCAAAGGCAAAGGTTTCTTTATTAATGAAGCAGAGGCAGGGATCTCACTTGCTCAGGGGTGAGTGAGATGCCTGTTTACAGCTAAGGGGGTTTTATAGGGGAAAGGCCATAAGGCTGAAAGATTACAAAGTTTCCATGATTACACAGGGTAAAGCAATAACTATATGCTTGAGAAAATGCAATTGAACAGGAAAGGGCAGTGGCCATTTGGTCGTGAGTGTGTTAATTATCCCTGGGACAAGGTTTTTGTTTTTGTTTGTTTTTTGTTTTTGTTTTTATGAGACAGGGCTTCTCTGTATTGTTTTGGAGGCTGTCGTCCAGCCCGGCCTCGAACTCACAGAGATCCGCCTGCCTCTGCCTCTCGAGTGCAGGGATTAAAGGCGTGCGCCGCCCGCCGCCACCACCCGGCAGTGACAGGGGTTTTTAACAACTGTTAATTGGTGGAATTTTGGTCTTCTTTGGGACAAAGGAATGTTGACACAGCTGGGCTTTAGACTTCTAGTTACGTACTCACACAGGGGGTCAGATTCTTTTGTCCAGCTCTCTCTTTTTGTGCTGTCTTAGGTAGCTCAAGATCAGAAATTCCTTTTTTCCCTGTATGAGCTTTGTTAATTTTTCCTATTACAGTCCCATTTTGCACCCATGTGTCATGGGAGTCTATCTGGTCAACATCCCTGGCCAGCTTGAGGTCTGGTTTAGACATCGCCAGTGGGGCTTGACTAACCCAGTCACCGGAAGCTCAAGCGCTCCAGAGACGCTGCAGTGTTTGGGATGCACTGTGTCTCCACCACTCCTGTTAGCAAGCCCTCCCCTTCCTGGAGCTCTGACACACACTTTCTCTACTGCTTTACCATTCTTGGTCAGCTTGGGAGAGCATTATATATCGCAAGAGTACTGGTCCCATCATGAGGAGTACCCCTCCCACGAAGGACCAGTCATCTGAGGGGCGGGGATTGCTGCACATGTGTGATCCCAGGGGACACTCCGGTTCACACAGCCCCACCCGCCAACACTTCTAGGGCATAGGGTAGCTCATTTGTAGGGGACAGCCTGGAACACTGGGTTCGGTGTGGAAACGCCTGTTCCGGGAAACCCTGTCCTCTGGGCCCCCGCTGTCTTGCAGAAAAGGAACACTGCTGATCAACAATGTCTTCGCTGTGACTCCTGCCATCCTGATGGGAGTCAGCAAAGTGGCCCGGGCCTTTGAGCTGATCATCTTGTCTCGAGTGCTGGTGGGAATCTGCGCAGGTACAGAGAGTGGCACTGGTGAGGGGCAGCTCTGAGACACGGGTGCCCAGCCCTGGGGACCAAGGATAGACACAGGGGTCTAGCTGTCTGCCCTTTTCCTCCCTAGGTGTCATTCATTTCCCAGTCCTAGGCCCTAGCAAGCCCCATGCTTTCTAGCCCCTCCCACCATCCCTCCCCTCCCTCCCTTCCTTCATCCCTCCCTCCCCTCTCTCCCACCATCCCTCCTTTATGTCTTTCACCGCACCTGGAATCCCAGCACTCCGAGGGCAGAGGCAAGTGGATTGCTGTAGATTCAAGTCTAAATTGGTCTGTATAGCAAGCTCCAGACCAGCCAGGGCTACACCATTTAATGAAAAAAAAAAAAAAAGAGATGAAAGGAGGAGATGACTACTCCTAGACATGGTGGATTGGAAGGTTTATTGTAGATAACAGGCAGGGCATAACCAGAGGCACCTGGAAGGGTCCAGATTGAATGGGACCCTGAGCTGGACCATCTGAGGGGAGGCAGGAGAGGAGAGGAGAGAGCCAGGAGCCAAGAGGCCAGGAGGGTAAAAGGCAAAAGGACCAGTGTAGCCAAAATGACTGATTATATAGGAAGAGCCGCTGGGAGAATGGCAGCCCAGCTCAGTCCCTGGTCTGGAGAAGTTTAGGGTAGGAGGCATGAAACACCAGCCAGGAGGACTCTGTAATAGGCAGGGGCTGGGGGATGCTGGGAGAATCTGGCAGCCAGGGTCTGCTTTGATATGTTGGATAGGGACCTCAGCCTCAGCCTTTTCTCCCGGGTTTGAGACCTAACAATCATGAGATCTTGTCGGGGAAGGGAGGAAGGTGGGACAGAAAGCAGAGGAAGGGAAGAGCGGGGAGGAAGGAGACATTTTACTGTGAGGAACACTTAACAGTCCAGTTTTGCAACTATCTGCCAAGGAAGGCAAACACTTTAAACTGAGACAGAATGGCTTCAAGGGCAAAGAGTACAGAATCCAGTGTATCTGTCTCAGTCATTAGGATTCTTAACTATTGTGGCTCCTCTTATTTTTAAAAAGTAAGAGAGCTAGGGCTAGCAGTGTGGCTCAGTGGTAGAGTGCTTATTTTATGTATACACACATGCACACACACATACACATACACACACACACACACACACACACACACACACACACACCCCTAGGTTCAATGCTTGCTGGGTCCGGCCTGTATCAGTCCTATGCTGCAAGAGCTATCTATTTTGGACTGATGTCTTTAGGGCTGTGTTTGGAACCAGCTGAACAGCCCCAGGTCCAACACTGAGTGGGGGAGTGTGGGTCAGGGAAGTCCTAGTTACCCAGTGGTGTTACGGAGACAGAGACATCATGTCATCTCAGGAAGGCTCTCAGTTAATACTGAAGACCACGGCTTATTCAAGCATCCTCTTAAATAGCTTTCCAAAAGCGGGGGTACTGGCAGAAGACATCTATTATCCTGTATAGAGCTGATATCAAATATTTCGTTTAATCATCAAGACACCACTAAAACTGCACATCCTCACTAACCTTCTGGCAAGTCCCACTCATCCCCAGGTACATCTATCTAGCCCTCAGCATGGGTGTGGGTCCACCCAGGGCCCAGGTCTTTTGTTACACAAACTAGGAGCCGTTTTCCACCATGGCCATGCCATCCGAAGGTAACCAGCTGGCTTCTAAAAGACAATAGGGTAACTGAGCTCCTAGACTTGAGCTGAGGCCAATATCCGTAACATTATGTTTGGGCCCCTGACAAATGCCCAGAACCACGCCCACAGAAAATAAGAAAGAAAGGGCTGAGAAAAGCTCAGTGGTAGAGTACTTACCCAGCATGCATTGGTACCACAAGCAAGACAAAGCAAAGGCTATGTAAGTGATGTGCACTTAAGAAATAACAGATCAGCCGGGTAATGGTGGTTCCTGCCTTTAATCCCAGCACTCGGGAGGCAGAGGCAGACAGATCTCTATGAGTTCGAGGCCAGCCTTGTCTACAGAGCGAGTTCCAGGACAGCCTGTCTCATAAAACCAATAATAATAATAATAATAAGACTTGAATATTGAAGTCCACATAGTTACCACACAGCATAGATTCCTCCGCTGAAGAGTCCTCTGGCCCAGAAGCCAAGAAGGTAACAGTATCACTTTTGAATGATGCAGTAACTAACAAAACCAAAATAGCTACTCTGTAGCTGAAGAGGGGAAAGTTTACCCCAAATTGTCAAGGCTTTCTCTTGGGAAAGCAGAGAAAAACAATGGGGGTGGTGTGTGGTGGTGATGGTGGCCATGGTGAGGGTGTGGTTTTGGTGGCAGTGGTGGCGATGGTGGGGGGTGGTTTTGGTGGGGGGTGGGGGGTGGTTTTGACGGTGGTGGCCATGGGTGGTGTGGTTTTGGTGGTGGTGGCGATGGTGGGGGGCTGGTTTTGGTGGCAGTGGTGCCGATGGGGAGGTGTGGTTTTGGTGGTGGTGGCAATGGTGGGGAGTGGGGGGTGGTTTTGGTGTCGGTGGTGGTGTGTAGTAACGGTGGTGGTCAAGGCAGGGGTGAGGCTTCTCTAGGGTTTTAAGAGAGTAGGTACCTGACCTGGGGGGAGGGGAGCCTGTGAACTGTGGGGAGGGCTTTGCAGTTTATATCGGGTACTTGTGAATATATTGATGGAGCCTAGAGGCTAGCAGAGACCTTGATATGCTACTAGGCACCACAGGCATAGGTTAATGGAGGAGCCACAGGTCCCTGTTGCCAGAGGAAGAATGACCCCTTTTAGCATGTAGGGACTATCTTCTCAAGCTCCCAAATGAATGGCTTGCCTGCCTTTGGCTAAATGCCAGACTTTTGGAAAAGGAATTTCTTGGCAGACCGTTTTCACACTCCAGCAGGGCTGAAAGGGGAGGGCTGGAGAAGCTGTGGTTGCAGGTTCAAACTAAACAATCAGCATCAGCCCCTCTTCCCGCCCCAGTGGGACTCAAGAATTAAGAGGCAGGTGGAGTGGACCTTAGACATGGGTTCTGAGAGCCTGGTGCCTGCTTTTGATGAGCCTGGCTCCCGTTTTGTCTGAATCAGGCATCGCCTACAGCGCCCTTCCCATGTACCTGGGGGAACTGGCTCCCAAGAACCTGAGGGGTGCATTAGCGACGATGACCGAGGTATTTGTCATCATTGGAGTCCTCCTGGCACAGATCTTCAGTCTGCAGGCCATCCTGGGCAACGCCACAGGTAACCAGCAATATGTGTGGATCGGGTGGGGAGAGATGAACCGTCGGCACGCATGGTACTGACGCTGGTGCGGATGCTGGTGCAGCCGAGCCCAAACTTACCAGTGGTCCAAACAGGAAGGTGTCTTGGTGACCTTTAGGTCAGCTTGTGGATTTAGAGATAAGCCATGCTAGGCTGGCCAGCCAATGAGCTCCCTGAATCTGTTTGCCAATGCTCCCCCACCCCACCCCCAACCTCCCGCCAGAATGCTGGGGTCATGGGCACAGACTGACACAGCTTTTTAGGTAGGTGCCGGGGAGTCAGCAGAGGTCTTCTTACCAGAGTTCTTACCCATCAAACCCTCTTCCCTCTTTTAACATGGGTTCCCTTTGCAGGCAGCCGCACCGTGGCAAGGACTAGGTGCCCACCACTCTCGCTTACCACCTGGTTGGGCAAGGTGGAGGTGAAGCAGGAGGGGACACCTGGGACCCTGCGGCAGACTCACGTCTCAAGCCATCACGGTTGTCCTGTCCAGGTTGGGCGATCCTGTTGGCTCTCACAGGGGTCCCTGCGCTGATTCAGCTTCTCTCGCTGCCCTTCTTCCCCGAGAGCCCCCGCTACACTCTGATTGAGAAAGGGGACGAAGAGACGGCAAGGCGAGGTACTGGGACACGGGCTACAACCCCACCCACAGCCCCCAGTGCACAAAAACAGCACAGAGTGGGCAGGCGCCATCAGGCGAGATGGCGACTGGGGTCAGGGTCACAGGGTCTGAGAGCAGAGAGCTTGTGCTGGGTGGATAGCGTGGTCGGGGTGAGACCTGGGTTCTGGAAAACGGTCTGTCTGCCGTGCAATGGAAGCAGAGGGTGAGTGTGGCAGCCTCCTCTCTGCCCTGCAGCTCTAAGGAGGCTGCGAGGCTGCAACTACGACGTGGAGGCCGAGATGGAAGAAATGCGCGAGGAGGAGCGCAAGGAGCAAGCAGAGGGTCGCCTGTCCGTGCTCAACCTCTTCAGCTTCCGGCCCCTGCGCTGGCAGCTGATCTCCATCATCGTACTCATGGTGGGCCAGCAGCTGTCCGGGATCAACGCGGTGCGTGCGCGCGGTGATGCCTCTCCCCAGAGTTCTGGTCCCTTGGGTCTTTTTTAATGAATTTACAGAAAGCTCAGGGGTAATATTTTGCATTTTGATCCCTGTGAAGCTCAGTCTGGCCTCCAGGAGGGATGAGCTGCAAAGTTGGTGCTGGGTGGAGAGGTTCAGGGAGCGCGGTGCGTGGTGTTACTCTGGGTGTTCCCTTCGCAAGAAACACAGCCTAGGCCTGCAAGACCTCAGCGTTAAGGCCGGGCTTTGGTGGCGCACGCCTTTAATCCCAGCACTCAAGAGGTAAAGGAAGGCAGATCTCTGTGAGTTCGGGACCAGCCTAGTCTACAAGAGCTAGTTCCAGGACAGCCTCCAAAGCCACAGAGAAACCCTGTCTGGAAAACCAAAAAAAAAAAAGAATCTGGATACCTGGATACCTGGTATGCTGAGCTTCAGGAGTTCAGGCAGGAGATCCCATGCCGCCTGGTGGGCAATAACGTTGATATACCCATATCAATGATGCAAAGGAACTTCAGTTTTGCCAAGAAGTTCTCCTTGACTCTGGACTTTACTCAGCTGCCTGACGATACTAAAGCTGTGAAGCTCCTCAATGGTGCAATTTGATTCTCTGTGACTCATGAAGAAAGTTCCCAGGACTTGCTGGATGAGGTTCTACAGGAGCTTCAGAACCTCACTTTGGAGCAGAAATAAAAGGGCACACCACCCAAGAACAGAGTGATGTGATCAAGAGCACATTTTGTTTGTTTTCCAAGACAGGATTTCTCTCTGTGACAGTCCTGGCTGTCCTGGAACTCACTATGTAGGCCAAGCTGGCCTCAAACTCACAGAGACTCACCTGCCTCTGCCTCCCGAGTGCTGGGATTAAAGGTGTGCAGTGCCTGGCCCCATCTTAATCAGAGGACATCCACATATGGCTGAGTTGGGGGATCAGGGAGCCATGTGGAATACCCTATGTCGGAAACCTCTCCAGGCTAGCCCTGTTCAACTTCCTGCAAACCCACTGTGCTGTGGTCCACAATGAGGTCACCGCAAACACACCAGACAGGCACGACACCCACTGACCTCCTGCAGGACGGGGATCCACGTCCTTCAATCTCCGCAGCCCACCAGCAGCCTGGCAGGGCAGACTCGGTGCGCACACTCCTGTCTTCTTGACGGACATTTAAGGTTTGTCATCGTCCCAGCTGACCTCAGAGACTCTGCCTTGAACTCGAGCTGACAGAGCAACTGCCAAGCCCTAACTTCTTTGTGTCCTGCAGAACCTGTGGCACCTCTGTCCCTATTCCCTCCAGTCTCCCCACCAACTTTTTCAACAATGTTTTTGACAGACAACTGTTGATCCCGGGGTTTTGTTTGTTTGTGTTTGTGTTAACCGTTGAAGGGTTCTTCTAGGTCAGGGTGAGAGCAAAGGAACAGGACTCTATTGCAGTCAAGAGAAAACACGGCAAAGCTAGCTATATCTGGTCACACACACATGACCAGTCCCCACCACGTGAACAACAGTTTCTTTGAAAGTCTCCATCTCAGGGCAGAAAGCGTTCCTCCACCCCTCTAGAGGGAGCTAAACCTGCACCTTCTGTTCCTGGCAGAAAATGGCAGAGGGGGAGCTGCCCTGCTTCCTGCCTCCAGTTTGCTTTTCTGATGGTCCTCAGCATTGTTTGCATTGGGTTATTTTGTGTGTGTGTGTGTGTGTGTGTGTGTGTGTGTGTGTGTGTTGTTTCCTTTTGTACAATAAAGATTAAATTTCATAAACACAAACAAAAGATGGGTAAATAGATGGAGATAGTGGAGATAGCTCATCAGTGAAAGGAAGACAGTCAGATGGATGGATAGATGGATGGATAGATAGATAGATAGATAGATAGATAGATAGATAGATAGATAGATAGATGTAGATAGCACATCAGTGAAAGGAAGGAAGACAGTCAGATAGATGGATGGATGGATAGATAGATAGATAGATAGATAGATAGATAGATAGATAGATAGATAGATAGATAGATGATAGATAGATGTAGATAGCACATCAGTGACCACCACTGGTTGCTTCTGCCCAGGATCCGGGTCCCATCCCCAGCACCCACATGGTTACACACAACCACCTGTAACTCTACTTCCAGGGGATTCCAACACGCTCTTCTGGACACCATGGGCACCACATACACATAGTGCACAGATATATGCATGCAGGCTAAACACTCATGAACACAAGACAGAGAGAGAGACAGACAGAAAGACAGAGACAGAGACAGACAGACAGACAGACAGACAGAGAGACAGACAGACAGAGAGAATCCTGCTAGAAAGAGAGAAAGCAAAACCAGGCCTTATTTACAGAAACTGGTGACTGTACTAGCGAAGTTCGGCCATGAGTGTGGTTCTGGGGAGCTGGGACAGGATGTCCAGGGCAAAGAAGCAGCTCCACCCTCCCTGCCTCTCCCTACCATTCACGTTTTTCTTGCTGTGCACCTGTTTTCTTTGCTTCTTAGTCCCCAAAAGAAAATCTCCTGCCTGTAATAATTTACACTCTCTGTAAATGACAGCAGAGAAGTGCCTCACCTCTGATACCAATCACCGACTCCAGGGAGGGCCATAGATTGGTCCATCCTGGGTCAGGAGGCCCTGGTAGGCTCACTTGCTGTGTAAATTTGATGTCCTATTCTATGGAGGCTGTTTTCACTCCATCTGTGGACAGTCAAATACCTAGAGAATCTCAAAAGTCCATTCTGGAGACGTCAGAGAAAGGACAAGTGACCCTGCTGGTGTCTAAGAAAAAGTAACAGGAAGGGTTGACACCTGGTCTTCAAGAGTTGAATTATAGCCGGCAGTAGTGGCTACGCCTCTAATCCTAGCACTCAGGAGGCAGAGGCAGGCGGATCTCTGTGAGTTTGAGACCAGCCTAGTCTACAAGAGCTAGTTCCATGACAGCCTCCAAAACCACAGGGAAATATTGTCTAGAAAAACCACTGCTCAAAAAAGAGTTGATTTAGCAAGTAACCTTGGGAGCCAGTGGGGACCACCCTGGGACTGGGTCAGAACCTGCATTTGCAGGGTGTCAAGTCACATATGGAAAGATGCTCCCACTTTATAAGCACAGAAGCCAAGACTCAGAGATAGCAGAACCTAAACTCAGCACAGAGTCAGACCTACCAGGTGCCTAACTTCACCACTAACTTCTGTCTTCGTTCCAACCCAGATGCCACAGCCCAGGCTCCCTAGCCCAGCTTCCAAAGTGAGAGTAGGAACCTAGTGACATGTCTCTGGGCCTCTGCTCACAGCTCTGACTGTGCTTTAGGTCAACTACTATGCAGATGTCATCTACACCTCGGCTGGTGTGGACCCCACCCAGTCCCAGTACGTGACAGTGGGCTCCGGTGTGATCAACTTGGTGATGACTATCGTCTCGGTGAGCTACTGGGGAGGCCCCTCTGTCTTGTTGCAGGGTCCCCAAACGAACCCCTCCCCCCCTGAAGGCAGCGGCTGGTGCAGATGCCATGGAAAGGTGCCGCTCACTGGCCTGCTCATCGGGGCTTACTGTGCTCACTTTCATATAACACCCAGCACCATTAGCCCAGAGAAGGCACCGCTCATAATGAACTGGACCCTCCCACACCAATCACTAACCAAGTAAACGCCCCATAGGCTTGCCCTCAGCCCTATCTCATGGAGGCATTTTCTCAAGTGAGGGTTCCTCCTCCCCTGTTATGCTAGCTCGTGTCAAGTTGACACAAAACTCTCCAGCACAGCAAAGGTGACCACACCCACCCAGAAAAGGCCAGACTGGGGCACTGTGGCAATCTCCGTGACCCACAGAGGAAGCAGGAGAGTGAGGCCAACATCGTCTCCCATGCTGCTCTCAGACTCTGAGTCTCCAGGGACAGACAGAGCTGGTTTCCTGTCCGGGATTTCTCCAGGCTGGGGTGAGGGGTGAGGAGGCTGGTGATGGTAGCTGGCTGGCGATGTTTAGGACGATGGATGCATCTTGCCCAGAAGGCTAGAGGGGAGGGACAAAGTCATACATTGGTACTGAGGCCCCTTCTTCTTTGCTCCCCTTGAAGATGAGAGAGGCACTCTCAGACAACGCCATTGGTCAGCCACCTCCCGGCACTAGTTACCCACAAGAGGAGCAGCCCCTCCAAGTGGAGAGGCCCAAAGATGCCAAAGCCTTACACGCAGAGTCCAAAAAACATGGTTATTGTGCTGGCTCCGCAGTTCAGAGCCCTCCCTGGTCCTGCCCGGGGCAGCTCACAACCCACTGTAGCTCTAGTTCCAGGAAATCCAGCTCCCCCTTTTGTCCTTCGAGGGTACTGCACGCATATAGCGTCCATTATAAGTCAAGCAGGCACACAAATCCACATAAATAACTTAATGTGGTTTTATCGGGAGTAGATACCCAGTGGTCTATAAATGACAACGACCGCAGTGTGGAACCCCAAGGTGTAACCTTCACCAAATAGGTCACCTGATGTAGCAGGGGTGAACAAGGGCCATGCCGGAGAGGGTGGGTGGAGGTTAGGAGTCAACCCTTCCTACTAAGTCTCCTCCTCACCCCCCTCCCCTGCAGGCAGTCGCCGTGGAGCGTCTGGGGCGGCGGATTCTCCTGCTGTCTGGCTATGGCATCTGTGGCTCTGCCTGTGTGGTGTTAACTGTGGCACTCCTCCTTCAGGTCTGTTCTCACGAGCTGCCCCGTGGGTGGGGGGTGCCCCAGGGGGTTCCAGGTCCCAACTGCACGGAGGGATCTCAGTCCTTTCCAGCTGCCCCCCTTTCGTGGGCAACAGCCTCAGAAAACTCGTTTTCAATGTAACGTGCATGAGTGATCTTGGTGAACGGACTGCTCTGTCTCCCTCCTTATCCTGGAGGCCTCTGTGGGCTCAGAATTCCTGCAGCCGGAGGGTGGAGCCCACAGGGGACTCAGCTTCCACTAAGTCCTGCTTCTCCTACAGAGCACGGTCCCTGAGCTGTCTTACCTCGGTATCGCCTGTGTCTTCGCCTACATCGTGGGACATTCCATAGGCCCCAGTGAGTTCTCGAACGCCTCCTCTGCCTGTGCCGGTCTCTGGAGCCTGACACACATCTGGAGCTCAGTAGACATTTGTGGAAAGGGTGGCTGTCCTTCGTCCATTTGTGTCCACCGCTACCCCTCCAACAGCCTCTGACCTACATATACAGCCCGGTGTTTCTCTGTTTTGTTTTAGTTGGTTGATTGGTTGGTTGGTTGGTTTGCTTTGGTTTTTTTTTTTTTAAGATTTTTTTATTTATTACATATACACTGTTCTGCCTTCAGGCCAGAAGAGGGCACCAGATTGAATTGTAGATGGTTGTGAGCCACCATGTGGTTGCTGGGAATTGAACTCAGGACCCCTGGAAGAACAGTCAGTGCTCATAACCTCTGAGCCATCTCTCCAGCCCCTTGCTTTGGTTTTTTAAGACAGGGTTTCTCTGTGTAACCTTGGCTGTCCTGGAACTCACTCTGTAGACCAAGCTGGACTCCAACTCACAGAGATGCCCCTGTCTCTGCCTCCCGAGTGCTGGGATTAAAGGTGTATGGACCACCACCATCTGACCTGTTTTGGTTTTTTTTTTAATCCGACTCATACTTTATATCCTTGGCTGGCTTTGAACTCACAGGCCACCTGCCTCAACACCCAAGTGCTAGGATTACAATTGAGCATTACTCTGCCCAGATCTAGGCCCACTCGGTTTTTAAAAATGTATCATCTGTTTCATTCATGTGTATACACATAATAAATTCCAGGCCAGCCAGGACTACACAGTCCTCTGCTACAAGGTGAGCTGAAAGCCAGCCTGAGAAAAGTGAGCTCTTTCTAAAACATAAATGTATGCATTTATTTTGGTTTGTTTATTTTCAAAAAAAAGATTTCTCTGCATAGTCTTAGCTGTCCTAGAACTTGTTCTGTAGACCAGACTGGCCTCAAGCTCAGAGATATCTGCCTGCCTCTGCCTCCCTTGTGCTGGGATTAAAGGCGTGCGCCACCACTGACCAGCCAAATGTATTGTTTTACGTGTTATTTAAAGTTTGTGTGTCTACATGCTTACATAAGCTACAGAGCATATGTGGAGGTCAGAGGACAGCTGTAGACATTTGAGATAAGACTCCTTATGGGAGAAATAACGAGAGAGCTGAGATTGGAGATCTGGCACTGCCTTGCCCATACTCAATTCAGGGGGCAGCAGTGTGTAAGCCAGGAGCTCACGGGGCACAGCAACTCCTTGACAAGCAAGAATTTCAAAACTGGGCCAGTATAGAGCAAGGGCTGGAGAGGATTTGTGCTGTGGGGAGCCTGAGAAGCTTTCCATCCTCTGGGTTGCTACAAACCTTCCCTAGCATCCGGCTGATGCCGGCTGCCACTCTTGGCTCTCCAAGCCTTTGCTGTAGCTGGGGGTAGAGATGGAGTTTGTTTTTAGCTCCCGGTGAGGGCAGGGGTGTCCACACTGGGAGGTAGGGTGCTCCAAGGATCTGAGGTTCAAACTGAGGTCCCTCAAGCATTCTCATCCCCCAGTCTCCCCCAGCAGGGGTGTCACACCGGGAGGTAGGGTGCTCTAAGGGTCTGAGGTTCAAACTGAGGTCCCAGTGGGGTTCAGGGCCCTCTGACCCTCCCTTCCGCCCAGGTCCTGTCCCGTCAGTGGTGAGGACAGAGATTGTCCTGCAATCCTCCCGGACAGCCGCCTTCACAGTCGATGGGGCTGTGCACTGGCTCTTCAACTTCATCGTGGGCTTGGCGTTCCCCTCCATGCAGGTGAGTGGCCCTGCGTGCCAGCCTTGGCCACCCTGCCCTGCCTCAAGGCCATGAGTAGTTCCTGCTTTTCGAAGACACCCTGCCCCCAAGCCTAGGGATGTAGCTGGGTTTCCACCTAGGCAGCACAAAGGCTTCTCCCCAGCACAGAGGAAGCTGCATATGATGGTGGTACAGGCCTGGGAAATCAGCACTTGGAAGGTGGGGCCAGGAGGATCTGGTGTGCAGGGCCATCCTGAGCTACATAGAGATCTGAGGCCAACCTGGGGCGTGTGAACTCTTACGTCAAAACACATCTGCCAACTGGAAGCGACCACGAGTAGCTCCCGGGTGCGGCATGTGAGCTCTTTATATGGACTTACATTGCTGGGCTGGCAAACCCAACACACATGAAAGGCAATCCCCTCCCACTGCATGGTATGCCCAGCCTGGAACTCTTAATCCTCCTCCTCAGCATCCATAGTGCTGGGTTTAGAAGCTCGTGCCACAGCACCCAATATACAATCCTTTAGTAAGCCGAGCCCCACTGAGAGCGGCGATTGCACCTCAGGGTTGGAAATGGCTCTCTGTTAAAGATCAAAAATGACAGTGTCAGCAGAAGGGGGTGAACCCTTGCTACCTCCCTCCTCTGAGTCAGCCAGACACAGGCTTCTGATGCAGGAAGAACCTAGAGCCTGTGAAGTCCCTGGGAGCCAAACACTAAAGACTCCTTTTGGAGGTGCGGGATGGGCCGGTTTTCCCACTGATTCTTCCTCCAGGAGAGGAATAAAACTGGCCATGAGGAAATCCCTGTGACCCACAGACGTGCCATGAGTGTTGTCTGAAGGTCTCCCTCCCCCTCGGCCCCTCTCTGCTCTAGGCGGCCATCGGGGCCTACAGCTTTCTCGTCTTTGCCGCCCTCTGCCTCCTCACGGCCGCTTACATCTACGTGGTGATTCCTGAGACCAAGGGCAAGACCTTTGTGGAGATAAACTGTGCTTTTGCCAAGAGAAACGGAGTGGAGTTTCCGGGCGGGAATGACGTGGTGATGGCCAAGCCTCACACACCCTCTCCGCCTGCCAAGCAAACGACCTTTTGACGGCTCTGCGGACCCTCACACACTCCGGCTCCTTTCTCTGAGAAGGACACTTGGGGACCAGATCTTCTGAGCGGGAAACAGCTCTGAGACTTTGGTGTTCGCGTGTGGTGTGTGCTTGTGATCTCCACACTGGACAAGCAGAGACAGGGTTCCGGAAGCTCACTGGTCAGCCAGCCTAGCCTGGTCCGGGAGCCCGAGGTCCCGGTGGCAGGCCTGTCTCCAAAAGCAAGGTGGACCGTGTTGACGGAAAATGACATCTAAGGTCATCCTCGGGCTTCCATATGTGTGTACACAGAAATGCTCATGCACATGCCTGCATGTGACATGTGACACACACACACACATACACACACACACACACACACACACACACACACACAAAGCATCTACAGTCAGGATGCAGAGCCTGCTGATGGCGCCCCATTCGTCTGGCAGTTAGGATTGGGTCCTCCCACTTCAGTTAACCTAATCTATACAATCTCCCACAGACATGCTCAGAGGTGGATGCCCCTCTGTAGGCTCTGAATGGTTTATTACCATTGGTTAATAAAGAAGCTGATTTGGCCAATAGCCAGGCAGAATAGAGCCAGGTGGGAAATCTTTCAGGCAAAGACACAGGGAAAAAGAAGACTTAGTCTAGGAGACACCAGCAGTTGCTGAAGAAGCAAGATGTGAGGTAACAAGCCACAGGCCTCGTGGCAATACAGATGAACAGAAATGGGTTGACTGAAGCTGTAAGAGCTAGTTAATAGTAAGCCTGAGCTAATAGGCCAAAGAGTTTGTAATTAATATTGAGCCTCAGAGTGGTCACTCGGGGACTGGTGGGTGGGAGAGAAACTTCCAGCTACAGAGGTGTGTCTCCTGAGGGATTCCGGATCCAACCAAATCCTGACTGAAGGTCAGTATTGGCCACCACAGCTCCCTTCTTAGAGGCATCCCTTTGTTACAAGGAGATGAACCCTCAGACACAGTGTATAGCAAGTGAACGTTTGTGCTCCACGCATCGAGGACCTCAACCATTGAGGTGTGGCCCTGGGGTTTTTAAAGGCAGAGACTGTCCAGGCATCTCGCTTGGCAGCTGAGGGGATGGGGGGGGGCTTCACCGAGTAAGTAGTTTGAAGCAAACAGTTTCATCAGAAGCTAAGGTAATTGGTTGTCCAGCTGGAGGGAGTTCCACAGGAACAGGCAGCTAAGATAAACGTTATTAGCTTGAACCCAGTCTGCACAACCTTTTGACAAAGGCTGGGACAGGCTAGCTAGCACATTTTGACCTTTGGTTCCTAGAATAGAGTTGTAGTTCTCCATCAGGGAGATCAGATTCTAGTTCAGCAGTTCTCAACCTGAGGGTCTCGGCCCCTCTGGGGGTCAAATGACCCTTTCACAGGGGTCCAACATTTGATTCATAATGGTAGCAAAATTAAAGTTATGAAGTAGCTTAACAGTTGGAGTCAACCCAACATGAGGAACCATTTTAAAGAGTCGCGGCATTAGGAAGGCTGAGAGCCACTGCTCTAGTTAGACCTGAAATGGCCTCCGCAGGAGTGCGAGACGGAGGGGCCTCTGCACTGTCCTGCCCGTCACACCTTAGCCCCTCCCTTTTGCACCCTTCCCTTCCCCAGAAAGCTCACTGGGCCTCTGGGACATTATACTCCCCACTGTCACTTAGTGATGACATACCCATCATCCCAGCACTCAGGAGGTAGGGGCAGGAGAATCGCGAATTCAAGACTAGCCTGAGAGGCATAGCAAGACTGTCTCAAAACACGAGCATTTCTCATTGCCACTCAGTTTGCCTGTTGGTGTCCAGAGAGATTCCACCACCTCAGCCATCACCAGTCCCCAGGGTCTGGACCTCAGCTGTGCCCTGGGGGCAGAAAGGGACCCACTGGTCAGTGGTGTCCTCACAGTCAACGTCAGTCTTTGGTATCTGGCTGGAATTCTTCTCATGGGCAAGGTGACCTTTTGCCTCTGGTGAGTGGGCTGACTTGTGATTGCATAGAAGAGGCCATGGCCCTTCAGTCTCGGAGGGACGTGTCCCACACCCTCGGCCACAGTGGAAACTGCAGAAGATGGGGTCCTGGACCCCTTTCTCATTCCCTTTTTCACTTGCTTATATCCCTAGTTTCCATTCTGAAACCAAAAAGCGCCAGTCTCCTTCCCGTGGACTTCCCCTTAAGAAAACCCACTTTCAGGGTCCTGGGGACATAACTCAATCAACACTGTGCTTGCCATGGGAACCTGAGCTCTGTCCCCAGTACCTCATTAAAAAGCCAGGCATGGACTGGAGATGCAGATAAAACCACCAGCTACCAAGCCCAACAACCTTAGTTCAAGCCTCCCCCACTCCCCCACCACACAACACCACCGGCACCTCCCCACCCCCATCCACATGGGGAATGGGAATCTCCCAAAAACTATCCTCTGGCCTCAAGTCACAGCACAACCTCACCCATATGTACACACACACACACACACACATTAATCAAAACCTAATAAAGTGTTTTTAAATCTATCAAAAAAATAACAGCCAGGAGCTATGAGAGCCTGTACTCTGCTGAAGAGGCAGACACCAGAAAGATCGGACTCGATGGCCAAGAAGCTGAGCCCAGCTGGTGAGCTCAGGTTCAGCCGGGGACGCTGTCTCAAATCTTAGAGGGAAAGTGACTGATGTGAAAAAAAAAAAACACGGAGGGGTGGGTGCTGGAACCTAAGGCCTCCACAAGCACACGTGCAAACACACATGGGGTGACCTGAGGCCTCCACATGCACACGTGCAAACACACATGGTATCACCTGAGACCCCACATACAAACAGGCAAACACACATGGGGTGACCTGAAGCCCCCATATGCACACGTGCAAATACACGGAAGGAGATGGGGTACATGCTGCTTTCAGTGATAAATCTTTTTTTTTTTTTTTTTGGTTTTTCAAGACAGGGTTTCTCTGTATTGTTTCGGAGTCTGTCCTGGAAGTAGCTCTGTAGACCAGGCTGGCCTCGAACTCACAGATATCCTCCTGCCTCTGCCTCCCAAGTGCTGAGATTAAAAGCATGCACCACCAACGTCAGGCCAGTGATAAATCTTTAGGGGGAAAGAAAGGAATTTCCTTTCTTCCTCCTGCATTTTCTTAGGGTTTCTTGTAGTCCAGGCTAGCCTAGAACTAGCCTGTGTATCCAAGGATGGCCTCAGGCTCTGATCCTCCAACCCCATCTCCCAAGTGCTGGAATTATAGGCATGCATCACCATCCTCAGGATTTGCTGGAATGTTTTAAGCAACAGACATCATGATTTTTTCATGGCTAAATAACTGACAATGATTATTTTAAAATAAAAAACATTTTATAAATGAATGGTATCTGTATTAAACATCTACTTTTTTCGGTTATTTCTAATATTGTCCACATATTCAGAGGTCCAGAGTGAGGGCTCCCCAAGGAGTGTTGTGATTGCTCCTGTCAGACACCAGGAGGAGCCATTGAGCTGAGTTTCTCTTTTCCTGGAGAGAGAGGGGAGGGAGAAGAGAGAGACAGAGAGACAGAGAGACAGAGAGAGAGAGAGAGAGAGAGAGAGAGAGAGAGAGAGAGAGAGAGAGAGAGAGAGAGAGAGAGAGAGAGAGATGTAGGGAGGGGGAGGGAAAGAGGAAGAGGAAGAGAGAGAGATTGAGAGAGAGATGTAGCTATGTGAATTTGAACCCAGAACCCAGAGGAGGGCCAGCTGTTACTTATTGTAGGCCGCCTTGTCCTCCTCCGGGTACGAATGCTGGCTCAGGCTGTCATTGAGATGATGAACAGCCAGGATGGAGGCTGAGGGTGTGTAGAGCTCAGTAACAGAACGTGTGCTTAGCATGTGCGATGCTCCATTCCATTCCTAGCACAGGTATTGTTTTAAAAAATCACCCCAGGCTAAAAATAACAAAAAGCAGCACCCATATAAAACAGCTTCTAGCAAGGTTGGTTCACCTCTGTGGGGGCAGGGCCTTGTCATTCCATGAGCTCCTGCTTCAGGGACCCCCAGCAGACAGGAGATTCAGTGTCAGTCTTTTCTTCCACTCTGAGCTCAGCTCTGCAGCAGAGAGGAGGGGACATTGGAGGAAGGTGACCTCGGCTCTGATGACAGGCTGGGGCACTGGCTGACTTCCTTAAGGCAGTATTTTATGTGAGTCTTTTGCACCCTAATCCCAGCTCTCAGGAAGCAGAAGCAGGAGGATCTCTGTGAGTTCAAGGCCAGCCTGGTCTACAGAGTGAGTTCCCGGACAGCTAGGGTGTTACACAAAGAAACACTGTCTCAAGGGGAAAAAATCCTCAGCAATTAAGAGAGCAGGCTGCTCTTCCAGAGGACTAGGTTTGAATCCCAGCACCCATGGGGCAGCTTACAACTTTTCTGTAAATCCAGTTCCAGGGGGATCTGATGCCCTCTTCTGGCCTCAGCAGGCACTGCACACATGTGACCCACCCACATGACATAAAAATAAATCTCCAAAAATATGTTTTTAATGTCTGTTTATAGAAACAGAAAGCCCTGACCAAGGCGGAGGTATACTCAGTGGTGACCATGACAAGGCCCTGGATTCTGTCCTCAGTGCCAAAGAATGAACAATATTTGTGGGTGTGTTTGCCTAGGTGTGACGGTTAATATCAGAGAGATTGATAGTCACGCATTCTCGGTAGTCAGCTCAACACTCCTGCAAAGAGGGGGCCCTCATATGAGGTCACCTCTCATTGGCCTATGGGCCCGACTGTGGGACACCTGCTGGATTGTTCATTGGGGGAGGAGGGCCCCGCCCACTGCGGCAGGTGGCCCTGGGTCACATAAAGAATCTCAGTGAGGGGAAGCAGGAAGTAAGCCAGGGAGCACTTCCTGTTTCAATCTCCTGCCTCGGTTTCTCTTGATGAGCTGTAACTGGTAAGTCCAATAAACCCGTTCGTCCCACAGCTGGTTCTGGTCCTCGTGTTTAACCCAGCAACAAAATGCTAACCAGGACGGTGAGCGTTTGGAGAGAGGGAGGCAAGAAACACAGCTTCCTGCAGTCGAATGCAGTACCCCGAGGAATTCCCCCCACTTTCGGGGACCTCAACTCAGGCCGAACAGGTACCCGTGGCTTCAGTTCAGAAAGGAACCCCACGTCTCTCTACTTTATGAAGTGGGGTTGGGACCTAGTTATGGTATTTTACTATCAGCTTAGCTGTGAGGGTTAAGAGGAAGAGAGGGGAACCCCACACACTGGAGAGCGTGGGCGTGGGCTCCCCAGAGGCCATCTCAGCTGTCTGTGGAGTACAGTGGTCCTGGGTAGGGTTTGGTGCAGTGAGAGGATGTTTTGTGGCTAAGAAGCCTGGGGGCACCGTGTGCCCCCAGGGACACATGGCAGGACTACAGTCGATGGGTAAGAGTCTTAAAAGTTTTGCCTGAGATTCTGAGGCCATGCCTGGGGAAGCAAACAAGGCCCATGACCCTAAACATCCGGGCCTTAAACACGGTCATTGTCACTTTAACATAAAATATCTACATATGAGAATATTATTTAGTCTATAATTGTTGTAACAAATGCTGGGCTGTTTTAACTTTTGTTTATTTATTCATTGCTCTCTGTGAATGTAGAGGTCAGAAAACAATTTATAGACGCCAGTTCTCTCCTTCCAGCATAGACGGGCTCAAACTCGGTTCCTTGGGCTCCCTGGGAATGCCTTTATGAGCTCAGTCATCCAGCGGACCCAGATGTTGTGGACTGCACTGGAATTCCAGCTTCTCAGCTCACAGGAGGCTTCACCAGACTCCAGGGAGGGCTCCCCCTCTGTCTACCCGGGTAATAACTGATAACTGGGCAGGACTTAGGATCACCCAGGAGACACATTTCTGACCACGCCTGGAGGATTTCTAAATTGGGTGAACCGGTGTGACCCACCACGAGTGTAGATCGCACTCTAGCAAATCTGTGCAGCTGGGCGTCCTTCACATGCACGCGCTGTGGGCGGGGCCACCAAGGCCTGTAAAGTCCTGTGTGCACAGACCGGGCCCTCTCTACGGTGTCCACTGGAGGGCAGCACCTTCTCCACAAAGGCGGCTGAGTCGGCTGCCCCTCCCTCCAGCCTCTGGCCTGACCTTGTTTGTACAGCTACCCTGAGCCTTTCAGAAGATTCTGGCTCTGGTGACAGGAGCACGCACTGGGTGTGCTCTGGAAGAGCCCTGGCTATTTCTGAAGGACGGCCAGCTTCTCAAGGGCTCTCAGTCCCTATTGCGCTACCCACAGGCAGCTCTGAACACTGAAACCTCAGGGCCTGCCTGCGCCCTCCTGGCTCCTGTCCCCCAGGCTGTCCCCTTGGAGGAGGAGGTAGCCTGGTGACTTTCTCCCCTCTGATTGAATGAAACTGGTTTCCTGACTTTAAAGGACTTGACTCCCAGACGCCCCTGCGAGAACATTTTTCAGAAAACAAAGTTGACCTCAGAAATTTGGTTTGAAAATAAGTGTTATCCTCAAATTACCAGCAGAAATCCCCCACCCCACCCCACCCCACCCCACCCTGGCCCTCGTTTGGGTTGTTTTCAAACAATTTCTGCTATGATGTTTGTAACAGGGAAGGCGAGAATCATAAATTAGCAAGTTATAGCACCATTATGTCCATGGTCTGTTTGCCTAGAAGTCACAAAAATATTAGGGATGATTATGTTATGCAGAGCCATCTCACCAGCCCCTTTGAAAGTTTTTTAACATGTATTTAGTGTTGGGGGAAGGGGAAGGAGAACCAGATAAGCGTGGGTCTCACGCCACAGCGCATGTGTAGGAGTCAGAACACGATTTCTGTGGAGTCAGGTTCTCTCCTTCTACCGTGTGGGTCCTTGGGAATAAACTCAGGTTGTCCGGCTTAACCAAAGGTGCCGAAACCCACGGAGCCATCTCACCAGCGCAGAAATTTAAATACTGGAAAATTTGAGGAGATTTTATTTGAGTTCATGGCTTCCTCAGTATTATAGAATCTGTGCTACTTGAGGAGCATCATTATCTAACCCAACTATAGAAAGACTGTTATTTAAATTCTTACTGTGGGTCATTCTGGACCTCGTTACATGCGCACGTGCGCGCACGCGCGCACACACACACAATTTCAGACCTGTCCTCAGCCCCTCCCCCCCAAGTAAAACAGATAATGGCCAACTTTTAGCTACTTCAAGACCAAGCAAGCCTAACTGACTGAAATGAACTGAAAACATCTCAAAGTGTGGAGAGATGGCTGAGCAGCAAAGGCTCCTGGCACCAAGGGTGGCCCCATTGCGTTCTGTTCCTGGGCCATGAGGTTTAAAGAGATGACTGATTCCAGAGGTTGGCCTCTGACCCGCACATGTGTGTCACGGCCTGTGTGCAGCTCCACAATAGGTAGACAGACAGACAGAGAGACAAATAGGTATTGTGGGCATATTGGATTGGCGCACACCTTGAATCTGAATACTCAAGAGGCAGATGCAGGCAGATCTCTGTGTGTTCAAGGTCAGCCAGGCCTACATAGTGAGTTCGAGACCAACTAGAGTTATACTGTGAGACCCTATCTAAAATAGCATATAAATAAATAAATGAGAAAAGTAATAAAATTTTAAAAGAAAAGGTTTTAAAAAGATTGTGCTGGGTGTTGGTGGTACAGGTGGATCTCTGCGAGTTCGAGGCCAGCCTGGTCTACAGAGTGAGTTACATGACAGCCTCCAAAGCAATACAGAGAAACCCTGTCTTGAAAAAAAAAAAGATTGAGCCCAGTGTTGGTGGTGCACACCTTTAATCCTGACACTCAGGAGGCAGAGGCAGGTGGATCTCTATGAGTTCAAGGTCAGCCTGGTTTACAGAGGGAGCTCCAGCACATGCTCCAAAGCTACAGAGAAACCCTGTCTCAAACACGAGTATTTCCCTCCTGGGCTGGGAGACAAGAACTCTTCCATTCATTCCACTGTCCCTAATAAGTCTCAAATGCAGCTGCCCAGGCCCAGGCCCTCCATTGGCTCCTGAGGGGCTGTGGACTGATGGAAGCCAGACCTCCAGGCCAGGCGGGCGATCTGGCAGGCCGGGGCAGCAATGGGCCATCTCTCTGAAAAGGGTTCCGTTCTTACTGGTCCACTTTCCAAACTGGGCCTTTGCTGATGAAGGCCTCGGCCACAGTGCGGCTGGGGGGAGCCCTGCTCCTCTTGAGTCCACTGTCAGTCTCGGGGGTGAGCCAGATGTTCTCATAGTCTTTATGCTGCTGTGGCTGCAGCAGCGTTTCCAGAAGGAATATTCTTCAGGGCTGAGGCAATGGCTCAGTGCACAAACTGCTTACCATACGTAGGCAGGTTTTTCTGTCCCCTACCAGATCCCACATCACAACATGAAGACTTATTATTAGGTGTGAAAGCTCGACCGGTAGCTTAGGCTTGTTTCTAAGGAGACATTATAACCCAAATTAACCTGTTTCTGTTCATTGACTTTCTGCCTGGTGACTTTATTCCCTTTACTCTGCTGCTTTCCTCCCTCCTACACCTCTGGCTGGTGACTCTCCTCATCTCCGCCCTTCTTCTTCCCTGAAATTCCTGCCTAGCTGTAGGTCAAGTGACAAATCTTCACAGGGTACAAAGAGATTATCCCACAACAATTATACAAGAATGAGGACCTGAGTTCAAATCTCCGGAACCACGAAAAGCCAGGCACAGTGGTTGTGTCTCAAACCCCAGCGCTCTGACAGTGAAATGGGAGGCAGGAGAATCCCCAAAAGTTCACAGGCCAGCTAACAATGACAAACAACAAAGAGACACCTGAGACCACACACCTGCTCAACACACACACACAATCACACACATATACACACACACATGTACACACTCACACATACACACACACACATACATATACACTCACACACACATACACACACAAACTCCCAGAGATTGGAACACCATGGCCCAGAGTTGAGAGAGCAAATGGGACTCAGTAAAAGATGACAGTCTAGAAAGCAACCAGCGAATGACGTAGCCCACAATTAAGGCTTTGGAATTAATTCGATGTCATGGAAAACCACTGGAGGGTTCTCAGTGTGAAAATGACCTGATTGGGTTTGTATTTCAAGGGAATAAATAGCAATAAAGAATAATGAATACCCACCACTCCACTACCCATCCTCAGCAATAGCCCCAGGCAGACAGGACAGCCCTGCAGTTTCTCCAGGCACCTGTACTTTAATTGATAGAGCCACTGTTCTGTCTACGTTTGTTTTATTATCTTGTTATATGTTTTGCCACCTTAAAATTATATATAGACCATGTTGTATTGTTGAACTTTTTATAAACAAGATTGAGCTGTTTTTCTTGCTGTCCGGATCTGTGGTTCAGCATCGTTTGTGAGATTTTGCCCTGATGTGTCCGATTCCATCCCTTCCTGGTGTTTGCCCTGTTGGTGTGTCTAATGTCATCATCTATAAAGCATCACTATATCTCTTGACAAACGCTAGGTTTTCCCATTAATACTCAATTATAAGAAATGCTGCTCTGAGGGCCAGAGAGCTGGCTCAGATGGTACAGTGCTCACTCAAGCCTGAAGACCCAACTGAGCCCAGCGCCCACATAAAAAGCCAGGTATGGTGGCACACTTGCAACTCCAGCACTGAAAAGGGAGAAATAAGTGGACCCCTGGGACTCTCCGGCTGGCCAGCATAGACCAATCATCCAGCCTCAGATCAGTGAGAAACCTTGTCTCAGAAACCAAGACAGGAGGCTGGAGAGATGGCTCGGTGGTAGAGCTCTCTTCAGACTCACAGAGGACTGGATTGGAGCTTCCCAGCCCCCGCATGCCCATTCACCAACACCTGTAATTCAAGTGGCAGGAGATCGCATGCCCTTCTGGCTTTCCAGGGCTTCTACACACATGGAGTGCACACTGGGGCACACATGCATAAGATCTCATATGATTCATGACGGGCAGCTCCTGAGGAAACAAGCCCTGGGACCTAGGTTGACCATTGGCCTTCACGAGCATGTGCACACACATGCACCTGCGCGCACACACACACAACTGCATGAATGCACACACACACACACAACTGCATGAATGCACACACACACACACAACTGCATGAATGCACACACACACACAACTGCATGAATGCACACACACACACACACACACACAACTGCATGAATGCACACATAACCACATCTTACACTCTCTTATTATACTTAATATAAAGATCCTATCAGTCTTCCTCCTGGTAGTGTTAGGCACCAATAACAACCGTAACCTGAGTCTGTGATGTCAGGGAGTTTGTGAAGAATGCCTGCTGAACCCACTAGCTGGAAGTACTTCACGAAAAAGTGGCCTCCCCAACTGCAGATTGCCAAACATGGCCACCAAAAGCCAGGTCAGCCTGAACCGCGAATGTGGCCTTATGCTAAAGGGAATCTTTTTTATTAGATTTACTTTTCTATTTTATGAGTACATATCTATGCCCGTGTATGTCTATGCACCATATGCATGCAGGTGCCCTCAGAGGCCACAAGAGGGCATCAGATCTCCTGTACTGGAGTTACAGACAATTGTTAGTCACTCTAAGAAGGTAATGGAAAGGTCAAAATCAGCCCGAGCTACAGAATCAGTTCCAGGACAGCCAAGCTTGGGCAGTGAAGCAAACCAAGAAAACCAAAAAAACTGGTGAAATGTATTTCAACTAGGGGGCCATGTTTCAGACCCAGCCAACAGCAGAACAGCTTTGACCATGTGGTTCTGGCTTTAGAGTCAAGGATACAGGAAAAATGTTATGGAATCTCCCTCTGCAACTAAGGAAAGCAACTGAGGCCAGGAATATGTCTGGGGTGTCCCTGAATGGAGGCCTAGAGAGGCCGTTGTATCAAGCTGTGAAGGTGATTTTCTTTAAATCTTGCTAAATGTTGATAGACAAAATATTGTAACTATGTTCTTACTTGATAACTGTTCTTTTATATATAATTTGACTATGTTAAAGTAAGACCTTTCTTTTTGTTTAGACAGAAAAGAGGAGATGATGGGAGAAGTCCTGTGTATATGTCAATAAAGCACTGTTGTCCAATAGGGAACTAAGATAGGAGGGACTAGGAGTCCAGGAGGACTCTGGGAAGGAGAAACACAGAGTCAAGATGTAACACCATGGGGTAGGAAGCCCGGAACTATTCTCCGGTAAGAGAAATACTTAGATTAACAATTATGGGGTAATTACTTAAGTCAGAGCTAGCCAGTAAGAAACAAGCAAGGCCAACAGCTTTATAATTAATATAGCCTCCTGTGTGTCTATTTGGGTCTGATGCAGCTCTAGAACCAGGCTGGCGGGAAGGCTTCTCTCAAGGAAAAGGTTTCCCTTTACATAATGGTGATCAGGAGTGGGATGATGAATTTCCACGTAGAGCAACAAAAGATTTAAGGGAATTTTAGAAACAAAAGAACGGAGAAAAGCATGGGCTTTTTGGTAGCAGCATTTTTCTCAGGTGGGCTCTGTTTTGCTAGCAACAAGCAGAGACTCACGTGACTCGCTGAAGGGAGTCTTGGAGTCTTCCTGACTCAGCATTAAAAAAAAAAAAAACAGCAAGGTTCTTTTAAGAGGTTCTGCTAACAATGAAAAGTGTGTAAGCACAGCTGGAAGTGGCAGTGACCACATCTCCAAGCCGGCAGCTGGAATCACGCTTACGCCCGCCATCTTGGAAAAAAACGGCCGTTTAAAACAGCCGAGGTTTTAACAGATAAGACACATGGCCAGAAAAACATAAAGATTTACAGTAAAGTCAGACTTGGATAAACAAAACCTCTAAAGGTTTACAGTGTGTTTAAAAATATACCTAAGATTGAGAGACAAAAAGAAACGGCAAAGTGGTAAATTAATAGAAAAGCCGGATGTGGTGGCGCACGCCGGTAGGATTTACTCCAGAGGCAGAGGCAGGCGGATTTCCAAAGGGAAACCCTGCCTCAGAGAAAAATAAATAAAAGTAAAAGAAATAAAGTAATAATAGATAAATAAATAAGCCACGTAAAGATGAAAAATACACTGAGAGTCTGGATACTGTACGCTATTGTGTTTTTCAGTTTTTTCATTGCTAAGGAAGGAACAACTGCTAAAGTACACTTGATTATAAATGCTGCTGAATTAATTCAACTTCTATCTTTTGAAAATGCCTTGACTTCAAAATTTAAGTATAAGGATATGTTACTTTGAAAAAGAGTTTTTCTTTATGTTTCTACAGAAAATGAAAAGCTGAGGATTCCTTCCAGGCTTCTGTGGTTTGATGAACCAAGACCCCCAGAAGCAGTGGACCAGGTGTTCCAACAATTGAAACAGATGATACAGTCTTACAGACCGGGAAAATAAGGACTTATACAGGTTTCTGAGTTTTGTCATGATCCCCATGGTATGAACAGCGCCCCCTTCCAGCACGAAGCAGTTTGGAATGAGCGACGTCCTAATTCCCATCTTGTTTATAAATCTTTGTTTTCATTTAAATGGGGTTGTTTACCAATCTCTTTTTAATGGTAAAAGGGGGAATTATGGTATGGGTATGGGTTTTCATTTATTGATATAAATTCAAGGTCAACTTTGTGATGTGTATATTTCTCCTCTTGATTAAGTATTGTGCTTATACTGGTCTTTAAAACATAATGCATAATTAAATACAGACTATAGGTAGTTACTTATAATAGTCAGAATTTATAGTTAGGTAAGTTAGGTTTTCTAGATATATAGAGATGTATTTGAGACAGATAGATAGTCTTCAAACCTTTCAAAGACCTTCAGAAAATAGCATTTAAAATGGTTTAGGGTTTTTCTTGACAATAAGAAATGTCTATTCCTGGCAGCACCAATTATGTCTGAGATGGGCATCAAAGAAACTCATTATGGAGTTTGGTTTCAACATGGCAAGATTAGCCATTTGGGCAAGAAACTGCTCTTGGCAGCCGGGCGTTGGTGGCACACGCCTTTAATCCCAGCACTTGGGAGGCAGAGGCAGGTGGATCTCTGTGAGTTCGAGGCCATCCTAGTCTACAAAGTGAGTTCCAGGAGAGCTTCCAAAACAATACAGAGAAACCCTGTCTCAGAAAAAAAAAAAAAAGAAACTACTCTTGTCTGGACTCTTTGACTGTTGCTCTATAAACTGGACATGCAGGACCCACAGGAAAGTGACTGCTGAACTCAAACAGTCCTTCAGGGTTCCTGATTCATGGAAGAGTCTACGAGACTTTCTGAGGATACAGAAAAATGACTGACAGACTGCCAATGAAGATGGACAGTTTGAAATTTCCTGCTTTGCTGAGAAATATTCCAGACACATTGTGGCCTATGGGCTGAAGATGGATGCCCCAACGTTACAGAGGAACATCAGGTGACTGACTGTTCAGGTAGCAAGATGTCTCTGTCAATCCTAGTGTTTATATATTATCCGTCTGTGGTCTTTGATGGAGTTGAAGACAGTTATAATTATAGTTTGCCTTAGTTATGATAAAAGATAAGCTACATATAGAACTTTGGACTCACAAGGATGGGATAGATGACATTTTCTTTAAATCTTGCTAAATGTTGATAGACAAAATATTGTAACTATGTTCTTACTTGATAACTGTTCTTTTATATATAATTTGACTATGTTAAAGTTAAGACCTTTCTTTTTGTTTAGACAGAAAAGAGGAGATGTTAGGGAAGTCCTGTGTATATGTCAATAAAGCACTGTTGGCCAATAGGGAACAAAGATAGGTGGGACTAGGAGTCGAGGAGGACTCTGGGTAGGAGAAACACAGAGAGTCAAGATGTAACACCATGGGGTAGGAAGCCCAGAACTATTCTCTGGTAAGAGAAATACTTAGATTATCAATTATGGGATAAATACTTAAGTCAGATCTAGCCAGTAAGAAACAAGCAAGGCCAACAGCTTTATAATTAATATCTCCTTTGTATTTATTTGGGACTGATGCGGCTCTAGAACCAGGCTGGTGGGAAGACTTCTCTCAAGGAAAAGGGTTCCCTTTACAAAGGTGAAACCTGGTTTGCCATGGAGATCCCAAATGTTGGAGGTGCCAGAATGGTGAGATTTCTGCAGAGGAGAGATGCCCACAGGGGGTGCAGCCAGCCCAAAGAGAGAAGTCTGCTGTGGTCAACAGAGCTGAAAGGGATTGCAGATCTGAAGAGCGTTTCAACATCAGACATGGAGATGAAGAGTTTCGAGTTTTCCCTGCTGGCTTTCAGTCCTGCTTTGGTCCAATACTTCCTCACTATGCTCCCTTGCCTCCCTTTTGGAACAGTAATGTATATCCTGTGCCGTGGTCTGTAGGAGGTATGTGATCTCCTTTTTTTTTGTGGAGGGGTTGAGACAGAGTTTCTCTGTATTGCTTTGGAGGCTGACCTGGAACTTGCTCTGTAGACCAGGTCGACCTCGAACTCACAGAGATCCCCCTGCCTTTTCCTCCCGAGTGCTGGGATTAAAGAGTGCACCACCAATGCCTGGCCTTGACCTGCTTTTTTTATTTTGTATTTAAAGGAGATTGCAGTTAGGAGTTGCTTTGAATCTCAGAAGAGATTTTGAATTTTGAACTTTTAAACAAATTTGAGGCTATGGATTCTTTTGAAGTTGAACTAAATGCATTTCTGCATTAGGATATTGCCATAAGCTCATTGAGACCAGGGAGTGGGATGTGGCAGTTTGAATAAGAATGGCCCCCATAGACTCATAATCTGTAAGCTTAGGGAATGGCATCAGGAGGTGTGGCCTTGTTGGAGGAAGTGTGTCACTGGGAGAGGCTTTGTGGTTTCAAATGCCCAAGCTGTTAGTATCCAGGCACCTGTGCTGGCCTGCCCTTGGGGTTCTGACAGGATACATCCTCAGCTGCAGCCACTAAGAGCACTGCCTGTGCACCTCCCCTACTTTCCCTTTTCAAAGGGCTCTGCCTGGTGATATCCTGGCCTTATGCTGACCTGGACCCTTGACAACTGGCAGAGGACACACACCGGCTTTCAGGCAGGTACTTGGACAGCTCAAAGGGCCCTGTGTTGTGTGGCTATGTCATGTGTTCTAGGGCTATGTAAGGACTCTGTACGAATGTGCAGACGTTCCCTCTTAAGCGAGCAGGCTGGTCCCTCCCCCTTTCTTCCCGGTTTTTTCTCTTTCCCCGGTTGGCCAACACCTGCCCCTTCTTTTCTCCCTTTCCCCAAAAAACTCCACGTGGGTTTTGTTGAGCTTTGTGGTTCCTGTTTCAACACCTGAAACTACAGCAAACAACACTGTCGGCCTCACCCCATCTCTGCCTGTCTGTCTGTCTGTCTGTCTCTGTCTCTGTCTCTTCTTCTCTCTCTTCTCCCTCTGTTTGTGTGTTCATGCATGCTCATGTGGAGAGAGAGGTTGGCAACAGCTGTCTTCTTCTGTCACTCTCTACTGTGTTTCCCTCATTGTTACTTATTTATTGATCTGAGGGGGAGGGGACACACATGCTGTGGCACTCCCATGGAGGCCAGAGACAACTTATGCTGTGGAGGTATGAGGGCAGCTTTCGAGAGTTACATGTGGCGGTCAGAGGGCAGCTTGTGGAGGAAGTCAGTTCTCTTCTTTTTTTAAAAAAGATGTACTTATTAGGTATACAGCTTCCTTGGGGCTGGAGAGATGGCTCAGAGGTTAAGAGCACTGACTGCTCTTCCAGAGGTCATGAGTTCAATTCCCAGCAACCACATGGTGGCTCACAACCATCTGTAATGAGATCTGGTGCCCTCTTCTGATGTGTACATGGAGGCAGGGTGTTGTATTAGTAATAAATAAATAAATTTTTAAAAAATGTATATAGCTTCCTACCTGCATGTATCCATGCAAGCCAGAAGAGGGCACCAGATCTCACTACAGATGGTTGGGAGCCATCATGTAGTTGCTGGGAATTGAATGCAGAACCTCTGGAAGAGCAGCCAGTGCTCCTAACAAATGAGCCATCTCTCCAGCCCTCTCTCCTCCCTTCTTACTCCATGGCTGGTTGTGTGGTTGTGAGTTCAATTCCCAGCAACCACATAGTGCCTCACAACCATCCATAATGAGATCTGGCGCCCTCTTCTGGCGTGTAGACATACATGGAGGTAGGATGTTGTGTTCATAAAAAATAAATAAAAATCTAAAAAAAAAAAAAGGGGAGGAGAGAGATTAGAATAGAGAAAAGTAGAAGCCAGAGGCAAAAGGCAGATGGGATAATTTGAGAAAATCTGGCTAGAAACAAGTCTAGCTAAGGCCAGGCATTCATAAGTCAGAAAAAATTTCTGTGTATTTATTTGGGATCTAGGTGGCCAACCTCCAAAAAGTAAAAACAAACAAAACTACAGATGGGGGGCAAAGAATCCTTTTTCCTAATGTCAGTGTTTGAAGTACACTTCCCTCTGGGGCTGGAGTGATGGCTCAGTGGTGAAGAGCCCTGGCCCCTCTTACAAAAGGACCTGGGTTCAATTCTCAGCACCCACATAGCAGCTCACAGCTGTCTGTAGCTCCAGCCACAGTGGATTTGGCATTCTCACACGGGCATACACAAATGTACGTTTTAAAACATTTTTGTCAATAAAAGGAAAGGAAGAAAAACATATGTTCCTCTGTAACCCCCATGTAACCCTCTGTCCCTCAGAATAGGGCAAAGAGGGGTTATTGGAAGTGACACAGGGGACTGGAGAGATGGCTCGGTGGCCAAGGTCTCTTGTTGCTCTTGTAAGGGACAGGGCTTGTTTCCTAGCATCCACATGACTGCTCACAACTGTGTTCTAGTTCCAGGGAGATTCACTGCCCTCTTGTGGCATTTTGGGGCACTACAAATGTTATACAGAGACACATACAGGCAAAACACTCATAAAAAACAATGAACCTAATTTTTTGAAAATAAGGAGGCACAAAAGAATAGCAACACAGAATTTAAAAATGAACATTTCCAAAATCACTTTATTAATCTAAATTCTAAAGTTTGGTTGATTCATAAGTTGGATCAAAATAAATGATTTTCTCTTTTTAGGTGCTGGGGACCGAACCCAGGGTCTCAGCAGGCACGCTGTCACTGAGCTGTATCCCCAGCCCCCAGATTTAAATAAATGATTTCCAGGAGGTTGTTGAAGGCTTGATTCTCTTGCATGTCAATCCAGATCTGTTTTCCACCGGTGACATCTCACCCACATCCCTTCTCATCCGTCTGATGTAGCTCACTTCCTTTTATGGTTGATAACCCCCCTGAGTTAATAAGAGACTCACATTCCAGGATTCCTTAGAGACAAGGCGGGGTGAACCCATAGGGCCATTGTGAGGACTCCAGCTCATTGACTGTGCTTTCTCTTCCATTGTGAGAACTTCTCTTCAACCTCTTTCTGATGCAAATGGGAAGCATAGGCTAGAACACATTCAATAGAGAGAAGAAGTAAGCTGGGCTTGGTTGGTGGTGCACACCTTTAATCCCAACCCTCAGGAGGCACAGGTAGAGGGGTCTCAGAGTTTGGGGTCAGCCTGGTCTACATAGGGAGTTCTAGAACAGGGATAGGTAAGTAAAGAAACACTGTTGGCCTGGAGAGATGGCTAAGAGGTTAAAAGCACTGGCTGATCTTCCAGAGGTTCTGAGTTCAAGTTCCAGTAACCACATGGTGGCTCACAACCACCCATAATAAGATCTGGCGCCCTCTTCTGGCAAGCAGATATACAGGGAAGGCAGGATGTTGTATTCATAATAAATAAATAAGTCTTTAAAATAAAAAGAAGAAAAACAAAGGGAAGGAGAATTAGAGGCTTACAGAGACGACTGAGCTGGTAAGTGCTATGTCCTACATGGCTTGGTCCTGGAAACTTGACTTGTACAACAAGAGAAGGAAAAAGGGGCAGGCACGCGGGAAAGCTGGCATCAGGTGAGTTGTGCTCACTCTGATGGAGTGCACCTACTACGCACAGCCCAGAATCTCAGTGTGTTTATTATTGCCTACAGCAGGGAAGGAGGCCACGGCTAGTGTCAGTTAGGAAGTCTCTGGGGAGAGGGTCAGGCTGTGGACTCCTGGAGGAAGAAGCTGTATTTGCCAGGTTTTGCACACACGGGTCAACTGTCCATGACACTCAGTATTTGCACACACCGCCAACACTCACACGCAGACCTGAGGAGCTGCTTTCACTCGTAGACCTCAGTACTTGCACACACCACCAACACTCACAGGCAGACCTGAGGAGCTGCTTTCACACACAGACCTGAGGAAGCGCTTTCACACGCAGACCTGAGGAAGCGCTTTCACACGCAGACCTGAGGAGCTGCTTTCACACGCAGACCTGAGGAGCTGCTTTCACACGCAGACCTGAGGAGCTGCTTTCACACGCAGACCTGAGGAAGCGCTTTCACACACAGACCTGAGGAAGCGCTTTCACACACAGACCTGAGGAAGCGCTTTCACACGCAGACCTGAGGAGCTGCTTTCACACGCAGACCTGAGGAAGCGCTTTCACACACAGACCTGAGGAGGTGCTTTCACACGCAGACCTGAGGAAGCGCTTTCACACGCAGACCTGAGGAAGCGCTTTCACACGCAGACCTGAGGAAGCGCTTTCACACGCAGACCTGAGGAGCTGCTTTCACACGCAGACCTGAGGAAGCGCTTTCACACGCAGACCTGAGGAGCTGCTTTCACACGCAGACCTGAGGAAGCGCTTTCACACGCAGACCTGAGGAAGCGCTTTCACACGCAGACCTGAGGAAGCGCTTTCACACGCAGACCTGAGGAAGCGCTTTCACACGCAGACCTGAGGAAGCGCTTTCACACGCAGACCTGAGGAGGTGCTTTCACACGCAGACCTGAGGAAGCGCTTTCACACGCAGACCTGAGGAAGCGCTTTCACACGCAGACCTGAGGAGGTGCTTTCACACGCAGACCTGAGGAGCTGCTTTCACACGCAGACCTGAGGAGCTGCTTTGCCGTCCCTCTGACCCTTGTTTGGGGAAGGCTTTGCCACTGTCATGGGTCTGAGGATTTGAATGTCTGAAGCAGCTATGTCCCAGTGGGACCACACACATTCATTCGGGACTTCATCAGCCCTTTACATATTCACTCAAGGATTTCTCAGCTCTCCCAAATCCAAGGACCTGCCAAGCAAGCATCGGGGTCTGAGCCCTGATCCTCAGGACCCATGGAAAAGCTGGGCACTGTGGCATGCTTCTGGGACCCTGGCACTAGAGGGATGGAAGCAGCCAGCCTAGCCAAGTCAGTGGGTTGCTGCTTTGGTGAGACATTATCTCAAAAAAAAAAAAGTGTTAGAGAGCCAGGCATGATGGCACATGCCTGCCAAAAGCACTTGGATCTCCGAGTTCGAGACCAGCCTGCTCTATACAGCAAATTTAAGTCCAGACAGAGCTAATTGTGAGGTCCTATCTGAAAAATAAGATGAAGTTGAGGCTTGGGCCCCATGAAGAGACCCTATGAGAGGCTACTGGGGAAGGTGCAGCCCAGTTGGAGCAGAAGACCCCAGCATTGTGGAGAAGCCAGTACTGTGGGATGTCCATCACAAATGGAAGGGGCAATGGAGAGAGAGGACCCTGTCAGAAGCTAGAAGACAATTTGTGTGTGCCGTAGAGGACAGAGCCGGAGAAGGGACCCAAAGCCTTGGGGTGGGAGGAGCCCAGAAGATCGTGAGTGGATCCCTGACATTGGGCTGTTGGAATTGCTTTGCTCTGATTGTGAGGAAGGGTTAAAACGGGCCTTAGTTTGTATGTGGGTGTGGGTGGGTAGAGCTGTGGGTTTTAAAGTGGGCTGGGAGAGAATGTGTGAGACAGGAGAAAGAACCTCACTTGGGCTCAGTAAAGCTAACTTGAGGCTCCACACAGCCGAGAGTTTGCAGATTCGCGTTGTCACCTGCTTCTCCCTCCTCCAACTATAGTCAAGATGGAGGAGGCTGCACACCATACGGTATCCCCTTGGTTCTCACTGGGATGGGAGAAAGGAGCGTTCACCCTCTTCTCCTGCCCTGCCCATGTTGGCCATGTGAGTACTCCTGCCTTGAAACGGCATTCCTTCCTTCTCTATGGCTAGAAGGGATCAGCCAGAGCGGGGGAGAAGGCTGAGTCATACAAAAGAAGTGAGAGCTGACATCACTTACTCTTCTCAGGGAAGTGGGGGAAATTGGCTTCCACTACTCTGTGGTTGAGGGGCTGGACCTGACGGTAGATGTTGTGAAGGGTCTCGTTTTGGCGGTTCTTAATAGTGTTCTCGATCTTCAAAACCTGCAGGCGACATGAAATGACTCATGGGAGGGAAAGCTTGGCAAATGTGAAAGCATTAGGTTGGTGATTGGATAGATGCTCCCATCTGTGTGAGGCCGGCAGAGTCAGACAACATCAAGGGCAGCCGAGCTGAGTGGTTTTCCAGCCTTTCCTCTGCCTCTAACCCATCCATCCCTTCATCTTCCCGGCAGGTGTCTCCCCCTCTCCCCCTTGTCCTCTTAAATGAGTATTTGGTTAACAGAACAAAAGCAAAAGGTAACAGAAACATATCGAGTGGTAAGCTAAGTATTTGCACTTCTAAAAACAATCTGTCTACATCCTTGAGGTTTGTTTTTTTTCCTGCATACAAAAGTCTGGGTTCTTCATTTCCCTCCTTCTAGGAGTTTGAGTTTCCTGCCCTCTCTATATGTAGATAACTCTCTATATATTGTTTGTTTGTTTTGTTTTGTTTTTTGAGACGGGGTTTCGCTGTATGTTTTGGAGGCTGTCCTGGAACTACATCTATAGACCAGGCTGGCCTCAGACTCACAGAGATCTGCCTGCCTCTGCCTCCAGAGTGCTGGGATTAAAGGCATGTGCCACCACCGCCTGGCTTGCTGGACAAGTATTCTTAATCTGAGAGTTTGGGGTTTTCTGTTTCTGTTTTTCTTTTTTGAACAAATATCTTACTTTGTAGCCCAGGTTGGCTTGGAACTTACTGTGTGTCCAAGGCTAGCCTAGAACGCTCTAACCTCTTACCTCAGCCTTCACTGAGATGACAAATAAATGAACCCATCTGGCCTCTGAGGAGCTAAGCAAGCTTCTTCTAGATCCAGATTTAATTTGCATTCTTCCAGAGATAATTGACCCATGCTATGTCACTTCTTTGGGTACACGTCTAGCCTACTAATTGACATTTTGTGTGGGAGGGTCCTTACCTAGTAGAACCCTTTTCCATCTTCTCCTGGAGAAGAGAAATGATGTTTATGGGAAAGGAATATTTGCTTCTGAGGGAAAATACCAGTCTAAAGAAATATTAGATTTGCCTTGTAACTTCAGTATTCAATTCAACAGATGCATAATATGTCCCAGTATGATGTTATCTATTCTCTAAAGTCAAGAAACACTCAGGGCTGGGTGCGGTGGCTCATGTCTGTGATCACAACATTCAGGAGGCTGAGGTGGGAGGACAGCCATGATAGGATTACAGAGTGAGACCCTGTCAGAAGGAGAAGGAGGCAGGGGTGGGAGGAAAATGGAAGGAAGGAGATAAAGTTGGTAGGTAGGTTGGTTGATAGGTAGGTAGGTATGAATGTAGGTACAATGGTAGGTGAATAGGTAGGTAGGCAGACTGGTACGTAGGTAGGCAGGTTGGTAGGTAGGTAGATAAGCTGGCTGACTCATGTGCCTGGACTATTTATTACTATGAAATACAAAAGATAGCTGCTAGAGCAATTCTGCTCAAAACACTGAGTACAGAGCTGAGAGATGGATGGCTCAGTGGTTAAGAGCTCTTGTAGCTCTCGAAGAGAACCTAAGTTCTGTTCCCACCACCTACACGGCAGCGTCCAAGTGCCTGTAACTCTGATTCCTGGAACTCAGATGGCCTCCTGCATGTGTGTGCTGCACACAGATACACTACAGTATAACAGACATACACTTGGGTGCACACACGTACAAGCTCAAATTAACTAATTTCTTTAAAAGACTGAATATAAATCTGGGTTTAAGCTTGACAAAGAGCTGAAGCAGTCCTAGGCCTACGATGCACTAGATGCTGGAATGTAAGCTGCCTGAGGATGGAGAACAGGGCGTGGCCAAGCCTGCTTGAGAACACAGTCTTCACCATGGTCCTCTCCTGCATGGCTCAGACTCCAGACCGCTCACTGCATCGAATCTAAGCTCCTTGGATCAGCTGTGGCCTCCAACGCCCACGCACACCTCAGTGGCTGAAGGTCACCCACAGTTCCACCGGGGCAGGGACAGGTGAGTGTCTGTCCTGGCTGGTTTTATGTCAACATGACACAAGTTAGAGTCATCTGAAAGGAGGGAGCCTCAATTGTGGAACCCTCTCCATAAGATACAGCTGTGGGGCCTTTTCTTAATTAGTGATTGATGGGGGAGGGCCCAACCCTTTGTGAGCAGGGTCATCCTTGGGCTGGTGGTTCTAGGTTCTATAGGAAGTCAGGCTGAGCAGGTCATGTGGAGCAAGCCAGTAAGCAGCTCCCCTCTATGGCCTCAGCAGCAGCTCCTGCCTCCTGGATCCTGTCCTGTTTCAGTTCCTGCCCTGACTTCCTCCAGTGGTGAACAGTGATGTGGAAACTGAATGATCCCTTTCCTCCCCAGGTTTCTTTGATCTTGATGTTTTGTCACAGCAATAATAACCCTAACTAAGTATCAGACCTGTGTGTGGCAAATACCAGAGAATCGGGTGGGCTTCTAGAAGTGTTCTTGTCAGCCAGACAGCCAAAGGGAAGCTTTGACAAAGTGGTGCAGCTGTTACCTGGGTCTTAGAGAGCTTGACAGAGTCTTTAAACACGAACCACTTGACATTCTCTGTGCAGGGAGGGGTGGTGAGTGAGCCTTTGTAGGTGTAATAGTAGTGCGTGTCCCCAGGAAACAAGTCCTGAATGCTCACGTTTATCAGAGTTGTGGCTTCTCCTAAGAGAGAAGACAGGGTGTTGAGGGGAAAGGAATGCCCCAGGAGAGACAGCTCAGGCTCTGCCTCAGCATATGGAGTCTTCAAGTCCCCTGCCTAAGCCCAAGAACAAAAGAGCTGAGGAGTGAAAATCTGTCCCCCAGTTTTCTGCTCCATGGATGGGTAAGAGCAGAGCACTGGACCTGGGGGTGCACGTGTGTAACCCTAGTACTTGGGAGACCGAAGCAGGAAGTTGTCCATGAATTCAAAACCAGCCTGAGCTTTAAAGTGACTTCCAGAGGCTGGAAGAGGCTCAGCAGTGAAGAGCATGTCCTGCTCTTCCAGAAGCCCCTAAGTCAGCTCTCAGCACCCATGTCAGGTGACCCACTCTGCCTGCAGCTCCAGCTCCCAGGCCCAGAGCTAAAGCTACAGGATTTGTGGGACACTCGGCTTGATAGAGGAGCTTGGGATTTGAACTCTGGTCCTGTTGACTGTGGGACAAGCACTCTTGACTGCTGAGCTATCCCTTTACCGGCTTCCCTACTCACACCCCATTCAACCCTCTTGCCTGAGGTGGGCGTTCCTTACCTGGGTATTGGATGTTGAGCAACTCAGAAATGATGGGGCTGTAGTAGGTGTTCTCAGCATACTCGTCAATCTGGGGAGAGGCACAGAGCACTCAGTAAGGGGGAGATCTACTCCACCAGCAGCTACTTGGTTTCCCAAGGAAACAGGGCAAGGGATAGTGTGGCTTAGCTGGGCTGGGGGAGACAAGATAACTGCTCCTTGCTACCACCTACCTGGGCTCAGTCCTCAGGGCTTCTGACAGACTAGATGCCCCAGGCAAAACTGCTCATGTGACCCTATTGCTAAGGCATTCTTTCATATGAATGCTGATGTCATTGACTTATGAATATGCATCAGCGTTTGCCTGTGTCTGTATGTGCACCATCTGCATGCAGTGCCCATGGAGCCCAGAAGAGGGCAGCAGACCCACTGAAACTGGAGTCACAGTAGGTTGCCAGCTGTCACGTGGGTCCTGGGAACTGAACTCTCACCCTCTGTGAGAGTAGACTTCTTAACCATTAAGTCATCTCTCCAGCCCTGTTTGTTTTAAGATGAAAATAAAGATTGCTTTTAGTCTAAAGGGCAGATTTTTTGTTTTCTGTTGCTGATTTGGTTGGTTTGAGTTTGGTTTATATTTGTTTTGACAGGGTTTCTCTTCGTAGCCCTGGCTGTTTTGGAACTCACTCTGTAGACCAGGCTGCCCTCCAAATTTGAGATCCTCCTGCCTCTACCTCCAGAATGCTGGGATTAGAGGTGTGTGCTGCTACCACCCAGCTTGATTTTGTTTTCTTGAGATAAGGCTTCTTGTGTAGCCTGGGCTGGTGTAGAACTCCCTACACAGACTATGCTGGCCTCAGACTTGCAATAATCCATTTCTGCTATATGAGTGCTGAGATTACAGTTATGCACCACGGCAGATTTTGATCATTCAGTACACATTTTTCTCCTGTAAATTATCCAGCTAAGATTTATTATTTATTATTATTATTTATCCAGTTAATATTTAGTTTTGAGAATAAGATTCCTATTTAATTTTTTTAGATTTATTTATTTTCATTTTATACATATGCGTGTTTTGCCTGCATGTCTGTCTGTGTACCATGTGCACACGTGGTGTCCTCAGAGACCAAAGAAGACATTCCATCTCCCAGAATGGTTGTGAAGTTCTGTGTGAGTGCACCTGGGTCCTCTGGTGCTCTCAATGCCTGAGCCCTCTGCAGCCCAGATTCCTGCCCTTTCCTGATCAACTGTCCCTAAATCCATGGTGTGGACTCTCTTAGAAACGCAGTCCTGGTGCCTTTGTCTGACCGCATTGAGGTTTCACACAGCCCAGCACACACAGTTCACGTCCAGTCAGCCCTGCTGGGGTCCCAGGTCTTCTGAGTCATCTCAGTACCCAGGGTCCCATGGTTCATAGCACAGGAGTGAGCAAGGGCTGGAGAATGCTCCATGCTCCACTGAGGGAGCTTTCCTGGGAAAGCTCAGGAAGGGACTGAGAGAGAAGACGAAGACACGTGTCACTCAGACAGTGCACCTGGTCAGGCCGTGAGGGCGGGCACAGCAGCCTGCATGGACACTCACGTCCCAGCCCTACCTCAATGAAGACCGCCAGCACAGCCAGGCCATCGGGTTTACTCTTGGCTTCGTCATAGCTCCCGTACTTGGAGTTGAAGTGAACCACATGAATCTGTGAGTGAGGGAAAGCAGAAGCAGGACTTCAAACTCTGGAGGATCCCAGAGGTGAAGGGAAGGACGGCAGATGTTCCAGCTGAGGCCTCAGACCATCCCCCACACAGCTCTGACCTCCCTTCTCCTGCCCAGCCTATGAGCCCCAACTGCCAGGACCAGGAACTTCTCCAGGAATGGGAGGAGGGGAAGCAAGATTCTGGAAGGTGGCAGTTCTGGTTTGCCTTGACCCAACCTCCCTCCTGGTAGAGGCTGAAGCCACTATGTCCTCCTCAGGCCTCTAGAGGGCTTGAGGAGAGTGAGCAGTGAACCCCCTCCCTCAGGGAGCCATTGTAAGCCTGAGATCAGCCCAAGGATGGATGCCGGCCAAAGATGTGCTCTGAAACTCTTAACACACACACACACCATACACACACACACATACACACACACTATACACACACATACACACACACACCATACACACACATACACCATACACACACATACATACACACACACCATACACACACACCATACACACACACATACACACACACCATACACACACATACACACACACCATACACACACACACCATACACACACACATACACACACACACCATACACACACATACATACACACACACACCATACACACACACATACACACACACACCATACACACACATACACACACATACACACACACCATACACACACATACACACACATACACACACACCATACACACACACACACCATGCACACACACACACCATACACACACATACACACACACCATACACACACACACCATACACACACATACACACACACACCATACACACACATACACACACACATACACACACACCATACACACACACACATACACACACACACCATACACACACACACACACACACACACACACACACACACACACACACGCACGCACGCAGTTGAAGCAGAGGAAGGCCGGCCACCGTGCAGGCGGGAGACTCCTGCCATGCTGTGAGTTTCTGAAGAGAAACTCATTTACGTTCCCGCACAATGCAGAAACCAGTAGTAATGTCTCAAGGAACTGAAAATAAATTCAACCACAGGGCGACTGAACCATCACCACAAAACTTTACCATTACTGTTGGCTATTTCAGTAAGAAAGGGGGAGCCGGCAAGCCGGCTCAGTTGGTAAAGCACTTGTGTGAGCATGAGGAATTTTCAATCCCAGCACCCACACAGAGGAACTGGGCACAGCTGCTTGTGCCTGTAATGTCAACGCTAAGGCCGTGGATGGAGATAGGATCCCTGGGGTTCAGCGGTCAGCCAGTCTAGTTAACAGATGAGATCCAGACTCAGTGAGAGAGAGCCTGCCTCAAAAACAGAAGAAAGAAAGAGAGAGAGAGAGAGAAAGAAAGAAAGAAAGAAAGAAAGACAGAAAGACAGACAGAAAGAAAGAAAGAAAGAAAGAAAGAAAGAAAGAAAGAAAGAAAGAAAAAGAAACAGAGAGGGAGAAAGGAAGAAAGAGAGGAAGAAAGAAACAGAGAAAGAAAGAAAGGTGTGATATAGGAAGACTATGTCAACTCCTGGCGTCCACACATACACACACACACATGTGCATGCACACTCTCATGCATGTGCACATACATGACACCTGTGTGACACAAAATGCAAACACATACAAGGAAAAAGCAACTGGAGCTTGAAGGAAAGGGGACCCTGTTGGGACTGTCACGTACCTCTATCACGCGCCTGATCCCATCCACGGTGTGCTCAGAGCCACTGAGCTCAAAGAAGTCACCGCCCCAGTGCAAGTGCATCTGTTTTGCTGTGTACACGGTGCCCTCAGAGTCTGTCACTTGCATGGTGGGAGGCAGGTTGAGCTGCACTGTAAGGGACAACACAACACAGGGAGGCTCAGATTTTCCAATCAGCAGACCCCTGGGTCATCCCCACCTCACACCCAAGGCAGTCCAGGGCGTTATTGACAGCTTAGACCGCTGTCCCCAGGGGGAGGAGGAACTGGCACACGGGACACCTCTGTGTCCAGAACCAATAGGTCAGGGGCGGGACTACAGCACAGCACATCTGCCTCACTGGTCCTAGAAAACGGGAAAGCTCAGAAAACACACTGTCCTAAGCACATGCCTGTACTCCTGGGCCTTGGAGGCTGAGGCAGGAGGATTGCTGGTTTGAGGCATTGCTTCATGGCTTTCCCCAGGCAGCCTGTGAGCTAGCCCATAGAAGTGCCACCATACTGGGCTCCAATACAACTGTTTTGTGCACAAGGAAGCCGACCCTGGGACAGTGAAGACTCGGTGTCATGCTGTGCCTTGGATGGGGGCGGAGCTGGGCTAGCCTAGTACTTAGATCCCTGTCTCTACATACACGTCATCGTGTTGTGGCCTAACTTGTCCTCAGCAGACAAGAAACCAAGTTACACAGCCAGCCAGGACCACGCAAGCTCTAGCTTGGCTTAGAACTTAATCTGACGGAGATTCTAACACTACAGTGTGAGGTTTTCATTGGAGAGAAAATGAGTCTCCCACCTCACACCCTACAGACTTCCTACAGGGATGCTACTTGGGTCAAATGACTGCAGATATTCATATCACTAGCACGGACTTCAAAACAGTTTTGTCAGCCAGGTAGTGGTGGCACACACTTTTAACCCCAGCACTCAGGAGGCAGAGCCAGGCAGATTCCTGTGAGTTTGAGGCCAGCCTGATCAGGACAGCCAGGGCTACACAGAGAAACCCTATGGGGGGGGGGGAGCAATGTTGACAGTACAGCCAGCCTTCCCTAGCATGGGCAAGGCAGCAGGTTCTACTATTAATCCTAGAAACCCTAGAAAACATTAATGACAACAAAATTGTTCTGCAAATGACACTGGCCAGAGAATGAAAAGATATGGCATACTGTAAGAAAGGATTTATAAACATCTGATAAAAGTCTACTGCAAGCCTAACGCAATGGCTCAGAGGTTAAGAGCACTGTCTGCTCTTCCAGAGAACCTGATTCAATTTCCAAAACCCACATGGCAGTAATTCCAGTTCCAGGGAAACAACGCCCTCTCCTGGTCTCATCAGATACTGCACACACATGGTGCACATAACACACACAGACAAACACTCATACACAAAAAAATCTTTACATAAAATAAAGGACTCTTAAAATTCAACAATAAGGCCGGGCATGGCAATGTACATCTTTAATCCCAGTACTCAGGAGGTAGAGGCAGGTAGATCTGTGTAATTTCAAGGCCAGCCTGGTCTACAGAGTGAGTGCCAGGAGAGAAAACCCTGTCTCGAAAAATTAAAAGAAAAAAAAAGATATTCAACCATAAGAAAATGAGCATGCTGATTTTCAAAATCAGTGAAACACCTAAACAGATACTTTACCATAAAAGATATAAAAGCTGGACATATCTGTAGCTCCAACACTCAAGAGGCCAAGGCAGAAGGATCACTTGGGCATAGATTTAAAGCAGCCTGTACAACATGGAGACTCTCTCCCCATATGTTACAGAAACGTGGAGGTACTTGAGAGATGCCTCAGTAATTAATATGTACTACTCATGCAGAAGACCCGAACTCAATTCCCAGCACTCATGTCAGGTGACTCCAGGAGGATCTGAGGACCCTGGTGTCTAAGGGCACCCACACTCATGTGCACAGACCCTCACACAGAGACGTATATATACGTGGTTAAAAATAATGAGGGACTGGAGAAATGGCTCAGGGATTGAGAGCACTGCCTGCTCTTCCAGAGGTCCTGAGTTCAAATCCCAGCAACCACATGATGGCTCACAGCCATCCATAATGAGATCTGGTGTCCTCTTCTGGCCTGTAGGGATACATGCAGGCAGAACTCTGTATATGTAATAAATACATAAATAAATCTTTTTTAAAAGAAAATAATGAAATAAATCTTTTAAAATAGATTAAAATTCATCCCAAAAGTAGAACACAGACTTTGCATGCACAGAGCCTTCCCAATACCTCAAAAAGATAGGGGGTTATTAGTAGTTTGTGGGTCTCAGTAGTCCAGGCTACTCACAGACATGGCTCTGTCCTCCCTCTTACTATTCACCCGACCCATAACTGGAATTTGGTTTTGTTGTCTCAATGGGGCAATATGCACATGTGCACAGACAGTAAACTGACTCACCCAGAAACCATGCACACTCCCAAGAACCAAACATCTGGGTCTGTGGCATTGGGCATTAGTGGCTACCGAGAACCAAACATCTGGGTCTGCAGCACTGGGCATTAGTGATTGTGACCTTGCGTGAGCCCCTGGCCTCCAGAGATCTCAGGTTTCCCGCCTGAAAATGGACCTCCTTAGGCAAGCTTGGGGGTGCAGGCCTCCAAGCCCAGCACTTGGGCTTAGAGACAGCAAGGTCAAGAGCTCAAAGCCACTCTAGACTCCGAGTCTGGGACCAGCCTTGGTTACATGAGCTCAAAAAATCAAAGTCAGGCTTGGAGCCGGCTCAGTGGGTGACGTGTAGCCACACAGGCGTGTTGGACCCAACACCTTCATAAAAAGCCAGATATGGGGCCCCAGCCATGGGATCCCAGCCCTAGGGAAGGTGACAGGCAAACCTAGCAGCCAGTCTAGCAACAGTGAGTGACTGTCTGGAAAACTAAGATGTAGGGGCTGGAGGGATAGGTCAGTGGGTAAAGGCACCTGGTGCCAAGCCTGACGACCTGGGTTTGATCTCCATGACCCACATCGTAGAAGGAGGCACCATTGCACACATACATGACCCACATCGTAGAAGGAGGCACCATTGCACACATACAAGTAAATAAATAAATGTGATAAAAATTCAACAACTAAGAGAGCTATTGAAGAACACATTGGATGTTAACGCTCCCCTCCTGAGGTTGCTATGAGACTCAAGGCAAAGCCTAACGGAGTATCAGAAGGGAACACTGTGTGGGCGTCATAGTTGCCCAGAGAGGGCTCCTAAGATCCAGCTCTCCCATCCTACAGACACGCTCATAGTCTTTCTTGCGCTTCCTCACTCTCTGGAAAAACTGAACCTTTGAGAAACTGCGTTACCTCTCTCAGGTGCTTGTAAATACTCAGATTCCGCACAGAAACTGTGGAAACTGAGGCAGAGCTGCATTAAGAACAGTAGGGAATGTGAGCCTCAGCCCCTGCCCTCTGAATGCTCTGCTGGGCACGTCAGAGCAGGCTCAGGTAACGGTCTTTTGGTGTATTATTTGGGTTTTGGTTTTGAGAGAAGATCCCACTGTGTAGTCCAGGGTAGCCTCAAACTCACAGAGATCCAACTGCCTCTGCCTTCCAGATGCTGGAATTAAAAGCGTGTGCCATCACACCTGACATGGTTGTTGTTGTTATTAATATTATTGTTGTGAGTTGTTGTCATTATTATATTTATATTTATTTATTTGGGGGTTGGGGCAATGCCTGACATGGAACCCGTGTGGAAGTCAGCCGAGTTTTGAGAATCGGCTCTTTCCTTCCACAGTGTAGGTTCCGGCACTCGAACCTGGGTTGTCAGGATTCAAAACAGGTGCCTCTGAGGAGCCCACAAGGGTGTGAGTTTGGAGACAGTTGCTGCCTGTCTCTGGAAGAGTCCCCAGGGTTTCTGTGCGCTGGGCTCTGGGTCTCTGTACATTGCTACTGCCTGCTATCCACACAGACGGCCAGGCCCACCGGTGCCCCCTGACCTGTGTGGCCATTGTTAGTCATGGAGAACTCCAGATTGTCATCCCCATAGCCCTTCAGGATCAGCGGCTTCAAGGAGCGGTTGAACTTCACCTTCTTGGTCTGCAGATTGATGGGCGACTGCCTCTGCCCCCCGCAGTCAGGGTACTCTTTCGGCCAATTGCTCTCTATCAGCCCGGGCCCTGCAACGGGAGAGAGTGCGGTCAAGCTCAGAGCTGCCCAGCTGAGCCCCCTTCTTAGCAGGCTGGGTTCGAGGTCTTCTGGGTGGAGGACCCATGGGGCAGCCTTCTGGACACAGAAGCAGGGCTTCCACAGGGCAGGCAGGGACAGCTCTGAACTACTCCGAGGACTTGGCTGGGGGTGTGGGGTGATGCTGTCTTCCTGCTCTTCCTCGCAGCCACTGGCACAAGACCCTAAGCTGGTGGCCACGCCCAGGGGTCTGCTCTGCAGACAGTTGGTTGGCCCTCTTCCTTCCGGGATTCACAGCTGATGAACGCCCTGAAGGAGGCCTGGACCTACCAACGGCCCCTGACCTCATTTCCAGAGAACATAGTTTTCTTTCCAAGCCCCGAACTTGAGGGCCCAGCTTCCTCTGCTGCTGGAACCTTCTCCAAAGAGCACCTGTTTCCTTACTCCAGGCCCTTCTTTGGGTCTGCAGGAAGGCCAAGACAAGGTCACCTAGGTGACAACATAGTTACAGGGCACCTGAGCAGCACCCTCCCCCCACCCCCTGCACTGCAGAGGCAGAAGTAGGAGGATCAAAAGTTCAAGGCCAGCCTGGGCTACATTAGATCCTGCCTTAGAATGCAGGATAAAAACAATTAATTTTGGGCATATCCATAGTCCCAGTTTCTCAGGAGGCTGAAGCACGGGATTGTTGTTTTGTGTTTTTTGTTTTGTTTTGTTCTTTTAGAGGCAGGAGGCTTTTTTGAATCCAGGTGTTAACCTGTTTTATGAGACATCTTACCATATAGTCCTGGCTGGCCTTGAACTTGTGGCAATCCTCCTGTCTCCATCTTTGGGGGTTTGGAATTACAGTCCTGTGATACCAGGAATAACTAAGCCCAGAGGTTTAAGACCTGTCTGGGCAATGTAATGAGATATTCTCTTTAAGAGAGAGAGAGAGAGAGAGAGAGAGAGAGAGAGAGAGAGAGAGAGAGAGAGGGAGGGAGGGAGGGAGGGAGGGAGGGAGGGAGGGAGGGAGGGAGGGAGAAAGAGAAGAGAATAGGGAGGGGAAGGAAGGGGAGGGAGCTGCAAAACGTATCTTTTTGGAGATGGTTAATAATCCTGAGGCAAGAGGAATGATGACCAGTCACTACAGATGACAGAGGCCCCACATCGCTGAGGAGTTTGGTTTTGGTTTTCAAGACAGGGTCCCTCTATGTAGCCCTGGCTGTCTTAGAATTCACTACATTAACCAGGCTGGCCTGGAACTCACAGAGTTCTTGCCTCTGCTTCCCAGTGCTGGGACTGAAGGCGTGCGCCCCCAATGCCCAGCTCTCTTCAGCCATTTGCGGCTGAGGACCCTCTGAGGGTAGCTTTGCATGAGCACGTGGCTTGTTCTAGGTAGGATGGAAGCTGCCTTTGAGGCTTCTTGATTTACGATCCACAGAAAACTTGATTCTCTTCTATCCTACCCAATACTACAAACCAATTTTTAAACCAGTCTTTCTTAGAGGCAAAATGCCAAGATCAAGGGAAGAGGCCTGAGGCACACCATCCTGTGACCCAAGAGCTTTGGGCCTGGGTCTCAGAGGCATCAGGAAGATCCTGGGGACAGCTCAACAGCAGAGCTTGCCTGGCACATGCAAGCCTGGGCGCCAGTCCTAGTGCGAGGGGAGGAAAACATGGGGTAGCTCATACATCTTCCTACTGGTCACTTACAAAAGTCACTCTGGGATCTCCAGGCCTCTGGGGCCATGCGGGAGGGAGACCTTCAGTTTGGGAGTCTCAGCCACCATAAGGAAGACAAGAATTTGCCATCAGAACTCTCAGAGGTCTTGGGCCACCTCTGAACCGCGCCAGTAAGGCCATTGGATGACACAGAAAGTCCCTGTCTTCCGGGCAGGTACAGACTCCATTTCTCCTTTTCTGGACAGGTGACTGACGTGGCTGCCCTACGAATTGATTTATCTGAGCCTCTACAATGTCCCTGACTCTGTCACCTTAATTTAGGACTTACTATCCACTCTCAATGAGAAAGCCACGCAGGGAGACTTTGTCCCGTGTCCCTCTGGTCTCCCTGCACCTTCCAGCAGCCTCCTCCAGCCTCCCCCTTGACTCTCCCCTGTGAAGCCTGACTGGGTATCTCAGGGTAAGGTCAGTGGGTCCTGGTGAAGGCAAGGCGGCCTCCATCAGATCCTTGGTGAAGTGTGAGTAGGCACGTTTCTAAGAAGGATGAGGTTTGTGGTCCAGTAGTCTCTTCTAGGAGGGCATAGCTGTCCTTTCTAGAAGCTTCATTCGTCACACATTCAGGTAACAGTAACAGCCTTCACTAGTAGACGTGGGGTCTCGAGGCAGCCAATGCTGGGGTGTAAAAGATTCTAAGCTGCCGGGCTGAGGCAAGGGAGCGCTGTCTCTTCTCCTTCATCGTGGCTGAAAGTCTATTTGTTCATCAGAGAGAGCAAAACGCTTGTGAACCCAAAAGAGCAGGACCCACAGCCAGCACGGGTGGGCCGTCTTGTCACCCTGTCTGGAAATGCTAGGTGGCCGCTTACCTGAGTAGGTCCACTCATTCTGGGCCTGCGCACCCAGGAAGAAGAAGGACACCACAGTCACCAGAACCCCCATGGTCCACGCTGAAGTCCTGAACGCAGCAGAGGATCTGGGCAGCGCTTCTTTTAAAAGCTCAGAAACTGTAAATAACAATTTACCAGGTCCAGCTGGCTGGCCCGCCCTTTCGGCACCCACTGAACAACAACACCTCCCCACAATGGCCCTTCTGACTTGGGGCCTTCCCCACGCACGTGTCACACCTCCTCCCGGGCATCGGGCATCGCCACGGCCAATTAACCCTGTCTGGTTGTTCAGCGATCTTTGCAAACTCAGTCCAGGGGCCACACAGTGCAGCCTTTGTGGACCTTGAGTGATGAGTGATCTGTGGAGATGGGAAGAGCCCGAGGCACACTCACCTGGAAACAGGGGCTTCCTGGAGGGTGGCATTTCCTCTGCCCTTTCTCCTGGCCGCTAAGGGGAAATCACCAGGGCCTGAAAACCTTGCCAGGTTCCAGTTGGTATTTCCTGCCTGTCCCAGAGTGGACAGAAGACTATCCCTAACAATTCAGGGGTGCCTCCAGCCCCCGGCCACAACTGGGAAGAGAGTTTGGTTCTCCAGCGTTGGGCGAGAAATGGAGGAACCCAGTTGTCGGTGGAGATAGGTTTGTCCCCAACCTAAATCAGCCCTGGACCTTGGAGCCTGGCTCTTGAACTGCATCTGCAGACATGCCTTCGGGCCACTGAGGAGGACCAGGAGGAGGAGGAGGAGGAGGAGATATGGGTAGGTCCTCCTGTTTCTCCTGGGATTTGTCCTGACAGTGCAATACCCTTGGGCACACCCACGCCAAACCAATGAGTTGTCTAATCCTCGTACATCCACCTGGCTGGTGTAAGAGAAACCAGCATGTATGCCTGCCGACAAGCCAGCGTTCCCAAGCCCTTCAGAGAGGCAGAGGCAGGGGGCAGGTGGGACTCCAGAGGACATGCTGGCCACATGCAATGAACTGATCCACTCTGACAAGCGATGAGTCCCCTTGACAGTTTCCCTTAGCTCCCTGCTCACTTGTGCCCAACCTGACAGATGCTGGAATGTCAAAAAAACAGTAGCATGTTGTTGCACCAAACGTCTGAGAGGTGCTGGGGTTGAATGCTTCCGAGAGCTCCCTGCTGCCATTTAATCAGGGAGCATCCATTACTGTGAAGGTCCAACTAAGATACTAGACCTATTGGAAGAATCTCAAGGGAACAGTTACTAGCTACTCTGTGCCTCAGTTTCCCCATCTTCCATAGGAGCTCTCGACAGTGCTGCCCCTACACACACACACACACACACACACACACACACACACACACACAGGAATTTAGCAATAAGTGTGCATGCAGTGCTCAGAGCAGGCCGGATACATAGCAGCTGGCATTAGTTTTGAGCTTCCCATTTTATGACGCTTGCTCTTCAGATTGTAGGGTTTCTCCAGATTCAAAGCCCACTCTGCCGTCCCAGCTAAGCCAGTCTTGCCTGCTCTGCCGAGCCCCTGGCCCCGCATAAAGGGTCACCTGGTTGACCCCATGAGCCCGATCTCTGCTGAAGAGTTTAGTAGATACCATCACAATCGGAAGACTGAGGCAGAAGAGTGCGTGATGACTGCCAAGGGTTTGAAGCCAGCCTGGGCTATAGAATGAAACCTTGTCACAATGAAGGTGGGGGGGTGCTGGCTAGAGAGATGGCTCAGCAGTTCAGAGAGAACACTGCTCTTGCGGGGGACCCGAGTTCAGTTCCCAACACCTACGATAGACAGGTCACAACCACCTGTAACTCCAGATCCAGAGGATCTGATACCCTCCCAGTCCCCGTGGGCATTGTCACTGTCACACACGCACCATTACACACGCACCATTACACACGCACGCACGCACGCACACACACACACACACACACACACACAAATAATAAATAAAAAAAAAGAACCAAGCATGCTAGGGTTTGCAGTTCTGGCCCAGCGTGCTCAGTCCCTGACTCAGTTCCCACCATCACGTAAACCTGGTGTGGTAGCATACGGCCGGCCACACTCAGAAGTTCAAAAGTTTGAAGCCAACCTGCACAACGTGAGACACTGTCTCAAAAAAAGGAAAAAGAAGTGGAAAGCAGACCCCCACTGACTCCAGACAAGGCAGCATCGTGTTTCAAGCTGACTGGAAAACAGAAACGCAGTCAGGGTCTCACTCTTTATCCCAGGCTGGCCCTGAACTCACTCACATCTGCCTGTCTCTGCCTGCAGAGTGCTGGGATTTAAGGTGTGCAGATTTCCCTTGGGAGTTCACACTGGAAACCAGTGTGTAGCTGATGGTCAGGAAGCAGTCCATCTGGAGTAGGATGGGAGAGGCTGGAGTGGAGGGAACTCAGTAAGCTGGGCCCCAGGAGGACAAGGTTTCCCCGGGGAGGGGAGGAGGCAGAGAAAGGGGATTGTTTCTGAGGCAGGACCTGCTCCGGGAAGTGACAAAATGCCTTGAGTTCCCCACTCTCAGCAACTCACATCCTCATCTTGCATGGGGTTCTGCAACCCTGAGATTAGGATTTTGGGGGTTCCAGTATGGGCCGTCTTTGTCCTTGCATGCTGCCCTTGGTTGAGTCTATAACTTCAAGCCCCACTGGTACCCACCATCCATCAGGTCTGAGGTTCCGCTGACCGCTCCCATGCACAACTGGTGGATGCTGACCTGTTACAGGAGCAATTAAATTAATAAAGGGAGCAGAGCCGATCTGCTCCTGAAACCCAAGAGCCACCTACTCTCGAGGGCACATTACTAGGTATGGGTCCCCTCCCTCTTCCAGGTGGCATAGTCCCTCCCCATGACTTACTTAGCACAGAATAAGGTAATGTCGATTTTGTTGCCTACTTTCTGACTCATTGTCTTTTTTGACCCTAAAATTTTCCATGCATCAACTTTGAACTTCGTTTGCTTCTTATATTTGTGGTGTGTGTGTATGTGTGTTTGTGTGTGTGTGTGTGTGTGTGTGTACGTGCGCACATGTGTGTGATATTCCTTCTGCCTTCATCCTACCATACCCCCACCTCACTGAAGCTTATTTTTACTCTAAACCCCTGTTCTCCACCGCTCATCATTTGATGAGCTGAGATGAGCTGACAGGTGGATCGTTTTGTTTTGTTTTGTTTTCATCACAATGGAAAGTTAAGCATGAGAAAGGAGCCTTTGTGTTTCTTGGGTTTATGACTCGACTGCCCAAAGAGGTGAAGGAAAAGAAGAGAGGGCAGCCTCGTCATCCCAGGTGAGTACAGAAGCAGGAAGTGACAGCAGCCCAAGTAAACAGACGCCACCTGCCTGGGTGGGAGGGAGGTGTGCTCAGCCCACATGCATCTGCACAAGGAAGGTGAGCACGGGTGAGCACGGGTGAGCACAGGTGAGCTGGAAGACGACAGCCCAGCGAGCCACTGCCCAGGTTCATACAGAACCGACATTGAAGAGCGGTTCTGGCTGTACAAGAACATGCCTCTTGCGGCTGTGAGCAACACAGAGAGGCTATTGTCTGTTTCGTACAGGACTGTGAGCATCCAGTGAGTTGTCTGCGCCAAGAAGTTTAATCTATCACAGCTGAAGCCCAGTTGCTGTGTTCTTGCTTCGTTTTCATTTGAGATAGGGTCTTAGCCGGATCTGGTTGTTCTGGACTCACCATGTAGCCTTGGCTGTCCCCAGACTTGCTATGGTAGATCAGGCTGGCCTCAAACTCAGAAGTCCACCTGCCTCTGTCTCCTGAATACTGGGATTAAGTTAAACCTGTTAAACCTGCTTTCTTAACCTCTCTTATTGGGAACATTTCTAAGCTTTTCCTGAGATGGAGGTATAGCTCAGTGGCAGTGAATTTACCTGGAGCAGAAAGGGTTCTGGTTGGATACCTAGCATTCAAGACATAATTTAATAATTCTCTTCTTTTTAAGATAGGGTCTCACCAGGCATTGGTGGCGCATGCTTTTAAACCCCAGCACTCAGAAGGCAGAGGCAAGCGGATCTCTGTGAGTTCAAGGCCAGCCTGGTCTACAGAGAAAGTTCCAGAACAGGCTCCAAAGCAATACAGAGAAACCCTGTCTCGGTAAAAAAAAGAGAGAGAGGGTCTCATGCGCTCAAGGCTAACCTCAAACTCACTATGTAGCCAAGGATAACCCTGAACTTCTGATCTTTTTGTCTCTACTCCCAAGTGCTGATTCTAAGCTCAACTGTGTCTCCAGTCTAATTTATGCAGTGCTGGGGATCAAACCCAAGGCATGCTGGGTAAGACCTCTACCAACCGAGCTACATCCCCAGGTCCGGCATACAGCATACTTTTCTTCCTCCCTTCCTCCCTTCATTCCTTCTTTTCATTTGGAAACAGGGTCATACTATGCAGACCACTGGTCTTTTGTGATCTAGCACTCAGCACCTATTATAGGGCATCTATACCCAAGCATAGCTTCCATCAGATCCGCCCTTCTTCCTGGCATGGTGGCACACATCTGGAATCCAGCAATCAGGAGATGGAGGCAGGGGACCAAGAGTTTAAGGTCATCCTGGGCTACATAGTGATTTTTGAGGCCACACTAGAATACATGGAACTTTTTTTTCCTCAAGATTTATTTATTATGTATACAGTGTTCTACCTGCATGTATGCCTGTACACCAGCAGAGGGCATCAGATTCCACTACAGATGGTTGTGAACCACCATGTGTTTGCTGGGAATTGAACTCAGGACCTCTGGAAGAACAGCCAAGCGCTCTTAACCTCTGAGCCATCTCTCTAGCCTGAGACTCTTTTTTTTTTTTTTTTAAATAAAACAGAGCCAGGCATGGTGGCACACATCTTTAATCCCAGTACTCAGGAAGCAGAGGTAGGAGGATATTTGTGAGTTCAAGACCAGCCTGGACTATGTAGTGAGTTCCAGGAGAGCCTGAGATACACAGTGAGACCCTATCTCAAGAAAACCAAACAAAGAATAGGGCTGTAAAGGTGTCTCAGGGGATAAGAGCACTTACTGAACAAATATGGGAACCTGAGTTTCAGTCCCCAGTACCCATAAAAAAAAAGGCTGTGCAAGGCCACATGCACCCCCAAAATGAGAGGCAGAGATGGGGGCAGGTCACTGGGGTTTGTTGGCTGCCAGCCCAGCTCCAAGTTCTGATAGGGGAGGTCCTTATGTGTGCTGTGAATATAGGTTTCTCTTATTGGTTGATGAATGAAGCTGTTTCAGCCAATGGACAGCCAGGATGTAGCCAGGCAGGAAGTATAGGCAGGGCTACCAGACTTGAAGAATGCTGAGAAGAGGAACACAGAGAGTGAGTTGCCACGGAGATGCCACATAGATAACAGGGAGATAGGATGCCTGGCGTTCTCCAGTAAGTCAAGACCTTGTGGAGATACATAGATTAATAGTAATGAGTTAATAATTAAGAGAGAGCTAGCCAATAAGAAGCCTTAGCCATCGGTAAAACAATTTATAATTGATTTAAGCCTCTGTGTGTTTATTTGGGACTAAATGGCTGCAGTACCAGGTGGGACACAGAAACTTCCATCTATAGAGTTCAGTGAAGAGCCCTGTCTCAAGGGAATAGGCAGACTGAAAGAGCCAATCACCCCACATCCTCCCCTGGCTTCCAAGTGTATGTGTGAGTGTATACCACACACACACATCCTCATGAACCATGCTCACACACACACATCCACGCGAGCCACACTTACACATACATAGGCACATTAACCCACAATTCTTCCCCGTGGCTATCAGGAACCCACATCAAAAAGATCTCCCATTCCAAAATTTCTTCCCTACTGTTAATTTAGGTGTTCGTAACATAGGACCCAACTATGAGTAGCTTTGCCTGACCCACACACCCTTGTGGGTACAAACCCAGCACAGTCCCAGCCACTGGGACTAGCTGCTTCCTGGCCGCCTGCTAGTTGGAGCAGCTGCTCGCTGATGGAGCCTGGATCCTGCTGTATTCGTTTAGTGAATCTCCCCCTCGGTTTACTTCTGCAGGAAAAGTTTGTTTCTCTCTGGCCTACCCTTCACTGATCAAATGGTCTGCTTCAAATCTATAGCTAGTGCTAACCTTTCTCTGACACCTTGCTTCTCTTGGCTTCTTGGTGCCACAGAAACAAATGACCACAAACTCGGAGCTTCAAAGAACGAAAACTGGGGCCATGGCTGAGTCAGGAAAGTACTTGCCTCGAAAGCATGAGGACCTGAGTTTAGACTCCCAGAACCCATATAAAAGGTTGAGCATGGGGATGGGCTCTTGTAATTCCAGCAAGACGGGAGACGTGGACCCTGGAAACTTTCTTTTTTTTTTTTTTTTTTTTTGGTTTTTCGAGACAGGGTTTCTCTGTGGTTTTGAAGGCTGTCCTGGAACTCACTTTGTAGACCAGGCTGGCCTCGAACTCACAGAGATCCGCCTGCCTCTGCCTCCCGAGTGCTGGGATTAAAGGCGTGCGCCACCAACGCCCGGCGACCCTGGAAACTTTCTAGGCCAATAGTCGAGCTTGCTTCATGATGTTCTAGGCCAGTAAGGAACTCTTAAATAAAAGGTGGACGGTTCCTGGGAAATGATACCAGAAATGGCCCTCTGATCTAGACACACACACACACACACACACACACACACACACACACACACACACACACGTTTACCCCCACATACAAAGGAAATAGGGTCACAGACGCATTCTCTTAACAGGAGGTTGAGTCTAGGTGTTCGCTGGACTACATCCTTAGAGGCTTCAAGTAGAAAATACATTCTGTAGCCTCTGGTGGGCTTGTGCCCTCACCCTTAAATCACTCAGATCTCTGGCCTCCGTCACCCCTCCTCCTATTCCCTCCTCAATCCCCTGCCTGCATCTGATAAAGGTTGCTAAGGGTTACAATCATCACTCCTGATAACCCCAGGATTCTCACCCCAGATCCCAACTCACCCATAACCATAACTTCAAGTCTTGCCTCAGTAGATAGCATGTAGTATTTTTCCCTCTAGCCTTACCTGATGCCATCTTGGAGTAGAAAATGTTGTGGCCTGTAGCCATGGCAACTAGAACAGTAAAACACAGTGATACTCAGGCTTATGGTAATGGTGACGGAGTCACTGACACTGTTGGATGGAGGGAGGGAGGGGTCGAAAGACCCTAGCCTGGGATTTCAGCTCTTGCTCCCAGAGTGATCTTGAGAGAGGCTAGACTCTATAGAAAGTGGGAGGTTAACTGAAAGGATGATTCCATGATGTGACTTCCAAGACGGAGTGGGGCTATGCCATGACGTAGCTCTTTGCGGGGAGGGGGGTCACCCGTGGTCCTGTAAGTAAACACAGTAAACCCACTGGTTTCACCAAGTCGAACTTAGGTGAAATTGTACTTTGGTTTGAGGCTGATGCCCATGCAGGTGAGCAGATGTTTGTTTAAAGCTCTGGAAAAAGTTAACACATCAGTGGAAAGCAACCACAGTTTCCAGGGCAATCAGACAAGTACTTAGCCTACCACAATGATGGCAGGAACCACCATTAAATTAAGGTACCAAGAGGCGGGGGAGGAGGAGGGAGGGGGAGGAGGAGGGAGGGAGGAGGAGGAGGGAGGGGGTGATGAGGAGGGAGGGGTGATGAAGAGGGAGGGGGAGGGGGAGGGAGGGGGTGATGAGGAGGGAGGGGTGATGAGGAGGGAGGGGAAGGAGGAGGGAGGGGGAGGAGGAGGGAGGGGGAGGAGGAGGGAGGGGGTGATGAGGAGGGAGGGGGTGATGAGGAGGGAGGGGGTGATGAGGAGGGAGGGGTGATGAGGAGGGAGGGGGAGGAGGAGGGAGGGGGAGGAGGAGGGAGGGGTGATGAGGAGGGAGGGGTGATGAGGAGGGAGGGGGAGGAGGAGGGAGGGGGAGGAGGAGGGAGGGGAGAGGAGGAGGGAGGGGGTGATGAGGAGGGAGGGGTGATGAGGAGGGAGGGGGAGGAGGAGGGAGGGGGAGAAGGAGGGAGGGGGGAGGAGGAGGGAGGGGGAGGAGGAGGGAGGGGGTGAGGAGGAGGGAGGGGGTGAGGAGGAGGGAGGGGGAGGAGGAGGGAGGGGGAGGAGGAGGGAGGGGGAGGAGGAGGGAGGGGGAGGAGGAGGGAGGGGGAGGAGGAGGGAGGGGAGATGAGGAGGGAGCTCATTTGATGAAGCGTTTGCTATGCAGGCGTAAGGACCTGAGCTTGATTCCGAGAAAAGCCAGGCATTTGTGCTAGGAAGCTCTGAGGCTCCCTGACCAAACAGCCTAGCCTAACTAGCAATCCTCAGGCGCCATGCGAGACCTTGTCTCAAAAAAAAAGATGAGGCTGTGTGGTGGTGACTCACACCTTTAATCCCAGCACTCAGAAGGCTGAGGCAGGTGGATTTCTGTGAGTTTGAGGCCAACCTGGCCTACAAAGCAAGTTCCAGGATCCTCGGGGTTACTCAGAGAAACCCTGTCTGGGGAAAAAACAATAGAAGATGGACAGGTCTGAGAAATGACACCCAAGGTTGGCCTCTGGCCTCCATGTATATCTACCTACTGACCTACCTTCCTACATACATACATACATGCATACAAATGTGCACAGAAAAACCGGGGTTTTCTGGAAATTGAATTCAAACTTGGGAGGACAGAATGACAGATTGCAGTGTCTTGAGGCACACAGGCATGGAGCGCTGAGGAAGAGGAACAAATTGAACCACAGAACACACAATCGCCTGGACTTTTTTTTCGGGGGAGGAGGGGTTCAAGACAGGGTTTCTCTGTATTGTTTTGGAGGCTGTCCTGGAATTCGCTCTGTAGACCAGGCTGGCCTCGAACTCACAGAGCTCTGCCTGCTTCTGCCTCCCCAGTGCTGGAATTAAAGGCTTGTGCCACCGATGCCCGGCTTCAACAGGACTTTTCTGAGCTGTCAGTGACCACTGTGCTATGACAGTCAGCTGACTGAACTAGAACAGCCTTGGAGACCTGGAAGATGGAGGAGACACCGAGGGGGGGCCCATGTCCCAACGTGTCATTCTTCCAGGAGGTATCTGTCCCAGTTTGCTTCTCTTGATGTAATGAACACCATGACCCAAAGCAACTTGGAGAGGAAAGAGTTAATTTGACTTAAAGATCCCAGCCCAACAAGAAGGAAAGCCAGCTCAGAGCTCAGGGCTGGAACCTGGAGGCAGGAACTGGGCAGAGGAAGGGAGCTTACTGGCTTGCATTTTTAGACAAGATGGATCAGTGGATAAAGACACTTGTCCTGAGTTTAATCCCCAGAACCCACAGGGAACAGGAAAAGAACCAACTCTCACATGTCCTCCTCTGATCTCTGCACGTGCTCCCTGACACATGTTCTTACACACACACACAAAGACTAAAATTTTAACATTAAAAAACTAGATCAAAAATAGAAATACATTCTCATAAATAAAGAAAACAACAGGATGTATTGGAGTCAAGTTTTCCCAAAGACTTAAAAACAAAACAGACAAAAAGCCATAGGCTAGACAGGGCTGGGTAAACCGCAGCATGTGGGCCAAACTGGGGCAGCCTGTCCTTTACGTACTGTCTGTGGCTTCCCTGCCTCTGCAGCCTCCGCCTGCTCTGCAGAACCACCCCTGGGCCATCACAACAGAGAGGGAGCCTGGGAACCCACACGTTTACCCACATGGCCTTGTCTAGGGAGACTTTGCCAACCTGCCTTATGAAACGAATATGGTTTTGGTTTTGGTTTTGTTTGTTTGTTTTGTTTTTTGATGTCTAAACGTAACAAAGAACAAAAGAACTTACAAAGTGAGCTTGGACATTTACAAAGTCCAAACAAGCCATGAATGACTGAATGAGCAGTCAGTCCCCGGTAGCCCTCTCCTCCAAATTTCCAGCCTCTACTTGTTAGGGACCCTTGGTCCTTTCATATGAACGTAATGTTTTTGGTACTCAATCTCTTCAGATTCATTTACTCAACTGCAGCAGGAGTCAAAGCTGGTCCAGCTGCCTGGTTCTTCAGTCACCTCCCAGTGCCCTCCTAGATGACACAGGGCGGCTCACAACCATCTACACCCTCTGCTGACCTCACAGGCACCATAGGAACGTGGCACGCATACATACGTGCAGACAAATGCGCACGCGTTATTTTTAAAGTGAAAGCAAGGTGTCACCCTGGCGTGGGTGTTCCTTCCTCAACCTCCTGGCTCCCATCAGATTCCAGCCCCTCCTTTCTCGTGAGTATGAATTAGCTGCAAAAGGTCAGCTTCAACCCTGCATACAGGACCTGAGGTACCCGAGGCAAGCTGGGAGAGGTGGGGGTCTTCCTTAGGTCGGTGGTTGTTCACTGGCAAAGGGTCATCCCTGAAAACATACATACAAGTAGCACTATATGGGCTGAACAGGCTATAGTCAGGAGTGTGTGTGTGTGTGTGTGTGGGCGTGCGCGCACGCACGCACACGTGCCCGCGTGCGTGCAATTACAATCAACGAACAAAGAAGTCATGAATTTGAAAAGCAGAGGAGAGCACAGAGAGGTGTATGGGAGAGTTTGGAGGGCAGGAAGAGAGGGGGAAATGCTGTAATCATATTAATCTCAAAAATAAACAAAGCACACACCAGTAGAGCCTAGTATGATAGCACACACTTTCAATCCCGTTAGTATACCTACATATCACCCACCACACAGACAAACATATGCGTAAGCTAAACAAAGATTTTTATTTCATTTTTTTATGTGCCTGTGTGGATGTATGCCATGGTGGGGACAGTGTGTGTCTGTGGAGCCCGGAAAAGTGCTGGAGTTCCAGCAACACGGATGCCGGGAACCGAACTCAGGTCCTCTGAAAGATGAGCAATCACTTTAACTGCTGAGCGGTCTCTCTAGCCCCAGCAAAATAAATCTTCTAAAGTTAGCTAGTCTAGATGCAGTGTTGGCACACAGGACTGCCCTGCCCAGGCTGCTGGACAGCCGAGGCAAGAGGATCAGTCAGGTCCAGGTGTTTGCTACCATCCTGAAGAACATAGCGAGAGCCAGGAATGCTTTCATCAGTGAGGAACCGCTCCTGCCAAACCCAGCTGTGGCCCTGAACCCTGCCATCACACAAATCTAAAGCCGACAGGCCATATTCGGCACAATAACAAGGACATTACTCTCCCATCAAATTAAGGACCAAATGGTGGGGAGTGAGACAGTGAGATTTAATTAGTTATTTTTGAGACGCGGTTACATGTAGCCCAACCTGGCCTCGATCTGAGTTTTGGGCCTCTAAGCGCTAGGGTTCCAGGCGTGCCTCACCGTACCTGGTTTGTGTGGTGCTGGAGTGATTCATTGATGTTGGGCAAGCGCCCTGTTGACCGTCAGTTTCTCCAGGTGACTGAAGCTGTGAGCCGTCTGAGACCAAAGGGTCCTAGGCCATTTATTTCCCTTTCTTGGTCAAAACCATTGAAAAGTATCTGAAGAACACTTTGCCTTGGGTTTCTGTTTTCCTCACATAGCTAATGCTCCCCTGAACTATTCAGGAAAACACAAGGAGATCTACTGCTCAACATCATGCTACCAAAAAGAAAAGAGCCTCTGATGGGCTCATCACTCCTCAGTGCCCTCTGCAGAGACAAGGAGAGCACTTCCGTTATGGCAATGTCCTAAGTATAGATTGTACGCTCATGACATCCAGTGGTCAGAAAGAGCAGGTGCAGAAATGGCTTGTGGCTTTGTTTCATCAAAGATACAGGCTGTGACTACGGGCAGCCTGTCCGAAGAGGTCTGAAGGATAGAAGGATGAGGTTGCCACAAGGGGAGAGGTCTGGCCTTGGTGGCTCTCTAATCCCAAGGGGACCTCAGGCTGCCTAGCTGATGAGTGTGGAGATGTCTAGAAAAGGGTGTTTGGAAATGTAAGACATTTGCATTCCAGACAATTAGATTCCTGTTGATAGAGAAAATAAAATTGTTTGACGGGGGTTGGGGTGGGGTTCAGTGGCAGATCTTGTGCTTAGAGTAAACAGAGGCCCTGGACTCTGTTCAACTAGCTCCTGCCTCAATTTGTTTCATTGAAGTGAAATTAGCATTGTGTCACCTAACAGTAACCTTTTGTTGCTGTCGTTTTTTTTGACGGTACTTGAGGCAGCTATGGGGGTGGAGACTCTGCCCCTGCCGTGGTGTCTGTGAAGGTTAGAGGACAGCTTTGTGGAGTTAGGTCTCTCCTGTAATCTCTATGTAGGTTCCAGAGGGTTGTCACACCTACAAGCCTCCTGTTTGTTTTTGAAACAGGGTCTTGCAGTGTAACCCAGACCGACTTTGAACTCACTATGTATCACAGACTAGGTTCAAACCCATCATCCTCTGCCTCGAGTTCCAGAGAGCTGGGCTCAGGATATATGCCACCACGCCAGGCTAGGATTAACCTTTTTTATTTTTTGGTTTTTTGGTTTTTCGAGACAGAGTTTTTCTGTATTGTTTTGGAGGCTGACCTGGAACTAGCTCTGTAGACCAGGCAGGTCTCGAACTCACAGAGATCCACCTGCCTCTGCCTCCCGAGTGCTGGGATTAAAGGCGTGTGCCACCAACGCCCGGCGGCATTAACCTTCTTAAAGAGTAGAGTTCACCCTGAATGTGGGTGTCACTGAGAAGGCCTAGGCAATCTATGGGCCCTTGGGTAGTAGATCAGTATTTATCCCTGGCATACAAATGGACTTCCGGTGCTCATCCCACAATGAAGGATGCTCTCTCAGCCTGGACTCTTTGGGGAGGGCCTAGGCCCTGCCCTGAACGAAATGACAGACTCTGGAGATTCCCCATGGAGAGGGCCTCACCCTCCCAGGGGAATGGAGTGGGGATTGGGTGAGAGTCTGGGGGAACTGAAGGGGGAGGCGGGAAGAGGAGGGGGAGAGAGAGGGAGCTGGGATTGACATGTGAAGCAAGCTTGTTTCTAATTTAAATTTAAAAATAAGAGTAGGGTTCAGAGGGTGTGCATCCGTTGAAAGAGCTCTTGCCTGGCATGCAAGAACCTCGGATCAGTTCCTTGGCACTGCCGGAAATTGTGTGTGGTGGTGCACACACACACTCATAATCCCAGCAAGAAGGCAGTGGAGTCAAGAGGATCAGAAGTTCAAAGTCATCCTCAGAAACATGGCAAGTTTGCAACCAGGCTGGGCTCCAAGTAATCTTGTCTCAAATAAACAAAGAATTCGGCTCAGAGGGGATTGTGGGTGGCCTCAAACACTTGCCCCAGGCTGCAGACAAGTGGACCTCCTGTTCCTGCCTTGGTTTCCCTCCCTCCCCCACAAATCCTCCACTGTACCCCTTGTTTTAGGAATCACTCAAGTCTTAGTGTCCACTCTGCTCTGGGGAACCCAAGTTAAGAAAATAACACTGGGACAGGGCTGGAGAGATGGCTCAGAGGTTAAGAACATTGACTGTTCTTCCAGAGGACCTGAGTTCAATTCCCAGCAACCACATGGTGGCTCACAACCATCTGTAATAAGATCTGGCACCTTCTTATGGCCTGCAGGCATACAGACCGGCGTTGCATACTAAATAAATAAATCTAAAAAATGTTTTTAAAAAATAAAGAAAATAACACTGGAAAGCTGGAGAGATGACTCAGAGGTTAAGAGCACTGGCTGCTCTTGCAAAGGTCCTGAGTTCAATTCCCAGCAACCACGTGGTGGCTCACAACCATCTATAATGAGGTCTGGTGCCCTCTTCTGGTGTACAGGTGTATGTGTAGGCAGAACACTGTAAATAAACAAAAAGAAGCCAGGCGGTGGTGCACACCTTTAATCCCAGCACTCGGGAGGCAGAGGCAGACGGATCTCTGTGAGTTCGAGGCCAGCCTGGTCTACAAGAGCTAGTTCCAGGACAGCCTCCAAAGCCACAGAGAAACCCTGTCTCGAAAAACAGAAAAAAAAAATTAAAAAGAAAAAAAAAAAAACACTGGGCACTGGAGAGATGGCTCCGAGTTTACCAGCACTGGCTGCTCTTGCGGAGGACCCAGCATCCACATGGTGGCTCACAACCATCTAAGAGTCCAGTTCCAGGGGTCCAGATGCCGTCTTCTGACTTCCATAGGCGCTGAGTACTTATAGTACACATACATACACGCAGGCACTCACACACATACACAAAAAATAAAAATGAACAAACATTTTAAAAAGCACCTCATCGGCCGGCTGGGCATGACGAGGCACAACTTTAACCCCAGCACTCAGCAGACAGGTGGACCTCCGTGAGCTCCAGGCCAGCCAGGAGGTGACATAATGAAACCCTGTCTTGTAGAAGGAGGAAGAGAAGAAGAATCTGCGAGTGTTTTACAACACACAGTGTGGCCTGGTCTTGGGAGCATAGCACGAAGGTGTGGCCTGGTCTTGGGAGCACAGCACTGAAGGTCCTTGAGCTCACAGATCTCCAGAGAAACCGGGAATGAAAAGTACATCTTTCCAGGGAGAAAGATGGAAAACCTGTTCTTCCCTCCAGAAAGCTGAGAACTGGACGTGATTCACAGCCCGGTGATCTGTGTCATCTGCTGGGCCAGCCGGTATCAAGCTCCTACAACCAGGAGCGAGGATGGCTAGTATCAAAATGACCCCTAGAGCCAGAGGCTCCCCCAGGTTCCCACAACCAGGACCAGAGGTGGCTAACAGCCCAAATGACCTCTATGCTATATGTGTATGACTCAGACCAGGCTAGCCCCTTAAGCCCTTAAGCTAATACAGGTAGCTTATCTCTAGAACCCATCATGGAGTGAGTGACCTTACCCTGAGTTGAGTTTCAATGTAATTAAGTTTCCTTGTGCAATGGGGATTGCGCAAGGAAACTTTTCCCAAAGTATACTGTGTTTAAATACATTGAGAATAAATGATCTGTCATTAGAATCCCTGAAATCTGATCCAGGTTAACAAAGTCAATATTCACCAGGTTTTCAATCTTATCTCTTCACGGGGTTTGTTTCTCTGTCTGACACCTGCAGGAAACACCTCTACCTGGAACTGGGCAAGCCTGCCACCTACAGTTTTACTGGCCATGAATGTTTTATATGCCTTTGTATGGCTTCTTTCACTCAGCGTGGTTTGGAAGCACATCTGCATTCTGTCATGTGTCCACGCTTTGTTGTTTTAGGATGGGCTAACGTGCTATGACATATATAAATATATATATATATATATATATCGTCCACACATGAAATGACAAAGCAGTCAAAAGATCATTGGCTTTATTTTTATTTCTAGAAGTGGGTGAAGCTTCATTCCACACTACAGAAGCAAGTGTTCTGAGACAGGGCTGTCTTCAGAGACGGGCAAGGGCTGAGGAAAGCAGAGCAGGGGCCAGAGAGACGCTCAGTGTGTCCCTGCTGCCAAGCCAGCCAAGCCAAGCAATCTCAGTTCGATCCCCAAGACCTATGGGGTGGTAGGAAAGAAACATGTCCCTAAAGTTGTCCTCTGACCCCAGCCTGAGTACCCAAAGCACATGGACTGCACACAGCGCACATGGGTGCACAAAGAAAATACCACAGAGCGGAAAGTGGATTGACGGCTCCAAAATGCTTCCCTTGTTAGGCAAGGTCAGGGAGACACAGGGAAAACCACAGTGGGTAGAAGAACACCAGGTTGCTTTAGGTCACTTCTGTAAACGGATTAAGGCAGGAGGAACTTTGCCCAATCGAAGCTGTCCAGTTTGGGAAATTGGATTGTGATCTCTTTAATCCTGATGTCTTTGCTAAGACAAAGGGTTCATTTTGTTTGGTTGGTGTGGCACTGGAGTGTGACTCCATATTGATTTTTGTTTTTAGCCTGGTCTGTTGTGGCCTAGTGGAAGAGTTTAGTGCAAAACACGAGCATCTTGCAGTTTTAATTAACAGCGTGAGCCAGGCATGGCGGTGTGCACCAGGCGCCCTGGTTACAGGGGAGGCCAAGGAGAGCCACCTCATTCAGGAGCTAGAAGCCAGCCTGAGAATACAAGACTCCATCTGCGGGCTGGGAGAGTGACAGTGTATAGCATGCTTTTGCTTAAGCTCATTCATCCATAATTTCCATCTTTTGTTATTAACCAGCATGCCGTTAGGAAACTTTGTGTAATTATTTGTTCCTATCTTTAGAACTTTTTTCTACATTTTCTATGTGTGCCACATGTATGCATACATGTGGAGGTCAGAGGAAACGTGGAGGGAGTTGGTTCTCTCCTTCCGTGATACGAGGACCAGGGATTAAACTCGGGTCCTCCGGCTTGACAGCAGGTGCCATTGCAGAGGCAGCCAGCCCAGCAGTCTGTTTGGATGGCCATTTTCTCTTCTTTGCATGCCTACAAATGGAAATCATTGGGTCATATGATAATTCTGTGTTTAACTTTTTCCATAAACTGTTGATAGATTTTCTTTTTAGGGAGGCCTCACTATGTGGATTAGGTTGGTCTCAAACTCACAGAAATTCACCTGCCTCTGCCTCCTCTGCAGGGATCAAAGGCATGTAGTAACACAAATGACCCACTGATATTGTTGTTGTTTTCTCATTTGTTATTTTTTAAAGATTTATTTATTTATTATGTATACAGTGTTCTGTCTGCATGTATCCCTGCATGCCAGAAGAGGGCGCCGGATCTCATTATAGATGGTTGTGAGCCACCATGTGGTGGCTTGGAATTGAACTCAGGTCCTGTGGAAGAGCAGCCCTAACCACTCTGAGCCATCTCTCTAGGCCTGTTGTTTGTTTGTTTGTTTGTTTGCAGGGTTTTGTAGCAGGCTTTCTTTGGTCACCAACCAAATAACACAGAGACATTATTATGAGTGCTCGGCCGTATGTTATGCGTGCCCCACTCGGTCTTATAAGTTAACCTGTTTCTCTTCATCTACGTTTTAGCTCTGGACTCTTTACATTTCTTTTGATACTAATCTGTGTATTGCTGGCTGGAGGCTGCCTGGCTGCCTGGCCCCTGGCACTTCTTTCTCTTTCTCCCTTATTCTTTTCTCCCTCTTTCTCTCTTCCTGCCAGCCCCACCCATCCCTTCTCTGCCCAGTTATTGGCTGTTCAGCTTTTTATTAGACCAATCAGGTGCCTTAGGCAGGCAGGGTGAAACAGCAACACATCTTTACATAAACAAATACAGCATAAACAAATGCAACACACCCTTACATAGTTAAAGTAATATTCTGCAATATAAACAAATGTAAAACATCTTTACATGGTTAAAGTAATATGCCACAACAGGGTTTCTCTGTGTAATGGCTCTGGATATCCTGGAACTTGCTTTTTGGACCAGGCTGGCCTCGCACTCACAGAGATACACCTGCCTCTGCCTCCCAAGTGCTGGGATTAAAGGTATGACCACCGCCTCCCATGCGGTGTTTTTTTTTTTAAAGACAGGACCTAATATACTCAGGTTGGCTTCAAACTCACTGTTGTAGAATGCTGACTGATCAAAAATGATAGACATTGCCATCTCCTGTGGCAGCAAAATGTTAAGACAACCAAGACTGGGCCTGTTGAGCAAAGAGACGGCTTAGGGCTTTACAGCATTGGCTGCTCTTGCAGAGAACCTGGGTTCAGCTCCCAGCACCCACATGGTGGCTCAGAGCCGTCTGTGACTCCAGTCTCTGGGGATCCAGTGCCTCCCTTTTAACCCCCAGGGGCACAGGGGCATTGGGTACACGTGTTGCACACACATGCAGGCAAAATGCCATACACATACGTAAATTAAAAAAAAAAAAACTTTAAAGCCATTGAACCTGTTGACAATTCCTTCCCGGAAGGAGAGACAGATCTTACAGCCTCACCTGAGAGTCCAGCTGCTCTAACACTCCCAACAGCTGTGTGTAATTCTATCTACCGGCACGTGGTTTTATGCTCTTGGGGTTAACTGAAGGGAGACTCATCTATGCAGCTCTGGGGACATTTCCATCCATGCTGGAGTAGACTCCCCAGTGACTCGGCTGTTTGGGGGGTCATCCACACTCCTGTAAGTAACCGACCATCCCTGCTCTCTGTAAGTGACTGATCACCCACTTTCTGTAAGGATAGCCTCGAAATTCTCATTTTCTCCCTGCCTCTATCTTCCGAGTGCCGGAATTACAGCGCACATGTCAGAAACGCCTGAAACACCTGATCCGTGTGGTTCCGGGGACCAAATGCAAGGCCTCATTGGATGCTTAGGCAAACGTTCTACTGACTGAACGGCACGCCTACTCCCGCTTTATTTAGTTTTTCGATAGCCAGTCTCACTGTGTAGTCCAGGCCGACCTCAGTCTCTGTTTTTCTTATTGGAGCAGTTCCTGTCATGCGTGTGTGTGTGTGTGTGTGTGTGTGTGTGTGTGTGTGTGTGTGTGTGTGTGTGACTGGTCAGTTATACAAATGAATGCGGAGGCAGAGAGGATAAAAGACCCATTGAGAGGAAGCTAATTTGCCTGAAGATTCCCACTGACATTTGCTTAGTCTGAGTGACAGCACGGCAAAAGGAACAGCTTGTCCTAAATCTTTGGAATGACCTCTGTCATAACATCATGCTTGAAAATCGCCCCTAGCCTAAGACACTGGCTGGTGACTGTGAATTGATTAAGATGAAGAGAGCAGCTCTCCAAATGAGCATTTCTCTAACGTGTCTCCACTCAAGCCTTTCCAGGTCACTAATTGGCCATGTTTTCTTTAAAAGGAAAATGTAATGAGGGGAAATATTGGGTGCAGTGTACAGTAAACATCCCCAATTTGACATCCACAGAGAAGGGGCCACTTGGCATAAATGAACGTTCTAGAAAACTTGAACTGACTCCCGGAAGCTCCCATTATAAATACATTAAAAGTTTCAGACAATGCTTCCCCCCAACCAAGACAGAGTCTCATTATGTAGCTGTGACTGCCCTGGAACTCGCTCTGTAGACCAGGCTGGCCTTGAACTCACAGAGATCCACCTGCCTCTACTTGGGACTGCTGAGTACTGAAACCACCATGCTTGGTTTCAGAAAAAACTTTCTAAAACAGTGTGATCTGTCTGTCTGTCTCTCTCTCTCTCTTTCTGTCTCTATCTTTGTCTCGTGTGCATGCATGTGTGCATGTGCGTGTGTGTGTCTGTCTGTCTCTCTTTTTCTCTGCCTCGTGCGTGTGTGTGTCTGTCTGTCTGTCTCTCTGTCTCATGTGTGTGTGTGTGTGCGCACCTGTGTGCGTGCGTGCATGTGTGTGTGTGTGTGTCCCCAGGGGTCAATGTTGGATGTCTCCCTCCATCTCTCTCCACCTTAGATTTTGAACAGGGTTTCTCACTGAACCTACAGCTGGCTGACTTGACTAGCCAGGCTGGCCAGAAAACCCCAGGTATCTTCCTATCTCCGCACCCTCAGCCCTAGGGTTAAGGTGCGTGCTATCACACATGCCCAGCTGTTTTACATGGATGCTGGGGCTCTGGTCTCAGGTCTTCATGGTAAGCACTTTACCTTCCCCAGACCTCCCGCCTTCTAAACAGAGGAACACGATGGGGAAAGGACCTGCTGGACACTCCATGAGCCCCACTGCGACACTGAGGGCTTGAGGGGAGCCGCTGCCTGCAAAGCCTAGAAAAACTGCCAGGTGACTTCTGTTCAGTCCACCTCCCAGAGGCAGTCAGCTGTCCCAGATTGGGAATGCAGAACCCTGGGGTGGTTACAGCCCATGTCTGAAAGACCAGGCAAAAACCTACTCTCGCTCGCATTGCCTGCCAATAGCAGGTGGCTTTTTAATTAGCACCGTGAAAGCTGAGAATAGTTTTCCTATGATGAAATGAGCTGCATTCAAGGCCAACATGCCAGCACAGAACAGACTGGAGACACTCCCGTTCTGTGTGAGCCAGAAGAACCCAGTGAAGCCCAGTGTAATTTATTTTTAAAAGATTCTATTTATTTTTATGTACATTGGTGTTTTGCCTGCATGTATGTCTGTGTGAGGGTATCAGATCCCCTGGAACTGGAGTTAGAGACAGTTGTGAGCTGCCATGTGGGTGCTGGGAATTGAACCCTGGTCCTCTGGAAGAGAAGCCAGTGCTCTTAATTGTTGAACCTTCTCTCCAGTCCTAATTTTATTTTTTTAAGAAAGGGTCTCACTATGTATCCTTAGTTGTTCTTGAAGCCACAGAGATCCAATTGCCTCTGTTTCCCTAGTGCCAGAATTAAAGGTGTGCACCGCTAAGCCTAAGCAACAGCTTTCATTTTTGAGTAGCCGTGTTTTAAAAAGTAAACACATACACACACACACACACACACACACACACACACACACACACACACACACACACAAGCTAAGTGTGGTGGTGCACACCTACAGTGTCAGCTACTCAGGAGGCAAGGGCAGAAGATCAAGAGAGCCCAGGAGTTCAAGACCAGCCTGGATAAGACAGGATAATTCTCTCCTCAAATAAAAAGCAAGTCAGATACGATGGTGAACCCGAGGCTAAAGGATCTTAAATTCAAAGTCAGCTTGGTCTATAAAGTGGGGCTCTGGGTTGGTTGGTGTTTTTTGTTGGGGGGGCAGTGACCATTGGTTTTTACAGGGTGTTTTTTTTTTTTTTTTTTTGATTTTTGAGACAGGGTTTCTCTGTGGCTTTGGAGGCTGTCCTGGAACTCGCTTGGTAGTCCAGCCAGGTCTCGAATTTACAGAGATCCGCCTGCCTCTGCCTCTGCCTCCCAAGTGCTTGGATTAAAGGCGTGCGCCACCAACGCCCAGCCAGCCTCCAACTCACTGAGATCCGCCTGCCTCTGCCTCCCTCAAATGCTGGAATTAAAGACACACGTGGCCACATCCAACCAGGTTCATTCTGTCTTTAATAATGTGTATGGATATGTGTCTGTGCATAGGGATATGCGCATGTGTGGGTGCCCTTAGGGGACTGAAGATGGCACTGGATCTCTGGGAACTGGAGTCACAGGAGGCGGTGAGTCACCAAACATGGGCCCTGGGAACTGAACCTGGATCTTCTGTAGGAGCACTGTGTACTCCTAACCGCTGAGCCGTCTCTCAGCCTCAAAAGGCATTTTCTTTTTTCTTTCTTTCTTTCTTTCTTTCTTTTTTTTTGGGGGGGCACAGAGTTGGAGACAGGGTTTCACTGTGTAGACCTGGCTGTCCTGGAACTCACACTGCAAATCAGGCTGGCCTCGAACTCAAAGATCTGCCTGCCTCTGTTCCCTGAGTGCTGAGATTAAAAGAGTACACCATCGAGCCGGGCATTGGTGGCGCACGCCTTTAATCCCAGCACTCTGGAGGCAGGGGCAGGTGGAACTCTGTGAGTTCGAGGTCAGCTTGGTCTACAGAGATAGTTCCAGGACAGCCTCCAAAGCTACAGAGAAACCCTGTCTCGAAAAACAAAAAAAAAAAAAAAATTTTATTATGTACACAGTGTTCTGCCTGCATGTATCCTGCACGCCAAAAGAAGGCACCAGATCTTACAGATGGTTGTGAGCCACCATGTGGTTGCTGGGAATTGAACTCAGGCCCTTCGGAAGAGCAGCCAGTGTGCTTAACCTCTGAGCCATCTCTCCAGCCCTTCATCTTTCAGTATTTATTTTATGTGTACAGTGTTTGCCTGCATGTCTGTCTGTGTGTCTGTGCACCACACGCTGTAGTGGCCACAGAAACCAGAAGAAAGTGTCAGATCCCCAGAAGTGAGTTATAGACAATCATGAGTTGCCATGTGGGTGATGGGAATTGAACCTGGGTCTTATACAAGAGCAACCAGTGCTCTCAACCCACTGAGACACCCTGAAAGGAAGGGTGTTTTGGACCCATCTTAGAGATGAACAAAGTAAGGCCCAGAGGCATCAACCTTCCCAGGCAACACAGAGGTAGCAGTTCCAGAGCCAGGGAATACAGGCAGCCCAAGATCTCCTGCTTGGAGGTGGGTGTCCCTCCTGCACATTCTGTACGCTCACAGCTGTCCTCCTACCGGGAGCTTCCTGACCCAAGGCAGCCCCAATAATCCCTGCCGATGTCTGGATGCTAAGGATCAACCTTGTCTAGTTTAGAACCAGCGTCCCTACGGGTTCAGCCTCCTGCCTCAGTTTCTCCTTCTGCCCAGCCCTGCCTTCACCACTGCCTTGAGTGTCTCTCCTATCACAGGGACCCAGGACAGCAAGCCTCCACACCCTTGCCTAAAGACTCCTCCCTCCACAGGCAGGGAGTGGCTGCAGTCTGCAGTGTGTCTGCCGGGTCAGAGAGAGGGAACCTGGACAGACATTTCCCACGTGGACAACACTCTCATTCCACGTGTTTGCCAGATGCCGAGTGGCCTCTGCTCTGCTGACCACGGAGCCTTTAGAGGCTCAGAAGAGACTTCTAAGGGAAACACAGCCATGGGTGACACACACACACACACACACACACACACACACACACACACACACACACAGCGCAATCAGGAAGAGTAACATTGCCATGGCATTTGAGGAGCCCCTAAGTAAAAAGATGTGGGTTTTTTTGTTTTTTGTTTTTTTTGTTTTTTTTTTTGCTTGTTTCATTCTGTAGTCTCCTTAACTACCCTAGTCAAGCCCCAATCACTCCATCCTCCTGTCTCAGTCTCACGAGTGGGGGATTACAGGCTTGCATCCCATTGACAAGGTCAAAGATCTTCCAGAAACCTTAGTCACCCTAGGACTTGGGGACAGTTTCCTTTTTTTTTTTTTTTTTTTTTTTTTGGTTTTTCCGAGACAGGGTTTCTCTGTGGCTTTGGAGGCTGTCCTGGAACTCGCTTGGTAGTCCAGGCTGGTCTCTAACTCACAGAGATCCGCCTGCCTCTGCCCCTGCCTCCCGAGAGCTGCGCCCGGCAAAAAGTCACATTGTTCCCATACCGGGAGTCGAACCCGGGCCGCCTGGGTGAAAACCAGGAATCCTAACCGCTAGACCATATGGGAGAGACGCTTTCAACCAGCCCAATCTTGGCAACTGGACACCAAGTCCTCAACCTGCCTCCCTGTGCCCAGGTATCCTGAATCCACTTGGGTCCCCTGGGCTGCCACTGTCAACCTCTCAAGCATGAGCTGTCCTTGAGTAGATTCCGAGGCCGACTGCAAAGGCAGCCCAGTTCTTATGACATCTGCCTGGAAGCCTAAGGGTTAATAACTAGAAACCTCCTTACTTAGCCTGGCCTCTGCCATGCACAGCCTGTGGTCACCTGACCTTTGGCTCCAGGGGGCCTTCTGGGTAAATTCTGAACAGCTTTTCCAGAGCAGTCAGAGGAGCTTTGGGGATATGCCTTATCTCCAGAGCCCGGGTCTTCTCTGCATAGTCAGGGGACAAATCCTAACTCTTGACAAACTCCAATAAAAGCGGGCCCTCCCCAACTCCCTTTGGTGTCCCCTTAGGGTTGCAACTCAGAATCTCTGGGGCCAGAGGAAGAAGCAGGGAGGAAAACCCAAGTAGACCTCACCCCCCCACACTCCGATCTTTCTCTCCTCCAAGTCCCCAACTCAGAGCTGCCCCAGGAAACAAAACATCCCTCAGTCCTTTCCCAATTATACCATTTGACTTTATTTTATTTTTTGGTTTTTCGAGACAGGGTTTCTCTGTATTGTTTTGGAGGCTGTCGGTTTGACTTTATTTTATTAATACGAGGATTTATTCACCAAATGTGTTTTTATTTACTTATGTGTATGATGCCTAGTGTCTACACAGCAGCCAGAAGAGTGCATCAAACCCCCCCACCCCCGAGAAGGAGCAACAGACAGTCCTAAGCTGTGATGTAAGTATGGGGTACTGAACCCTGGTCCACTGGAGGGGCAGCTGGTGCCCTTAACTGGATAGCCATCCCTCCAGCCCTTACACCCATTTATTATACCTGATTTGTGTAGATGCCAGAAATTACACAGTACAGGGATGCCTGCTGGCAATAGCCGCAAAAGCGATAACAATCACATAAAAATCACAGGCGCTTTGTACCCAGTGGCAAGCACTGGGAGTGCTGGGAAGTGAACCCAGGACCTCCAGAAGAGGAGTCAGCGCTCTTAACCACTGAGCCATCTCTCCATACCAGAAGTCAGTGCTCTTAACCACTGAGCAGATCTCCAGACCAGGAGTCAGTGCTCTTAACCAATGAGCCATCTCTCCAGCACTGAGAGATTTTCAGTTATACATACATGTGGGCACACACACCCATGCAGATGCCCATGGGAGACCAGAGGCATCAGATATCTCTGCAGCTGGAGCTACTAGTAGTTGTGAGCTACCCAGTGTGGTGGCTGATAACTAAACTTGGGCTCTCTGCAAGAGCAGTGTGCACTCTTTTTTTTTTTTTTTTTTTTTGGTTTTTCGAGACAGGGTTTCTCTGTGGCTTTGGAGGCTGTCCTGGAACTAGCTCTTATAGACCGGGCTGGTCTGGAACTCACAGAGATCCGCCTGCCTCTGCCTCCCAGTGCTGTGATTAAAGGCATGCGCCACCAATGCCAGGTGCGGTGTGCACTCTTAATGTTGAGCCATTTCTCCAGCCCTGAAAGCAAATTTTTATTGGGCTGGCATATGAAATAGAAACTAACTGTTATGCATCAAACACTTGTACAAACTTTTTTCAGTACCAGGTGTTATGCTCATGGTAGGCAAAAGCCATTAGGCTCACCCCTAGCTCTCAGGAACAGTTTCTTTTTGGGGTTTGGAGTGTTGTGGGTGGAGCCTAGGCCATTGCCCATAGGAGGCAAGTACTTACCACTCAGCTACGAGCCTCCCTCCCTTGTCTGTGGCTTTGTTTTTGAGAAAAGGTCTTGCTATATAGTGTAGGGTGGTCGCAAACTCACCTTCCTCCTGCCTCAGACTCCAAGAGGACTGAGGTTTACAGGAAGGTACTATCACACCAGACAGCTTTATAAATTAACTTTGCTTGTTTTTTGTTTTTTGTTTTTTTTTGTTTCTTGAGACAGGGTTTCTCTGTGCAACAGCCCTGGCTGTCCTAGAACTTGCTCTGTAGACCAGGCTGACCTGGAACTCAGAGATCTGCCTGCCTCTGCCTCCTGAGTGCCAGGATCAAAGGCGTGTGGCACCACCGCCTGGCTAGACCGGCATGTTTTGGAGTGGCCTTTTCCGATCTCAGCTTTACCTTCCCAGCAGGTTGTGTTGATGAGATCTGGGGAACTGCTTTGAGACTGTTTCTATTTCATTTAAATAGGGAACAAATTTGACTGATTTGTCTGCTCTGTCCTGGCCTTTGTGAACTTTTCAGGCAGACAAGTGTCTCCCAACTTTAGACAAGTTATGCCTCCTTGTGATTGAAACCGGGACTGAAAGTCAAGAGTAGCCGCCCTGATCCCAGTGACCACAAGGGGGCGGCCGAGGCTCTGCGTCCGCATGTAGAGGTCAGAAGTGTCCTCGGTTGCTCTCTGCCTTCATTTTCTTTGTTAAACTTTATTCCATTTATTATTTGTGTGTGTGTGTGTGTGTGTGTGTGTGTGTGTGTGTCTGTCTGTCTGTCTGTCTGTCTGTGTCTATGTGCATATGAAGGTCAGAGAAAAACTTGGTGGGATCAGTTTAGTCTCTCCACCTTTGCACAGGTTCGGGGTCTAGCTGAGATCCTCAGGCTTGCAAAGCAAGTACCTTACACACTGAGCCTTGCCCCTCACCCATCCACCTATACTCCCTGAGCCAGAACCGCATACTGAACCTGGAGCTTGCCATTTGGGCTTGACTGGCTGGCCAATGGGTCCCACCTGCCTGGCTCACGGCCCCCATCCCCGTGCACAAGTGCTGGGGTCACAGGAATGCACAGCAATGCCCCCTTACTTTCTTTGGCAAGGCCTCATGTATCCCAGGTTGGCATCAAATTCACTGTGGAGCCAAGAATGACATTGAACTTCCGATTCTCCTGCCTCCAACTCCAGAGTGCTGGGACTACAGGTGTGGACCACCATATCAGTTTATGGGATGCTGGGTTCTGAACCTGGAGCTTCAAGCAGACTACCAACCCGATGTAACCCAGCTCCAGCATTTGCTGCTTAACTCTTTCCTGATAATAGCAGTTCTTTCTAGAGTAAGGCAATAACCCATTATGGTTTAATTTGCAATTCCCTTTGCAATTAGTGATGTGAAACTTTTTTTCATCTACTTTGAATTGTAAGCTGAACTGAACCCTTTGCTCCCTAAATTGCTTTTGGTCATTTTTTTTTTCACAGAAAGAGGATCCTAACTAAGACAAGAGCCCCAAATTCCATTCTCTTGCACGTGGATATCCAATTTATCAGCACCATTTGTTGAAAAGACTGGCTTTTTTCACTGCGTGTTCTCCACACATTTGTCAAAACTCAGTCTGTGGGACGGTGATGCTTCTTGGCAGAATGCTCGCCTAACATGCCTGAAGTCCTGGGCTCCCTCCCCAGCACTGAGTAAAGTGTTAGCACATGCCCAGTAGAAGCAGGAAGATGAGGAGTTCAAGGTCATCTGTGGTGATATGTTGTTCATGCTCTAGTAAAGCCACTGGTGATCAAAATGCAAAGCTAGCCACAGCCATAGAGACCAGGCAGTGGTGGCACACACCCTAAATCCCAGCAGCCATACTAGCTACCCATAGAGGACAGGTGGTCGTGGTATACACCTTTAATCCCAGGACTCAGGGCACAGAGGCAGATGGATCTCTGTGAGTTCAAGGCCACCCTGGTCTACTCGAGAGTGAATCAGTCTAAACGAGGAACTGTTCACACCTTTAATCGCAGCACTAGGGAGGTATAAGAGGAAGAAGCAAAGGGTCTCGTGAGAGATTTAGTTTCCAGACAGGAAGAGCATTGCACTCTGAGGATTTGTGGAGACAGGAGCTGGAGAGATGGCTCAGAGGTTAAGATCACTGCCTATTCTTCCAGAAGTCCTGAGTTCAATTCCCAGTAACAACATGGTGGCTCATAACCATCTGTAATGAGAGCTGGTGCCCTCTTCTGGCCTGCAGGCAAACATGCAGGCAGAAAACTATGTGCATAATAAATAAATAAATCTTATTTTAAAAAGGGGTGAGATGCCAGGCATTGGTGGCGCACGCCTTTAATCCCAGCACTTGGGAGGCAGAGACAGGCGGATCTCTGTGAGTTCAAGGCCAGCCTGGTCTACAAAGTGAGTTCCAGGACAGCCTCCAAAACAATACAGAGAAACTCTGTCTCGAAAAAAAAAAGAAAAAAGAAAAAAGGGGTGAGACACAACATCAACTTTGGTCTCTCTCACTAAACATGGTGGAAAGGGGGGGTTGGAAGAAGACTCTTAATGACAACCTCTGACCCCCACAAATGAACACACAGGAACATGTACCTGTACACTCACACCACACATCTCACACCACACACACACACACACACACACACACACGTCCGTACACACTCACATACAAGCACACACACACCACACATACACATATACCACACACACCACATACATACTACACATACATACACACCACACACACACATACCACACATACACACACATACTACACATACATACACACCACACACATACATACACACCACACACACACACACCACACATACACACACATACTACACATACATACATACCACACACACACACACCACACATACACACACATACTACACATACATACACACCACATACATACACACCACACACACACACACCACACAATCACACACATTCTACACATACATACACACCACACACACACACACCACACAATCACACACATTCTACACATACATACACACCACACACACACACCACATACCATACACACATACAGAGTGTATCTGAGATTTCTTTCCTTTTTCAGGTAGCTCTCCTTGCACATCTCCCACAGACCCTGGATGATGGTTTTGCTCTACATTCCCTGGGCAGGAAGCAAGGCTGCCCGCTGACAGAGAGAACCCTTTTCTGGGTTCTTCTCTGAGATGCTGAGCAAAACTTCTGTGTGTCTCTGAGGACCAGTGTGGGGACACCAGAATGGTATGTAAATGGATGGCAAAAGTCCTTAAAAAGGGAAGCTCCTTTTTCTTAGAGAGACTTCTCCAGAGATTTCCCCAGGGACTTCTCCTGAGATTTCTTCTGAGAGCTCTCTCCTAAGCTGACTTGGGAAGATAAAGTTTTCTTAAAGCAACCGACCGGTCTCTGTGTCATCTATCCCGACCACCTCGCTACATTCTCGGATGCAGGCCGCACAGCAGGTGCGACAATTGGAGGATCCCACCGAGATCATGAAAGCGAGGTAAGTGAGCCAGTTCATCTCTTTTTCTGGCCAGGGACAGATTGGGAAAAAAAGAAAAGAAACCATGGGGAATAGTTCTGGGAAGCTTGAATTACAGTATCAAGTTAAAAAGTTACTTGAAGGACATGGGACTACAGTAAAGTCTAAAACCTTGGAAGGCTTTTTAAAATGGATTGAACATGCCAGTCCATGGTTCATTACTGGGGGAGACTTAAATGTCCCAGATTGGAAGGATGTTCGCTATGATCTTTAGAGTCGGGTGTTGGTGGCATATGCCTTTAATCCCAACACTCGAGAGACAGAGGTAGGTAGGATGGAGGCCATCCTTGTATATAGAGCAAGTTCCAGGACAGCCTCTAAAAGGATAGAGAGAAACCCAGTCAAAAAAAAAAAAAAAAAAGGCAGGGTAAAATAAGAAATAAAATAAAAAATCTCCAGTCTTTCACCTGATCCACTGAGGTCAGAAAAGTAAAGAAAAACTGAGAGATTTAAAAGACTGGCCAACAAGTAAGGCTATAAGTAAGTATGTATTAAAAAGGGGGTACCAAGCTAGGGGTACCGGATGAAATCTCCAGGCCTTCGCCTGACAAGGTCAGAAAAGTAAGGGGACCCTGAGAGATTGCCCTCAGTTGGAGGGGGTATTGGATTAAATCTCTAGGCCCTTGCCTGAAAAAGGTCAGGAAAAAAAGGGAACCTAAGAGATCACCCTCAGTTGAAGGGTGGATTAGATTAAATGTCTAGGCCCTCACCTAACAAAGGTCAAGGGAACCTAAGATGAAAAGTTGCCCTCAGTTGGAGGGTGGATTGGAGGATCATCCTCAATGGGAGGATAGATTAAAGATGGGTAAAAAAAAAAATGGTAAAGTTAATAAATGAGGTATTAGTATTCAGTAAAGAAAAAGACAAAGGTATATAAAAATGTTTACATTTATATGGGGTAGGTTATTGATAAAAGTTTAAGGTCAATTAAAAAATTGGAAACAGTTAATAAATGAGGTATTAGTATTCAGTAAAAAAAAAAGACAAAGGTATATAAAGTAAAAATGTTTGGTTACATTTATATAGGGTAGGTTATTGAATTTTGTGAGTCATCTCTAAAAACTTTTGGCAAAAGCCTGGCCTTTCCACTTTGCATCTACAGAATTACAAGGAGTGGGTATGGCTGTAGCCCCTGAGTGTAGCTCAAAACTTCTCTAATGAAGAAATGACGAGGGACATACAGGACATTTTCAACCTTTAGTTTTAATTAAAAGATTGACTGGAGTTGTTCTGTTAAAGACGTTTCAGTTCAACAAACTAATCATAACCTAGGCAAGGAGAGATATGTATGCATGGTCTGTGTGTATGGACGTGGCCACGTCAGTATGTATGAAGTGTGAAATGTAAATGCGTGAATGTTGACAAAAGCAACTGTTCTAATTGCCTTGGATATGATTAAAGGGATACTTAAATCCCTTCAAACAGTTAAAAACTACCTAAATCGATTTAGATATAGCCAAAAGAAACATCCAGTCAGTCGGTTAATATTTTAACAAAAAAAATTCAAGTTAAGCCCTCAGAGCCAGTCAGAGAGAGAGAGAGAGAGAGAGAAAGAGAGGTTTTATTCAGGGAACTGTCCTGCCGCTTTGGCAGGCCCCCACCCCCAAAGGTGTCTGTGTAGATGCAAATTAGGCCTTGTCAGCTCAGATGCAAATGAGGCCTTGTCAGCTAGTGAGAGCTACAGGTTAGAAAAAAAAGGACTATTTGGGACATAGTATAGTTTACAATCCTTAAATGATTCTCAAAGGTACTTAATGGTTATGCCCCTTTTAAAGGACATCTACTAATACTTTTAAATAGTGATCCCAATTCACCTAGATAGGTGACTAAGGAGGGTAGACAAATCCTTCTACTGTTATGGTCCAACTTCAACAGTTCAAACAAAATTTAAAAATAAAAGGGAGTAATGTCCCCAGTCTCCACATGATTCATTAAATAATCCACTCCTCATTTAAATATTTATAAAATATAAATGCCAGTGAGGAATCTGCTTCAGACAGATTCTGACATAATGAAAGTTAAATAACTATTACTCAGGCCAAATGGAAACATCCATACACTAGACAGTAGAGAAGACCCTAATTTGGGGTCGAGGGCATGTTTATGTTTTCTTACAGGAAAAGAATAAAGCTTCAGTAGCGGTCACAACATCTGGTGAGATGCATGGAACAGAAAAAACTGGACCTGAGACTGTGGGAGCCTGCTCAAGCCAGTTCGAGATCTCCTAAATCAGTGTTCCTGACCCTTGATGTCATCAAATCTACAGCCCGAGAAAGAAATAAAACAGTCAGTTCGAGATTTCCAGTTTCTCATCAGGCTTGCTACATCAACCTCCTGGACCCGTGAGTTTTCATCCCAAAGCCAACAAAACTGGAAGATTAACAACTAGCCTTTGATACACCTTAAAACAACAGAATTCATTTTGCCGGCTTTTCCCTTTGGGGGAAAAAGGACCCATTTAACATTTAGACATTGGTATGGACTGTGATGAATGGCAAAAGCCTTTTTCAGTATTTGAACAGGACATGGTCACTTGAAATATCAGACTCGGTAGTTCCTGTTTCTGGAATCACAGTGTGTGTTTTCTGGAGAAATGTGGTTTGTCCTGGTGCGACAAAAAGACTTTGACTCGGGTTGCATGTTCGGCTGATACTACTGACATTAAATCAACAGACTACATCACCACAGGAACAAATTGGTACCCTGTAAATAGTGCAACAAGCCTCTTGTTCATATTTTTTATAATGCTACATGTGTAACATCAATGATTGTACCTAATGTATCTGTACAAGCACACTCTCTAATGCTTTCCTAAGTAGATCTTAAAATAATTGTAAACTTTATCACTGTTTTGACCGTCAAATTGTAACTATAAATCACCCTTATAGCAAAGAAAGGCTGGTGGTAGAATGCTAAGGCCCAGATCGGGGGATGGGCAGGTGACAGAGAGGCGCTATGTCAGTGGGGGTCCTAGGAATGGTAACAGTGACAGTAGGCATTCTGGCTTCATGCTGAGTTCAAAGTGCCTTAGCCCATGGCAATCCCGATAGCCATAAAGCCTTATTACAGATGATTCTAAGGGTGGGGCTACTTCAATGACGGGCAACTTGTGGGGAAGACCCACTCCCACCTAACAGGGGTTCAAGGTCCCCCAAAGACAGGCCAGGGAGGGTGACCCTACTTGACCTAAGACAGGAGTGCCTCATTTAAAAATAAAAAGGGGTGAATTGTGGGGACACCAGACCTTGAGCAGAAACCCACTTCCCCTTCGGCCTGGGAGCAGGCATCTATGTAATGTTTACTGAAAACAATTCAGTGCTTTAAAGCTTGATAGGGCTCAGATAAGGGCTGGCTCACTGAAATACCATGCCTTCCACACCTCCTATGGCTAGATGCCTCTTCCTGCCCCCTGTGGTGTCTCCCCGATTCTGGGGCCGGAGATTAAACCACCAGCCAGGAGGGTGAGAAGTGGAAAGAATGGTATGTAAATGGATGGCAAAAGTCCTTAAAAAGGGAAGCTCCTTTTTCTTAGAGAGACTTCTCCAGAGATTTCCCCAGGGACTTCTCCTGAGATTTCTTCTGAGAGCTCTCTCCTAAGCTGACTTGGGAAGATAAAGTTTTCTTAAAGCAACCGACCGGTCTCTGTGTCATCTATCCCGACCACCTCGCTACATTCTCGGATGCAGGCCGCACAGCAGGTGCGACAGACCAGAAGCCTAGAGTGTCCTGCTAAGTAGAGGACCATGTGCCTCCGATGTTGATGTGCCTGGATCCCTGCCTGTGCCTGTGCCCCCTTACAGTGCCCCTGCACCCATGCAGCACCTGTACGCTCTGCCCAGAACAAATCTCCCCAAGAAAACGGTTTATACCAGAATACCCACCTAAGACAGCTTTCACTTCCTGTTCCTAGTGCCCTCCCTATGGCACAGGGAGGAGCCCAGCAATGCCAGAGGGTCCCTTCAGCAACAGCCAGAGTTCTGCACTTCCCAGAGGGGCGCTCTTGAGCTCCAGGGGTCAGTTATGGTGACCTTAGAGGAACAGGAGTATCTCATGGCACCTGCAGAATTGGTCACATGAGCACAGATGAAATGATGCCGGGTGCTCCTCGAAGCTCTGGTTCCTACTTTTTTTGGGTTTTGTTTGTTTGTTTTAATTATTTTTTTATTTAGGTTAGAAACAATCTTGTTTCACATGTCAATTCCAGCTCCCTCTCCCTCTCCTCCTTCCCTGCCCTCCCCACCGGGTCAGTTACTAGTTTTTGAGGCCCCAGACCCCTTCAAGAAGTGCAAGGAAGCCGGGCGTTGGTGGCGCATGCCTTTAATCCCAGCACTCTGTGAGTTGGAGGCCAGCCTGGTCTACAGAGCTAGTTCCAGGATAGCCTCCAAAACAATACAGAGAAACCCTGTCTCAAAAAACCAAAAAAAAAAAAAAAAAAAAAGAAGTGCAAGGAAGAGCCAGAAAACAGGCAGACACTCCCATGGGTGTGCATTTCTGATGCTGCCCAACTTCTGCTAGCTTGACTGTGGCGTCCTGCCCAGATTAGCAAGCTGTGCTTTGGGCATTGAATCCCACACACTCAGTGTCCTTGTTGTGGCCCTGCATGTCAGTGGGAGGATTTGGGAACAACCTAAATGTCCATCAGCTGGACAGTAATAAGATTGGGTGTGACAGTCAAACTGTCATGCTCAGTCCAGCCCTTGGGAAGAGCGCAGAAACTCAGACATGGTGACACCTGGTTGTAATTCCAACACAAGGAAAACTGAGGCCCGGAGGACAGCCACGAATTCTAGGCCAGTCTGGATTACATAGTTGAGACCTTGTCTCAATAATAGTAATAATAAATAATAATTGGGGCCAGGAATGATGGCAAATACCTTTAATCCCAGCACTCAGAAAGCAGAGACAGGCAAGATCTCTGGGAGTTAAAAGCCAGTCTAGTTTAAATAGCCATCCCGGGATACATAGTGAGACTCTATCTCAAAACTAAAATAAAAAATACATACACACTGTTGAGACGGGGAACTGCGTAGCCCATGCTAGCCTCAAACTTGCTAGATAACTGAGGCTAGCCTTCAATTCCTTATCCTCCTGTCTCAACTTCCAACAGCTGGCGTTATAAGTGCGTGCCATCATACCCAATAGTAAACAAAAGTTTTAAATTGGAAAGTTAAAAATAAATAAGTGAAACTGCTTTGCCACAGGTAGGGCACAGTACACCAGCGAATACAAATAGATTCAGCTCAGAACCAGGAGCACTGTCAGGCTGGGTGTTGGTCTCAGGACATGAGGTCCTGCTCTGATGCCTACCCCCACACAGAGTGCAGGGAGCCTTGAAGTGATGTATGAGGGCCTGCCTACAAGCAGGATCTGTGGGCCTACAGCAGGGCAAGAGCTGCTGTCTGGAGTGAGCGATCCCAGGCCCCATTAGGAGATTTGACACAGAGAGACCTTGGCAGGGGCAGCATGGCCACCTCCTGCCAGGAGTCTATGAATATCCCCAGGAGAGTGTCCAAACAGGGCAGACTTTGAATTGGAAGGGAACAGAAGCCTCTCTGTCTTCGCTGGACTCCTGAGTGCAGCTGTGGTTGTACTAAACAGAGCAAGAGCCGGGAGCCCGGCAATGTGATTCTCAGCCTACCCCTCCCTCCGAGATTTCACAAGGGATTTCTTTCTTTTTAAGATGTATTTATTTATTATGTATACAGTGTTCTGCCTGCAGCATATATTCCTGCAGGTCAGAACAGGTCACTAGATCTCATTACAGATGGTTGTGAGCCACCATGTGGTTGCTGGGAATCGAGCTCATGACCTCCAGAAGAGCAGCCAGTGCTCTTAACCTCAGAGCCATCTCTCCAGCCCACAAGGGATTTCTTTTTTATTTATTTTTATTTTATGTGCACTGGTGTTTCGCCTGCATGTATGCCTGTGTGAGGGTATCCGATCCCCTGGAACTGGAGTTACAGACAGTTGTGAGCTGTTATATGGGTGCTGGGAACTGAACCCTGATCCTCTGGAAGAGCAGCCAGTGATCCTAACTGCTGGAAAACATAAAAATCTCAAAAGAGTGAAAATATCCAGGCAGTGGTGATGCTTGCCTTCAATCCCCAACCTGGGAGACAGAAGCAAATGGATCTCTGTGAGTTCAAGGCCAAGCTGGCACGTGTAAGAAAGCTTCATGCCAAGCAGGACCACATAGTAAGTCCTTGTCTAAAATAATAAAAAATGGGAACTGGAAAGATGGCTCAGTGGTCAAGAGCACTGGCTGCTCTAGCAGAGTCCCAGGGTCCAACCTTTGGTACTCTCTCTCTCTCTCTCTCTCTCTCTCTCTCTCTCTCTCTCTGTCTCTCTCTCTCTCTGTCTCTCTCTTCTCTCTGTCTCTCTGTCTCTCTGTCTCTCTCTCTCTCTCTCTCTCACACACCCACACACACACACACACACACACACACACACACACACGGCAACCTTCTGTAAGTCCAGCTCCAGGGCACGGGATCAGTGTTCTCCCCAGGACTGCGTGACAGCTGGGATGCATGGGGTGCTGTTCATGAAGGGAAAACACCCACACATATAAACTTTTTAAGTGAAAATAACTTAAGTTTCAATTTGCTTTAAATGTACGCAAATAAGAACATACATATTGATACATAGCAACATACATACATTGATACATACATAGTTGTTCAATAGCAACTGTGGCTTCAGAGGCCAAATTCCCAGACAGTCTATGAAAAACCCCAGTGACAGCTCCCAGGGGCAAGATCAGCATTCAGAAATAGCTTGTTCTATTTTCCTCTTCACTGGCCAGCTCTGAGCATCCCTGGGTGCCTCTTTGTCCTCATGCAGGAGCCATAAATGATTATGTGGTCATTTACGCACTCCCTGTACCACAAAGTAATCCTACCTTGTTTTTCGGGGCAGAATCTCTCACTAGGAGTCTGGAGCATACTGATTTGTCTAGGCTGGCTGTCTGGCCAGCAAGCCCCAGGGGTTCTCCCACTTCAGCCTCCCCACCAGCGGGATCAAGATAAGTCCCCATCCCTGGCTGCTTTGCTTTGTCTTGTGTTTCTCTGTGTAGTCCTGGCTGTCCTGGAACTTGCTACGTAAGGACAGGCTGGCCTCGAACTCACAGAGATCCTCGTGCCTCTACCTCCTGCTTGCTGGGATTAAAGGTGTGCGCCTACACTGCTACCTCCGCTGCCACCACCTGGCTCATACCTGGCTTTTTTTTTTTTTTTTTTTTTTTTTTTTTTTGGTTTTTGAGACAGGGTTTCTCTGTATTGTTTTGGAGCCTGTCCTGGAACTCACTGGGTAGACCAGGCTGGTCTCGAACTCACAGTGATCTGCCTGTCTCTGCCTCCCGAGTGCTGGGATTAAAGGCGTGCGCCACCAATGCCCGGCTCATACCTGGCTTTTTTTTTTTTTTTTTTTTTTTTTTTTTGGTTTTTTGAGACAGGGTTTCTCTGTGGCTTTGGAGACTGTCCTGGAACTCGTTTGGTAGTCCAGGCTGGTCTCGAACTCACAGAGATCCGCCTGCCTCTGCCTCCCGAGTGCTGGGATTAAAGGCGTGTGCCACCAACGCCCAGCCATACCTGGCTTTTTAAAAATGACATCTGTGCATGTGTGTTTGGGCATGCGTGCAAGTGCCCACCTGCATACCATAGCACACGTGTGGGGGTAGGACAGCTGGCAGGAGTCTGTTCTTCCACCACGGGGGTCTCGGGATTGAATTCCGGTCTTTTTACCATGTCAGCAAATTCATTTACCTGCTGAGCCATCCTGCCTGCCCCACAACCCCTTTTCATGCAGGTGCTGGAGACCAAATAGAGGCTACTTTCTCAGCTGAGCTATCTCTGCAGAGCCCTGTGTTTTTATTATTGTACCCTGTCATGACTCTGGTTATAGAAACAAAATGTCTGGCAAGCAGGATGTCTCCACACAGATGCCCTCTGAACTTAATTCAACCCAACTTAATTCTGTCTGTAAAGGAAGCCAGCCCTGGTCTACTCCCCCACCAACCCCCAAATCTCTTAGCTTGATGCACCTCTCTCTAGACCTGATTTTTTAAAAAAAGATTTATTTATTATGAATACAACATCCTGCCTCCATGACTGTCTGCACACCAGCAGAGGGCGCCAGATTTCATTATTGATGGCCATGAGCCACCATGTGGGTGCTGGGAACTGAACTCAGGACCTCTGAAAGAGCAGTCAGTGCTCTTAACCTCTGAGCCATCTCTCCAGCCCTGGTTTTTTTGTTTTTTTGTTTTTAAAGACAGAGTTTCACTATGTAACCCCTGGTTGGCTTGGAACTGTGGAAATAAAAGACCTTGGCCAGAGGCCCACTTCCCCATAAGCCTGGGAGCAGGCAGCTGTAAGACAATGTTTACTAAAAACATGCTTACTGAAAATAACCTGGTGCCCATAAGAAACGTTTACCTAAGCAATAAGTTCCCCATAAAGGCTCACTCACGGGAACACCCGGACTTTGATCTTTCCAATGGCTAGCTGCCTCTTCCTGACCCCGCCGACTCTGGTGCCAGGGGCATATAACCAGCCGGGGTAAAAATAAAGAGAAGCTTTCTTGGGAAGCTTCCTTGGGGCCTGCTTGAAGCTTTCTCTGTACCACTGACTGGTCTCTGTGTCATCAATCTCGACACCCTCCCCACAGTCTCGAACACAGGCTGCGCAGCGGGCACGGCATGGAACTCACAGAGATCCACCTGCATCTGCCTCCCAAGCAGCACGGTGAGATTAAAGGCGTGCACCACCATGCCTGGCTTTTCTTGGTTTTTGAGACAGGATCTCAAGAAGCCCAAGCTGGCTTCAAACTTATACTATATAGATGAGGATGACCTTGAGTCCTTTTTCTAATAGTGTGATTTTTTTTAAGTTTATTTATTTTTACGTGCATTGGTGGTTTGCCTGCATGAATGTCTCTATGAAGATGTCAGGTCCTCTAGAGCTGGAGTTACAGACAGTTGTGAGCCGCCGTGTGGGTGCTGGGAATTGAACCTCTGAGCCATCTCCCCAGCCCTAATAGTATGATTTTTAAAAATTTAAAATTTTGGCCTGGAGAGATGGCTCAGCAGTTAAGAGTGCTGGTTGCTTTTCCAGAGGACCTGGGGTCAGTTCCCAGCACCCACGTGGCGGCTCACTGTAACTCCAGTTCCAGGGGATCTGACCCCTCACACAGACATACTTGCTGTCTAAACACCAATGCACACATTTTTTTGTGGGGGGCGGTAATTTTTTTGAGACAGGGTTTCTCTGTAACTTTGGAGCCTATCCTGGAATTCACTCTGTAGACCAGGCTGGTCTCAAACTCACAGAGATCTGCCTATGTCTCCTAAATGCTGGGATTATATGTGTGCGACACCAATGCCCAGCGACAAGTTTTTTTCAATTAAAATTTTTTTCTTTTTTAATTTTTATTTTTCTAAGTATCAGTGCTTTGATTTTGTGTATGCATGCCTGGTGCCCACAGAGGTCAGAAGAAGTTGTTGAGGCCCCTGGAACTGGGGTATATGAATGGTTGCATAACAGGATGCCAGACCTTGGTAGCCCCCTAGACTTTAGCCCAACTGACACCATGATGGTACCATTCAGGTCTTGGAACCCAGCACATAGGTAGCAACACCTGCCAAATGAGAACAAAGAGCGAATCCGTCAAAGTCATTGCATGTTCTAACCTCGCTTTGGGCTTCTGTAGGTCTGCTTCTGGCTAACTGTTCTTGCTGAGGTGTGTCAACCCAGGACATGATTTCGTGCTTAAAAGCTCAACCCGAGAAAGACTCAGGATGTCACCTGGGTCTTGAGTGTTGTTAAAATGTTTAGGTTTATCCAGTAAGGAGACACAGACCGCGACTCAATGATCCCACGTGGAGTTTATTGGTGGGCGGGGAGGGAAAAGGGGGGTGAGAGGTAACCAACCCATGCAGAGCAGAGATAGAGATAAGAGAGTGAGACAGAGTAAGAGCAAGAGAGGAAGAGTGGAAGAAGAGTAAGAGAGGAAGAAGAGTGTCGCGTCTGCTGCGCGGCCTGTGTCCGAGAACGTGCGGAGGGTGTCGGGGATTGACAACACAGAGACTCGTTCAACGATGTAAAGAAAACTTTAAGCAGGCTCCAAAAAGGTTCAAGAAAACTTCCTAAGAAAGGCCCCACCAGAGAAGCTTCTGCTCTCTCTTCTCCCCTGGCTGGTTCTGCTCTGACCCCCAGAAACTGATCTGGGCGTGGCAGAAGAGGCGGTTAGTCTTTGGACAAGGTCGAGGTCAGGGCGGTTTCTGCGGGCAGGCCTTTTCCAGGAACTTAATGCCCCCAGGCATTGTATTGTTTTTAGTAAACATTGTCTACAGCTGCCTACTCCCAGGCAGAAGGGGAAGTGGGTCTCTGCTCAAGGTCTGGTGTTCCCACAGAAGAGTAAGAGAGGAAGAAGAGTAAGAGAGAGTAAATGGGCAGGGGTCAGTCCCTTAAAGGGGTCCTTTGCACCTGCCTGGTTCTCACGGAACTCTGGGCTGGCCAGAGTGTTGCCTGAGCGCATCCTGCCAGGTAACAGGGCAGGCCAGAGTAATGCCTGAACCTTTCATCGAGCACCTAGTGTCCTTGATGGCTGGCTGATAAAGACTTTCTGTTTGCTTATACCCAAGTGGTCTTCTCTGGTGAATACTATACCAGGGTTGTGAATCACCTGTGAGGTGCTGGGAACCAAACCCAGGTCTTCTGCAAGAGCTTCAAGTGTTCTTGACTGCTGAGCCATCTTTCCATCCCCCCCCACCTGCCTCTACCTCCCCAGGGCTGGTATTACAGGTACTAACATGCTCAGTTTTAAAACAACTGTTATTACAGTGACATTTTAAGTCCCGCTTCTCCTGTGTTGGCCTTGGTCCTTCTCTTCTGGGTCTCAATGAGTCAGATCTGGGGTTTCTTCCCAACAGATCACCAAGCTACAAGGCCTTCCAGGAGGGGCTCAGGGAGAGCAATGGGAGCGGTGGATACTGGGCCTCCTGAAAACTAAAATGTCACTCACCATGCTCTGTCACTCACGGGCTGCAGCTCCTGGGAACTGCCACCTTCCCTTCCTACTAGATGAGCCAGCTGTCCCTGGGCTTCCTCCCACAGCCTGCAGGAATGTTTCCTCAGGATTTCCAGTCCTGTGGCTCCTACTTACAGACTGTTTTGTCTTTTTATGTCTGTCTTCTTCTACCAGTAAAATGTCCTCTACGTAGCTAAGGATCCCAAATTTCCCAAAGGTGCAGAACCCCTAGGCAGGCTAGTCCCCCACAATTGCATTGTTAAAAGGCTCCTACTAGGCAAGGTTCTCAGGCCAGATCCTCACACAGACCACTCCGGGTGCTGACCCTTGGTCCTGCCAACTGTGTTCAGGTCAGTGTAAGCCTGAGAGACCCTTCCAGGAGGAGCGCCAGGCATGGCAGGCCCTCAGAAAGACCTCAAAGCGAGGCCATTTATCTGACTGGCACCTTGTTTGACCCGTGTGGTGCAGTTTCTGATTCCGCCATTGACTGGCGCCGCTGTCCTGCTGAGCTCCGGTGGCCTGGAATCTTCAGCAGGTTGCCATCACTATTTTTATCTAGCGCCCGGCCTTTAAGATTGAGATCAGCCTCTTAGGATACCCATTCCACCAGTTGTAAATCCTCCTGGCTGCTCTTCCGCTCACCCTGGGTTTCTCTCGGCCTCTGGAATCTCCCCAGCACTCAGACAAATGCTGTAATTCAAATCCTCCCTCCCTTCCTCCCCCCCCCTCCCTCACTCCCTTCCTCCCCACCTCTCCCTCCCGCACTTCCATCATCACCAGGAGACAAAACAGACAATAAAACGCCAAGACTCACCAGGAACCTTCACTACAAAGGGATTGCAATGGGGCTCGTGAGAAATCTGAGAGTTGTTACCGCCTTGCTTAGGGAATGTCAGATAAAGCTGAGGTCGGGGACATTTGGTAACTGAAACTCAACTTGTGATACAATGTAACTGCCTTTATGCTTGGCAAACTTTTTCCTACTAGTTACAAACTTGTTCTGAAGGAAAAAAAAAAAACGCAGGAGTAGGTAGCAGCCTTAAACCCTGAGGCTGCAGCTCTTAATTCTGGGCACTTGTCTTGAGCAAGGAATGCAAATTAAGGGACTAAATTCCATGCTGAGTACACCGTCCAAATACAGGGAGCAGGCCAGAGTTCACGCTGAAAGGTTAGGGGTGGGGGTGGGGAGGCAGGATGCCTGAATTGCACCCCTCAATCCAGAACTTCCTCTTTTATGAGCATCTATATCCCGCTGGCTGCTCATGAGTAGGTTCAGTCCCCAACACCATAAAAAAAAAAAGAAAGAAAGAAATGATGGAGGGGCAGCCTTGGACTTAGTGACAGAGTGGTGCTCAAAGGGTAATGAAGCTTCCTCAGCAAAATTATCTGGCTGGGACAGGTCTAGGGAGAATTTTCTCATTATCTTGGGTTCACCCGAGGCTGGTGAGAGTCCTCTTCTCAGCGGATCACGAAGCGCAACAGGAGTCAAATCTTTAGAATGCTGAGAAAATGGAGGTGAGATCCCACAGAGGTGGGAAGAAAACTGTCATTGACGATCTGGGGCCGCTGCTATTGTGAGGCGCTAGGAGCCACCTGGAGCTGGCAAGTTTGGGGGCATCACACACATTTCCGAGAAAGTGCATCCTGGGAAGCAGAAGCCCCGGGAGGAAGGGGAGAGCTCTCTGGCCGACCGTCACTGGCTCTCCTCCATAGTCGGCTGAGACCGAAGTCCCACACACCCACACGCACCTGCACCTCCCTGTTCATTATCTCCTGTGCCAGGACTCAGCTCCCTGGGGGCGGCCTTTTGTTCCACAGCTCCCAACCCTCGGGCTTTCTAACATCAATCCCTTCTGATTCCCTTTACTCGGGGTCTTTGGTCAATGCCTGACTTGACCCTTGGAAAAACATACTGTGTTTTCCAGTCTGTCTCCTCAAATGCATTCCTAGCTACATCCTACTTTCTATAGCTTAAGTCAGTCCCTTTAGGGGCTCATGAATTAGAACTGCTGACTTAATGCCCAAACTCAGTGTGCTAAAATGGGTGAAGGAGCTGAGTCCCACGGCACTGTGGGCTACACCCAGGCCACCCTTGACTGACTTCAACACCACCACCCACCCCTGCACACAAGGACACCAGTGAGACTGTTACCCTAACGACTGCCCTCAAAGCCATCCTAAAGGCAGAATGTTGGCTGCAACTCACAGAGACAAAATGTGTTTATTTTCCCAGTGGAAGACTTGGGAAGGTGATAATAACCAAAGGGAATTTAATTTCTAGAAAAAGTGCAGAGTTATTTTTCCACTTTTAAAAACATTTCTGTTTTACATATGCGCAGGCACACGTGTAGTGGTGTACATGCACATAGGTATGTGCACGTGTAGGAACCTGAGGCTGACGTGGAAATCGGTTCTCTTCCTTCCACCATGTGAAACTTGGGACTCAAGCTCAGATTGTCAATGTTTGCAGAAGCACCCTAACCCACTGAGCCAGCTCACTGGTCCTTTGCTGCATGAAGCCTTTAATCAGAACTTAGATGTATATAAAAAGCTAAGGCTAGCCGGGCGTTGGTGGCACACACCTTTAATCCCAGCACTTGGGAGGCAGAGGCAGGCGGATCTCTGTGAGTTCGAGGCCAGCCTGGTCTACAGAGTGAGTTCCAGGACAGCCTCCAAGAGCCACAGAGAAACCCTGTCTCGAAAAACCAAAAAAAAAAAAAAAAAAAAAAGCTAAGGCTACTTCACGAACACATTTGAACACAAGTATTCTGCACGGCCCGACAAATCGCTCTATAGCCAAGGGTGACTTTGAACTCCCGACCCTCCTACTTCTGCCCACTGATTGCTGGGCTTACAGGTAGTATGTGCCACCAGCCCCAAGTTATGCAGTGGCTCCTGTGCATGCTACAGAGGCGTTCTACCAACTGAGCTACACGGCCCACTTCCACGAGGAGGTGTGTCACTTTCTCAGCGGACCAGAGGTTTCGGCCAGGTGGGTCACAGGCCACACACTAGCCTTCTTTGTCTGCTGTCCAGTACTGTAACTATGACATTCTTTAACAGTGGTTACTCATTTCCTCTCCCTGTGTCTGTGATCTGCGTACCACTTCCATACAATTGCCCAACGAGAGCCTGCAAGTGAGAAGTAACATCTAAAAGCCTGGAACAGAGCAAACAGTCCTGTGCTGACTGCAGACAAACTTGAGTAGGGGCTGTAACAAAGCCTGGAGAGCCTTGGCGACAGGGCATGTGGCTGCCTGTGAATTCTGAGACCTCCGGGAATCTTGCAAAGGCAGCTGCTTGAGACCATGTTCTGCTTTGGATTCCAGCCTGAGTCACCAGGTCTAGTGGATTAAGAGCTGTCTTATTCTATCTTTATCTCTCCAACCATTTTAGTGTAAAATGAAGACGTTGTCTGGGGCCCTCTCAGGGCCATAGCCTTGGAATCACACGGAACACAGAGCTCAGTGTGTCCCACTTCTTACAGGGCTTGGGAGAGGGAGAGTTGTTGGTTTAGGGGCTGAGTCATGGTACTAGGGATATTCCGTTCATGCAGCCAAGACACATCAGCGTATTATTGGCGAAATCAGACTGCTTGTGAAATTCCTAACATTCGTTATAACAGATCATCTTATAATTTTCTTGTTGCTTCTTTGTTGAATTTAATCCCAAAGATCTTGCTTCTTCATCTATGGAAACTTAACACCTTGAACTCAATAAGCCTTCAGTTTTACCCAAGGCCTTGGAAAACTTGGTCAGGAATTGCCTGGAGCAAAATGCTAGGGATTAAGAGAGAAATGTAATTTCCTGTAGCTGACTAGACTTTAGAATAACCAAAGTGAAGAACACATTTCAGTCTTTAGAAATATGTGCAATCCAGGAGTTCCAAGCAGATTCTTGTAGTGTCTGAGACAGGACCGTCTCCCTTAGAAGCCTAAACTAGCTTCAAATAGAAGCCGGCTACTTTTTTTCCTTTTTTTATTGGTATTATATTTGGGGATGGGGTGGAGATCCAAGGACAGGGCTGCAGCAGACCATTGGGTCCTAGAACTCGAACTCAGGACATCAGGCACGACGGCAGGCGCCAATGCACAGAGCCATCTCGCCGGCTCTCAGACAGTTGGTTTTTAACGGTTATCAGTACTTTTCTTCCTTTCTGTGAGACAGGGTCTCATCACTTTGCCTTCCCTGGCTAGGAAATCATTATGTAGATGAAGCTAGCCTTGAACTCAAGAGACCCGCTTGCTTCTGCCTTCCCAGCCAGAGCTGTCATTAAACACCAGGTTGACTTTCTTAATAAAAAAGATCAAATGACCCCATCCACCCCTTCCAGTCATTGGCCCATATCACTGTGGGATATAACTAGACTTCGGGCCTCCATAAAACCCTAAACTCTGAACGCAAATATAGGCCTCCGAAAACGCAGGTAGGTTTGATGCAGTTCACTACCAGAGGGAAAGAGATAGTAAATCTTTCAATAAAGGTACCTTAGCAGGGAAAAAGAAGGAATTCACTCACGGTGAGGTGGAGCTCGGGGAGAGAGGAGGAGGGTTCTAAAGGGTAGGGTGGCACAGTTGGGCGGGTGCCGCCTTTACTTAGCACGAGTGGGACCCTGCATTCCACAGCCTGCACACAATAATCAAATGGTTTGGTAACGATGCGGGAAAGTTCACTTTCCTCTGGCTACCTCTGTCTGAGGCTCTCCACAGCAAGGACAAAAGGACGGGGTCACCTTGGCGGCGGATGGCACCAGAGAGCCAGGACCCGGATTCTTGGGGGAGGGGGGTGGCGGGAGGGAGCACGCAGCGCGCAGGCGCGGTGTGCTATACACCCCACCCCACCCGCGCCCCGTTCCACGCGAGTGAGGCTCCCACGCTACGGCTTAACGTTTCCACGCCGCTGGGGTCTCCCACACCTCGGGGCGGGGCGAGGCCCACGAAGGGGCCGGGCCGCGAAGGTCACCAACAAGGTCGAGGGCCGGACGTGCTCGGCGCCTCCACGCCGAGTGCGTGTGGGACACGGAGTACGTGCCGCGGGCCGGAGCCCGCATGCCGGCCGCGTAGCGACGCCCCGCCCTCATCCAGGCTCCGTAGACCCTCAGCTCGGCCCCCGGCCCCCAGCGGGAGGCTCGCCCAGCAACACCACAATGCCACAGGCCCAGCCAGCCACGTCTACCCCCGCCCCCGGGCCAGCGTCCCCAGCCTGTGCAGGCACAACTGACACCTCAGTCAAGCTCTTCTTCTGGAGTGACAGCAAGAAGGGCCAATGCAAAGACGGAGAGGACAGAGGGCGGGCCCGAAATGGGAAGAATGGGCGTGGCCATCCGAGCTGCGTCCAAAGTCGGAGTGGGAGGCGCTTAGATCATCTCGGGAACCGGATCGCGCGCACTTCGCTGCTCTACGCTCTCCAGGGTGTTTGCAAAAACCTCGCTGCTATAACTGCAGGGCCATCCGACAACCAGGTAGGGATCCGGTGGATGCGGTGCTCCTTGGCAAACGGGTTCGCGCGCGAGCTCTGCTTGGGGGGGTACCCGGCGGGCCTGTGCACCCCCTAGCCTGGGCGCGTGCCGGGGACCCGGGAAGCCTCCCGGTCAGCCTCGTGGAAGGACGTGGGCTCTAAGAGGGGGGTGTGGAGGTGCAGATCCACCTGTTAGCATCCAGACGCAGGCTTGCACTTTAAATAACTGGGTCCCCAGGCCTACAACAGCGAGGGCGAAGCATGGCCGGTGGCCGCCCTGGGTGGTAGCTGAGCGGAGGAAGGCTATTAAGAGGGGAGGGAGCGATATGACCTGAAATACGTTCACGAAATGATAGGGCCTGAAACAAGGATGCACAAGAGGCCGAGTCCCTCGACGTCGTCCTCCTGTGTCGTTCCCCCCTCCCCCCCCCGGCTCCCCTCCCCGTGACCGCACGTAGATCCTGCTAGGGCTGTGGCTCCTGGACCGCAATCTAGCGTCACTGGGGAGGGAGTGGTCCAGCCCATCTCTGCGACGGAACACTCCTGACCTGTTAGGTGCTAATTCTAGGGGGGAAACTAAGGCAGTCTCGTTGGATAGCTTGGAAGGCCTTAGACCTCGCCCCAGTTAGGCAAGAGTTGCGGGCTTCCTGGGTGGCTACTTAGCCAGCGGTGAACCGACTTAAGATGTATTTCAGAGAACTTCCTGTTGCTTCTGGCGTAAGCAGCGTGGTCCTTTGGCCTTCGTGGTAGGCCGGAGCCGGCCTGGGCTGATAGTTTGACCTCTAGGTCCACATTTCTGCCCCTGCTCCGGCCTCCAATCCGGTTAAAAGATCTAGAGGGTGAGAAACTATCCTGGGTAATGAGAGTGCTTACGGATCCGAGTCATACGCTCATCCAACTCCTACAAGTTAGTCTGGCTTCCAAGTGCCCCCTGGCACGTGGGCCCTCCCCCGCCCCAAATAAATGAAAAAAATTAAAGGGCCATTGTGCCAGACAAGGGGATGCGCCCTTATAAACCCAGCACTGGGCAGGCCGCGGCAAGAGGATCATTCGGATCCACCTGGCATCGGTAGAACGGGGCGGGGGGGGACAGCAGGGATGGGGAAAGACAAAGAAGTAAATGGCATTTAGACCCAGCCTTTTCTACAACACTGTGTTTGAAATCTACGTAGTGAATAATTGATTTTTTAAAATGTAGATTTTTGTAACAGTGTAAAAAGTAGATACTTTTTGATTAGTGTATAAAGATCCTTTGTCTCGCAAGGCAAAGCAACAGAAGAAGCTAGCTACTCAGTTGAAACAAAAAGCTCATTGGTAAATCTCTGTCTTGGAAAACCTACTGGGGAAAACGTAAGAAAGGGGTTTTCTTTGAAGTCTGTTGTCCAATAAACCTCTTGCTTAGGATGCTTGTTAGTTAAACCTCGTTAGTGTTTTGTCCACTTTTTTAATGAGATAAAATGCCCTTTTGAAAGAAATGAATCAGAAACCACAGTGTCCTAAATATGGCGGTGGGGATGGAACCCATGGCCGCCCACGTGCTAGGCAAGTTAGCAGACACGTGCCAGCAGACCAGAGAGTGTCGCGCTATTGATCACAGACGAAGGAGTTCTCTGTTGCTGCCTTCCAAGCCCAATTTTTCTTTTTTTTTTTTTTTTTTTTTTTTTTTTTGGTTTTTCGAGACAGGGTTTCTCTGTGGTTTTGGAGGCTGTCCTGGAACTAGCTCTTGTAGACCAGGCTGGCCTCGAACTCACAGAGATCCGCCTGCCTCTGCCTCCCGAGTGCTGGGATTAAAGGCGCGCGCCACCAACGCCCGGCCCAAGCCCAATTTTTCACCGATGATGAAATGAACATTCCACTGGTGCCATGGGCACAGTATAAGCTATGCTGGTTTTTTGTTTTGTTTTTTTGCCTAATTTTACGTGGTTTGCCTGTGTGGCCTTCCAACACTGTTTCATCTTCTCGTTTGGCCTTGCGTGTGTAAGCAGCCCATTGTACCGTCCAGTTGGAGGACCGATGGGTTTAGTTTTTTTTTTTTAACTTTTTGCACTAGTCCTTAAACACTTCGGATTTTTTATTCTTGTGCTCTGGGCCCTAGTGCTGCTGGGGACACCTTTGCTGCTGCCTCCCCCGACTCCGGGGGCTGTAGCGAAGCCAGGGTGTTGAGCATGCCACCTGAACACAAAGCCATGGCTTTAGCCTCCAGACTGCGTTTGTGTGGAAACTTGGTTTTTACTTATTTGGGATGTGCCACCGTGCACTTGTGATCAGCAACAAATGTGTAAGAGTGGTTCTGTTGTACTAATATGGGGCCAGCAGGCCTGACTTGGATGGCCAGCGCTCGGCTTGATTTTTAAGGGGACCTCCCAGCAGGCCTCACTGACCTCCCCACATCTCCCTTGATAAGCAACCTTCCTGTGTGTAATACTTAGCTCACCTCCAGAATCCCTCAGAAGTAATCCCTTGAATGTGTTACACATTATGGAAAATATGAATTCTTCTTTCCTTGCAGAAACAAGCCATGTCTATTCTCAAGGTCCACGCCCGAGAGATCTTTGACTCCCGTGGGAACCCCACTGTTGAAGTTGACCTCTACACCTCAAAAGGTGTGTGTCCGTTTTTCATGGTTTCTTCTACCACGTCCCATTGAGAAATGATGCTGGGGTGGCCTGGGGTACCGAGGCAGCATCCCATGTGCTCATCCCAACCGTGTCAGCCTTCTCTCTCTCGAGATTACAGGCGTGTGCTACCATGCCCAGCTCTGCTTCCTGGTGGTTAAGACAGGATGTGGGTTGGGTGTATCATTGGGGTGAGGAAGTGAAGTGAGGGCTTAACCCCCCCATGTCCTTAAAAGGGACCAGCTTTTGGTTTAACAGCATGCTGTGATCAAAGAAGCAGGGGGGGACAATCAGGCATGATAAGAAAGGTGTGGCTGCTAAGTCCCCTGATGGGCCATTGGGACGACCCAGAGGCTCTTTTTACTCAGCCTAAGGGCCTGGGAATAAAGGTGGCAGAGCACTTGCCTAGCATGTGGGAGGCCCTAAGTTCAAATCACAGCATTGTAAAAGACTCTTAGAAGGAGCTGACTGAGTGTGGCAGCTAATACACATAGGCCTTGCTGCAGGATTGCTGGTTTTGAGGCCAGTCTGGGCTACACAACAAGAAGCTGTCTCCTACTGGAAAGGAGCCCTGTGCTAGGTCATTTTGTATGCAGAGATGCATGGGCTGTGGTGGGAAAGGGGCCTGAGGACGACACAGTGGGTACTGGTCCTGCAGAGAGCGCCCCAGGACCTGCCAGTCAGAGCTGAGTCATTGTCTGAGTCACGAGTCTAGCGCCAGAGCCCAGCCCTTCCTGCCCATCCTCCCATCGCCTGGAAAAGAAGGATCCTCAAACCTTCAGCAACAGCCTGTCTGTGTGTAGCCTATGGCGAGGCTGCGGGGCTCTCAGCTGTTTCCTATCTGTTGAATAAAAATGCCCCGTAGAGCCTGGTTGTTAATCCCAGCACTCGGGAGGCAGAGGCAGGCGGTCTACTCGAGGCAGTTTGAGGTCAGCCTGGTCTACAAAGCGAGTTCCAGGACAGCCTCAAACAATACAGAGAAACCCTGTCTCGCGAATAACCAAAGGAAAAAAGAAATCAGTGTGCTTGCTTTCATCCAACTGGGCTGCAGACACATGGACATGCTGCTGTCTCACCCTCCTGTGCATTGGGCCTGCGTGAATGCTGTATTTCTTAATTGCCGTTCCCCTCTATTCCAGGTCTCTTCCGAGCTGCTGTGCCCAGCGGTGCCTCCACGGGCATCTACGAGGCCCTAGAACTCCGTGACAATGACAAGACGCGCTACATGGGGAAGGGTAAGGCCAGGAACATAGGTCCCACTTCCAGGCCGCAGCCTCTCTCGTCCCTTTCCGAGTTTCACTCATGTCGCTGAGCCAGCAGGGCCACTCATCGCCGCCCACACGTCCAACCTTGGAAACTGGGCACGCAAACACAGGAGACTTGTCTGAAATATCGGAATGCCTCTTCCTCCCAGAAGCGTCTGGGCTCTGGAAACCACTCCCATCTTCAATGGGGAGGCATGTAGACAGTTCTGTAGTCTGCCTTTTCTGTTGCCTGGTGACAGGCGCAGAGTGACCTGCCAGCTTGGCATGGCTGTCACCTTTCTGTAATTGGAATACAGCCAACCACTCGTAACTGGGCTCCGTCCCCTTCCCTGATGTAAGTGTGTGTGGGTCTAACTAAAGAAACTGAGGACCTTGGAATGTTACTGTGACCCATGCTGACACATCAGTGGTGTTGAGGCAGCAGTTAGGAAAAGGGCTTTGCAAGAGAGGGAAAACGGTGTGCACTGGACTTTGTAAGGATTGTCTCCTCAAGTAAAACACGAAGACCCTTACTAGAGGCCTCACCAGAGCTGGACAGCCAGGTCTCACGGGTGACGATCAATCCCGCCTTCAGGGGAAGCTGACATCTGGGGCTCCCGGTTCTTTCCTGGCTTTCTTTCCTTTGCTGTCTCCTCTCTCCTGAGTCTCCGTTTCCTTCTCTATCCACCTCCACTGGGCAGGCGTCTCGAGACCCGTTAAGTATGTTAATGAGTTCCTGGCACCAGCCTTGTGCACTCAGGTAACGCACCCAGCCGGCTTCCTGGGTGTGCCCGCTGCTCCTCCCGGTGCATGGTCTTCAACTAACGTCCCTCAGGTCATCTGGGCTGATTGCTCTCTGTGTGGCTCTAACCCCCTGGGGTCCTTAGGAAGAGCACTCAGACTGGGCCAGGAAGCCTCATTCTGGGGGAAATGGGGAGTTAGACGTGCTGTGGAGGGTGGCTTCTGGGCCCACCACTCCGGGGCTCCAGCGATGCTACTCAGCCCTGCTCGCTGTAGCAATGTCGGTAATTTCATGATTGTTCCTTCTAGGTGTCTCAAAGGCTGTTGAGCACATCAATAAAACTATCGCACCTGCTCTGGTTAGCAAGGTAGGACCCACTTCCTGGTAACTACTGCCTATCAACGCCACCAGAGCAAATCCCAGGCCCAGCCCTTCTTGATCACAGGACAGCTTATTCTGAGAGCTTTAAAAGCTGAGGATGCCCTCATGCATAAGTCTAACCCGCCTGCTGCCGCCTGTATGCTGCTGTCGCTTCCGATGGCGCCTGAAACTGGATGGGAGGGGGTGCTTGGCATTGCTGCCTGTGCGTCTTGACCTTTGGGAGGACATGGTCCAGATTTTGATAGCAGCCTCGTGGGACATTGTCCGTGGACTTTGAAATTTATTACTCTCTTGGGTTGGCTTGGTCACACTGACTGGGACGCAGGATAGGGTGACGGTGTGCACAGATTCAGGAAGCCCAGACTTCAGTCCCAAGCACTTTGCACAAAGCAGGTTGTGGTGTTGGTATGTGACGGCGATCTGGGTCCTAGGGAGATAGGCAGGACCCGACCCCCATAGATAGTATCTAATGTTTCCATGCTATGCTCCAAGCCCTGCGTTAAGCTCATTACAAAAAAATACTCATTTGGGAGTTGGGAGACTCAGCACCACTTACTGCTCTTCCACAGGTAAGATGGTACAGCAACTACCTGTGACCCTGTTTCAGGGGTTCCAAAGCCCTCATTGGCCTCTGCAGTCACCCTCATACATTCAAACAGACACATGATTTTTTTTTCCATCTTAGTTTAACCCAGTGTTTCTAGCAGAGTTAAGACTGGATTGGGTCTGAAGGGACCGATGGCCCACAGCCTTACCCAGAATTTTCCTGTGGCCCTTTCCAAGTCACCTTGACAGATGGTCATACTTCCTGTTTTGCTGACATCTAGGTCCTCCCATTCACTGTGGACCATGCTGTCATTTGTCCCCAGCTAAGCCTTTGTTAGGCTGTAATTGGTTCTGCTTGCCGGTCTCCAGACAGTTGCTCATTGCAGCTCTCCGTGTGCCCTCCGCTCCAGTCTCCAGGACACCTCGTTGTCCCCAGGCCTTCCCCTCGCTTTTACTCGTGGGGACACCTTGAGCTTAGTTATGGCCTCTGGGAGCTCTGCTTCAGCTACGCCTTGTCAAAGCAGGAAGATGGTGCACATTCACACGGCATCATTCTCTGCCATGGCTTTTACATGAACAGCTTGTGATTGTGTAGGGGAGTTCCTTGCATGTGCGTTTATGCACCACGTGCATGCATGCCTGGTGCATGTGGAAGGCAGAAAGTAGCATCAAATCCCCTGGAACCGGAGTTGTAGACCATTGTGGGCTCTGGAAACTGAACCCTGGTCAATCCTCTGTAAGAAAGAGCCACAAGTCACTGACCAACTGAGCCGTCTCCAGCTCACCACAATACCCATTTTTATCAGCATTTTATGGGTGATCTTGGACCACCCAAATACAGTGGAGGTGCCTGTCAATTGTCATGGTCAAGAGGGACAACCTTGGCGGCAGCCTCTGCAGAGCCGGCTTTGACAGAACAATACGCCTTATTGCTTAGCTTGTGTCCAAACACAGCCTTGTTTATAGTCATAGTTTATAAAGCAGGTGTGTGACCTTGACTCCCTAGAGTCTGAGGACCCAGGGAAATGCCTGAAGCTGTTAATGACAAGTCAAATGTGGCTTGTTTCCTCCTGCTATGCTCTTAACCATTGTGTTTGGGGCCAGGGCCTAAGCCAGCCCCACTCCCACAGGCATAGGGAAAGCTCCCTAGTGAGCTCCGCGCCCAGCCCCTTGGCCTGCAGACCTAGAGCTTGCTTCTAAAGTGGTGCTTGGTTTGAGAGGGAGGGCAGGTGACGCCTTAGCACTGACCTTACCGTCTCCCCATAGAAACTGAACGTTGTGGAGCAAGAGAAGATTGACAAGCTGATGATCGAGATGGACGGCACTGAGAATAAATGTGAGTGACGGGGTCGGAAGATACCGGCTTGCATGAAGATCTCGAGTGGAGCAGGCCAGGGGGAGATGGGAAAAGCCATTTCTAAGTTTTACCAATTTATTTTAGCTAAATTTGGTGCAAATGCCATCCTGGGTGTGTCCCTGGCTGTCTGCAAAGCTGGTGCTGCAGAAAAGGGGGTTCCCCTGTACCGTCACATCGCCGACTTGGCTGGCAACCCTGAAGTCATCCTTCCCGTCCCCGTGAGTGACTTGTTGCAACTTGTTTGCCCTGCTTCGGTTCTGTTGCTTGCTGCAGTGCAACACTCCAAGAAAAAAACAGTTTAGGAAAAGTTATAGTTCACAGTTCTAGCAGGGAAGCCACAGGCTGGGGAGTCTATATAATTGAACACACTAATCCTAATCTGGAATGAATCACTGCTAGGTTCCAGAAAAGAAAGGGCAATTATGGCTGGCAGCTGAGGCACACAACTTTAATCCCAGGATTCGGGAGTCAAAGGCAGGCAGATGTGAGTTTGAGGCCAGCCTGGTCTATGTTGTGGAGTGAGGACTACATAGTGAGACCTGGAGGGGTAGAGCCCACTCAGCTCACCCCCACCCTTCTGTGATTCAGAACCCAAACCCGGGGAGTGGTGCTCCCCACAGGGGTCAGGTGCTACTTATCAGTCAACCTAATCGAGACAATGTCCCCACAGACAGGCCAATAGCAAAATGTTCCAGATAGTCCCTCCAGAGGACTCATTCCATGGGCCTCTCAATTGTGTTGGGTTGGCAGTTAATTCTGACAAGTGTCACGTCACGGGGGCCACAAGGACCCTGTGCCTCGATCTCTTAGCTTAGCTCTTCTCTGCTTCTCCCAGGCTTTCAATGTGATCAATGGCGGTTCCCACGCTGGCAACAAGCTGGCCATGCAGGAGTTCATGATCCTTCCCGTGGGAGCGTCCAGTTTCCGGGAAGCCATGCGCATTGGGGCAGAGGTTTACCACAACCTGAAGAATGTCATCAAGGAGAAATACGGGAAGGATGCCACCAATGTGGGTGATGAGGGTGGATTTGCGCCCAACATCTTGGAGAACAAGGAAGGTAAGCATTGAGCTGCATGGCACTGTCCCCTCACACCTGCCACTTTGGGGACAGAATCCAGACTCTAGTGACAGGCTTTGAGGAAGAAGACTGGAGCTTTGGTTTTTTGTTTGCTTGTTTCTGTCATTTTATTGGGGTGGCAGCAAATTAATTTATTTGATCCCATTAATTTTGCGTATGTGAGTGGGAACATACAATTCTTCAACCTTGGCTGGAGTTACAGAACTGGGTTGCTGTGCCTGGTGACAAGCGCCTCTTCACCAGTCACTGGCCCTTTCTGGCCTCGTGGCCCTGTTTGAGATGGACTTTACTTTGTGTGACTGCTGGGTGGGTCCCTGGCAGGTGGCTGGAGCCATGTGTCTTGGTGACCTTAGCTTGAGATAACCCTTGCTGAGGTATCCTTCTTGGATTCCAGCCCCCGTTCTATTTTTAAAAAGCCAGTAGCTGATCTCAGCTGGTCACTGTAATTGTGTCTAGCCAACACAGCTGTCGTGGCACTTGACCATGAGAAAGACTGTTAGAGTCTGCCACTTAATGGGTGCAGAGGGTCCCCCCCCAACAATAGCCACAGCGGGAATTGTACTTGACAACACCAAGCCCACTACCAGGCCGGGGTAGATTCTCTCCATGACAGTCCCCGTTTGGTGACCGTGACAGTGAAGTCTTATTTCTGTCTCCCTGTTAAGTAACCCCTTCTCCCCATCTCATTCTAGCTCTGGAGCTGCTGAAGAACGCAATTGGGAAGGCCGGCTACACGGACCAGGTTGTCATTGGCATGGACGTGGCTGCCTCTGAGTTCTTCAGGTCGGGCAAGTATGACCTGGACTTCAAGTCTCCTGATGACTCCAGCAGGTACATCACACCCGACCAGCTGGCTGACCTGTATAAGTCCTTCATCCAGGATTATCCAGGTGAGCGCTCCGTGGCCAATGTCCTGTCAGCTGTAGCTTGTGCCTGCATAGGGTTGGGTCCAGTTTGATCAGGGTTAAGGCAAAATCTCCAACATATACTTCTCATCCCGCCCCATACCCCTTTTATTTAATTGTATGTATATTGATGTTTTCCCGGGGGTGTTGGGTCCCCTAGAACTGGAGTTAACAGTTGGTTGCCATACTTTCTTTAAGAAGAGACCCTAAGGTGCACACATAATCCTTAGGAGGTGGGAGGGTCACAAGTTCTAAGCCATACAGATAGGCAAAACAACTCCCTTTAGGGGGAAGGAGAGGGGAGATGGCGCCCTGGGCCACAGCCGATGACCCCTCCCCGTTTTCTGCAGTGGTGTCCATCGAGGACCCCTTTGACCAGGACGACTGGGAGGCCTGGCAGAAGTTCACAGCCAGCGCCGGCATCCAGGTGGTTGGGGATGACCTTACAGTCACCAACCCTAAGAGGATTGCCAAGGCCGTCAGTGAGAAGTCCTGCAACTGCCTCTTGCTCAAAGTCAACCAGATTGGCTCTGTGACCGAGTCTCTGCAGGCGTGAGTAAAGTAGCGGGGGGGGGGGCTTCCGGGATGGTGGCAACCGCGGAAGGGGAGAAGCACTGTTGCCTGGTCCTCACTCCCTGTGGCTTCGTTTCCCGGAGGAGGCCTCAGTCTGTCTCTGGGTGGTTTGATGTCAGGGTGTTAGGATGAGGAGACCCTGGGGCTCCAAACGTGCAGAGGAGGCGACAGATGCTGAGGCAGTAGCTTGGAGAGGGAGAGCAAAGGGCATCACATGACCGACTTGTGCCCTTTCTTCAGGTGTAAGCTGGCCCAGTCCAATGGCTGGGGCGTCATGGTGTCCCATCGCTCTGGGGAGACTGAGGATACCTTCATCGCCGACCTTGTGGTGGGGCTCTGCACTGGGCAGGTAAGAGCTGAGCCTGCCTGGGTGCAGTTTGCAGGTGCTGCTCTTGAGCTGCGGGAGTAAAGGTTAGCATGGTCCCTGGGTGCTTCTGTAATAGCTTTTCCTTTGTCCCTCCAGATCAAGACTGGTGCCCCTTGCCGATCTGAGCGTCTGGCCAAGTACAATCAGATCCTCAGGTAAAGATGCATTCTGGGACAATGGGTGGGTATAGATCAGGCACAGATCCTGTAGGAGTGTGCCAAAAAGCAGGTGCCTGCCCTGTGTTGTGCTGCCATCTTCTGGTGGAGGGCGGAACAGCTGACCTTGAGGGTTTATCCCCATTACAAGCTGAGAGCTACCCCTAAGGAAAGCTGAGTGACAGCAGGCTGTGCCATCCTCCTGGATGTAACCATTATCTCACTGTGTAGCTTGGCTGGACTGAGACTAGAGTTAACAGGATGGACCACCACACCTTCTGTATTGGGGGCTGATTGTGCTTTTGTTTCTCTCTTCTCTTCCTCTCTTTGCAAAGAATCGAGGAAGAGCTGGGCAGCAAGGCCAAGTTTGCTGGCAGATCCTTCAGGAACCCCCTGGCCAAGTAAAGGGGGTAGAGATCCCTGGAAACACCTGCTGCTTAGACCCTGTACCCGATGTCGTCATGGCGGCTCAAGGCCCGCCCAGTGCTTGTCCCTCCCATGCCACTGCTTCCTTAGACACATGGAGCCCTGCTGGAGACCCCTGCTGTGTAACTATCTGATTGGCTGAGTTGTTTCTGTCATCTTACTTGTAAGCTAGTGTCTGGAGCCCAGTGTAATCTCTGGGGGTGGCCACAGGCAAGACCCCCCCACCCCAGCGGTTCTTCATACATAATAAAAGCCTCAGTCCTTATGAGAGCCCTCAGCTGCCTGTGAATGGGTAAAACCAGCTGGGTCTCGTCTGTGATATTCTGGGGTGGGGATGCTGGGGCCTCTGGGTCTCTGCAGGACCACTGTGACTCTACCAAGTAAGGACAGCTGGGGGAAGGGGATTGCACTGCAAGGCATAGGGTATTAGCACAAAGATGACCTCGACATGATGACCAGACTATTGACAGGTGACTGACCATCCTTAGGAACATATTGTGTTTCTTCATATGTACGGCGGGAGTGGCAATTACACACGCCACAACACACGTGGGAGCCAAAGAAGTTACTCTCTCCTCAAGGCTCTGAGAAGGATCAGACTCTGGTCACTCCCTGGGTGGCAAGTTCCTGGACCCATGGGGCCATCTTATCCTGTGCCAAACATGGTTGAAAGGTGGTTGGGGTTCAAGGCCCGCCAGTGCTGCACAGGGAGATCCTGTCCCCTGTACGAAGGCTAATGCTCAGACACGTGTAGCTATGTGTCAAACCCTGAACCCAGTGTGAGGGATGTTTGTATTTAAAACAAGGGGCCCAGGATCCGAGGTTGCCACCCCTCAGTCTTCCCAAGCACATACGTGAAAATGTCCTTTTTAAGGGGGTGAGGTTGGATGGATGGACTTGTCTGGTGAGAGTTCTGGAGGCCCTTATGTGGGCAGTCTGGAGCAGAACCTCTAGGGTACCATCTAAGCTCATCTGTGACTGGACCATGTCCAGTGCAAATCTGTCAGCCAGTAAGAAGAGAATAAGTCCACAAATCTTTATGTTACCCTTACCCAGTCAGGTCCACCAGGACTGTCTGAGTATTCTGGTGATGGGGAAGTGGCTTGATGGGTGACCTACTATGCACAGGCCCTGTGTTCAAACTTCAGCCCTATAGAGTAAGATGTGGCATTACTGGAAAGGGGATTTTTAGATCACATCGATTGGTCACCATTTGACAAATTGAGGACACTAGACGAACACAATTACATCCCTCAAGCCCTAACTCACTTTCCAAATACAAGAACGGATTCACACCACCTACAACGCAGCCATCCCCCACAGAGATGGCCTTCCAAGGTTTAGCATCTCTGAAAGTGGATTCTGAAGCCAATGCCTGCGGTGTGTTGGAGGCCGAGACAGGAAAACCTATCATTTCTTTGAGGAGTCAGTCACTGAGTTGAGCCTACAGTGCTGATCACACTCCAAGGCAGCAAGTTAGTTTTTTTAGTTTCTTCAGGATGTCCAGGCTGACCTTGAACTCAGATCTGCAAAGTATGCTAAGCAATTTTATTTTTACTGTTATGTGTGTTTCTGTCTACTGAAAGCACATGTAAGTTCAGGGACCTGTGGTTGTGAGCTGGCTGACACAGAGGCTAGGCATGGCACGGAGCTTGGGTAAGGGCACTGAACTCTCCCAGCGCTGGGGTTTCCCCAGCATACATTTCTTCATTGCCAGATAATAGCATCTATCAATCTAGATTTACTCATTTGTATGAGTTTTGTTAGCATGTATGTATGAGTGCCTGGTGCCTGGGAGGTGAAAGGGGCTTTGGACCATTTGCAATACTCATGGTTATGAGGCACTAGGGACACTATGGGCAGTGGTGACATTCTCATTCAGACAGGACCAACTAGTGCCCAGTGCACACCAAGGCACTAGGGGAGGGAAACAGTGACTGAGTTCCTGACCCAACACTGAGGAAGCACATGCCTGGTGTAAACGGGCAGGGAACCTTGCCATGGGACCCTGTCCACAGGAGGACAGGCCACATGACTGCCAAGTTTCCATGAAGCCATTAGGAAGACATTTATCACAAGCCTGGGTTTTCTAGATCACATCAGCTTATAGAAACGTTTAAAAACATCCCCGGTGGCATTTTCTAGCTGCTCTGTTTTTTACCTATATTTGTCACAAAACAAGTTATCTGGTTTTTAGCACAAGTTCCTGCGCCTCTGGCCTTAGAACAGAGTTGTGGTTCTCCAACTTGGCTGCATGGAAGTCTCTTAGAGGGTTCATTGCTCAGGCCTCATTCCTGAGTTCCCCTTCCTCTCCCCCAGTCCAAGGCATCAGTCTTTGTTACAAACAGCCAAGCTCAGAAATCACTATGAAGTCCAGGGCTGGTGGTGACCAGGCAGGGCTTGACCTTCAAGTGGGAAGCCACCAAGCCTCCACGAAAGGCCCCTCGTCATGGGGATTTTGCTCATAATGAATGCAGCTGAGTTCTCAGCTGGGACACGTGTGGAAGGGCTGGACAGGGAGCATGTCTCTTGGCAGTGGATTCTGAGCTAGGCCTGTGGATACAGCCAAGTGAGCAGCAGGGACCCCAACACCTGCTTCCCCACTTCCCGCCAGAGCCTAGAGGGCACAAAGTAAGTGCAGGGCTCCAGATTTCTCTCTCTCTCTCTCTCTCTCTCTCTCTCTCTCTCTCTCTCTCTCTCTCTCTCTCTCTCTCTCTCTTTCTCTGTATGTGTGTGTGTATGGTTTTATGCCTTAGTGACCACCAGCAATTAGTTGCCATGCACATTGATTATCTGCAGATTTGAGAAGGTCACACAGTGCTAGGGGTTTGAGCCAGGCTCTCCCATTGTTAATGTAAATTCCATACTGCTAAACTTCGTTTTCAGCCCTGTCATTTTTCCTGGACAAACATGGTAATATGGCACATCCCCTATTCCTCTAGCCCAGATGGTTACATTGAGCCTGGTGTCAGCGTGCACATCTGTAGTCTCGGGATTCTGAGTTCCTGGGGCATTTTCCTGGAACCCACTCCATGGATGGTACCAGAAATGTTCATGGAGTCCTGACCCTGCCAAAAGTTACCAACAATAGAATGCCTGCTTATCCAAACATTATTTTTTCATTGTTTTGTTTCTGTTTTGGAATTCATTAAGTCACCCAGGCTCCTGCCTCAGCTTCCCAACAGCTGGGATTCCAGGATAAGTTTTAATTTTTTTCTTTAAAAAAAGTTTTTTTGCAACCTGGCAGTGATAGCACACACCTTTAATCCCAGCATTCAGGAGGCAGAGGCAGGTGGATCTCTGTGAGTTCAAGACCAGCCTGGTCTACAGAGCGAACTCCAGGACAGTCTCCAAAGCTACAGAGAACCCCCACAAAAGTGGGGGGGCAAAAAAGATGGCTCAGAGGTTAACTGAGTTCAATTCCCAGCAACCACATGGTAGCTCATAACCCTCTGTAGTGGGGGCTGGAGAGATGGCTCAGCGGTTAAGAGCACTGACTGCTCTTCCAGAGATCCTGAGTTCAATTCCCAGCAACCACATGGTGGCTCACAACCACCTTGAATGAGATCTGGTACCCACAACCACCTTGAATGAGATCTGGTGCCCTCTGCTGGCAGGCAGAAGACTGTATACACAATAAATAAATAAAATATTAAAAAAAAAACCCTCTGTAGTGAGATCTGGTGCCCTCTTCTGGCCTGCAGGCAGAATACTGTATACATAATAAATCTTTGTTTTTTGAGACAGGGTTTCTCTGTATTGTTTTTGGAGGCTGCCCTAGAACTCAGTAGACAAGGCTGGCCTCAAACTCACAGAGATACACCTGCGTCTGCCTCCTGAGTGCTGGGATTAAAAGTGTGTGCCACCAAGCCTGGCTCATAATAAACCAATGTACAATCTGCACTCACCAAGTATTCCTCTGAACTGCAAGTTGACTTGTTTTAACAATACACAGGGCTGGAGAGATGGCTTGGCGGTTAAAAGCACTGATTGATCTTTCAGAGGACCCAGGTTTTATTCCTAGCACCCACATGTCAGCTCACAACCATCTTTAACTCTAGTTCCTAGAAATCCTTTGCCCTCTTCTAGCCCCCTTAGTGAACAGACATTGACCCTGTGGCTTTGAAACCTGTCCTGGAACTAGCCCTGTAGACCAGGCTGGCCTCGAAGTCACAGAGACCCACCTGGCTCTGCTTCCCAAGTGCTGGGATTAAAGGCCTGTGGCACTACCACCACCCGGCTTGGCTTTCTTCTTTGACATTCACATGGGTGTGTACTAGAGCCCTCAGGCCGGAAGACCACATCCAGTCCTCTGGAGCCGGAGTTACATGTGGCTGGTTAGCTGCAGGCCACCCAGCCTGGGTACCTGGGTACTGGGAACTGAACTGAGGTCCTCTGGAAGAGCATGGTCTCTCCAGCTTTCTAAAATAGTAATAAGAACTTATCCTTGAACTATTACAATGAATTTCATGTGAAAATAAAAATTTCTGGATTCTTTGGTTTGGAAAATGGATAACACTGGTCCTACATTCCCAGAGGCTAACAACCAGCAACTTAACTCTGGCAGCTTTGGACTTGCCTTCCTGCTTGTCTTGCTTAAGTACCTGCTCAGGAGGGCTCTGTGTGTCTGTGGTGTGTGTGTGTGTTTGTGTGTGTGTGTGTCTGTGTTTGTGTGTGTGTTTGTGTGTGTGTGTGTTTCTGTCTTTTTTTATCCCTCAGGAGCTTGGAACTGAACCCAAGGCCTTGTGTTTGCAAGGCAAGTGCTCTACCACTGAGTTAAACCTTCAAACCTTGGCCTGGAAAAAAAAGACAGTTATTTTATTACGTGCATGTGCTGGGGGGGGGGTGTTCATTCTCCATTGCACAGGGTAATGGATTAGAGTTGACCTCTCCTTCCACCATGTGGAAGGGTTTGCAATAAGTAGCTGCCTATACCTTTAGGGCTCTCTCTCTCTCTGCCCTCTCTCAGCTCTCTCCCAGCCCTCTCTCCCTGCCCTTTCTAAGGCTTTTGAACCTGGAAGCCTGGTCTACCGTCTACTGCAGATGAAGAGCTTCCCAATCTTTGCTGTCTGTGATGATCTCCACCGTAGCCAAGCACTGGTGAGCTCTGGTGCTCCAGGGTTTCTCCCTGACTGACAACTGGTGTCTGGTGCCCAAGGCCGAGAGGAGCACCTGTCACATCCTGCAGCTCTGCTGATCTTGTCGGCCTTGACTGTGGGTCAAGCACCACCTTCCTCAGATTCTCCTTGCCAGCTCTCCAGGAGGCCAACCTGGCCTCCCTGCTCAGAATGGCAAAGCTTGGTAATCAGGACTGCTGTCCATGGGGGCCAGGATGATAGCAGGCTCATTTGCATATGTGACCTAAGACAGTAATTAAGCCTGGGCGCCCCAGGGGTGAGAAGCAAGCACATTAATTCAGGAGCAATTAAAAAACCCTCTGATGTCACCATGCGCAGCTACCGCTTCTGAGACTGGCTCTGACTGATGACAGTCACCTTTGGGCTTCCTCATTTGGCCACCAGACAGCCACACATTTCTAAGAAGAGCATGCTCAGGCCTCAGGGATGGCAGCTCTGAATTGTTGCAAAACCATTGTGGAAAAACAAGGTCTTGATGGTTTTCCTTATTGGTGGCAAAACACAGATGACAGTTATCATTTTTGCCATCTTCAGGTAGATGATAAATATACCTGAATAAAAAATAAAAAAAGTTGCTCAAAGTAGCAGTCCTCCTTCTAGGAACGCAATAACTTGCAGACACACTCAGACTCCACAAGGGGTAGTGACCTCCCGGTCACTGAAGTCACCACCACAACAGAACGGTTGGAGCTACAGTCAAACCTGGGTCTCCAGGGTCTCAGGATACATGGTAAACATTTTCTTTTTTGATTTTTTTCTTTCTTTCTTTCTTTCTTTCTTTTTTTTTTTTTTTGGTTTTTTCAAGACAGGGTTTCTCTGTATTGTTTTGGAGGCTGTCCTGCAACTCGCTCTGTAGACCAGGCTGGCCTCGAACTCACAGAGATCCACATGTCTCTGCCTCCTGAGTGCTGGGATTAAAGGCATTCGCAAGAAATGCCTTTCTATGTAAGTGGGCATACTACTACAGTAGGTTCTTTGTCCAGGCTGGGTCCCACCCCCCTTGAGCCCCCAAATAAACACAAGGACGCTATATTAATTATGAAATGTTAGCTGGTGATTTGGGCTTCTTATTGGCTAGCTCTATCCTAATTATTAACCCATAACTACTAATCTATGTATTTCTACATTGTCTTATCTTGCCGGAGAATACCTGGAGTGTCCTATCTTCCTGGACTCACATCGAGACTCCTCTCTGCCTATACTTCCAATGATTCTCCTCACCTGGGAGCCCCGCCTATCCTTCTAGTAAGAAAAACATATATACAGAAGGACATCTCCTATCACCAACAGCATGCTGCTCTGCCAGGGGACTCACCTAAATCACCTAAAACGTCAAACACCTGTTTTTTGTCTATTCTTCCTTTGTTACCAGGTAAGCCCTCTGGATAACATAGCAAGACACTGGTGAAGGAAAAGGGAAGGGTGTGGAGGCTGGAGAGGTAGCTCAATGGTTAGAGCACTGGCCGATCTTGCAGAGGACCCAGGTTTGATCCCCCAGCCCCACGAGGAATCACAACCAGCTATAGCTCCAGGTCTGGAGAATCTGATGCCCTCTTCTGGCTCCCACATGGTACAGACATGCATGTAGACCCAACAGCCTTAAGCCAGGTGGTGGTGGCACATGCCTTTAATTCCAGCACTCAGGAAGTATAGACTGGTGGATCTCTGTGAGTTAAAGGTTATCCTGGGCCGGGCGTTGGTGGCGCACGCCTTTAATCCCAGCACTCGGGAGGCAGAGGCAGGCGGATCTCTGTGAGTTCAAGACCAGCCTGGACTACCAAGCGAGTTCCAGGACAGCCTCCAAAGCCACAGAGAAACCCTGTCTTGAAAAAAACCAAAAAAAAAAAAAAAAAAAAAAAATGTTATCCTGGTCTACAGAGAGAGTTTCAGGACAGTCTCAAAAAAAAAGTTACTCAGCAACACCTCTCGATAAAACAAAACTAACTAAATAAACAAACCTAGAAGGGAAGGGGGAGAAGGGAGAGGAGGGGAAGATAGGGCCAGGGAGGGGAGGGAAGGAGAGGGCAGGGGAAGGGAGGACCAGCTGCTGGAATGACCTTCCCTGAGTTTAAACCCTCGGTCACCTACCAATACAGAAGCAAGACTCCCTCTCAAACACTCGAGGGCTGGAAAGCCAATCAGAAGAACCCTAAGTCCTTCAGCGCTTTCTGGGGATGCAGCTTCAGACTTGTGGCATCCTTCCAGGCCAGGACCCGAGTAGGTTCCTCCTGCCTGGGCTCCAATTGGCCACCAGGAGGCGCGGTGGAGCCGCCCTGAACCCAGAGTCTCGCAGTCCTGCTTCCTGCTGGCTAGCCTGCCCTGGACCATTTCCCAGCCCTGCTCTGTAGCCCCAGCAGTTGGCACAGATTCGCCTTTCCTAGGATCGGACTGAGTCTATCCTTGGCTCGCTGGGGCTCGGAGCCAGGGAGAAGTCAACCCAAAGCCTGGAACAAAGTTCCATGAGATGAATGGAGCCGTCTTTGGATAAAGGAAAATTCCTGGATAGCATGTCCTTGTCAACACCTAGCCTCTCGTGTGTTAGAGCAGATGCGGTTGCAAGGCACTGCGCCACAGGACGCAAGGTGACACTTCTTCTTGGCTTACTGATTCTTCAGTCGGTGGGGGGGCAGCTCCCAGCCACAGCTCCCTGCCAGTCATCTTTTGCGCTCTGCCTTTCCAGAGCAGGAGAGAAGGCAAGGAAAGCAGAGCGAACCGTGGATCCAGCTGCTCTGCTACCAAACCCTGGCAGCTCTGAAGAAACCAAACAGTCCAGGTGCTAAGCTGGGCCCTGTCTTCCTCCCTCTAGCACAGCTGTGTTTAGGGATGCCAGCCATTCGCCAAGAAAACAAACAAACCAAGGCTGGGCAGGCCCTTTCTTGGGACTGTAGCTGATTCTCAGGAGTCGAGCGGCCACGAGTCCACCTGCCTGCATTAACAGGACCGGCTGCATTAACAGGACCGGTAGCATCCTTGCCAAGGCACTCATTTGGAGGGCCTCTGGCAGACCCAAACATGAGTGGAGGAAGCCTCACACTTCACACGGCAGCCTAGAGCTACAGCACCTGGTTGCAGGGTCCTGAGGAGAGAACCAGGCATGCCCCAGGAGGCAGGAACCCTGAACACCTGACCCTGGGAGGGTCAGCCTGGGGCAGGCTCCCTCCTCTTCCTCCCCTTTCTCCCTTTTCACAAGGCTCTGTGAGAAAACAGCCTCAAGCTGACCTAGATAAGATCGCAGGAGATAGGAAGCTTAGGAGACTTTCCTTTCCTGTCCGTGGCTGTGGCTCCAGACTCCTCTGAGATGGCAGATGGATGCTTCTGTTACACTTGTGTCTAATTTTCTCCTTCCTGGAAGGATGAAGAGCCCAGCAGGATGGCTGGAAATAGCACAGAAGGAGGGAAGGAGCCTGTCCCAGGCTAATGCGTTTCCTACCTCACTGGAGCTGCTTGGACTCCAGAGAGAGCAGCTGCCTGCAGCAGCACCCCATCGTTAATCTGCACCCCCTGAGCACTTCAGCAATTAAGCGCTTCCCCCAGTGAGCTGTACCCCATGCCCAGGGGCTGAGTTCTAAACATGACACTGCTTTATGGGGCAGAGAACAGCTGAAAGTGGGGTGCTGCTGGCTTAGAAGCTCCCAGGTACTTTCAGGTAGTGACCCCCAGTGCATGAAGGACGTAGGCTGATTAATGATGACAGTATCAGAAGAGGGTGTAGACCTGGGGTCTGCCTGGTTCATGGGTCTCTCATGTAAGCATGGATGCCCACTCAAAGAGGCTTAAACCAAGGGCTGTGGTGTAACTCGGTTGGCAGAGTGCCTGGAGCCCTGGGTACCGTCCCCAGGACCATATAAGCCAGGTGTGGGGTATAATCCCAGCACCCAGGAGGAGGATCAGAAGTTCAAGATCAAGTTATGCGTGCGATGGTGGTGCATGCTTTTAATCCCAGCACTTGGGAAGCAGAAGCAGGGGGAAATCTCTGTGAGTTCTAGACCAGCCTGGTCTACAAAGTGAGTTCCAGGACAACAAGGGATACACAGAAAAACCCTGTCTGGAAAACAAAACACAACCAAAAAACAGGGCTGGAGAGATGACTCTGTGGTTAAGAGCACTGACTGCTCTTCCAGGGGATCCGGGTTCAGTTCCCACATGACAGCTCACAACTGTCTGGAATTCCAATTCCAGGGGACCTGACATCCATGGTAGAACACTAAAGGGCATAAAATTAAAAAATTGAAAAACAACCCTCCCCAAAAAAGTTCAAGGTCATGCTCAGATACATATAGTGACACTATCTAAAAATTAGTTAACTGGTTAATTAAAAGGAGAAGGAAGAGGAGGACCTGGCACGTGGAGGGCTGTAAAGTAACAGAAAATAAATGGTGGTATTGTGCGTTCTAAGCCTGCACCTGAGCGCCCAGTCTCCCCGATTGTGAGTCTGTGGGACCGTCTTTATGGGTTCCCATCTGTTGCCTCCCACCATCCTTCTGCCTCCAAAGCCCCAAGCCCACATGAGCAGGATGAAGGAATGGCTCCACCCTGACACACCAACATGTGGATCTCAGAACCAGATGGTGAGTTCTGGGCCCACAGGGGGCTAGGATGACTCACACATGTTCGGATCTCTGCAGGGCAAAAAGCTCACTCGTTGCCAGTTTCCTGCTTGCCCGTCTGCTGTGGGGGGGAGATGACTGGGGGTGTCCTCCAAGGGTGTTAGTGTTGGAAGCCTGGGCACAGTGTTGAGGTTGTGGGGACTTTAAGAGCTGGCTCCGTGGGTAAAGGCGCTCACCGCCAAGCTTGGCAGCCGGAGTTCCTTCCGGGGACCCGCATGGGAGAAGGAGAGAACGGACTGCTGAAACTGTCCTCTGACTTCCAGACGTGAGTCTGTCTTCCCACAATCAATAAAATGTAATTTAAGACACCTAAAAGAGTAGGAAGTGACTAGGTAATTGGGAATATGCCCCTAGGAAGGCTTCATACATGTTGGGCAAGCAAAGTTTCCAGCAAACCCACACCCCACATTCAGTTCTGACACTATCCCCTGGAGATAGATAGCATCAGATCCCACAGTTTGAGGGGTCAGTCCACCGGCAGCCCCCATTTTAGATAGACCATCAGAAACCCGGGTTCCAGAACCTTTGGCCAATCAGTTACAAATGGAAATTCCCAGAGTTCCCTCCTCAGGAAGCGTTTGTTCCCTAGTGCTTCTCACAGGACTCAGGAAGCTTACGATTCCTGACTTGCCCATAAAGGATTTGTATTATAAGAATACAAATAAGTAGCCAGATAAAGAGACACACAGGGTGGGGCTCCTCCGGGTATCCCCAAATGTTCCCTGTAGGGAAACTGTCTGACCTCCCCCCATTCCACTGGCACCGAGAATGGAGCTCAGGCCCTCCCTTATGCAAGCTGAGCAAGCTCTTTACCATTGGGCTACACCTCGTGCCCTGAACCCTGTCCTTTCCGGGTTGCATAGACAGGGCTGACTCATGAACAGCTGTATCAAAATGACGGCACACAACCACTGAATGCTTACCACTAGCTGCAGAAAGCCGGCAAGGTTCTCTGCTTGTTGACCTCTGTAACATTTTTTCCTCCAGGGTATAGTGCATGCAGACCTCCGCTGGGACCAACCTCCTCTTGTCCAAGGTAGATGGGAGAATTTTTTCAGTTTAATGAGGGTGACATGTGTATGATGCTTAAGTGACTGCAGGCGCGCAATGTGGACCACAGAGCGTGTGTAGGGGACAAAGGGTGGCTTTTGGGAGTCAGTCCTCCTCCTCCCTTGGCTTGCTGAGGTCATCTCTCTCCAGAGGAAATAATCAATTTATTTAAATCATGTTATTTATTCTAACATTTATGGATGTTTACGTGCCTGTGTACCAGATGCATGCCTGGTACCTGAGGAGGCCAGAAAAGCTTTTGGATTCCCATGGAGCACAAGTTACAGATGGCGTGAGCTGCCATGTGGGTGCTGGGAATTGAACCCAGGTCCTCTAGAAGAGCAGCCAGTGCTCTTAACCACTGAGCCATCTCTCCAGCCCCTTGGGGGATTCCTTTATGGTCAGCTTTAAGATAAAAAGGCAGAGCAGTCAGGTGTTGGTGGTGCATGCCTTTAATCCAAGCGCTCCAAAGGCAGAGACAGGTGGATCTCTGTGAGCTTGAGGCCAGCCTGGTCTACAAAGTGAGTTCCAGGACAGCCAGGGCTACACAGAGAAACCCTGTCTCGAAGGACCTGCCTTTTGGAAGAGGAACTCTATCTTGGCAATTGGTAACTCCAGCCTTCCATTCAAGCTTAACTCAGGGTCTTGCACTCGAGAGACAAACACTTTCCCATGGAGATGCACCCCTAGTCCCGAACTTGACATTTCTGGGTTAATCATCCTGCTATGCACCCATGTCTTCAGTGGTAATGTGGCATCACAGGCCTAAAATAATTCACGAACACCCATTGGAGCCTGTTCTCAGGAATGGAGCACAGTCTACCTAGTAACCTCAAAGGAATGCCTCAGGCTAAGACATGCAAAGCATCCTGGGGCTCCCAAAGCACATGCTGAATCCTGAGTGGTACTCTGCTCCCAGGAAAACACAGAGGAAGGGAATAAATATTTGTCCGATGGGCTAATTATTAGCAACAGCTTTGATGTTCTTATCCTTTGCTAGCAAATGGAATTTTGAGTTCAGACGTGAACAAAGGAATCACTTTGCTCTTTTTAACGAATGCCAGAAAACCCAACTTGTGTTTCTCTGCAAGGGACTGATTGTCAAAGGGGCTGTTGGGTAGATTCTCAGTGATCTGGCTAGCCTGTCGCCTGTGCATTTCCTAGTACAGGGAACTCTTAAGAGATAGATGTTAGTCTTTAGGGTCATTAATTACCTTTATGTGAGACCCTTTAGAAGACTTTTTTTTTAAAGTTTTTATTTCTTTGTGTGTTTGTTTGTTTTTATGTCTGTATGGGGGTGGGTGTCAGATTCCCTGGAACTGGAGTTACAGACAGTTGTGAACTGTCCATGTGAGTGCTGGGAATTGAACCAGGGCCCTTTGGAAGAGCAGCCAGTGCTCTTAGCCACTAAGCCATCTCTCCAGCCCCCATTAGAAGACTTAAACTTTGGATTAGTTTAGAAGCACAATATTTTATTATGAAAATATAAGATTCCCCTTCGTGGGTGCTGCCCCCCCCATGAGTGCACAGAGGCCAGGAAGAGGCCCCTGGGTGCCCTGCTCTCAGCTCTCCCATCAACTTCTCCTAAGATAGGGTTTATCATTTAACCTGGAGCTAGGCTGGGGCCAGCAAGCCCCAGGGATCCTCCTGTCTTTGCCTCTACCAAGGCAGTAGGATTAAAGGCCTGTGCTGCCACAGCCAGCTTTTTATGTAAATGCTAGGGATTTGAACTCTTTAACTATGCACCTGTCTCCTCAGAACCTCCCAAGGTTTTTATTTATTTGTTTTGTTTTCTTGAAACCAAGTCTCTTGTAGCCCAGGCTAGCCTCAAACTTGCTGTGTAGTTGAGGATGGCCTGGAGCTACTGCCTCCCGAGTTCAGGGCTCCCAGGTCTGTGTTATCACATCTGTTGTAATGGGGTTCTGCAAGTCAAAACTGCAGCCTCTTGCACTCCGCCAACTGCTACACCCCCAGCCCTGAAAAGATATTATTTAAGATTTGTTTCAGTTTTCCTTCCAAGTGGTGGCGATGCACGCCTTTAATCCCAGGATTTAGGAGCAGAGGCAAGAGGATCTCTGTGAGCTCGAGACCAGCCTGGTCCACAAGAGCTAGTTCCAGGACAGCCTCCAAAGCCACAGAGAAACCCTGTCTCGAAAAACAAACAAACAAAAAATCTGTTATTGTACACTGGAGGACTGGGAGTGCTTGCTTAGCACACATGAGATCATGGTTCAATCTCCAGCATCATAACTGAGCATGGGGTATATTCCTGTCATCCCAGCACTCAGAATACAGAGGCTGGAGGAACCGGAGCTTCAAGGTTATCCTCGGCTACATAGGCCAGCCTGGGCTACATGAGATTTTTGTCAAAAATATTGTAAAATTAATTGTAAATCAGCCTAGTTAAGAATCAGCTAAATGATCCCATAAAGGCTTTAACCTTTTTAGATAAGTACTGTTAAATAATGAACTGTAAAATATGGATGAACTTAATGTGTGGATACATAATGACCATGGGTACAGGCTTAATAGCCTTGGCATGAAAAAGAAAAACGTAACTTCTGTGACATCGAGAAGAGACAGCTTTGGACCCAGACCAAAATAATTTAATTAAACTGTGATATTTTACCAGATAAATTCTAAGAGTGAGGCATGTCTTATTGCTGCAGGGTATAGATAGCAAACAAAATAAGGGTCAGGGGTGGGGATAGGCAATTAAGTTCCAATTTGGGGGGTGGGGGAGGGGTGGAGAACTTCACTGGTCCTTATCAGTTTCAGTGTTAATAAACCAGAAGGTGAACAATATACTCATTGGAAAATGTATTTCCTCCTCCAGAAATGGTTGCAGAATCTTTTTGTTGGACTATGGCATGTATCAAAATAAGTGATGAGCCAACAGTTGTTCAGTTGGAGTTATTTTTTAATTGTTCTTTATGCTGTATATTTTTAGCACTTAGATGAGAAATCCATCTATTAATTTTCATTACTCAGAACCAAACAAAAATATGACTTTGAAAAGTACAGCTGACTAATGAGAACAAACTCAGAAAGGCAGACAAATGAGGTTCTTGGCTATCAAGATATTAAACTTAAGGCAAATGGGAAAGATCAGATTTTATTCTATTGTTTTTAATAATTTATTTTTATGTTACGTGCATTGATGCCTGTATGTATGTATGTGTGAGGGTTTCATATCCCCTGGAACTGGAGTCACAGACAGTTGGGAGCTGCCATGTGGGTGCTGAGAATTGAACACAAGACCTCTGGAAGAGCAGCCAGTGCTCTTAACTGCGGAGCCATCCTTCCTGCCCCAAGAGTTTAGTTTTTGGAATATGGTGATGTGGGCCTGCAGTCTCAGAATCCATCCTGGTCTAGAGGGTGAGGGCTATCTCACACTGCTCCCAGCCCCACAAACATCAAAATTCCTACCTTAGTTATCTGTGTTAGCATTAGTCCAACAAGATGAGTTCATGTATGTTCAAGACATTTGGAGGTCTTACCACATGTGGTAACCTAATTCCCCACTCTGCAGGCAGAGGCAGGAAAAGTGCTACAGGTTCCAGACCAGCATGATCTACATAGTGGGCTCCAGGCCAACTGAGGCTGCATAGAGAGACATGTCTTAATAAACAGGCAGACAACACAGTTTAGAATATTATTTTAACTGGGCAAAGATGTTACATTTGTCTATGCTATGGAATATTACTTTAACTGAGTAACTGTGTTACATTTGTTTCTCCTGCCTGTTAACAATGTAACAATGTAAAGATGTGTTACATTTATTTATGCTGCAGAGTATTACTTTTTTTTTTTTTTTTTTTTTTTTTGGTTTTTCGAGACAGGGTTTCTCCGTGGCTTTGGAGGCTGTCCTGGAACTCGCTCTGTAGACCAGGCTGGTCTCGAACTCACAAAGATCCACCTGCCTCTGCCTCCCGAGTGCTGGGATTAAAGGCGTGCGCCACCAACGCCCGGCTGCAGAGTATTACTTTAACTGTGTAAAGGTTTGTAACTTTTGTTTACACTTCGTTTGTTTAATTATGTAGAGATGTGTTACATTTGTTTGTGCTGCATTTGTTTAAGTATGTAAAGATGGGCTGCATTTGTTTGACCTTGCCTGCCTAAGGCACCTAATTGGTCTAATAAAGAGCTGAACAGCCAATAGCTAGGCAGAAGAGGGATAGGTGAGGCTGGCAGGAAGAGAGATCTAGGATCCAGAGGAATGAGAGGAGAGAAGAGAATGAAGAAGAAAGAGAGATACACCTGGGACCAGAAGCCAGGCAACCATCAGCCAGCAGACACAAGAAACAGCGAAAGTAAGATATACAGAAGAAACAAAAAAAGTGAAAATCCTTGAGGCAAAAAGTAGATAAAGAGTAACAGGTTAATTTAAAAGAGTCTAAGCTCCATGTCCTGGTTTGGGAGCTGGCTGGTGGTCTAAAGGAAAGATTGGTACACAACACAACACAGTTGTAATTTTTGGTCTGGTTGTGTGGTTCAGAGTTAGAGCAGCCACCTGGTATGCACGAGGCCTTGGTCTCAGTCTCCAGCACAGTAAGCAGTAAAGAAAATTAGAATACTAAATGCCACTTATATGGGCTAACTATTTATTTATATGGCCTTGTGTGTACCTGAGTATACTTTTTTTTTTGAGACAATGTTTCTCTGTATTGTTTTGGAGGCTGTCCTAGAACTCGCTCTGTAGACCAGGCTGGCCTCAAACTCCCGAGTGCTGGGATTAAAGGCGTGTGCCACCAATGCCCAGCTATACCTGAGTATACTTAACATGCACTGTGTGTTTAGGAGCTCTCAAGGGTCACAAGAAGGCATCAGATCACTGGAGCTGGAGTTAGAGGCAGTTGTGAGCCACCATGTGGGTGCTTGGACTTGAACCCACGTCCTCTGTCTTCCTCCAGCCCTAGAGATTATATTTATGTGATGATTTGGTCATTTGGGACCAAAATGAGAGAGTAAAGAGCAATGGAGTTCCGTGTGTCTTGGTGTCACCTCCCTTTCCCCTCCTGCTCTCAGACATGCTGTCATTTGGTGGTCACTGCAGGCAGAAGTCATTTCACATGGCTGTTTAATGGACTGCCTGAGCTGTGTTCATCAATTTTCACATCATGAGACGGGGTGAAGGGTGCAGTCAGGGTGTCCCACTACCGTTAGCAGCAGCGCTGTAGGAAGATTCTTGTGCACAGGAAAGAGAGACGTGGCCTCATGATAAAGCCTGTAGCCTGGAAAGAAGATGTCACTACTGGGATGGCCTTGTCCCCAAAGACGGTTCCTTTGAGAACCAGGGAGAGATGCCTTCCCTACACACACACACACACACACACACACACACACACACACACACACACACACGCATGACAGGAACTGCTCCAATAAGAAAAACCATGTAATTTTGGAGGGACTAGTGGGGCACGGTTGCGCACACTTGTAATCCCAGCACTCGGGAGGCAGAGGCAGGCAGATATCTGTGAGTTCGATGCCAGCCTGATGTACAGAGTGAGTTCCAGGACAGCCAGGGCTACACAAAGAAACCCTGTCTCAAAAACAAACAAAAACTCAAGCACGATTTTTGAGTAGGACCCACAGGCCTGAGGTTGAACATGTCTGCCAGATCCTACTGAAGGGACTGAGTACTCTTTTCTCCTCAATTGTAGACCACATTCTTTTTTTTTTTTTTTTTTTTTTGGTTTTTTGAGACAGGGTTTCTCTGTGGCTTTGGAGGCTGTCCTGGAACTAGCTCTTGTAGACCAGGATGGCCTTGAACTCACAGAGATCTGCCTGCCTCTGCCTCCCGAGTGCTGGGATTAAAGGCATGTGCCACCAACGCCCGGCTCATAGACCACATTCTTCAATTTCTTACATTTCTTTATTTATGGCACGTGGGGAGATGGGTGTGTGTGTGTGTGTGTGTGTGTGTGTGTGTGTGTGTGTGTGTGTGTGTGTGTGTGGGCTGGTGTGCTTTGGAGGACACCATGCAAGCCACTTTTCTCTTTCCACCACATGTGGCCCAGGGCTCAAACTGGCATCCCTACTGTTGGCAGCGAATGCCTCTGTCCACAGCGCACAGCCGCTGGCTACACTCCCCAACTCCCTGTGCAGCTGTGCATGTGTGGAGCCTCGCTTGTAACCACACTTGCCTTCCCTGCCCCGTGCATTCGTTCTGCGGCTCTGTGATTCTAGGAAGCCCCACCACAAACCCACTCCAGAAGTCAGGCCTCAGGGCTGGGTTACACTCCACCCGAGGGAGGGGGCCAGTTCCCACCGTGGAGCCTTCTTTGAACCCACACACAGTTCTGCCAGGGAGACTTTTTTCTGGGAAGGCTGGGAGATCAAAACAGATTGCGAGGTAGCACTCACCCGGCATGACTGTACCCTGGAATTTTCAAGAGTCTGCAGGCCCCGAGAGGAAGTCGTTGTCTGATAAGGGGTGGAATGTGTGCTTGGGTCCTTAAGGCCTGCCTCTGACCTTTCAGTGTGCCCTGTAATTTTGTGTAGAAAGCCAGACTTGAAGTGGTGAAAAGGGACTGTGGTGAGCAGGCCTCTGGGAATGTGTTGCTAAGTGTAGGGACAGGACAGGCTCTACAGCCCTGTAATTAGGGCTTCCTTTCACAGTGAGCCTGTAGCTTGCTTGGGCTGTGACCTTCATATGAACTTTCTCCAGGCCAACGAGGCACCAGTGAAATAATTTCTTTTTGTTTTCGAGGCAGGGTTTCTCTGTGGAGCCTCGACTGTCATGGAGCTCTCTCTGTAGACCAAGGCTGGCCTCTGCCTCCTGAGAACTGGGATTAAAGGCGTGCATCACCACCACTGAAATAGTTTCTTATTTTGGTTTTTCGACACAGGGTTTCTCTGTGGCTTTGGAGGCCGCCCTGGAACTAGCTCTTATAGACCAGGCTGGTCTCGAACTCACAGAGATCTGCCTGCCTCTGCCTCCCGAGTGCTGGGATTAAAGGCGTGCACCACCACCGCCTGGCCTGAAATAATTCCTTTAGAGGAAAAAAAAAGCTTTACTTTTAGGAACTAGAGAGATGGCTCAGCAGTTAAGAACACTTCCTGCTCTTGCAGAGGACCTGGGTTTAATTCCCAACATTCACATGGCAGCTCACAGCCATCTGTAGCTCCAGTTCCAGGGGATCTGACGCCGCCTTCTGGCCTCATAGGGCACTGCATGCATGTGGCGCACTTACATGCAGGCCAAACACCCATACACATAAATCTTTTAATATTGACTACCTTATTTTAAATCACGTATCAGTATTGTATCTGTGTTTGGGTATGTGTCGTGAGCGCAGGTCTGTACAAAGGGCAGAGGCGTCTGATCCACTGGAGCTGGAGTTAAAGGGAGTTGTGACCTAGGAACATGGGTTCTAGGAACCCGGCTTGGGACCTCTGGAATAACAGCAAGCACTCTTAACCTCTGAGCTATCTCTCCAGCCCTAAATAAATCTTTTTTAAAAATATTTATTTATTACGTTTACAATATTCTGTCAGCATGTATGTCCACAGGCCAGAAGAGAGCATCAGATTTCATTACAGATGGTTGTGAGCCACCGTGTGGTTGCTGGGAATTGAACTCAGGACTTCTGGAAGAGCAGTCAGTGCTCTTAACCTCTGAGCCATCTCTCCAGCGCCCTAAATAAATCTTTAAAAATGTTTTTAGTTCCTTATTTTTATTTTATGTTTGTGAGTGTTTGCTGCACATGTGTTTATGTCCATGTATGCAGGTATCTGTGGAGGCCAGCAGAGGGTGTCAGATCTCCTGGAAATGGAGTGAGGCCTGGTATTAAGCCACCCTGCAGGTTTTGGGAACCAAACCCAGGTCCTCCGCAAAGAGGACAGCTGAACTACCTCTGGAGTTTCTTGTGGAAAGGCCTAGTTAGAAAGCGCAGATTTAGGAGCATAGCTCAAAGCCAGAATGCTGGCCTAGCCTGTGTAAGTCCCTGGGACCAGGGCCCATAACTATCTTTGGCTGTATAAACAATTGGCTGCTACTAAGCTCCATGGCAAAACACTTGCCTAGTATCTACCATAAAAACCCAAACAGAAACCAAACCACTGCAGTCCTGAACATATTTGCATGTTTGTTTTACAGGGGACAAACACAATGGCGGGCATGTTCTGAGCGAAATCTAGAATGGCTGCCTTCCCCTCCCCCTACCAGAGAGAGACATGAAGTCATTTGCTCAGACCTTCACTGTGGGAACCTCATGGGGCTCCAGGAAGAAAGCCTCACAAGGATGCTCGTCCTCCTCAGACTCTACGCTGTCAGTTAAACTCATGCGGGGCCCGAGAAGGCTCAGTGGTGGTGGCTTGGCCAACATCCCCCAGATCCTGGGTCGGGTCCCTAGAATTCGAAACAAAAGCCTGCTATTATAGCCGGTTCATTGTAGGCTCTCCTACGCTGGGCCGGGTCAAGTGGCCTCCCTGTGCAGGTAGGTAGGCTGTGAGCCACGGTGTGTGTGTGTGTTAGCCTTCCCAGTTTTGGGTGAGCAGCCTGGCCTGAAGTCTCTTCTCTGGTCAAGCAAGACACATCCTTACATCTGAATTTTTTTTTTTTTAACTTGGGAGAGTTTTATTTCTCAACTCTTTGCATGCCACAGCAAAAAAACGGGAAGTGGACACAGAGAAATTAAATTCGACACACTCAGCCTTCTGTTCCGCATTGCTTTCTGTGTCACAGTTGTTAATCAACTGCCGTGTTGTGTTGGTTGGCTAGTTTCTTGGTGTTGCTGGTGTTAGCTTGACCCAGTTCTAGTCTGGGAGAGGGAATGTCTATTGAGACGGTGCCTGTGTCAGATTGTCTTTAGGCAAGTCTGTGGGGGCAGTTCCTAGATTATGATTGATGCCGAAGGGCCCAGCCCACTGTGGGTGGTGCCATCCCTAGACAGGCCGTCCTGCATCGTGTAAGAAAGAGGGCTGAAGCTGGGCATTGGTGGCGCACACCTTTAATCCCAGCACTGGAGAGGCAGAGGCAAGCGGATCTCTGTGAGTTCAAGGCCAGCTTGGTCTACAGAGGGAGTTCTAGGACAGCCTCCAAAACAATACAGAGAAACCCTGTCTCGAAAAACCAAAAAAAAAAAAAAAAAAAAAAAAAAAGCAAAAACACCACAACCAAAAGCAGCCTGGGGAGGCGAGGGTTTACTTAGCTGACAGACTAAGGTGTAGGGAAGTCAGGGCAGGAACCTGGAGGCAAGCACTGAAGAAAAAGCCAAGGAAGAGCTCTGCTCACTGGCTTGTTCCCTGTGACTTGCTCAGCCCTCGAACTCACAGAGATCCGCCTGCCTCTGTCCCCAAGTGCTGGGATTAAAGGCATGTGCCACCAACGCCCAGCTGGCTGTGGTGTTTTATCACAGCAATGGGAACCCCACTAAGACAGCCGAGGCTGGAGCTCGATAGTGGAGCACTTGTCTGACATGCGTAAGGTCCAAGCTGGTCTCCCACTCCTGTGTAGCTGAGGAAGACCTTTAACTTCTCATCCTGCCTTTGCCTTCCAAGTACTGTATGCTTACCCTGTGTGTGTGTATGTATGTGTGCATGTGTGTATATGTGTGTATGTATGTATGTATGTATGCATGCATCATACATGCATGTATATATGTGTGCCTTGCCTGAGGAGCCAGAGGGGGCATCTCTCCACTGAGCCCTTTCTTCCACCTACCCCTCAGTTCTTTTCTGAATTTTCAGTTTTGAGACAGGGGCCGTCAAGCTGCCCGAGCTGGCCTTGAACCTGTGATACTCTTGCCTCAGCCTCTCTAGTAGCTGGGTGCACACACCTGCACCGCCAGCCCCAGTTCATCCTTTAAAGCTGGTTTTCCCAGGCCCAGAGCGCTGCCTCAGCCGTAACAGCACAGGCTGCTCTTGCAGAGGACCCCGGGCCAGTTCCCAGCACCTACATGGTGGTTCATAACCTTCTGGAACTCCAGTTTTGGTATCTAATGCTCCCTTCGGGTCTCTGTGCACTCTGCACATGTGCTACATGGACATGCATACTGTGGTGGTGTGAATAAGAATGACCCCCACAGGCTCATGGATTTGAACGCTTGGCCACCAGGAGGTGACACTATTAGGAGGTGTGTCCTTGTTGGAGGAAGTGTGTCACTGGGAGTGGGCTTTGAGGTTCCAAATGCTCAAGCCAGGCCCAGCGTGTCTCCTTTCCTGTTGCTTGCTGATCCAGATGTAGACCTCGCAGCTACCTCCCCACCACTGTCTGCCTGTGTCCTGCCATGCCCTCCCTGCCCTGATAATAATGAACTAAATCTCTGAAACAGTAAGCCAGCCCCAATTAAAGGTTTTCCTTTATAAGAATTGCCATGGTCATGGGTCATGGTATCTCTTCATAGCAATAGAACATTGACTAAGACAAACATACAATAAATCCCACTCCCCAAAAGATTTTTTGGGGGGCTAGAAAGATGTCTTAGTAGTTAAAAACACTTCCAGCTCTCTGGAGAATCCAAATTTGGTTGCTAGCACTTACTACAGATGGCTTGCAGTTGTCTACAACTCCAGCTCTAGAAGATTCAGCACCCCTGACCTCAGCATACCTATGCGCTCACATACACATATGTGCCGTCAGACACACATAAACACACATAATTTTTTTTTTTTTGGTTTTTCGAGACAGGGTTTCTCTGTAGCTTTGGAGGCTGTCCTGGAACTCACTTTGTAGACCAGGCTGGCCTCGAACTCACAGAAATCCGCCTGCCTCTGCCTCCTGAGTGCTGGATTAAAGGCATGCGCCACCAACGCCCGGCCCAAATACACATAATTTAAAAACAGTAAAAATAGGGCTGGAGACATGGCTCAGCAGTTGAGAGCCCTGACTGCTCTACCAGAGGTCCTGAGTTCAATTCCCAGCAACCACAGGTGGCTCACAACCATCTGTAATGAGATCTGGTGCCCTCTTCTGGCCTGCAAGGATTACATGCAAGCAGAACACTGTACATAATAAATAAATCTTTAAAAAACATAATAAAAGCCGGGCGTTGGTGACACACGCCTTGAATCCCAGCACTTAGGAAGCAGAGGCAGGCAGATCTCTGTGTGTTTGAGGCCAGCCTGGTCTACAAAGCGAGTTCCAGGACAGTCTCCAAAACAATACAGAGAAACTCTGTCTCGAAAAAACAAAACAAAACCAAAAAAACCCAAAAACATAGTAAAAACAAACCTTTAAAGACATTTTCTCTGCTGGGAGTTAAGATGCAGGCCTTTGATTTTTAGCACTTAAGGAGGTCGAAGCTGGACAATCATGAGTTCCAGGTCATCCCTGGCTTTACAGTGTATTTGAGGATAGCCTGGGCTACATGAAACCTTGTCTCAAAATATTGTTGTGACGTATACAGTAGAGAGGACCACACAGACATGGGTTCAAACCAACAGTGTGTCTTTATCAGCTGGCTGGCAGTTACACTGGGCAGTCAAGACTCAAGTGCAGGGGCTGGAGAGATGGCTCAGAGGTTAAGAACACTGACTGCTCTTCCAGAGTCCTGAGTTCAATCCCAGCAACCACATGGTGGCTCCCAGCCATCTGTAATGAGATCTGGTGCCCTCTTCTGGCCTGCAGACAGACATGGAGGCAGGCTGTTGTATTCATAATAAATAAATAAATCTTAAAAAAAAAAAAGACTCCAGCCGGGCGTTGGTGGCGCACACCTTTAGTCCCAGCACTCGGGAGGCAGAGGCAGGCGGATCTCTGTGAGTTCGAGGCCAGCCTGGTCTACAGAGCGAGTTCCAGGACAGCCTCCAAAGCCACAGAGAAACCCTGTCTCGGAAAAAAAAAAAAAAAAAGACTCAAGTACAGTCCCCAGCCTTCCCAAGCCTTTCTCATCCTGGGTTAACACACCTCAGTGAGCAAGAACAGTTAGCCAGAAGCAGGGCTACCGAAGCCAAAAGGCAAGGTTAGAACATTCAGGAACTTCCCCAGAACTATGGACTTTGATGGATTAGCTCTTTTTTCTCATTCTGGTAGGTGTTGCTGCCTTCAAGCTGGATTCTAAGGCCTGAATGGAGCCTGTTGTGCTAAGGTCTGGGGTCCTGTTACTAATATAAAAACAAATGAATAAATAAAGTCATTTTCCTTAAAATGTTAGCAGAGAAACACACAGCGTGTCAAGAGAAGGGCTTAAGGACTGGCCAGTGAGATGGCTCAGCTGGCTAACCCCTTGTCACAAAAGCTGTGCTACCACAAGCTCCCAGAGGAACCAACTCCACAAAACTGTCCTCTGAACTGCACGCAGAAGCTGTGTGTGTGCATGGGTGTACACACACACACCACAGTAATGATAAGTACTGTTTTTAAGAGCTAAAGAGAAGACTGGAGGAGAATAAGACCCATCTTATTTGTATTCTAATGGGAGTGATCCAACAGAGAGAAAAAGGGGAAAAAAAAGCAAAGCAAAACAAAAAACCCGCTGGAGCCTGGAGAGGGAGGGTTTCTGAGCCGTGTCCTTGAGTAATGAGAGGGGATGGGATCAAATGAACAAGCCGAGGGCTGGGCTTTGCGGGAGCACAGATGATTCATCCCTAATTGCAGGCAGGAAGCCAGAGTGTGGATTTAGAGGAGGGTGGAGGGGGTGGGGGTTGGAGGAGCCGTGCAATTTCTCTGCTGATGGCGTCAATATTCACAATGCACTTGGAAAGAAATCCATCAACCGAGAGTGAGAGTGAACGGGAGGAAGTGTTGGGAGGGCTGAGCGGAAAGCAGAGGTTGTGAAATAACTGGCTGGAAAATTAGGAAAGAAATTAGCCGGGCTAAGTGTTGTATGATTGCCAGGATGTTATGAGCCGCTTGAGGTTTGCGGTCATGGGTTTGAAAGTGAATGCAGCCGACCTTATTGGGGTGACAGGTGCAGGTGCCTCCTAGGTAGCAATTGGAACTATTACCAAGGCTGCGGTTTTGCACAGGGAGTGTCAAGAGGAGGACATTGCTGAGGCATAGACAAGGGACAGAGCCCTGGTGCTAACCACAGAGCGTAAACAAGGCTGTGGGGAGGAGGACATCGGTGAGTCTGGTCATGAGGGTAGGACCAGACTCAGAGTTTTCGGGGGATGACAGTCTGCCTGTGGGGCTGTTAGGGGTAATTAAGTCATGAAGGCAGTCCTGCTTTGCCTCCCCTGCCTGTACCCCTTCCTTGCTGGGTTTGCAGGCTGACCCTGCAGCTCACCGCACAGGCCCAAGCAGCAGGAGCACTTTCAGCAGGCTGGGCAGGACCACACTTTTAGACTTCTGGAATCCCGAACTGTGAGCTATGAACCAGCCCGCCTGCCTCCCCTTCCTCTTCCTCCTCGCTCTCTCGCTCTCTCTCCCTCTTCTCTTCTCTTTCCTGGAGTTGCAGATCAGACCACTGCTTTGTACACGCTATGGTAGTCCAGCCAGAGCACAGCCTGTCTCCCTCAACATTGGTTTTTTATCTTTGTGTGTGCTCTTGTGCATGTGCATGTGTATGAGTGTGTGTGAGTGTGTGCGCGTGCGTGCGTGCGTGCGTGTGTGTGTGTGTGTGTGTGTGTGTGTGTGTGTGTGTGAGTGAGTGTGGGTGCGCATGAGCTGCAGCACGAGGTTGATAGTCAAAGGACAACCCCGGGAGATAGTCATCCTCAGCTTCCAGCTTAAGAGACAGACTCTCATTAATGCTGCAGAAGCTGGCCTAGCTGGCCTGAGAGCCTCAGACTGTTTCTATCTCTGCCTAGCATGTCAGTGTAGGAGCTTTGGGGTTAGATGTATGCTACCACACCTAGTTTTGTGTGGATGTCGAGGGTGGGAGGGTGGGGGGGACCTGAACCCCAGTCCCTGTGCTGGTGTGGTAAGCACTTTGACCACTGAGCCATCCTCACCACCCCTGGCCTTTGTTCTTTTTTTTTTTGGGGGGGGGTTTTTTGAGACAGGGTTTCTCTGTAGCTTTGGAGGCTGTCCTGGAACTAGCTCTTGTAGACCAGGCTGGCCTCGAACTTACAGAGATCCGCCTGCCTCTGCCTCCCAAGTGCTGGGATTAAAGGCGTGCGCCACCAACGCCCGGCCTGGCCTTTGTTCTTAGTGAGTGGCTCTATTCAAATATTGTTACAGCAATGGACAGAGGATTCACACACCGCCATCACCACCACCACCCACCCGAGTCCTCTAAGGGAAACTCGCCTTGCCATCCTTTGTAGAAGCGGTCACCTCGAGGCAGTTTAGTTTTGCGTTTAGGACAGCCTTCAGTGTCCAGGACGGGGCTAGGCTGATTGGCTTCCTCCCTTTCAGGAATTTTAACTAGGAAATGCTCAAGGCATGAGGCATTTGGCAGTAACAGCTCAAGCTGACAAGCCACAGGCTACAGAAAAACAAGAGAAGCCAAGAGAGGCCACATGAAAGGCACAGTTCTGAGGAAGCTCAAGTTCTGAGACAGTGGAGCTGCGGCGCATAGGAGGGCTGCCTGGGGAAGGGGCTGCTGCGGGAGCTAACGGTCCTCAGCTGCAGGAGCTAGAGGTCCTCCGTGCAGGGAGTGGCTGTGTTCCTGCCCTTCCTGTGGCCCAGCCTAGGGTCTCCTCTCTCTCTGAGATCAGACAGCGGCTTCCCTGAGCTCCACAAAGGATGTGCATTAGAAACCGGATACTTGAGGTGTAGACTTCCTTTTTAATGTTTCTTGGTTTAGGTAGGGGTGCATGTCTGTCGTGGCACGTGTGTGGAGGTTCTCTCCTCTGCCTTGTGGGTTCCGGAAGCTGAACCCCGGTCATCAGATGGGATGATAAATACGTTTACCCACTTGCCATCTCTCCAGCCCTCCTTTCCTTTAAAACTTCATCCTCTGTCTTATTTATTTCTGTTACTCCCCCCCCCTTTTCTCTTCATTTAAAGTTTTGTAGGGACTGCAGAAATGGTTCAGCGGTTGAGAGAATGTACTGCTCTTGCAGGGGTCACACACTTTGGTTTCTAGCATCCATATTGGGTGGCATACAACTGCACCAGCTCCAAGGGGACCTGTTCTCATATGTACATACTCACACGAAGATATGCATGCACATCTATACTTAATAAAAATTTTAATCTAAGCCGGGCGTTGGTGGCGCACACCTTTAATCCCAGCACTCGGGAGGCAGAGGCAGGCAGATCTCTGTGAGTTCGAGGCCAGCCTGGTCTACAGAGCGAGTTCCAGGACAGCCTCCAAAGCCACAGAGAAACCCTGTCTGGAAAAACCAAAAAAAATTTTTAATCTATTTTTATTTTCATTCCAGAGCCAAGGGGGTAAGTGGCACACACCTTTAATCCCAGTACTCAGGAGACAGAGGCAGGAGCATCTCTGAGTTCCAAGCCAGCTTGGTGTACAGAGCAAGTGAGTTCCAAAACAGGTTCTAAAGCTACACAGAGAAACCCTGTGTAGCACTCTGCCTACCGAGTGCTGGGATTAAAGGCTTATACCACTACTGCCTGGTTTCCTCTCCCCCCCCTTTTTTTTTTGAGACAGGGTTTCTCTGTATTGTCTTGGAAACTGTCCTGGAACTCGCTTTGTAGACCAGGCTGGCCTCGAACTCACAGAGTTCCACCTGCCTCTGCCTCCTGAGTGCTGGAATTAAAGGCGGGTGCTCCCAACACCTGGCTCCCTCTTCCCTTTTAAGACAGGGCCTTACTGTGGACTAGGCTAGCTTTGAACCCACAGAGATACACCCACCTCTGCCTCTCAGATACTGGGATTAAAAACACACACCACCATGCCCAGTGAAAAAGAAATCTTAAAAAGAATTATTGTTAGTGATGGGGAGGGCCGGGCGGGGCAGCATATGTGCCGTGAGTGTATGGAGATGGGAAACTTCTTTGTGGAGACATCCTTTTTTGGAACCCGTTCTCTTCTCTCCGCTTAAGGTAGGGTCTATGGGTTGAGTTCATTTCTGCAGCAGCCCCTTCACCCACCTGCCGACGCGTCTCCCTGGCAGTGTTTGTTTTGAGTTAGGGTTCTGTGAGCCCAGGCTGATGCGGAATTCACGACGAGGCTGAAGATGCCCTTGGACGGCTCATCCTCTTGTCTCAACCTCCGCTGTGCCTCCTATGGGGTGCTGGGCATTGGACCCAGGGTCAGTGCCTGTTAGCTAGACACACTACCCGGAGAGCTATGTTTCCCTGTCAACATCCTATGGACTTTGGCAAACTTAATTAATTAAAAATTATTTCATGTGTATAGATGTTTTGCTGCATAGATTGTGCCCCACTTGCATATGGCTTTCCAGGGAGGCCAGAAGAGAGATGTGATCCCTTGGAACTTGAGTTACATGTGGATATGAATTGCCATGTGGGGTGCCCGGTTAACCAAACCCTGGCCCTCTGGAAACACAACCAGTGTTCCTAAGTGCTGAGACATCCCTCCAGCCTCTGTATCTACCTTTATTATAAAGAATAATAATTTTACCCCCTAGAAATCCCAGCTGCTCCACCTGGTCCCCTTTCTCTTTCTACCACCCTTTTACTGTCATTTCTGGAAAGTCGTTTCCCACGATGTCAGATATTTCAAACCCAACAGCTTGGTTTCTTTTTTTCAGTATCTGTCTTTAAGCTTCCTCTGGGCCTCCCCGTGACTTGATGATTCACTCATTCCCGTTTACTGTCAAATAATATTCAACCAAATGACTGTGTCACAGTTGACGTCTTTCCTATTGAGACAAGATCTTGCTATGTAGCTCTGGCTGATCTGGAACTCACTATGTAGATCAGTCTGGCCTCAAACTCATAGAGATCAGCCTGCCTCTGCCTCTGAGTGCCAGGATTATAGATGTTCACCATCAGGGCTGGAGAAATGGCTCAGAGGTTAGGACCATTGGCTGCTCTTTCAAAGGATCCAGGTCCAATTCCCAGCACCCACATGGCAGTTTACAACTGTCTCTAACTCTAGTTCTGGGAGGTCTGGCACCCTCACACAGGTGTACATATAGGTGAAACACAAATACACATAAAATAAAAATTAATAAATTAAAAAAAGATATCCACTGGGTGGCGGTGGCTCATGTCTTTAATCCCAGCACTGGAAGGCAGAGGCAGGCAGATCTCTGTGAGTTTGAGACCAGTGTACAAGAACTAGTTCCAGGACAGCCTCCAAAGCCACAGAGAAACCCTGCCTCTAAACTGCCCCCCAAAAAAAGATGTTCATTATCACACTAGCTAAATTACTGTTTTTTCCTCCTTTTTTTTTTTCCTCTCTTTGGTTTTTTGAGACAGGGTATCTCTATTATTTTGGAGGCTGTCCTGGCACTTGCTCTGTAGAACAGGCTGGTCTTGAACTCACAGAGATCTGCCTGCCTCTGCCTCCCGAGTGCTGGGATTAAAGGTATGCCTGGCACCTCCTCTTTCTTTCTTTCTTTTTTTTGGTTTTTCGAGACAGGGTTTCTCTGTATTGTTTTGGAGGTTGTCCTGGAATCAGCCATGTAGACCAGGCTGGCCTCGAACTCACAGAGATCCACCTGCCTCTGCCTCCCGAGTGCTGGGATTAAAGGCGTGTGCCACCAATGCCTGGCGTCCTCCTCCTTTTTAAAAACAGTATTGGGATTGAACCTAGGGCCTCTCACATGCTAGATCAACATTCTACGAGTGAGCTATATGTCTCCCCCCCAACAAACGTTATTATAAAAACAAGCTGCATATTAAAAAACATACACATACACCAAAATGAACCAGACCCAAAATCTAAATCTATATGCTTTTTTTTTTTAAGATTTAAAAAAAGTGGGCTGGAGAGATGGCTCAGAGGTTAAGAGCACAGACTGCTCTTCCAGAGGTCCTGAGTTCAATTCCCAGCAACCACATGGTGGCTTACAATCATCCATAATGAGATCTGGTGCCCTCTTCTGGCGTGCAGACATACATGGAGGCAGAATGTTATATTCATAATAAATAAATAAATCTTAAAAAAAAACCCAAAGATTAAAAAAAAAGTGGGATTGGTGAGAAGGCTCCCTGAGTAAAGGCCTTTGCTGCCTAGGCTGAGGATTTGAGTCACAGCTGGGACAGAGGCCCGCATGGTGGAAGAAGAGCGCTCACTCCTGAAAGTTGTCATCTTCACTGCCATTCACTCCTTTCAGCCCCCAAAATAAGTCGATGAAAAATGAGCCAGGTAAACCAGGTGGCACATGCCTTTACTCCCAGCACCTGGGAGGCGGAGGCAGGCAGATCCTTGTGAGTCTGAGGCCAGCCTGGTCTACATTAGAGAGATCTTGGTTAGCCAGGGTTGCATGGCGTGACCCTGTCTCATGAACAAATAGATAAACAAAAGCAGAGTGAAAGTGAGGCTGGAGAGACGGCTCACGGTTAAGAGCATTGCCTCCTCTTCCAGAGGACCCGGGTTCAATACCCAGCACCCACATGGCCGCTCACTCAGGTCCTACAGGATTCCATGTTGTCGTCTGCCCTACTCCAGCACCAGCCACACAAAGTGGTGCAGACACACACACAGATGAGACAAATGGAGTTTAGAAACCTTTTTTTTGTTTGTTTGTTTGTTTGTTTTTTTGAGACAGGGTTTTGGAGAGTTTAGAAACCTTTAAGTGAACATTTGGCTGAGTGCTTAATGTTAAAGCATTTGCCTGGGTTGTACGGATGGGGCTCTGAATTCGTTCTCCAGCATCAACCCCCCCACACACACACACATGCGCACAAAGGTATACACACACATACACACATACACATATTCACACACAGGTGCACACACACACACACACACCTAAAGTAGCAGAATTGTAGTTGTGATTAAGTGACAGGAAGGAGAATGTCTCAGACTTGTCCAGCCCGGACGCCACAGCTTGTTTGCGAGGCAGAAGTGAGTTTTGCTGCATCAGAGAAGTGTTCTGCCCTGTCAGGTATTCACATTAAATTCCAGGTTCCTCACACATGACTTTAGAAACTAATCTTCTAAAGGCCCCTCCCTTTGTCTTGTTTGTTTGGCTTGCTTTTAGAGAAAGTAGGTTTTGTGCATGGATTTCATGGATTTGAGCATCAATTATTATGTCCTCATTGTCCCTAGGAAATAACACCTTCTTCCAAGGTAAACCTAAGCAATCTACCGGATGGGGGAAATATTTATTTTAATGCAGCTTCCCTGAGGGTGGAATTCTCCTGCTCTTTGGCTCACTCCGTTAACGTGGACAGCTGTTCCTAACAGGAAGCGTGGAATTGCATGGCTCCCTGAAAGGGAGGGAAGACAGAGGGAGGAGAGTTCCCAATTATCAAGCTTGGATTGGGGCCAAGATAATGAAACTCCTTGTCTCCGCCCCTCAGTTCTTTCACAAGTCCTGTGAGACTCTTAATAACCACAAGTGGTCAGGTGGGCTTAGGTCTCCTCTACAAGCCATCCTTGTGACTCAAGTTCGTGTGACCAAGGAAGAGAGAGCATCAGGCCACCCCAGCTCAGCATGCTGGCAAGCAGACTATAAAATAAAATGCAGCTCAATCTATCTGTGATTTAACTAGGAACCTCGGCTGCTCTCCACAGCCAGTCACATACAAACAAAGGAAAGAGGTTTCTGAGGTCTATTCTAGAAAACATTTTATTTTTTAGCTTTTTAAGACAGGTTCCCATGTAATCCCATGCTGACCTTCAGCTCACTACGGTGCCTGAACTAATCCTCTTGCCTCCGAGTGCCGTGATCTCGAGCGTGCACTACTATGCCCAGCTTAGGTTTGTCGTTTTTGTCTTACATGCTTACATGTGTGTGTGTGTGTGTGTGTGTGTGTGCACCCCTCACGCACATGCTGTTTGCCCACATGCCATACTGCCATGGCACGTGTATGGAGGTCAAAGGAACCTTATGAAAGTAGGTTTTCTCTTTTTAGCATCTGGGCCGCAGGTTGGGGTGGTGGTGTTGTTGAACCCTGTTCCTTAGGCTTGGTAGCAAGCTCCTTTACCCAGTGAGTCACTTTGCTAGACACAGGGCAGGGTCAGAGTGTCCAGGGGTTCCCTAACCTGGCCTGTGGGCCAAAGGGTCAGGGAAGGAAAAACCCCTCTGTGGTCCCATAAATTCAAGGCACACGGGCAGCTCTTGGTCTCATTTGAACCTGAAAAAGTGCAACTGGAAGTAAAGAAAGCGCATTATTGGCTCGGATTGTCGCTGCATAAACTTGGAAGCCAGTTCGGTAGGAAATGCCTGGAAAGGAGCTGCAGCCTGTCGAGAGGCTTGCCGGATCGCTCCAGTTTTTGCTTAAGGCGTTTTAGAGGAAAATAATTTACATGTTCCAAAGCTTGAGTACTTCTGGGAGATTACGAAGGCTAGTTACCAGCCATATGTTCAAAGAGCTTGCATTCTTTCTTTCTTTTTTAATTATAAAAATTATCCATGCTTGAGATGAAAAGGAAGAGAAAAGAAATGAGCAGATCGGACTCTAATGAAGTCGAAAGTCAGTCCCTGCTCTGTGCTCGCCACGCCTGCGCTGCACGGGGCTCACTGGACACAGTTTCCGTGAGGACATCTTGAAGCACAGACAGACGTACACTTTTGTATGTGTTTTATTTGGTGTGTGTGTGTGTGAGTGTGAGTGTGTGTGTGAGTGTGTGAATGTGAGTGTGTGAGGGTGTGTGTGTGTGTGTGTGTGTAGGGGGCAGGCATTTCACACAGTGCACACCTGGAGGGGAGAGGACAGCCTTCAGTTTTTCCATCCACTATGCGGGTTCTAGGGACGAACCTCAGGTCGTCAGCAAGTGACATAAGGCTGGGAGCGAGCTGAACTGCCACCCTTCCTACAGATGGACTCCAAACTCATTCTTTTAAAAATGCAGATAGAAGGCACACCCTTAACCCCACCACTTGGGAGGCAGGAGCAGGCAGTTATCTGTGAGTTTGAGGCCAACTTGTTTGCATAGCAAGTCCCAGGCTAGCCAGGGATACAAAGTGTGATCTCATCTCGAAAAACAAACAAACAAAAAGTTTTTTTCCCCAATGTTTGAGACAGGGTCTCTTTGTGTATCTCTAGGTGTCCTGGAACTCGCTCTTGTAGACCAGGCTGGCCTCAGACTCACAGAGATCCGCCTGCCTCTGCCTCCTGAGTGCTGGGATTAAAGGCCACCACTGCCTGGCTCACAATCAAAAAGTTAATTTTTTTTTAATTAAAGGGGCTAGAGAGATAGCTAAGTGGTTAAGAACATGGGCTGCTCTTCCAAAGCACCCACATGGCAGCTCTCAACTGTCTTTAATTCAACACTCTCACAAAGACATACATGTAGGCAAAAAAACAACTCACATAAAAAAAGTTAAAGAAAAATGAAAAGGTTTAAAAAATACTTTAAAGGTCAGGCATGGTGGCGCACGCCTTTAATCCCAGCACTTGGGAGGCAGAGGCAGGCGGATCTCTGAGTAAGTACAAGATTGCTAGGGCCACGCAGAGAAATCCTGTCTCAAAAAAAAAAAACAAACAACAAAGATGGGTCTCTACATATTGTTAGTTAGCCCAGCCTGGTCTTAAGTTTGCAACCCTCCTATCTTAGCCTCCTGAGTGATGGTATTGTAGGTGTGTGCTATCACATTCCGCTTAAAACAAAAGTTAGTGTATATTTAAAATGGTAGGTTATATTATATTTCATATATTTCAATATAATATATTTTTGAGACAGACGGGGTTTCTCTGTATTGCTTTGGAACCTGTCCTGGAACCTTCGATAGTGAGCTCCTTCAGCTACCTAAACCTCAGTGTCCTGTTTTTTTTTTTTTTTTTTTTTTGGTTTTTCATGACAGGGTTTCTCTGTGACTTTGGAGGCTGTCCTGGAGCTAGCTGTTGTAGACCAGGCTGGCCTCGAACTCACAGAGATCCACCTGCGTCTGCCTCCTGAGTGCTGGGATTAAAGGCCTGTGCCACCACCACCTGGCTACTCTCTCCTCTGTTTTTTTTTAAAGATTTATTTATTCGTGTATTTTATGTGTATGGGTGCTCTGTCTTCATACACACTGGAAGATCCCATTACAGATGGTTGTGAGCCACCATGTGACTGCTGGGAATCAAACTCAGGACCTCTGGTCTGGAAGTCCAGTCAAGTGCTCTTAACCACTGAGCCCTCTCTCCAGCCCCTCCTCTTTCCAAACAGTCTCCCTTCTACTCCCATGCCATATGTATCTGTGAATGTGTAGGAGTACACCTCTGATTTAATTCCCATGTACATACACAAAAGTAGTTGAAAAAAATCGCTTCTTGGAGAGATGGCTCAGCAGTTAAGAGCACTGGCTGAGTCAGGTGATGGTTCCAGGACTGTCTCCAAAGCTACGGAGAAACCCTGCCTCAAAAAAAAAAAAAAATGGGGCTGGAGAGGTGTTCAAAATACTCAATGCTTCTACAGAGTGTGGAAAATGTGTGTTTGTGTTCTTGAGAAAGAAAAGGCCGAATGGGCTGGCGAGATCGCTCCGTGGTTAAGAGCACTGCTTGTCCTTCCAGAGGTCCTGGGTTCAATTCCCGGCAACTACATGGTGGCTCACAACCATCTACAATGAGATCTGGTGCCCTCTTCTGGCATGCAGGCAGAAGACTGTATACACACACAATAAATAAATAAAATATTAAAAAGAAAAAAACAAAAAACAACAAAAACAAACAAACAAAAAAAGAGCACTGGCTGATCTTTTAGAGGATTCTGGTTTGATTTCCAGCACCCACATGGTGTATCACAACTGTCTGGAACTCCAGTCTTAGACAATTTGACAACTTCTGGCCTCTGCAGGCCCAAACATGCAATTGGTGTCCAGACATACATGGAGCCAAAACATCCATAAATATAAAAATAAAAACAAATCTTTAACCAGAGGCAGACACCCACAGCTAAAAACTGAATTGAACCCCTGGAGCCCAGTTACAAAGAGGAGTGATGAGCAAAGGAATCAAGATCAGGCTGGCGAAACCCACAGAGGCAGCTGATCTAAACAAGGGGGAATGCATGGACACCACACTGATGACTGAGAGGCCAGCATGGAACTGATCCACACACACACACCCCACCTCCCCCCCAACCTGAGTGTCAGAGAAGAGGCCTTGGCAATCTATGGGGGCCTTGGAGAGTAGAGCAGTATTTATTCCTGGCATAAAATAGACTCTGGGAGCCCATTCCACATAAGAGATGCTCTCTCAGCCTGGACACATGGGGGAGGACCTAGGCCCTGCCCAGGATGATATAACAGACTCTAAAAATCCCTCATGGAAGTCCTTACCCTCCCTGGGGAGTGGAGGGGGGATGGAGTGGGGTGGGGGGTTTGGGAGGATTGAGGGGCTGGGAGAGTAGGGGAGGGAGAGGGAACTGAGAGTAACATGTGTAAAAAGATAAATTTTTTTAAAAAAAGGAGAGGGGCTGGAGAGATGACTCAGAGGTTAAGAGCACTGGCTGCTCTTCTAGAGGTCCTGAGTTCAATTCCCAGCAACCACATGGTGGCTCACAACCATCTGTAATGAGATCTGTCATCCTCTTCTGGTTTGCATGCTTACATGTAGCCAGAACACTATATATCATGAATAATAAAATCTGTTAAAAAAGAAAAAGGAGGCCGGGCGTTGGTGGCGCACGCCTTTAATCCCAGCACTCGGGAGGCAGAGGCAGGCGGATCTCTGTGAGTTCGAGACCAGCCTGGACTACCAATCGAGTTCCAGGACAGCCTCCAAAGCCACAGAGAAACCCTGTCTTGAAAAACCAAAAAAAAAAAAAAAAAAAAAAAAAAAAGAAAGAAAAAGGAAGACTGGGCATTGGTGGCACACGCCTTTAATCCCGGCACTCGGGAGGCAGAGGCAGGCGGATCACTGTGAGTTCGAGGCCAGCCTGGTCTAAAGAGGAGTTCCAGGACAGCCTCCAAAACAATACAGAAAAACCCTGTCTGGAAAAAAAAAATTAAACAAAAAAACCCCTCAGCTGTAAGCCGTAATATTCTGCTTGCTCTAAAGTGGGCAGAATTCATGCTGCCAATAAAGAAACATTTGTTTTTGCATTCAGTGAGTCGTATCCTTGGTGGTAGACTTTTTGGGGTCCCTCGAACCAAGCATAACAACATAAAAATACTTTTGCTAGTATTATAACCATAGTACGAGCAAGTTTACTTGTTGTTGAAAGTCTCCAGATTACAAAGCTTCCATGGTTACATAGGATGCAACAATAACTGTATGTTTAGGCAGGTTGCAATCAAGCAGGATATTTTTGGGGGAAATAAGTTTGTTAATTATCTCCTGGGCCAGGGAGTTTTACAACTGTGAGTTGATGGCTATCTAGTCTTCTTTAGGATAGAGAGATGTTGACACAGCTGGGGTGTTATCTGGTCTCAGGCTTCTAGCCACAAAACCAGTCCTTTGTTTAGCTTTATCTGTCAGACTGCCTTTAGGAACACAGAGGAGCTTGAAAGTTTTCTTTTTCCTATATGGGCTTTGTAATCTAAGCTTTTAGACTTTTATTAATTTTTTCCATTTCAGTGTTTTCAGATTCAATAACAAAAATAAGTCGAAAGGTTATATAATACAAACAAAAGTCTTTTTATGCTTTCATATTCAATAACAAAAATAAGTCAGGCGGGTGTGGTTCTTTTTTTTTTTTTTTAATTCCAGAACTGGAGAGGCAGAGGCAGGTGGATCTCTGTGAGTTTGAGGCCAGCCAGGTCTACAGAGCGAGTGCCAGAATAATCAGGGCTACACAGGGAAACCCTGTGTTAAACAAACAAACAAACAAACAAACAAACTCCCATTTCCTAAAGCTTCCTGAAAAGTGAATAAGGAAATAATTTTTAATTCCTTATGGGAAATTATTTTTCACTAGATATTTGACGTCTTTACCTTCCACAAATTGGTTAACTTCCTTAAGTCCTAGTTCCTTGACCTTTAAAGTGAAGGTGATAATAAGACACTTCATGACTATTGTCAGGATTAAGTGGAAAAAGAATGTAACGTGCCAGGCATAGTGTTTGAGGGTGCAAAAAGCTTTCAATCATGGATTAATAGTTCTTTTTTTTTTTTTTTTTGAGACAGGGTTTCTTTGTATAGCCTTGGTTGTCCTGGAACTCACAGAGATCTGCTTACCTCTGCCTCCTGAGTGCTGGGATCAAAGGTGTGCACCACCACCACTTGATGACAACACATCTTATAGAAGAAAGAATTTATTAGGCTTGTGGTTTTAGAGGTTTAGTGTCCATAATGGTGGAGCTAAGGCATGAGGACAGGAACAGCTAAGAGTTCACATTTTTTTTTCCGAGACAGGGTTTCTCTGTATTGTTTTGGAGGCTCTCCTGGAACTCGCTCTGTAGACCAGGCTGGCCTCGAACTCACAGAGATCCGCCTGCCTCTGCCTCCCAAGTGCTGGGATTAAAGGTGTGCGCCACCAACGCCCTTCGAGAGCCTGCATCTTGATCTGCAAGATAGGAAGCAGAGAGGGAGTACACTAGAAATGGAGTCTTTGAAACCTTCAACCCCACCCCCAGTGACACACCTCCTCCAACGAGGTCACACCTCCTAGTCTTTCCTGAGTAGTTCTGCTAACTGGGAACCAAGCCTTCAAATATACGCGTCTATAGGGACATTCTCATTAAAGTAGCCACACTCCCAGAACCCACGTAAAAGCTCAGCCTGCCCTCTGTCTGCCACACTCATGCTGTGGTATGTATACACCCAAACACATAAACATGCACACACGTATACACGAAGTAAATATTTGTTTACTCATTGGATTTTTACTGAGCAGGGTCTCTCTATATGTAGCCCCATTTGCCCTGGAACTCATGTGTAGACCAGGCTGGCCTTGACTCAGAGATCCACTAGCCCCTGCTTCCCTAGTGCTGTGATTAGAAATGGGCACCCAACATGCCTGGCCATTTAATACAAATTTAAAAAAGGAAGTTTAGTTCTTTTCTTCATAACACCAGCTTGGACTACAGGAGATCTGACTCAAACAAAAAGTAAAAAATAAAACCCAGGGGGCTGGAGAGCTGGCTCAGAGGTCAAGAGCACTGACTGCTCTTCCAGAGGACCTGGGTTCAATTCCCAGCATCCAAATGGCAACTCACAACTCTCTGTAACTCCAAGATCTGACACCCTCACACAGACATACATGCAGGCAAGACACCAATGCAAATAAAATAAAAATAAATAAATTATTTAAAAAAGCAAACAAGAAACCCCTAAAAGCAAACCAGAAAGAGAACATATGTGTACACAGATTGTGATTGAAACTCCAGACATCTAATTGACTATCTTTCATTATTTCTATCTGATGCTAATTAGTTCATCCCTACCTACCCGGTTGAGTGCAGACAGAACATGACAGAACATCCAGTCAGCTATAAAAAAATCATTAACTAGAATCCCAGCTATGGAGCCTGTCACCCCCCTTTTCTTTCTTCCTTCCTTCCTTTCTTTCTTCTCTCTCTCTCTCTCTCTCTCTCTCTCTGAAACAGGGCTTCTCTTTCAATGTCTATATGCACATGTGTGTGCAGAGTCCAGAAGAGTGTGTCAGAGACCTGGGAACTGGAGTCACCAGCACTCGTCAGCTGCCATACTCGAGTGCTGGGTACTGTACTGCAGTCCTCTGCAAGAGCAGCAAATGTTTAGCCTGCTGTTTAGTCCCAAGTTGCAGTTTCAATTGGAAGCAGAGTCTCCTCTTGCTGAAAGAGGAGCTTATTCGTGGGCCTATGGGAGGACTCAGCAGGTAAGGGCACTTGCTGCCAAGCCTGACCACTTGAACTGGAAACCTGGAGCCCATGTAGTAGGAGAGGAGCAAGATTTCTGAAGGGTGTCCCGGGAACACCACAGGAGCACTGTAGCACACACTTACCCCCTATAAACAAGTAAGTGTTACATTAAAAAAGGCCTATTCTTTTTTAGATCTCTAAGGTCACACAGCTCAGTGATATCTGTTAGTTAAACTTATTCTTCAAAGGAATAAACTTGGGTGTGGGAATTACAATCTGAATAGATATTCCAAGGAGAAAATTATCCCTTTATTTGAAATAGATGGGTTAATTATTTTGAGCTATGCTCTATCCCTTAATTATTCTATTATATACAGACCTTAACTCCTCTGAGAAGAGTGTATGGTTTAAGGACACCAATGAACATTTACAGAATATTAACAAACTAACAATAGGTTGATGATTCACCCTGGATTCATGCCAGAGTCTGTGAAAGAACTCAATAAACATGATATGCATTTCAAAAACTGGTAATTATAATTAAAATTTCCAAACCCCTCAATCCTATAAATTATATTAAGTAGAACAGGAGCATTTGGCTTGCCCCGACTCGGGCTTGTAGTATCTGGTAGATTTGGAGATTATGTCTTTGAGCATAGTGGGAATATAGTGATAGTTTTCAAATGTGATACTTGGCTTTTGCCTCTCTCTCTCTCTCTCTCTCTCTCTCTCTCTCTCTCTCTCTCTCTCTCTGTCTGTCTGTCTCTGTCTCTCTCTCTGATTTTGCAAGACAGGGTTTCTCTGTGTAGCTTTGAAGACTAGGCTGGGCTTGAACTCACAGAGATCCACCTGCCTCTGCCTCCTAAATGCTGGGAATAAAGGCGTGCACCACCACTGCTTTGCCTTTCTCTTTTTGCCGGCACTGTTGAGACAGTCTGGTGCATAGTTCTGACTGGCCTGGAACTCACTTTGTAGACCAGGTGGGCCTTAACCTCTAATTGATAGCTCCTGCCTCTGGCTCTCTAGTGCTAGGATTACAGGCATGAGCCACCACACCTGGGTGGCACAGTCCACTGCACGCTCTCCCAGCACAGCACAGTCACTGGTCTCCTTAAAAAAAAAAAAACCTTCTGTGGTTATGGTCTGTTCTTTATTACTAAGACTTCTTGTTTTGATTTTTAATCGTGTGTGTGTGTGTGTGTGTGTGTGAGTGTGGTTTGTGCTCACGGAGGCCAAATGAGAGTGTTGGATCCCCCGGAGTTGGAATCACAGGCTCTGCAGTCGCCTGATGTTGGTGCTGGGAACCGAACTGGGGTCCTGTGCAAACAGCGGTATGTGCTCCTGACGACTGGGCCAACTGTGGAGCCCCGTTCTTACTGCATAAATGAGACTTTTTATTATTGTCATCAAATAAGCAGTACAATTTACCAACTCTGCTTTTCTTGTTCTTCAATTCAGTTTTTGTCACACAGTATTTTTAAAAACCTTATAAATTGCCAGGCAGAATTAAGTCTGTAAACAAATCCTCCGAACCCACTTTGTAGCTTCCCTTGGACCTCAAGGGATAGGAATCTGTTTCTTAAATGACTGAAAAAGCAAATTATGGCGCTGGTAATAACAAGAGCGAGTGGACCCCTGCCAAGCCCACCCCGGAGATCTGCCCATTGGAGGGAGGATCATCCCCGCGGGTCACAGCTCAAAAGCTGGTGGCCGCGAGCGCGGCCTGCGGCCAGGGAGGGCCGACCAGGCACAAAGCCGCTCCCGGGGCGGGGAGCCCGTCGCACTGGTTCCGGCCACCGCCCGGAGCGCGCACCCAGAGGCCCGGCCGCACCGCCGCCGCCGAAGCTTAGCGTGTTCCCTGGCGTTTTTCTTCCGCTCGTTTTATTAAAAAGAGAAAAATAAAGAAAAAAATAAAAAAAGAAGAAAAAAGAAAAAGAAAAAAAAAATGGAAGAGCGAGCCGGAGCAAACAGTCCCGCCCCCTAGGCCCGCCTTCCGCCTCCCATTGGCCCGCGGTACGCTGGCGTCACGCGCAGACGCGCCAGTGGCGAGGCGCGATACTGCGAGGTGGGCCGGGCCCGAGCGCGGAGTGGGCGGCGGGTCGGCGCCGCAGCAGCCCCGCGGCTCCGCCACCATCGCGGAGGTGCCGCTGCTTCCCTCAGACGCTCGCGAGCCGCCCCCCGCGCTCCGCAGCCTCTCGCCACGCCGGGCCTCGGTCCCCGCCTCCTTTCCCCGCGCCTCGTCCCCCTCGCGCGCTCCCCGCCTTGTCTCCGCCTCGTTTTCTCTCCTAGTTGAGAGGAAAGGGGGAGAGAGAGAAAAAAGCCTCCCTCCTCCTCCTCTTCGTCCTCCTCCTCCTGTGGGAGCCCCTCGCCCTCTGGGGGGGAAGGAAAGGGGAAAAAAAAAAGCCAACACAAAACCAGACATGGTCCTGGGCTCCCGCTGCTGAAGGCTTGGCCCGCCCGAGGAGCTCCGAGTCCCGGCAGGGAAGCCCCGCAGCGCCCCCCTCCCTCCCCTTCGGCGTCGTGTCCCCGCGGGCCGGCCCCCCTCGGCCCCGCGTCCGCCGCCCTCCGTCCGCCGCCGGCCCCCGCGGCCTCCCTCCCGGTCCCAGCACTTTCCCCGGAGCCCGGCCGCCACCCCTCTCATTGATGGTGTAGCGCCTGAGGGGAAGGTAAGTGTCCCAAGTTGTGCCGCGCCGCGCCGCGGGCTGCCTCCCCTCAGCCCCTCGGTCCCGGGTCGGGGTGCTCTTGGGAGGGCCGAGAAGGGGGGTTCAGCCGGGTAAAGCAGAGGCGAGCCCTCGCGGGGGGCCGGGGTTGGTTGGGGGGTGGGGGAGTCACGGGCCGGACGCTGGCTGTAGTCCTGTGCCGGCCAGGTGACTTGTCCTACGTGCCTCTTGACCCCTGCTCGCTCTCGGCTGGCTCCTTCCTTTAGGCGCACGCTCCTCTGCTCGTCCTGAGGTTTGTAAACTGTTGTGTTAGCCGCCGAGCCGCTCCACTGTGGGAGGGGAAGGACTCGAAGCTGTGCATTTCTTGGATGTTTGTCAATGCGGGGGTCTTGGGAACCGACTCATTTAAAGTCTCATTTCACATTAGGAGGAAGATTTCCTCCTTTGTGTTAATCAAGTCTCTACTCCTCTGCCCTGTGATTCCGAAATTATGGGACCAGATCTCACTTGGGCAGCGGCGTAGAATTCTGTCATGATTTAAGTTCTGCTGTCTGGAAGAGGGTGCCTTGTCTTTTTCTTTATTTTAATTTTTTTAAAAATTATAGGAGGAAGGTAGTTTTACGTAGAAATAGGGTCGAATAGGTGTGTTGTGTTGAAGGGAGTATTGCAGGTTTCCCTTGAAACTGCTTGAGAAGTTGTTGAAAAGAAAATAAAATGATTCATTGTTGAATTGTCATTATCCTCTGTCTCTTCTCCAAGGTTTGCTTACTTTTTTTTTTTTTGATTACAGACTTCAAACATTGATTTAAGCAGAATGTGCCCTTGAGAAACTCGGTGTTTTAAATGTTGCAGCATGTGCTGCTATTTTAAGGTGGATCTAAGAAAGTTGTTTTGTATGGACCCTGAAATAGCTTTCTCCAAAACAATTTTTATAACAAAAAAAGACTAACTGGTGAGGGTGGACTTGGTGGGTTGCAAAACAGACATTTAGTGTAACTCGAGCGAATACATCCTAGGTGGAGATTTCTAACAGTTTTTTTTAATTGCTTTCCATTTAAAGAGAGGCCTTTTTGTCTGGTGTACACTGGTTTCTTTAGTCTCAGTCTGATGGGGGAGGGGAGAGAGAGGATGGATCTATACAATAATAAAATCATCTTTGGCTAGATATTTCCTCCCATGGATTTGCTTGCTGAGTTAATTCTACTCTAAATTACAAACATTTTTGATTTTGATGGCCTAGCCTGGGTGGAAGCTGGCTTCCACAGTTTTCTCTGTTGTTGAGGTCGAGGGGAAAAAAGGCAGAGGCAGAAGCAGACACACATACACCACACACACCATACACACACACACCACCCCACCCACCACACACACACACACACACACACACACACACACACACACACACACACACACACACACCACACAACCAGGCTGAGGGCTCATTGTTCTTCGTACACACATCCATTCTCTCTCCCATATTTGGGACTGGGTTTGCACAGACAAACACAGCTTTTTTTGGGGGAGAGAGGAGAGAAGATGGGGGAAGGGGAGGTGCTTTTCTCTCTCAGCTTTCTTTCATGCCTGGCCTTTCTTCCCCCTCCAGCCTTTGCGAGGCAGACGAGTACATGGGGAGCTAAAGGACACTCTGGGACGTGTTCAGAAGACTCCTGTCTCCCTTTCCTCCTGTGCAGCTCGCTTTCTGTCGCTTGCTTCTCATTGGTTTATTTTTTGTTTGTGTAAAGATAAACTCTCTGTCTTGGCTTTTCCATTCTCTTTACCTCTGACTCTGTTAGGGTCAGGGGATTGGCTCACTTGATTTTTATCTTACTGAGTGTGACCAGGGTCTCTTTAAGTAGAAATAGGTTGCCTCAGTTAAAAATGATCAAGATTGTATTTGAGGTTAATATTTGGCAAGGTGTGTGTGTGTGTGTGTATGAGAGAGAGGAGAGAGAGAGAGAGAGAGAGAGAGAGAGAGAGAGGAGAGAGGAGAGAGGGGAGATTGATTGATGGCCCTTGACTTATCAATGAAGTTTTTGTTTTTGTTTCTAACAGTGGTTTTTAGGAAAGATCTGGTTTTCTGGTTGGGGGCTGGGATAGAGACCCTTTAGAACACTGGACAGGGCTGAGAGTCCACCTGGCTAAATCCAGCTCTGGGCCAAGGATGGAGGTTAGTGTGAATACATGTGGTTTGCGGAATAGCACCTTCTACTGGTTAATTGCTTTGACGATCCAGTGAAGAGGGTGGGGGAGGGGATTAACGGCTGAGGCTTAATGATTTTCTTTTAAACACAGCGGCTGTGCCTTCCTGCAAATGCCACTTCCCCAGGCTGCTAATGCAGATGCCCTTTGACAGGCGCACTTGCGTGGCAGCCTTATTATGTTATTGGCTGTGTCTTGACATTAATTTGTTCTGTTATCTGGGGTATTTTCACATTGTGACTTCTAAGGACTCCTTTGAATTGATGCTCTTTCGTTTTATGAGGATTGTAGTTTGTCTTAAGCTAGTAAGCAAAATAGGTGTTTATTTGTATTCCAGGTGTCAGAAACAATACCCACCAGCAGCCCTTTAAGAAAAATTTTTAGTATCATTAAAAAGATAAATTTATCTTATAGAAAATAAAATTCTAACATTAGAGATTTTCCTCTGGGATTTAAACACCCATTCCCTGACAGAGAGGTTGCAGAGAAGTTGAGGTGGGGAAATCTCACTAAAATCAGCAATTTGGTGCTGTATTAAATAGTATTTTCCATAGTTGTATCAATATTATAGTAATAAGCCTGATAGAATGGCTTGTGGATTTGATTTCTTTTTTTCTTTTTTTTTTAAAGCTGGAGGCTAGCGAAACTTTGTGTATAGGGGTGAACAGAGCAGATGATAGATGCCTCAAGAGTTTCTGGGCTAATATGCAGTTTCATAAGTAGCTGCTTGACAAGTGAGTGCCTCACAGGAGTTACCATCCTGGGTCCTAACCCATGTCAGTTGTTTTAATGCAACGCCAATTAGAGAGGTTTGTAGCTGTAAACATGTATCCAGACTGACTGTTCTTAAGATTGTCCCTGCTGATTCACTGTAGTTCCAAAAGCTTGAAGCACAGTCCCTAAGGTGGTGTGTTTTTTACAATGCAGTGTGAACAGTTCAAATGTAGTATTTGTTTAGTGGGGATACAATCAGGTAATTTCAGTTCAGTGTAGGCTTTATCAATATTTTGTTGAAAACAAGTTGAAGTAACTAGAAACCAGTTTGAACTAAAAAGGTTACTAAATCAAGAAATGAAATATTCCAGTACTTTCTCACTTAGTGGTTAGTAAAGCAGGTTTTATTTATTTATTTTAAATGTGACAGTGTCTACTACCAGATCCCACAGTAATATGCATGCTATTGTACTGATGCTGATGCACAGGCTTCCTGTGTGATACTGTATCACAGGCATCCTTTGAGATGCTGGAAGTACAGGCATCCTGAATATGATGGTACCCTAACCCTGTGTATAGTGGACATTATTGTGAATATCCTGAGTACCCACTATTTTAAAATTGGTTTTGAATTTTTCACATCTTGTTCAAATCTCCGTAATCTTTAAAACATTTGAGTAGTAAAATAAGTTGTACATACTGAGTTCCCTTGGGAATCGTGTGTTCTCCTGCTAACTGTTTTTGGCAGCTACTTTTACAATTGATTTAAAGGTTAAGATAGCAGGAAATTCATATTTTTAAGTGAATCATTAGTGTGACCTAGCTGTGAACTTCATCTCCCCTGCCCCCCACAAAAATACACACACGAGGGAGAGGGAGGGGGGGACAACTACACACGTTACTGCTCTGTGTAAGTCTTCTGGTAGCACTGTGCTCTAGACTCTAGTTGATCATAGGTTTTTAATCGCCAGGAATTTGTCTTGAATCATATGTGAGTAATTATTAATTATTGGCACCCTGATAGTTATTCCACAGTTGAAGTTTGCATAGCCTGTTTAAGTGTGATTTTTGGCAAGCATGTTAGTTTGTGCTTAGCTTCTTGTCTAACACGATTCTAGTGTTTTTAAAGTGAGAAATGTGCATTTAAATATTCTATTCGTTACAGTATTACTAAGATTGCTTATGCCATTTCAATGAGCGTTTCTACTACAAATAACTCAAGTAAGACCAAATATTTATCAGCTTGGAGTTTTGGTTGGATTTTTATTTTTACTTATATATATATATATATATATGTGTGTGTGTGTGTGTGTGTGTGTGTGTGTGTGTGTGTATTATTTTGGAGACAGGGTCTGGCTATGTAGTTCACATTGGCAAGCCTGCTGTAGCCTCCCAAGTGCTGAGATTATAGGTGTGTGCTTCCATGTTGGCTTGGAATTGTTGTTTATATAAATAATTTGTTGGTGTACCAAGTAATTAAGATATAATTCATGACCTTATGTTAGGTATCTAGGTCAGATAAAGCTGCTAACATAACATGTTCTTTAAATTCTTTTTTTTTTTTTTTTTTTTTTTTGGGCTGGAGAGATGACGTAGTAGTTAAGAGTTCTGGGTGCTGCTCTTCCAGAGGACTCAGATTCAGTTCCCAGCTTCCACATGGTGGTTCACTGCCAGTTATAACTCCAGCCCTGGGGACCTGACACCCTCTTCTGACCCCTTAGAGCGCTGAACACGTGTAGACACGCAGTGCACAGGTGCACAAGAAGGCTAGCACCCAAATGCATAGAACAAAGAGAGCTTAAAGTGTCTTAGAAAGTTACTGCATTCAGGTGTTCCAGTGCTGTGGAGGCAGAGGCAGCCAGATCTCTGTGAGCCCTGTGTACGTAGTAAGTTCCAGGTCAGTCATGGCTGCATGGTGAGATTATCTCTCAAAAAAAAAAAAAAAGAAAGAATTGTTTTATTAAACTGTGGGGTGGGGGAGGTGGGGCAATACTTGATCCGTGTGGGCACTCGTGTGCACGTGGGGCTCAGGAACAACTTTGGAAGTCAATTCTTTCTGCTGTGTATATACTGGGAATCTAATTCAGTTTGTCAGGCAATACTGGACAAGCTTCCTTCCCGGATGAGCCATCCTCGTGGCCAATACATTTTTTTTAATGTGTGCAAGTAAAATGACCTGTTTGTGCCAGTGTAAAAGATTTTTTTGGGGGGGGGGGAGTTCAGGGTCTCATGTAGCCCAGACTAGTCTCAAACTCTATATGTAGCCCAGGATGCCTATGAACTCGTATACTTTTTGTTGTTAACCTCCTAAGTGCTGGAATTATAGGAACACATCACCATGCCCAGCTTTAGATATTTTTTTTTTGGTTGGTTTGGTTTTTCATTTTTCAAGACAGGGTTTCTCTATGTAGCCTTGGTTGTCCTGGAACTTCCTGTGTAGACTAAGGTGGTTTCAAACTCAGATCCGCCTGCTTCTGCCTTCCAAGTGCTGGGATTAAAGGCCTGTGCCACCACCAAGGGTTTTATTTTTATTATTTTGAAACAGGGTTTTTCTGTGTAGCTCTGGCTATGCTGGGACTCACTCTGTAGACCAGGCTGGCAAGAGATCTGCTTGCCTCTGCCTCCTGAGGGTTGGAATTAAAGGTGTGGGTCATCACCTCCTGACTTAGAATTGTTTTTAATTTGGTAAAATTTGCCAATATATTAGTAACTATAAGTAATATAGTTGCTATAGTTCTCTAGATGGTTACATTACAAATAGTATTTCTAATTCATAGAACACTTGTTTGAACCAGTGCAAACTGTCTTGAAGTTGAAGGCCTGGTCTTATCCTAATTTTAAACTAGTTATTATGCAACTTTTAAGGGCTTTGGTTAGGATGTTGGGATTGCTAGGGGCTTAAAATGTTCAAAGTCATTTCAAATACTGGGGAAAGGTGTAACTGAAACTTAAGCTTTTAAAGGTCAGCCCTCCCAGAAGAACAGAACTTTAGGTATAGCAGTGCCTCTCAGTGCTGGAATCCTGTCAGGGGTGTGGAGCCCTCAGCTTTAGCAACCTAGTATGTTTTTGTGTCTTCAGCACTTTGTTGAACCATAACCCTGGAAGTAGGGCTGTGACTAGAAGTAAGGTCGTCACTCTATAGGGGGCAGTGTTTGCACTGTTGGCTTGCAGTAACAGAAGGAGAGCTGTGAGCCAGTGTGGCGATGCAGCATCTCCAGGCAGTCTTAACTCTTGAGAGTCACTACTGGAAAAACTCCATGCTAATACATACACCACAGCATGTATGATCACAGTCCTTGGGGTCTTTACATGTCCCCTTGTCTCCCTGAAGACTGATTCCTTACATCCTTCTTTTGTCAGGAGTGCTCAGTGTGTGTGTGTATACACACTCGCATGGGCACACAGTTCAGAGGGAGTATTATTGGCAGGAATGCAGGCTTGTGTCTGCATGTATAAACTGCCTGGGGCAGCTTGGGAAACCTCCCTTTGTGGCAGAACCTGGCAGTGTTGGGGGAATATATTCACCCTAGAGCAGTTCTGATTAATGAGTAATGGGATGCAGGGCTCTGACTGTAGGTTTAATATGTTTCCTGTATGAAAACATCATTTAGGTATATTTTAACTGGTGCTTCTTAGTTCATTTTTCAGTGATGCTGGTGGGTGATGGAACTCAGGGCTTTGCTTATGTTTAGGCATGAGCTCCTGGATATTCCTTAAAGCCAGACTTAGTGTCCCTCAGCTGCCTCACTCTTCTCTCCTTTCCTTTTTTTTTTTTTTTTTTTTTTTTTTGGTTTTTCGAGACAGGGTTTCTCTGTGGCTTTGGAGGCTGTCCTGGAACTAGCTCTTGTAGACCAGGCTGGCCTCGAACTCACAGAGATCCGCCTGCCTCTGCCTCCCAAGTGCTGGGATTAAAGGCGTGCGCCACCAGCGCCCTGCTCTCCTTTCCTTTTTTATATGGGTCACAGAAGGATTGAAATCATATTGACCTGCCACCCTGTTACTCTGGCAGAGCCCCTATGTAAAGCTGGTAGTAGTGGAACTTCGTGTTTGTAGTGAAGGAAGTCTTTTTGCTCAGAGCACTGGACGTCCAGGCCTCCTAGCCCTCTGCCCTTAACTTGACTGTTTATCTCTGCTTCTTTTGTGTGGTTATGCTGTGTTTCCACTTCCACTAAGGACTCTGTCTGTAATTAAAATTTCCCAAGAGACATCTGATAGGTGGTTAGTCATCGATAGTGTTGACTAAGGGCTTAGGGTCAGGCTGCCTCATAAGTTGTTCTCAACCCTTCAGGTGGGCTACACTTCGGCTAGATCCTCGTCTCCGAATGTCCACTCATGTGCAGGGACATAGGGAGTGAAAGACTTTCTGAGCCTTGTGGTCTAAGAAAGGGATTTCTTTGGTTTTTGTTAGGGTTGTTGTTGTCTTTTCTAGCTATTCTGTTTAGTAGTTATTTTGCTTTAAGAAATTTCACAGTCATAACTAATCACACGATCTCTTCATTAGGTGAGATCATTTTGTTGGGTTTGTCTTACTTTCTCTTTATTTTCTGAAAATCTGTTCACCTGCATGCCTGTCTGTCTACCTGCTTTTCTAAGTCAAGTTGTTTCCCAAACTGGACTACTGGCCACTAGTAAACTGCAAGCTTGTCAGCACTCTACAGTCAAGTAGGTTTACAATACACATTTGCCCTCTGAAGCTTTAGAAATGGCATGGTATACAGTTGGTAGTTTTGTGGGGGGAGGGTCTCATTGTGTATGATAGACTGACCTCTGAACTCATCATTTTGCTTCAACCTCTTGAGTATGGGATTTCCCCTGTGCTTGAAGAATGCTTGTGACTTGCTGGACATACTTTGACATGCATACATACATTTGTAAAATCTAACCCTGTCTTGATCTGAGTCAGGCTCTCTCTCCTTAACATAGAACTAAGTTGTGTGTCAGCAAGATGTCAGTGGGTAAAAGTGACTGCAAGACTACATACAGTTCAGCTGGGCGGTGGTTGCACATGCTCTTAATCCCAGCAGACGCAGGTGAACTAAGTGAGCTCCAGGACAGCCAGGGCTACACGGAGAAACCCGGTCTTGGGGGAAAAAATGAGAAAAACATAAACAAAAATAGACTACAACTCAAGTTCATTCCCAGGACTCACATGCTAGGAGGAGAGAACAGACTCTTCTGAAAGTTCTTGACTTCTACATACATTTTATGACATATCCCCCCATAAGAAATACTGTCCTTATTTTTTGAGACAGGGTTTCTTTATGTAGCCTGACTGTCTTGGCTGTTCTTTGTAGGCCAGGCTGGCCTCTGTGTCCAAGATGAAAAAAGCCCTGCTTTTTTTCTTTTTGATCTACATGCTGTTCTGTGGTTATACTTGGGCAGAGAATCTATTACCTTTTATTTCATTTCTCAGTCCAATCAATCAAATCAGTAGTTAGTTTTCTTTCTTTTTTTTTTTTTTTTGGTTTTTCGAGACAGGGTTTCTCTGTGGTTTTGGAGGCTGTCCTGGAACTAGCTCTTGTAGACCAGGCTGGCCTCGAACTCACAGAGATCCGCCTGCCTCTGCCTCCCAAGTGCTGGGATTAAAGGCGTGCGCCACCAATGCCCGGCCAGTAGTTAGTTTTCTTTTATCCCACTTTCTTACATAAAGTTATCTTACCTAAAGTTAGGTTTCTTATTTAATGCAGTTTTTAAAAAATCTATTATGTATACAGTGTTCTGTCTGTCTGCACGCCAGAAGAGGGCACCAGATCTCCTTACAGATGGTTATGAGTCACCATGTGGTTGCTGGGAATTGAACTCAGGACCTCTGGAAGAGCAGCTGGTGCTCTTAACCGCTGAGCCATTTTCCAGCCCTGATTTTTTAAAACTTATTTATTATGTATATAGTGTTCTGCCTGCATGTATACCTCTTTCCAGAAGAGGGCACCAGATCTGTTATAAGCCACCATGTGGTTGCTGGGAATTGAACTCAGGACCTCTAGAAGAGCTGATGGTGTGCTTAATCTCTCTAGCCCCCTCTAAATACAGAGTTTAATCACTTCAGTATACAGGCACTGGCAAGAATCTTTCACAAATAAAATTCTTGACATTGCCATTGATTAGGTTAAGCCTAGGGATATGTAGAGATGAAGGCAACCTTCTAGGAATTCATGTTTATATTGACCATTGGTCTACCCTAACTGTGAGCACATAAAGTGTTTTAGGGGACAAACTACCATAGATCTGTGTTGCTGTGTACAGAGAACCTCAAACCATGGTGGCAGCACAGGAAACTCCTTTGACCTAGTACTTGAGGGTGGCTTAGCTGAGCTGTTGTGGTGCAAGTCTTTCTTGAGATTGCAGCCAAGAGGTTAGCTAGGACTGGAGTACCTCAGATGGATGTGGGCAGGGAACCACCAGTGCTGGCCCCGTGCAGTCCACCACAGTGTGACTAGAGTGACCTCATGACATAGAACTTGATTTTGTCTTGGGAGCACAGGCCTGCCTCTCCATTTTTGTGACTTCATCTTGGAAGTTAGATATCACCCCCACCTCTTTGATACATGGCCTTACTGTGTAGCTTGCTGTGTAGGCCAGGCTGACTTCCTGCTCACAAAGGTCCACCTGCCTCTGCCTCCTGAGCACTGGGATTAAAGGTGTGTGCTGATACATCTCAAAAATATCACCTCTTCTGCCATATTGTACTAATTGGAATCAAATTGTTAAGTAGAGCCAACACTCAAGGGGGTGAAAGATGAGCTCTTGAAAAGAGCAGCATCAAAAAATTTGTGAGTGGCTGGGAGGATGGCTCCATCAGCTGCACCTCCCCGGGGCCCCAGATTCTGATCCCAGCACCCACATGGTGCTCATAACGGTCACTCCAGTTCCAGAGAATCCCATGCCCTCGTCTGACATCTGTGGGTACTGCATGCACATCATGTGCAGCATACATACACGCAAAACACACATAAATAAAAATACCCCCAAAGTTCTAGAGATTGGGAATTTATTTTTAAGTTACCACAGGAATCCAAAGGAAGCAGAATGGCAGGTTAGGAAGTCTTCATTTTCCTTGGATGGCTGCTGTGAAGCACTGCTTTATGACGGCAGGAAGTAGCCATTGCTGGTTCTCAAGAGAGCACAGACTAAATCTCTCACTAGTCATTTTTGCTCTGCCCTTGCTTGTTGAAACATCATTTGTTTTCTACTTTATTCCTTTGTATGTCTGTGGGGTATGTGCTTGCATGTGTTGTGGACTTGTGCACATTTGCTGTGTATGTGCTGGAGTCATAGGTGCCTCCTGTATCGCTCTCTACTTTATTCTAAGGCATAGCCTCTCCCCGGACCCTGCATTAGCTGATTTAACTCGGCTAGGTAGTCATCTTGCTCTACCACACTTTTTACGTGAGTTTTGGAGGGGTCAGGGTGCTTTTGCTGTGCAAGCAGAGAACTAGCTCCTGTTGTCTCTGATCTCCACACGCGTACACAGGCTCCCAAAGTCCTCTCTCCTCCCTCTCTTACACACAGTCTCTCTGTGTCTCCGTCTCTATCTCTGTCTCTGTCTGTCTCTCTCTCTCACACACACACAGGGTTTCTTTCTGTAACCCTGACTGTCCTGGACCTCTCCCTCTGTAGACCAGGCTGGCCTTGATCTCAGGTGTCCACCCATCTCTGCCTCCCAAATGCTCGGATTAAAGGCACACACCACCATGCTGGGCTCCTAAGTACCTGTTCTTAAGTTCTTTAACCATTTTATTAAATTTGTCACTCTATATCTTATATTAATATTTACTTTATATTAGCATTTGTATTTTATCTCAGTGTAGTGTTATATGCATTGGAATCCTAGCATGTGGTAGACAAAATAGGAGGAATGATGCGAGTTTGAGGCAAGCCTGGTCTACATAATGAGTTCTGGGCCAGCCAAGGCCACCATGGCAAGATCCTGTGCCAAAAAACAAAACAAAACAAGCAGACCAAAACTAGGAGCAAAACATTTTATTTTGGTGTTAAGTGTTCCCTCCCACTAGATTGATTATAAACCCTTAAAGGCAGATTTTTCCTTGAATTATGTCAGACTACAGACTTGTATTTGAAATTAGATGTGTTCTAGAGTTGCTTGAACGAAAGGTGCCATCAATTAATTGTACATGCATTATTTTTATCTTAAGCATGGGAAAACGCTGCCATTCCAGCTGCATTAGGCCTGCCTCTGACCTAGTCATGTGCACACAGAGAGTTCTTTGTGCCTTAGCGTGCAGTATGGCCCATCCATTTTGGCTGCCTTCCTTTCTCATTTCTGTTTTTCCTTGAAAGCATGTTTGAGAGCAGATATTAAAGCAAATTATTTTCTCCTAAAGGAATATTGTCATGGGCAGTGTTTTGCCTAATGATGTAGTGTGAACAATCTTAGCCACAGCCACCAGCACAGGAAAAACAGATGCTGCCATGGACCTGTAGTCAGTGCAGCAAAACTGTGTTCCAATTTCCAGTGAGTAGGTATGACTTTTTAATTTAATATTCAAAAATATTACCCTGTTTTAGCATTTTCATAAAAAATGTGTTAACTATTTAAAAATAATTTTCCTAGCTGGGCAGTAGATGGTGCATGCCTTTAATCCCAGTACTCTGGAAGCAGAGGCAGCAGGATCTCTGTGAGTTCAAGGCCAGCCTGGTCTACAGAGTGACTTCTAGGATAGTCAGAGATCCACAGAGAAACCCTGTCTCCAATAACAAACATAAAAAAGAAAACACACATACACTATATCTCTTCCTAAATTAATACAAGAAAAACCCAGTAAACTAAGACCTAGCTCAGTCAGATACTTGCCATGCAAGCAAGAGGGTCTTGCTTTGGGTCCCCAGCAGCCTCTTAAGCAGGCTGTGGTAGTACACACCTGTAATCCCACTACTGGGAGGGTGTGTGGAAACAGGGAATGGGGTAGGTGCTTCCTGGCCAGCCAGTCTAGCAGAATCATAGAGCTCCAGGTTCAGTGAGAGACGCTGTCTCAAACTCAGACAAAAGGACTGGACAGAGCACATCATTATGGGCTTGTACTGCTCTCCTGAGGTGAGGGTCTAAGTCTAGTTCCCAGCACTCAAATCCAGTGGCTCACAACTGCCCGAAACTCCAGCTCTAATGCCCTTTTCTGGATTTCATGGACTCAGTGGTTAGGAGAGCTAGCTGCACTTGCAGAGGGCAATTCCCAGCATCCGTATGGTGGTTCACAATTATCTGTAACTCTAATTCCAGGGGGTTTGATGCCCTCTTCTGGCCTTCATGGGCACAAGGCACAGACATGGTGCACAGACGCACATATAGAAAAAACACTCATACACATAAAATATAAAATTTAGAAAGTTAAAAAATAAGAAACTGAGGGCTGGAGAGATGGCTCAGAGGTTAAGAGCACTAGCTGCTCCTCAAGAGGTTCTGAGTTCAATTCCCAGCAACCACATGGTGGCTCACAACCATCTGTAATGAGATCTGGTGCCCTCTTCTGGTTATAAGCATATATGCAGGCAAAATATTGTATACATAATAAATAAATAAATCTTTAAAAATTGTTTAAAAAAATTAAGAAACTGGGCCAGGTGTGGTGGCACACACACCTTTAATCTCAGCACTATTGAGTCAGAGGCAGGTGGATCTCAGTGAGTTCAAGGCCAGCCTGGTCTACAGAGTGAGTTTCAGGGCAGCTAGAGCTGCTACACAGAGAAAACCCTGTGTTGAAAAATCAAAAAAAGAAAAAAAAAAAAAAGGAAACTGGTCATAGTGATTACCTTTGCAGACAGCACCAATAGGGGTGGGAACAGACAGGGAGGGTTCCCTCCCTCCCTCCCTCCCTCCCTCCCTCCCTCCCCCTTCCTTCCTTCCTTCCTTCCTTCCTTCCTTCCTTCCTTCCTTCCTTCCTTCCTTCCTTCCTTCTTTGGTTTTTCGAGACAAGGTTTCTCTGTGGCTTTAGAGGCTGTCCTGGAACTCGCTCTGTAGACCAGGCTGGCCTCGAACTCACAGAGATCCACCTGCCTCTGCCTTCCAAGCGCTGGAACTAAAGGCATGCGCCACCAATGCCTGGCTTGTTCCTAACTTTTCATGCTTAATGTCTTATTTGTCACATGTAACCTAACCATGAGCTAATTAGATACATAATACAAACTCATCCTTTTTCTCTTAGGTTCATGCCCTTCACTTTTGAATGATTTAGTGACATGAATTTTAATTTATGTATGAAATGTCTATGAAATAACCAAGACAAGTTATACCCTTTATACTTGTCCCATGATGAGTTTTCTCAGCAATGGAAAAGACAAGACTCACATGTGACTGAATCTAGGTGAGGAGACAATCTTGAGAGGTGGTGATGCTGTGGTTCAGGGAAGAGTGATCTCTGACTAGAGGAATCAGGGAGGATTTGGTGGAGGAGGTGGTGTTTAGCCTGTGTTCTGAAGGATTGCCAGTATGTGGACATGTGGTAAGTAGCTAAGAGGATTTCAGACAGGAAATTGCATGGAGCAGAGGGACAGAGGCCAGAACGCTGGGACGTGTTGAGTGCTTTGGCTGCTTCTGTGATGAGGATTATCAAATTGTGTTTCGATTTTTCTTCCATCTCTCTTCTTAAATTCTTTAAAAATGTTCTGTAGTGGATTCAGGCAGGCATAGTTCTTTCCACCCAGATAATTTATGTTTGGAGCTGTGGCTGGTAGCTGTTCAAGCCAAGTTGAAAGCAAGCGTTTGGGGAAAGAATTGCTTGGACTGACTTCTCAGAGGAAGTGTAAACTGGTCTGGCTAGCATTTAGAGCACCAGAAGGACAGACTGGATTCATATAAATTCCTTCAAGTAAAGTGTGGACCACTTTATTTAATAACTTCACATATTCAAATTATGTACAAATTATAGTTATAAAATACGCATTCATCATAATCATGCTGATGTAATTAAAAATAGGTATGTTCATTCCTGCAAAACTGTCCCAGATGGTTTTTGTGCAGACTTTTGCCTTTTATTTAATGTGTTTTGTTTAGGTTTGTTTTGTGTTTTGTTTGATTCTTGGTGTGGAACACAATATCTCATGAATCTTAGGCAAGCACTTTACCAATGGTGCTACATCCCTAGCCCCAGCTACTATTTCATACACGTATTTTCCAATTTTGTTCTTGTAATTACACTTCTACATTACCGGTATGTTTTGATTTTTAAGTTATTTCATTGTATGTATATATTGCTTTTTCTGTTGATGGATATAGGAAATGCTTTTGATTTTTTCTTTTACTGTCCTCTTATCTGTATCTTTTTGTTTGTTTGTTTTTTCTAGACAGAGTTTCCCTGTATTGTTTTGGAGGCTGTCCTGGAACTAACTCTGTAGACCAGGCTGGCCTCGAACTCACAAGAGATCCGCCTGCCTCTGCCTCCCGAGTGCCGGGATTAAAGGTGTGCACCGCCACCGCCTGTCTATATCATTCTATACTTGTAGAGATTTATAGGAACAATTTCCAGGTAGATTTCTTGAATTGATAGATGTGCGTTTTTTGTTTCAAAAGCTGCTAATAAGGTGGGCATGGTGGTGTATGTTCCTGTATCCCTAGCATCTAAGAGACAGAGACCAGAGGGTCATTGCTAATTTGAGGTTAGCCTGCTATATAAGTGAGTTCCAGACCAGGCAGGGCTGTATAGAAAGACCCTGTTTTTTGTTTTTGTTTTTTGAAACAAGGTTTCTTTGTATAACCTTGGCGGTTCTGGAACTCACTCTATAGACCTGGCTGACCTCAAACTCAAAGAGATCAATCAGCCTGCCTCTGCCTTCTGAGTGCTGGGATTAAAGATGTGCGATGCCACCCCTTGGCTATATGCAGTATTTTATTTTAATTTATATTTCTTTGACCATGAGTGAAGTTGGTGTTCTTCTTATACGTAAGAATTTAAAGGCAAGCACTTTACCAGTGGAACTAAATCTCTAGCTTGTTGATAGAACAGAGGTTTACATAGAGTGCTTATTTGTGAGTACCATTTATCTCTGTCAGTGGTTCTCAGCCTCCTGGTGCTGTGGCCCTTTAATACAGTTCCTCATGTTGCGGTGACCCCAACCATAAAACTATTTTCTTTGCTATTAGAAATAGTAATGTAAATATTTGATATGCAGGATATCTGCTATTGAGAACTGCTGATCTATTTGTTTGTTTAGTTATTTATTTAGATGGGGTCTCATGTAGCCCAGACTGACCTTGGACTTACTATAGCCACACTTGGTCCTGACTTATCTTACTTCTTTCGTCTTCTGAGTGCTGAGGGTACAGGCATATGCCACCATTCTTGGCTACTCTTTTGTTTTGTTAAAAACACTCAAGAAATAACTAGGGTTGTAGCTCAGTGGGAGGACATGTACTTAGCATGTACAAGGTTCTAGGCCAATCCTCAACAACAAAAATAGTAAATGAATATCTCCAACACTAAAAAATCAGGAATTAGATAAAAATAACACTGAATGGTCACTGTTATGATTTGTAGGTGAACTGTCTTCCATAGGCTTACCTGTTTGAACACTCGCTCCCTGACGGATGGCACTGTTTTGGGATTGGGCACTGCTGGAAGAAGAAGGTCATAGGGTGGGCCTTACTACTTATAGCTCTGCCTACTCTCTACCCGAGCTCTCTACTTCCTGATCCTCTGAGATGTGAGCAACCAGCTGTGTACTCCCATCACTTGGACCCAGGATGGATTGTACCTTCCCAAACTGATACCACTTGGACCCAGGATGGATTGTACCTTCCCAGACTGATACCAAATACACCCTCCCCTGAGTTGCTGCTTCTTACGTTTCTGTGGCAGAGCCATGAGAAGCTTAACTAGCTCAGTAGCCGTTTCTAGATTACACTACACCATGCCTGTGGTTTTTTCTCTCCAAACACATCAGCACGACAACCCCAGATGGGAACCCAAACGCCATGGCCTTTTCTGGTTTTCTTGTTTGAGGCCTTTCTTGTTGGAGAGGGCAGCTGGCCTGGCTGGGTTCTGAAATGGAGTTGTGTGTGACAACTGCTTTGGAATCTTAGAGGTGCTTTGGTACTGGATAGGGGGTGGGTGGGGAGTGATTTCTTTGAAATAATTTATAGTTGAACTGATTTTCAACTGCTAGAGGTGATAGAAGCTTTTCTGAAAGGAAGGCAGCTGAGATGAAAAGATTAAAAAAAATAGGGTAAGTGTTTAAAATTAGCTTTTAAAAAGCGAAGTGATTAAGTACCTCATTACTCTGGCTTTTTATTTATTTAGATTAAAGTTTGAGATTTCTTCGTTCCCAGTAAAATGTGTTTGTTTCTAGTGGGTTGACTAAACTGCCTTCCTCTAACAGCAGCTGTCTGGTCCATGTGTGATTCCATTGAGAGCCACACAGATAGGGTGTGTGTGTGTGTGTGTGTGTGTGTGTGTGTGGTGTGAGTGTGTGGTGTGTGTGAGTGTGTGTGTATGGTGTGTGGTATGTGTGGTGTGTGTGTGTGTGGTGTGTGTGTGTGGTGTGAGTGTGTGTGTGTGGTGTGTGTGTGTATGGTATGTGGTATGTGTGGTGTGTGTGTGTGTGGTGTGTGGGTGTGTGGTGTGTGTGAGTGTGTGTGGTGTGTGAGTGTGTGGGGTGTGTGAGTGTGTGTGGTGTGTGTGAGTGTGTGTGGTGTGTGAGTGTGTGGGGTGTGTGAGTGTGTGTGGTGTGTGTGAGTGTGTGTGTATGGTGTGTGGTATGTGTGGTGTGTGTGTGTGTGGTGTGTGGTGTGTGTGTGGTGTGTGGTGTGTGTGAGTGTGTGTGGTGTGTGGTGTGTGTGTGGTGTGTGTGTGGTGTTTGAGTGTGTGTGGTGTGTGTGTGGTGTGTGAGTGTGTATGTGTATGGTGTGTGGTATGTGTGGTGTGTGTGTGGTGTGTGTGAGAGTATGTGTATGGTGTGTGGTATGTGTGGTGTGTGTGTGTGTGTGTGGAGAGGGGTTTGTAAGTAACTTGGTGTTTGGAATCAGTTGTTTCTGTCCTGGCATTGGCTCACATCTCATGGAGCCCTCCTGTAGCTCTTGTCAGTTGCTCAGCAATCCTCTCCACATGAGGGAGTCTTCACATTGTTCTTGGGAAAATAGATGATGCTGTCAGGCGTGGTGCACATACTTTAATCCCTGCACTTGGGAGGCAGAGGCAGGTGGATCTCTGAGTTTCAAGGCCAGTTTGGTCTACATGGTGATTACCAAAACAGCCAGAGCTCCATAGTAAAACCCTGTCTTTGGGGAAAATAAAATAAAAAAGAAAAAATATGTTTGCAGACTCTTGTTAGAAATGGTTTACTAAAAATGAAAAGAGAAGAAATGGTTTCCTGCTGGCCATGGTGGTGCACGTCTTTAACCCCAGCAGTCCAGAGGCAGAGGCAGGCAGATCTCTGTGAGTTCAAGGCCATCCTGGTCTACAGAATGAGTTCCAGGACAGCTAGGACTACACAGAAAAAAATGTCTCAAACCAAAAAAAAAAAGTTTCTGTTGACTCTTGATAGAACCAAACATCCAATCTCCTTACCTTTTTTTGCATATATAAACCTAAATATTCAGTTCCCAATTCTTTTTGCTAGTAAGATATGCTTACATTGTGCGTCTTGACTCTTTTTTGTAATTGTATGCCTTTCTGTTTGAATTATTCATTATCTTTTTTTTTTTTTTAGTTTTACGAGACAGGGTTTCTCTGTATTGTTTTGGAGGCTGTCGGTCCAGCCTGGCCTCAAACTCACAGAGATCCGCCTGCCTCTGCCTCCCGAGTGCTGGGATTAAAGGCGTGCGCCACCACCGCCCAGCTGAATTATTCATTATCTTAAATTATGGGTACATATGCATGTGTGTCTGTGGGTGTGTGTTTATGAATTCATGTGGCATTGTGCACATGTGCATGTAGGTGCTTGTGTACATATGTGCCTGTGCACGTGAAGGCCAAAGGTCAATTTTATTGTTATTTTTAATTTTATTTCATATGTATCTGTGTCTTTTTTTTTTTTTTTCTTCATTTTTCGAGACAGGGTTTCTCTGTATTGTTTTGGAGGCTGTCCTGGAACTCACTCTGTAGACCAGGCTGGCCTCGAACTCACAGAGATCCGCCTGCCTCTGCCTCCCGAGTGCTGGGATTAAAGGCATGCGCCACTAACGCCCGGCTATGTATCTGTGTCTTGTCTGCATGTATGTTTGTATACCATGTGTATGCCCGGTGCCCTGGATGTCATAAGATGGTGTCCAGATGACTGTGAGATACCATGTGGGTGCTGAGAATTGAACCTAGGGTCTTTGGAAGAGCAGCCAGTGTTCTTTTTTTAAAATTTTTATTTATTTATTATTAATAAGTATACAGTGTTCTGCCTGCACGCCAGAAGAGGGCGTCGGATCTCATTACAGATGGTTGTAAGTCACCATGTGGTTGCTGGGAATTGAATTCAGGACCACTGGAAGAACAGTCAGTGCTCAACCTCGGAGCCATCTCTCTAGCCCACAGCCAGTGTTCTTAACCACTGAGGTATCCTTCCAGCCCCCCCTTTTTTTTTTTGGTTTTGTTTTTTGAGACAGGCTTTCTCGGTATTGCTTTGGAGCCTGTCTTGGCACTCACTCAGTAGACCAGGTTGGCCTCTAACTCACAGAGATCTACCTGCCTCTGCCTCCCAAGTGCTGGGATTAAAGGCGTGTGCCATTGACGCCCGGCTGTATCTTCCTTCCTTCCTTCCTTCCTTCCTCCCTCCCTCCCTCCCTCCCTCCCTCCCTCCCTCCCTCCCTCCCTCCCTCCCTCCCTCCCTTCTTCCTTCCTTCCTAAGCAGAGTTTATTAAGAGATTGTATTTATTTCATTAAAAAAAAAGATTTTTGTAGACTCTCTCTCTCTCTCTCTCTCTCTCTCTCTCTCTCTCTCTCTCTCACACACACACACACACACACACACACACACACTCTGGAGCTGGGTCATCGGCAATTGTGAGTCACCTGATGTAGGTGCTGGGAGTTGTACCTTGGTCTTCTGGAAGAGTAGCAGAAGTGTTCTTCATCGTAAGCCTCCCTTTTGCCTCTATTAAGGGACTTTAATGTAGATCATCTTGCTTGTGGGATGATATTTTATTGATTGAGCCGCCCTACTCATCCATATATTTATTCATCTTAGATACAGGCCCTCAATTTGTACAACAGGCTGGCTCTGAACTCAGAGATCACCTGTTTCTGCCTCCTGAATGCTGGGATTAAAGGTGTGCTGCACTTTGTCCTGCTTGTTTTTGATTTACTTGTTCCGCCAAATGAACACACAGACGCTATATTAATTATTAAACTGTTGGCTGATGGCTAGGGCTTCTTACTGGCTATCTCTCTCTTAATTGCTAACCCATAACTACTAATCTATGTATTTTTACATGGCCTTATCTTACCAGAGAATACCTGGAGCATCCTATCTTTCCGGTCTCTACATGTTGTCTCTTCAAGGTCTTTCTCTGCCTCTCCCTATCATTCTCTTCGTCCCCTAGTCCTGCCCATCTTCCTGCCTCTATTTGCCAACAGTGTTTATTCATCAACCAATAAGAGAAACATAATCAGAAGGACATCACTAGCTTGCTGTAGCTTTTTTTTTTTTGAGGCAGTTTTACAGTATGGAACTTAAACTATGTAGCTCTGGTTTGTTAAGAACCCTTGTGAAGCCGGGCAGTGGTGGCACATGCCTTTAATCCCAGCACTCGGGAGGCAGAGGCACTCGGGTCTCTGTGAGTTTGAGGCCAGTTCCAGGACAGGCTCCAAAGCCACACAGAGAAACCATCTCCAAAAAAACCCCACAAAAAACAAAACAAAACAAAACCCTCTAAAACAAAAAACCAAACCAAAACAACAGCAGCAGCAGCAACAACAACAAAATCCGATGTGAGTTCTTCTGCCTAGCCTCCTGAGTGCTGGAAATATAGATGTGAGCCTTGGATGATGATAATGATATGAGACTTGGAAATATTATTGCTGTTGCTATTAATATTTTGTGTTTTGAGACAGTTTCATACAGCCCGGGCTGGCCTTGGATTTGCGGTATAGCTAGGGTTAACCTTCAACATCTGATCTTTCACCCTTTACCTCTTTTTGTTTTCCCTTTGGTTTTTCCAGACAGGGCTTCTCTGTAGCTCTGGCTGTCCTGGAACCCGCTTTGTAGACCAGGCTGGCCTCAAACTCACAGAGATCCACCTGCCTCTGTTTCCTCAGTGGTGGGATTAAAGGCATGCGCCACCACTGCCTGGCTATCCTTTACTTCTTAAAGACTGGGATTACAAATGTGCGCCTTGGAAGTCATTGTTGATTGGTTGATTGTCCTTTATTGACATTCATGTCTTAAGGCTTTTTTCTTGTAAAAGTCCTTTGGCCTTTTAGTTGTGGTTTTGATTAAACTAGTTATTGGTCCTTCCTCCCTCCCTCCCTCCCTCCCTCCCTCCTCGTCTTCCTCCCTTTTTCCCTTCCTTTCTTCCTTCCTAGCTAAATGTTTTACTTGTTCCATTTTTTGCATTTGAAGTATTGGTCAGTGACATCCTTGGTCTGAGATTCTCATTTCTTAACCATTGCACCCAAAATACATTACCTGGTTTCCCTTCTTGATTGGTTTTGCAGAGGCCTACTCAATCCCCTAGGTTATGTTGTCATCAACATTAATTAGGTTAATTTGGTTCTCTGCACAAAGTGTCTCCACCAACTTGATGCACTGGTTCATAATTGAATACAAGCACACGAGCTTGTCTCAAGTTTTAGCGGTTGTGTCATTGAGGATGAGAGTCTTCAGCACTTCTTCTTTTTTTCTTTTTTCTTTTTTCTTTTTTTTTTTTTGTTTTTTCGAGACAGGGTTTCTCTGTATTGTCTTGGAGGCTGTCCTGGAACTCGCTCTGTAGACCAGGCTGGCCTCGAACTCACAGAGATCCACCTGCCTCTGCCTCCCGAGTGCTGGGATTAAAGGCGTGCGCCACCGACGCCCGGCTTCATCACTTCTTATAAAGCAGTGTAATGTCCATTAGACCTCCAGCAGCAATGTCTTGTGGCTTACATGTGAAGCCATGTATTGAAAGTACCTATACCTGTGGGGGCAGGGAAAGCGTATGGTTTTACTTATACCCTCCCCTCTTTAGCTCTTCATAGGGAGATTGAAGATGATTCTGATTGACACTTGGGTCATTGGCATGATTACATAGATTAACTCTAATGTGCGATTGAGTTGTTTCATCATGGTTTTTAACTAAATCTGTATATATCTCTGTATGCACTTGGAGGCTTTTCACTGGTTCATCCAGAAAACAAAAATAGTTGCTTAAAATAAAAACAAACTTCTATGTAATATAATATACCCATTTGATGTGCTGTTGATTAGAGATTAGAAATTTATTTTATTTTATTTTATTTTTTTTTGAGACGGGTTTCTCTCTCTAACTGCCCCGGCTGTCCTGGAACCCGTTTTGTAGACCAGGCTGGCCTCGTACCCACAGAGATCCACCTGCCTCTGCTTCCTGAGTGCTGGGATTAAAGGTGAGTGCTACCACCTCCTGGCAGAAATTACTGCTTTAAATTTTTATCTTATATGTATGAGTGTTTTGGTGTATGTGAGTGCTACCTTGTGCATATAGTGCTTGTGGAGGGCGCTGGGACTGAAACCTTGTGTCCTCTGCAAGAGCAGCAAGTGCTCTTAACCACTGAGCCATCTCTCCCGCCCACATTCCTTTTTCTTTAACACTCTTTATACATGTTGTATGTGTTATTGAAGGTTTACTGTCCTGAAGCATGAGAGCCCCTATGCATTAGGAAAAGAACCTTGGAGGGCTTCCTAGCTGGACAGGGCTGGTGTATGACTGGGCTCTGTTGTCCTGGTTGCTGTGAGAAGACAGTAGTACCTAAGTGGAGGTGAGAAAGAGCTATGGAGGGGCTGGGGAGGGGCTCAGTGACTTTAGGTGTCTTCCTGTGTTGCTCTACAGCACGGTCTTTTGAGATGGGAGCTCAGACTTGGAGCTCACTACTCCGGCTAGCTGAAGGGTCTTCTGGTCTCCATTTGGTCATGTCGGGATTAACAGATGTGCCTGGCACCTGGAGATCCAAAATCGTGCTTGTGTGGCAAGCATATTATCAACTAACCGATCTTCCCAGGTTTCATTTAAAAATATTATTATATATTTATTTTTATTTCTCACATAAAGGTGATAGGAACTGAACCTATGTCCTCTGCAAGAGCAATGTGAGTTCTTAGCTTCTCAGCAGTCTCCACAGCGTCCTTCTTTTCTATTCTTGTGTGTATGAGAGCACCTATGTTATGATGCACACATGGAGACTACAGGACAACCTTGTAAAGTTGGTTCTCTTCTTTTGCCTTTGTGTGAGTTCTGGCATCAGAAGCTTGCCAGACCTGCTTGCATGGAATGTGCCTTTACCCCCTGTACCATGTCACTGGCCCCTCCTCAGACTCTTTGGTATTCATTTTATGAGCGGTGATATCAAAAGAGGTGGGGTGTAGGTCAGTGTTTTATGTGTTCCATGCTGGCCTTGCATTTGCTGTGTAGTTGAGAATGACCTTGAACTTTTGCCTTCATCTGAGTGCTAAGATTATATACCTACCCTCACCCACACACTCTCAGTTTATGTGGTGCTGGGGTTGGACCCAGGGCTTCTTCATGCTTAGATAACTGACCCATTCCAACTGAGCCACATGCAGCCCAGCACCCTCCTTTTATTGAGACAGGGCTTCATGTTTCCTAGGCTGACTTTGAACTACTGATCCTCTTGGCTTTACACCTTACTCTGGGATTATAGATGCCCAACACCATGACTGGCTTTCTAAAAGGTGTCTTATTCCCAATATGCACCTGGGTTCATTTCCCAGTGCTGGTGGAGGAAAAAAAAAAGTATCTTAGAAGAATAGTAAAGCTTTACCTGCCTCTTGTAACACATTCAGCTATGTTTTGATGGAAGCACTTTGTTAACAATGTGTTGCACATGGAGAAATATGGCGGGAGATGGTATCAGTAGATTGAGCTGGAAGTGGGAATAGATAAAAGTTCTTTCTGATGCCATAGTCAGGCCTATAAAATGCAGAGAGAGCAGAGTCAGCCTGGAGCTGGAAGGTTTTAGGCTTGGGGTTCAGTGGGGACACTGAGGTAGATTTGGATAGGGGATTTATTAACGATCCATAGATCTTAAATAGCAATGTGGTGGGGGTTCTGAGGACAGATCAGGTCTACATGACAGTGAGGACCCTTCTGCATACCTTTTAAAGTGGGGGAGATGGACGGTCCTGTACCACATGATTGGTGAGCAGTCCATGGTGTACACTGTGGTCAGGCTGTCTCTGATTTCAGACTGGTGAAGGGAGAGTCTGCTGGCCTGGGGCCTGCATGTAAACTAATTTATCTATAAGGGCAGGGAGGGCAAGAATCTGGAAAAACCAGGTAATAGAGCTGTACAACGATGTGGCCTTGGTTAACAGCCCCTGGAGAGACTCAGAGGCTCCCCCCTCGTCAGCCATTGAAGCAAGAAGCAGTGAAGCCCCACTCTTCTCTACTTTCTGGGAGTGAGGATTAACTTGTAATTCAAGTACCTATTCGGTCTCTACATTTTATTTTATTTTTTACTGCTTTGAGCTGGCCTGAATTAGGGAGGAGAGCTGTCTGCTTAATCACCTGTTCTCTTGAGGCTTTGATGTAAGTTCTTACTTTTGTTTTGGATATTTGGGGTAGTTTGTCCTCCTTCTGATTCAAGTGACAATGAAGAGTGGGATAAATTCCTCATGGCTGCAAGTCCGTGTTTGCATCCATGCTGTGTGAGAGTAGCTCTGAAGTAGAGGCATCTTTGGGGTGATGGCTGGCGGTTGAGGATGGCCACGAGAACGTGAACGTTGCACAGCGCGTGCCGTCGATACAGCAGCTGCAGCGCTTGCCCTGTGAGCCTTTGGGATTCTTCAGCGTTTGATGCAGCTGTCGCGAATGTGGGCCTCAGCCCTGTCTGTGCCTCCCACCGCAGCAGTTCACTTTTAGCTCCTGCATAAAAATAGATCCTTGCTTCTTGATGTTCTCACCCTTCACAGCTTCTTCAGACCGTCTTAAACTTGAGGAAAATGGATGGTGTAAGACACTGCTAAAAGCAGCTGTTGTCTAGAGGGAGGGCCGATGGCTGAATGTTGTTAAAGCAAAAGGAAGAGGAGTCTGACCCGCGCGCCCTCAGCTGTGAAGCCTGCTCCCTTTGGAGGACTGCAGTGACGCGGAATTGCATCACTGCCCCGAGGAGTTTTGATTTGTATAGGGACAGTTGTCTTGTGGTAGGTATTGCTTAGGGGTGGCCACGTATGTACCTTGTCACAGTCATCATGAGATCTATTTTTATAGAGATGATTGTGGAGGGCTTTAACTTCCAGCCTAAGGTGTTGCTGAGAAAGCAACCTTAGCCATTTGATACAGTTGCTCACAGAAGGGCCTGCTGTTGAGTTAGAGGCCAGTGCTTGGACTTTTCAGTTCGAGTGGTCATTATAAGAACGGTCAGTATGCCGGGCGGTGGTGGCGCACACCTTTAATCCCAGCACTCGGGAGGCAGAGGCAGGCGGATCTCTGTGAGTTCGAGGCCGGACTGGACCGACAGCCTCCAAAACAATACAGAGAAACCCTGTCTCGTAAAAACCAAAACAACAACAACAACAACAACAAAAGAACGATCAGTAGGAGTGATGGTGAGTATGATTAGTTACACACACAGTGAGACAGGGTTTCTCTGTGTAAATTTAGAGCCTGTCCCAAGTGCATTATATGTCTATTTCACAGAGAAAGTTCTACACTAGATCTTAGGAACTTGGTGGCTGGCCTTTCTATGTGTGAAGCTCCCTGTGCTCTGTTGAGGATGCTTTACTGGAGGGATGGTCAGATTTGGGTTATGACATGCTTCATATGTCCTGTTAATTTGGGGCAGGCTTACTCCCTCTTTTCGGTTTGTTTGTTTTGCTTGATTTTTAAAGAGTGCAGATTGAAACATGTTTTTTTTCCCTATGTGGTTCCTATTGATGCTCAAGAACTGTGTGTTTAGCTTGAAGAAGACTCAGGAGAACCGTCTTTCTGTGTCTATTACATTAACTATTAGGAGGTGCTTATCCCCTTTCGGGGTCAGGTCAGGTGATGGGTGAGCTAGGATTGTTATCACAACAGGCTTTCATTTCAGGCTGTGTCCTCGGAGAGGTTGCTTTCATCCATGCACCCTTTCTTCTGAGACTGAATGTGGTGGAGCACATCTGTAGTCCCAGCACTCGGGAAGTAGAGGCAGGAGGATGAGGAATTTAACTAAGGAGGATGATCCTTAACTACATACCACGTTCGAAGCCAGTCTGGACAACATGTGACCCTGCCTCAAAAAAGTAAAACAGTAACATTTTTTCCCCCTTATTTCCATTAGCTGCATTGCACAGTTGGTGACTATGCTTTGCTTACTGTGCCAGAGGAGCACATAAATTCAGCCCTAGCTTTGGTATTTAAATCTGTAGTTCCAGAGAAAAACAGATGGACACTGAATGCTGTCTGGTCTAGCCTTACATTCAGGATCAGCCAGCGAACAGGTATTGGATATGTATCTTTCAAATCTAATACGAATGTTAGCAGATTATAAGAAAAATAAAGGTACTACCTTTGGCCTCACAACAAAAAAGGCAACAAGAAAGGGTTTCAAGAATGCAGCATTTAAACCTGTCCGGACAAAAATAGCATGCAGTTGTTTAGCATAACATATTAATATAGCTTAATTTCATATTAACTTGGTATACTTTTATTAAAGATTTGTTAAATATTTTACATATATGTTTTTTTTGCCTGCATGTACATTATGCACACCAGAAGAGGGCATCAGATTCCATGAGACTTCTGTGAGACTATAGTTATGGTTGGCTGTTAGCCACCATATGATGGCTGGGAATTGAACCCAGGACCCCAGGAAGAAGAGCAGCCAGTTCTGAGCCATCTCTCCAGCCCTGAGATTGCTGTTGATTAAATAACTTGTCTAGTGATTCATTAAGAAGCCAAGAATAGGTGAATAGTACTTGAACAGGGGAGTGGGCATGCAAGCATGGGTCAGTCTGAGGCAAGAGAGTATAGGGCCAAGCAAAGAGCCTGGAACCAGGAGCAGAGATGTGAATCAGGTAAACCAGATCCGAGGGATTGCATTATTAGGCACAGTTTCTGTTAGTGTCTGAGTAAATTGGGAAGAGATAAGAGGGTAAGGATTCAGCCAGAGCTTGGGGATGATAAGTCAGCCTTCCGAATTTGTGGCTAAATTTGCATTGGGACAGGAAATAGTCAACCAGTCCTGATGAGCAGGTGTCTGAGTGCTTGTGGCATGTTAAAATTGTTCCCAGCCCCAACTCATGTTGGTCACAATAGGAGAGGTTGAAGAAAAAATAACATATTGACTCAGAGAAGAATTACTGATGCCCCCTTTAAAATGTCATTTTATTCAAACTATCAAAAATAGACATTTATTTTGTTTTAGATTTTTTTATCTAAAATTCTGTTTTCTCTTCTCTCTTTCCAAACACACATTATATTTACACCGGTTTCTCTTCTGCTTCCAGCCCCCCCCCCCTTTTTAAATTTTTATTTATTTTATTTTATATACATTGGCAGTTTGCTGGCAAGTATGTCTGTATGGGGAATCAGATCTCCTGGAACAGGAGTTACAGACAGCTGTGAGCTGCCATGTGGGTGCTGGGAATTGAACCCGGGTCCTCTGGAAGAGCAAACAGTGCTCTTAATCCCTGAGCCATCTCTCCAGCCCCAGCCCCCCCTTTTTTTTAAATAAATCTGCTGTTTATTCTTCAGGTATCAGTTTAGGTATCATTTCATCTAGAAAATCTTTCCTTGGGCAGGATACCACTCAGGGTACTCTCTGATAGTACCGTGTGACATTTTTTGTCATGCTGCACCATGAGTAGCAACTGTGCCCCATGACCTTTGAGAGCATTGAGATTAGTCTTGTTTTCTGTTGGCCCCTTTGTGGTGGTTTGTCGAGCTTGTATTACCCCTTTCAAAGGATACACAATGCAGTATTTTACTGTTACTGGGCTCTTGCATTTTTTCATTAGTATTACCTATTATGTCCAGCATTACCATAAACTTTCTTGTGTATGCACAGTACCTTTTAAGATACTTTAGGGGCTGGAGAGATGGCTCAGAGGTTAAGAGCATTGGCTGTTCTTCCAGAAATGTGATGAGTTCCAATTCCCAGCAACCACATTGTGGCTAACAGCCATCTGTAGTGAAATCTGGCACCCTCTTCTGGCCTGCCGACATACAGACAGATACTGCATACATAATAAATAAATCTTAAAAATGTTAAAAAATTAAGAGAAAAAAGGTACTTTAGCCGGGTGTTGGTGGCACATGCCTTTAATCCCAGCACTTGGGAGGCAGAGGCAGGCGGATCTCTGTGAGTTCGAGGCCAGCCTGGTCTACAAAGCGAGTTCCTGGAGAGCCTCCAAAATAATACAGAGAAACCCTGTCTCGAAAAACCAAAAAAAAAAAAAAAAAAGATACTTTAAAGCAAGTAACCAGCACTCATGTCAAAGCTGGATATTGGGCCACCTGGGTTAGGGGCAGGGACAGGAGCAGGGGATGGTAGTGGTGTGTGTGTGTGTGTGTATGGAGGGGAGCAGAGACAGGCAGACCCTGGCTATCTGAAATAGTAAGCTTCAGGTTTAATGAAGAGACCCTCTCAAAGAGTGAGGGGAGAGCAGTGGAAGACAACACCTGATGCTCATCTCTGGCGTCAGTGCTCGCACTAATAAGCAAGTGTCCATGTGTTTACACATGCATACACCCCACCCCGATAGTTTAATGATACAGGAAGGCCATACAGCAAAGCATATATTTATTTATAGGAGGTGTACATGTTTATATATTGTGACTCACTTCGAAATGAATAGCCTATAAAATAAAACAGCACTAGCTTTGCTGAGATTTCATTTTGAATAAGGAAATTTATGCTTCACTTCTTAGATTAAACAAGTTGTAAGATTAGGCTACAGTCCTGCTGAGAGAAGTGTGGGCTGTTCAGGGCAGCTCTTGACGGTGACATTGGGGAGGCCTTAAGCAGGTGAGCAAGCGTGCGGAGGTTGGGCATAGAGATTGCAGGCAGAGGGAACATCAGCGCAGAAGTCTCCTGATGGGCGCTTGCTGCTGTGGTCAAGGCACAGTAGAAAGAGCAGTAGTACTTGAGAGAGAAAGAGGAGCAGGGCCAGGGCAGAGGTCCCTGTGGACCACTTTAATCCTTGGGCTGCCATTCTGCACTTAATGGGAACATCAGCTGTCAGAATCACACCTCTAGGTACAAAGACGTCTCTGGCCACTGTGTAGTTGTACTGCTGCTGGGAAGAGTACAAGCTAGCCGACTACTTTGGAGGTTTTTGTGGTAATCTGTGGACCAGGATGGGGCCTTGGGTTAGGTGGTTGGATTTGGATTTTGTGATTTAATGCACACCAAGAGAGGCAAGTTTTATTACCAGTTAAAACTAGCTCAAGGGAACTATAAACCAGTGTTGAGAATGCTTTTCTATCGGAATGTTGTATATGATGTATCTTTGAAATTCCTTAGCTTGGGAGTGGAACTAAGAAAGTCAAGGAAGTGACTTGGTGTGTTGTGAATTCTGCTGCTAATGCAGTGCTTCTCAACCTGTGGGTTGTGACCCCCCCCAGGGGTTGCATATTAGATAACCTGCATATCAGATATTTACAGTTCATAACAGTAGCAATATTACAGTTATGAAGAAGCAATGACATTTATGGTTGGGGTCACCACAACTGTATTAAAGGGTCACAGCATTAAGAAGGTTGAAAACCACAGTGCTAATGGAACAAGGAAGATTCTGTGACAGCAGCTGTGTAAATTTCTGATCTGTAATCTAATCTCATTTATTTAATGTAAAAGGTGTGTCTGTAGACTGTATGCTTGGATAGATAATATGCTGAATTCTGGCATTTAGTGTGATTGTGTTCAACTAGACCTGTTTAATACTAAATGTGAAATAGGTTGCGGCAGTAATCAGGAATGCAGTGGGTGCTATCTGCTGTTAAGGTAATCCATTAGCAACTTTGGCTGTGCTTGGCTGCCTTTCAGTGTTACACTTTCTGGTCTATTCAAAAGCTGTGTGTTAAATGACATCCATTCTACACTGGTTTCTTAAGGCCTTACAAACAGTGAGGTTGTATTATGAGTAAATATCTGTTTATTCCACATTAGTGATGGCTGTTATAGAGGTCATGCTTTGTCTTGGGTCTGTCCCCCAGCTTTGGAATGGATGTAGAGAAAGGCCTTGGGTAACATTCTTGAACTAGCCGAACTACACTGGCTGATATAAGTGTTTGACTCTGATGGCCAGTGTTCTTTGCCGCTTTAGCTAGAGAGAGACATTGAGTTAGCCCTGGTACTTTATGGAGGGGGTCTGTGATGCTTTGAAAGAAAATGATCCCCAAAGGGAGTGGTACTGTGTAGAGGTGTGGCCTTGTAGGATTGTGTGTGTGGCCTTGTGGGAGAAAGTGTGTCTGTCACCGCGTGGGCAGACTTTGAGGTCTTTTCCTCAAGCTTTACTCTGTGACAGTCACTCGACTTCTGTTGCCTCGAGACAGGACAGCAGAGCTCTCAGCACTGCATCCCCTGCACATGGCGCTCCCTGCCATGACGGTAACGGACCCAACCTCTGAAGCTGTCAAGTGTAATTAAATGTCTCCTTTATAAGAGTTGTCACGATCGTGGTGTCTTTGCACAGCAATAGAAACCTAGCTAAGACAGTATTCTAGATCATTAAATTGAAGTGATCCCCCTCACCTCCTCCTCTTCCGATTTCTTGTCTTTTCAGAGTTGGTGTGGGGAGTACAACTTGTAAGTAAGCTACCTATGGCACCTGCTCTTTGTAAAACATCAAGTCATGGTATTAGTTGTGGGTCCCCCAGAGTTTCTCTGTGTAACCACTTTGGCTTTCCTGGAACTTACTGTGTAGATCAGGCTGGCCTTGAACTCACAGAGATCCATCAGCCTCTGTTACTCCTCCCTCCCCAGTGCTGGGATTAAGGATGCCTGCCATGGTATTAACTTTTTGGGGTGGGGTTTTAGGGTTTTTAGAAGCTTCTTTCCTATAGTCATTAAAAGCCTGAGACTGAAGATTTAGAAGCCTCAGTAGCTTGCCTTATTAATCTGATGAACACTGTGACCTCTTTCCAGAAAAATACACATGCATATTCAATTAAAAAATTGATTTGTTGGGGGCTGGTGAGATGGCTCAGAGGTTAAGAGCACTGACTGCTCTTCCAGAGGTCCTGAGTTCAATTCCCAGCAACCACCTATAATGAGATCTGGTGCCCTCTTCTGGTGCACAGGCATACATGCAGATAGAACACTGAATACATAATAAATAAAATTTAAAAATTTGTCATATTTATTAAGTAACTAATGCCTGCCCTACATAGTTTATAGTGTTAAGACATACTAATGACCAAAGTAGGGAAGAGGGCGACAAAATGACTCAGCTTAAGGAGTTGACTTTGCAAGTTTGGCAACCTGAGTTTAATCCCTGGAATCCCTGAAAAGGTTTTGAGAAGCAAGTTCACAAAGTTGTTCTCTGTCCTCTACATGTGTACCACGGCACATGCATACCCACACACATAGCATATAGAAAATAGAATAAAAGCCTGTGATAAAATAGGGAATAAAACAGTAAATACTAGTAGAAAGCAAACATAAAACCTGAAACTTCGCTGTTTGGATCTTATTATATTCTGATGGAATTAGTAAGCAAAAAGCAATGAATGAGAATATTACCTAGTACATAGGAATTTGACTAATATTGTGGAAAAATAGAGCATATAAGAACATTTAGAAGTAGGAGAAGGGAAGTAGTTGCAGCTTAAACAGGCATCAGGAAAGCTCTTCTAGAAAGGGTCATATTTACCAAAAGGTGAAATGGTATGGGGCTTGGTCCTGTTCACTTACTGAAGATTGAGCACTTGAGGCAGAGGGAGCAGTCAATGAGGTCCTAAGGAACGCCAGAGAAGTCTGCACATTGCAGCAGAATGAGCAAGGCAAAGAACGTGATACCAGTTTCCAGGTACCACAGTGTTGCTGTCTCGATCTGGAGGCCAGGGTCTGAAATCCAAGTGTTTGCAGAGTTGGTTTTGTTTGGGGCTAGGGGAGGAGTCTGTTCTAACTAAGCTTCTCTCTGGCACACCTCCACTTTTGTCTTTCTGTCTCCTTTCAGGACATTTATTGTTATATTTATGGCTCACTACAGCCAAGGATATACTTGTCTTGACATAATTATACGTGCAAGGACAGCCTTTACAAAACAGGATACATTTATAGGAGTTCAGGGTCAGGACTCTTTTGGAGGATCAATATTCTAGTCTCTGTCATCTGACTTGTCACCTAAGATAAAAATATAGTAAGTTCTAGGAAGGTGGTAGGAGCTAGTAGCTTGGTTTTTGGTGTTCCATTAAAGGAACAGATATGCTATAATTTTAAAAGTAGACATAGGGAGAGGTTATAGGAGTAAAAACCATGTGAAGAATGGTTGTGGCACATGCCAGGTTGGTGGCAGTGTGGTTGCTGGGTGTTTGACTTCTGAATATTTTCAAAGCACAGTAATCATAATTTCTGATGGGTTTTCATGTAGGGTGGGGCAGGAGGAAAGTGGGGTCAAAGGTGAGTCACAAGTTGTTTTTTTTTTTTTTTTTTGAGACAAGGTTTCTCTGTGGCTTTGGAGGCTGTCCTGGAACTAGCTCTTGTAGACCAGGCGGCTCTCGAGCTCACAGAGATCCGCCTGTCTCTGCCTCCCCGAGTGCTGGGATTAAAGGTATGTGCCACCTCCCCCCGGCTGAATCACAAGTTTTGTATTTAGCTATTGCAGATCACAAACTGACCTGGCATGGACTGCCCTTAGATGCCCTTGAGTAGATTTTAATTTAAATTTTTAAATTTTTAAATTGAGTGGGATAGTGCACACTGTAGTTTGGGACCCTGAATCAGTATTCCCTTGAGCACAGGAGTCAAGTCTGGCCAACATAGTAAGACCATGTCCAAAACCCATAAAATTAAATAAATAAAGAAGGCTCACTTTTGAGGCCAGTCTGATGACACATTACATTTAACACTAATGACAGATACTCAGGTGGAGCTGAGTAGATATTAAAGAGAATCTGTAATTCAAATGAAAAACTTGTGGGAAAGGTGCAGTTGGAACTTAATGGCAAATGTCATTAAAATTGGGAATCACAGCATGTGTATGGAGATGTAAAAAACCAAGTCCTTGGGATATTAAAATCAACAATACAAATCAAGATGAGATTAGCAAAAGGTGGAAACCAAAAAATTGTAGATTGTAGTCAAAGCCATACAAAACATACATTTTCAAAGACTGCTGTATTAGGACAGATTTGGACAGAGAATTGGATTAATGGATTGTATATAGTGGTGTGTGGGACTCAGAGATGATCTTGGCTAGATTAATCTCAGTGGAATACTTGGACTAAGAACCTTATTGGGCTGGGGAGGCAGAGGCAGGTGGATCTCTGTGAGTTCAAGGCCAGCCTGTCTACAGAGTGAGTTCCAGGACAGCCAGGGTCACACAGAAACCCTTCCTGGGGAAGCAAGGGGGGAGGAGAGCAGAACCTCCCTGCAGTGGGTTAAAAGTGGATGCAGCTGTGAAGAGATTAGAGAGAAGGCCTTTCTTTTTAAACACAATAAACAACAGACACAGGCAGATCTGAGTTTGAGGCTAGCTTGGTCTGCTTAGCAAGTTCAAGACTAGCCCGGGCTGCATAGTGAGAAATTGTCTTAAAAAAAAAAGCATATCTGTGATAATTCTTTGAGACTTTTTTTTCTACACAGGAAGTATAATATATGTATATATATTTGTATCAGCATCTTATTATGTAGCCCTGGGAAATGGCATCACACTAGATATGTTTTTCAGTTACTCTGTTCAGTAAAATGGGAACATTAACATCTTTCAAGTCATTCAGTGCCCTTTCAGTATTGTAACGATACACACTACTCTGTTGTATGAGTTTGCTATACTTTGCTGGCAGAATTCAGTTGTCATTGAACATTTCTGACATCTGCTGTTTCCCTCACTCAGCTTTGTATTGTGTCTTTAAATTAACATGGTTTATAATGGCACATGGACGTGCTGAGAGCTGACAGCAGCGAAGGCTCATTTTATTCCTGACTTGACAGAGGTCGGGTTCAGCAGCATGCCTATGGCCACACACATTAGTAGTTACCTAATTTTAGGATTTGGGGAGTCCTTTCTTTTTTTTGCAGGGCAAGGGCAGAAGTTCACCAGGTTAGTCTGGGTCTCTGTGCTTCCTAGATCAGGTTTATATTGACCTTGCCTGATGCTTAACTGTTGGAACTCATTTCAACTTGTTTTTAGCAAGATAATCTTATTTTTCTTTCTAAAATAAAAAGTGACTGGCTTTTCATTTAGACTCTTCTCCACCCCAAATTAAGCATTAAACCATATAGAGCATTTCCATATTACGAGAATTAGGACAATGGCACAGTGCTTGTATTTTGTTGTGTGATGTCCTTGGGAGCTGTATATGTGTTTTGCAGAATGCTTTAGTTGAAAATATTTACACAGAAAATGAGTTTGTGGTATGAACACATTGGAATAACGGATTTGTCACCCCTAAAATAAATCTCAGTGTCTACAGTATCCAAGAACTCCTAAAAACTGATGCTAAAGATAGGCTTGGGTAGGAGAGATGACTACTGGGTTTTGTTTCTTGATTTTTTTTTTTTAAAACATACGACTTCTTCAGAGCACTTTTCTGGGATGACATTTGTTGTTTATTATTTTCATAGGCCTTCCCTATACATGATAGAAAGCAAGCTGTAGTCTTGTTTTCCATGGCACCCCAGTGCCTAGTGCTCAGTGAACAAAAATTATTAGATGAATGAAAGGCTTATTAGGAGTGTCCACTATCTATTATTTTTGAATTGACTGGGAGAGTGATTTTCTAGACACACAAAGGAAATGAAATGAAATGAAGCCATTATTTGGAATTTTTGTTGGTATATAAAGATAACCCAGAAGCCTCCTTTCCTCAGAATATGATTTCTCCCTCAGCCATCCCAATTCTTGTTTGTCCCTGAAATTATGTAGACCAGACTGGCCTGGAGCTCTCAGAGATTTGCCTGTCTCTGCCTCCTAAGTGATGGGTCCGAAAGGTACATAGTTTAAAAAAATATCTATTTTTATTTTTTACATACTGGTGTATTGTCTGCATGCATGTTTGTGCACCATGTGGGGACAGTACCTGTGGAGTGCCTGTGTGCACCATGTTTGGACAGGACAGTACCTGTGGAGTGCCTGTGTGCACCATGTGTGGACAGGACAGTACCTGTGGAGTGCCTGTGTGCACCATGTGTGGACAGGACAGTACCTGTGGAGTGCCTGTGTGCACCATGTGTGGACAGGACAGTACCTGTGGAGTGCTGTTGGAAATAGAGAACTGCCAAGTGGGTCCTGGGAACCAAATTGGGGCAGAGGTTATGCTCTGCAAGAACAGCAGGGGCTCTTAGTAGCTATCTTCGGCCCCTGTTTCCTAAGTGCAGTTTTTCTTCAGTGAGATGGTTTCTTTCTTCTGTGCCCAGCCTCATCTCCCAGCTGATGGGTTCAAATGAGCCTCCTATTTCAGACCTCACTAACAGCTAGGACTACAGACGTGTTACTGTGCCCTGTTGTCTAAATCTTGATTCTGATAGTGTAGTGCTTATTCTGGTGCTGCTTTGCAATATATAGGACAACACTGCAGTATAAATACAAGGTGAATGTTTTGCTTTAGCAGCGCACATACTAAAAACTGGATACATACATATATATATATCTATCTCATATTTATGATATATATGTGATTAGTATTGCTCCTGTGCAAAGATGACATGTAAATCATAAAGCATTAAAAAAATACAAGATGGACCTTAACTATGAACTGTATATGTAATTTTTGTTTTCTAGTAGCCACAGTAGAAAAAGATGAAAGAGCCAGACCTGCTGTAATCCTAGCACTCAGGAGGCAGAGGCAGAGGCAGAGGCAGAAAGATTAGGACTTCCAGAATATTCCTGACTATATGGCAAATTTGACACATGTGCTGTGGTGGTTTAATGAGAGTGGCTTCCAGAGGCTCACGCATTTGGATGCTTGGGCTCCCGTTGATGGAACGGTTTGGGAAGATTAGGAGTGTGGTCTTGCTGGAGGAGATCTGTATGTCATTGGGGGTGGACTTTGAGGTTTCAGAAGCCCATACATCCCCAGTGTCTTTTCTGCCTTGTGCCTGTGGATCAAGATGTGAGCTCTCAGCTACTGCTCTAGCACCATGCCTGCCTGCTGCCAAGTTCTTCACTATGATAGTCATGGACCATGAGTCCCAAATGAAGTCCTTTTTCTTTAAGTTGCCTTCATCATGGTGCTTTTAAAAATTTTTCTCCCAGAGCAATAGAAAAATAACTAAGATGTGCACCTCTCTGTCTCTGTCTCTGTCTCTCTGTCTCTGTCTCTGTCTGTCTGTCTCTCACGCGTGCACATACACCTAGTATGTCCAAAATATTATAACTTTAACTGTAGAATTAAAAACAATTAGGAACCATAAAGATCGGGCACTTCTAGGTTCTTCAGTAAAAATTTTTTGAGACTGGAGGCGGTAGAGAATATACACCTGCACTGTTATTTAATCACTTTAGGGGAAAAGAGCAGAAGCAGATATCGCCACATGTTAGCGTTTCAAACCTTAGTGACGGATGCATGCTATCTCAGCATCCTTCAACAGTTATCTGTATGTTGTGTTTCATGAAAAAAGAAAGGATATGTAAAGTTAATACCAAAAACTAAACTGTGAACAAAATAATTATTTGCTAAGTTATAAATGCTGAAGGAGACATTGTGCTTGTACGTCCATCCGTCTGTCCATCCATCCATTCTTCCACTTACTAGTGAGTTTCAGAAAAATGGCAAGTTATTTTCAGTATCTGCTTTGTGTGGATAAAATGTCATATGAAAGACACACCATCTGGATACAGTTTAATCCAGTTCTAGTTTATTGCCAAAAAATGGACTATTTCTTGAACATCTCTGTTTGGACAGATGTTTGATTTGTAGATTTTTAAATTGAGGTGTCAAATAGTAACAGTTTTGGAGTTTAAGAGTTTTAAAACCTTGTGGTAATTCAATCAACAGAATTCCTCTTTTATTATTTATTAGATACTGTATGAAAGGTGCAGACCAGATGTTCACTTGGTGTAAATAAGTTTTTTTTTCTTTTAAAGAAACAATTTCTTTTCCTTCGAAACCCTGTCTTTTTCTTACTTAATTTCTCAAGGTCCAAAGTAAATTCTTGCCAAAGCAAGCCATACAGTCTTGTTAACTCTTTTGCTTGATGCTTGCCAAATTTAAGGATTTTTTTTCTCTGGGACTGGAGAGATGCTCAGAAGTTAAGAGCACTGCCTGTTCTTCTAGAGGTCCTGAGTTCAATTCCCAGCAATCACCTGTAATGATATCTGGCGTCCTCTTCTGACCTGCAGACAGAACACTGTGTACATAATAAATAAATCCTAAAATACCTTTTTCTCATGTAGAAATAATTAGTTTGTGTGTTAGAGATAGATAGATAGACAGCCAGACAGAGGCTGTGCATGTGGAGGCCAGAAGTCAACCTTGAGTGTTGTTCCTCAGATGTCCACCTCTTTTTCTTTTTTCTTTTTTAATTAAAAAAATTTGTGTCTGAACATGGGTTTGTATGAGTGCAGTGTCAGTGAAGTGTAGAACAGGATGTTGGATTCCTTGGAACTGGAATTGATGATTTTGAGCCATCTTGTGTGGGTTCTGGGGGTTGATCTTGGGTCCTTTGAAAGAGCAGCGTTCTTAACTAGGGAACCATTGTTCCAGTGCACCCCCACCCCTGTCCCCTGATTTTTTGAGACGAGACAACTCACTGGTCCTTGGATTTACAGGTTTGGCTAGACTGGCTAGGAAGCCCAGGGATCTGCCTGACTCTGATTCCCAAGCGCTATAATTTGTGTTGTACCATACTGAGTTCTTATTTTTTTTTTTTAAAAAAAGATTTATTTATTTATTATGAATACAACATCCTGCTTCCATGTCTGTCAGCAAGCCAGGAGAGGGCATCAGATCTCATTACAGATGGTTGTGAGCCACCATGTGGTTGCTGGGAATTGAACTCAGGACCCCTGGAAGAGCAGTCAGTGTTCTTAACCTCTGAGCCATCTCTCCAGCCCCCCATACTGAGTTTTTTAATCATCATCATCATTGTTACTGTTTTGATTTTTCGAGACAAGGTTTCTCTGTGTAGCCCTGGCTGTCCTGGAACTCACTCTGTAGCAGGATGGCTTCGAACTCACAGCGATCCTCCTGTTTTTGCCTTCCAAATGCTGGAATTAAAGGCGTGCACCACCAACACTTGCTTCAAGTTTTTCATTTTTGGTCCTCATGTTTACACAGCAAGTAGAGACTGATTGATCTCCCCAGCCCCTGAGATGACTTTATTTTTAACCTCTCCAATTCTTACATAATGTTTGTTGATACCTCACATGGTGAACTATGACTATTCAGCACTTGTTTATTGTGGTAGTTACTTTTGTGTTGCTGTGACAACAGTGCCTGTTAGTAGCAAGGGAGGAAAGGTTTTTTTTTTTTTGAATTTTTTGTTTGTTTGTTTTTTGACTCATTCGCTATGGTTGGGTGTGTGTCGAGGCAGCATAGATCATGGTGGAAGCAGAGAGTGTGGAGAGTGTGGGAGGAGGGAGGGAAAGGAGTAACTGTTAAAGGCCTGCCTCTAGTGACTGGCTTTGGTCAGTTAGACCTACCTCCTGGAGTTTCTACAGTCTCCCCAAAGAATACCTCCAGCTGGGGAACAAGTTCAAAACATAAGCCGGTTTGATAATTCAGAGTTAAACGGTAGCAGTATTACAGTTTATAATGATCAGGTCAGGGCGATTAACACTTCCATTCCTCAGACACAGATCATTTCTATATTTGGGGAACTCTGGGCTCCTCTTCTTATTTTGTAGCTATAAATTGGAAGGTTTTCTGTCTCTGTTGTGCTATTGAATACTAGCCCTAGTTTTTATCCTGTCTATTGAGCTTTGTTACTTGAAGTTTGGTATTTAATATTGAAATCCTTAAGAATCTTCAAAAAAATTTAATGCTGGGCAGAAATGGTGCACGCCTTTAATCCCAGCATTCGGGAGACAGAGGCAGGTGGGTCTCCATGAGTTTGAGGACAGCCAGGGCTACGCAGAGGAAACCCTGTCTCAAAAAATAACCAACCAAACAAACAAAAAAATTAAGAAGATTTGTTTATTACTTAATGTGTATGAGTGTTTTGCCAGTATGTGAGTATGTACACCACAGTGTGCCTAGTATCCATAGGGTCAGAAAAGGGTGTGGGATTCCCTGGGACTGGAGTTACAGACACTTGGGAGATGCTGTGAGAGTGCTAGGAATCGGACCTGGGTTCTTTGGAGAAGCAGCCACTGCTTTTAACTGCTGCCAACTCTACAGCTCCTCTCTGTTTCTGTATCCATTTCGCAACCCTTATCTCTCTTCTCTTCTCCTCTTTTTGTCTAGCAATCACTACTCTACTTTTGTAAGATTGGCTTCTTTGGTATCCATAAATCAGTGTGAACATGCTACATTTGTCTTTCTGTGCTTGGTTTATTGCACTTAATATAGTCTAATAATTTCCTAGTTCCATCTATGTTGTTGCAGATGACAGAATTACAATGTTTTAATGGCTAAATAGCATTCCATTATGTATGTGTATCACATTTTCTTTATCTGTCATCTGTCGTGGGCTGAGCCATGTGTTGACTCTTGAGGATAGTGGTGAAATAAACGAGAGCAGTCATCTTTCTTCCACCTCTGAGACCAGGCCTTGCTCTGTAGCCCAGGCTGGCCTGGGAACCTTGACGTGTGCACCCATTCCCACCACCAATAGTGTATTAAAACGCACCATTTTATCACATGCTTGTGATTTCCATATAACTGCCTGTTCTTCACAATGCAAGGACGGTTACTTCCTAAGTAAGAGGAGGAATGTAAAGACATAGCTTGTATAATATAGTAAGGTTTAAATGAATACCTGTGCCATTGTTATGGGGTGGCATTTCCATTTAGATGCAGTTTTGTCCAAAATACTTGGTGCTTCTATGGAGTGTGGAAAATGTGTGTTTGTGTTCTTGAGAAAGAAAAGGCCGAATGGGCTGGTGAGATGGCTCAGTGGTTAAGAGCACTGGCTGCTCTTCCAGAGGTCCTGAGTTCAATACTCAGAAACCACATGGTGGCTCCCAACCATCTATAATGAGATCTGGCGCCCTCTTCTGGAATAAAGGAGCACATGCAGATAGAGCACTCATATACATAACATAATAAAGTCTGAAAGAAGAAAAGGCCAAATGATCCATGGCAATGTTGTCTGTCCTGGGTCAGGTACTGCACTCTGTGACAGCACTATACTTAGGCATCACGACGACATCTGTGGCAGGAGTTTTGTCTTCCTTACAGATGAAGACACTGTTTGCAAAACAATATTGATGTGAACATCTGTCTTCATTTCTCTTGGGTGTATACCTACAAGGGAAATTGTAGGTTTGTGCCAGGACTCTGCATTAGCATTTTGAGGAGCTGCCAAGCTGATTTTCTTTTTCTTTTTTTCTTTTTTGGTTTTTCGAGACAGGGTTTCTCTGTATTGTTTTGGCGACTGACCTGGAACTCGCTCTGTAGACCAGGCTGGCCTCGAACTCACAGAGATCCGCCTGCTTCTACCTCCCGAGTGCTGGGATTAAAGGCGTGTGTCACCAACGCCCGGCCAAACTGATTTTCAAAATGACGTACACCGTTGACACAGATTAGCTTCACCTAGCAAGAGAGGGTCTCAGTTGAGGAATCGCCTCGATCACATTGGCCTATGTGCGTCTGTGCGGCTTTTCTTGGTTAATGATTGATGTGGCTCATTCCTCTGTGAGTGATGCCACTCCTGGACTAAGAAAGCAAGCTATAGAAAACAAGCCAGTCAGCAGCACTCCTCAGTGTCTCTGCTTATGCTCCTCTTCCTAGTTCCTGCCTTGACTTTCTTGAATGATGCACTACGAGTAGAAGCCAAATAAACTAACCTCCTTTCTCTCCCAAGTTTCTGTCAGCGTGTTTTTTTTTTTTTTGTTTGTTTGGTTTTTTTTGTTTTTGTTTTTGTTTTACGAGACTGGGTTTCTCTGTATTGTTTTGGAGGCTGTCGGTCCAGCCTGGCCTCGAACTCACAGAGATCCGCCTGCCTCTGCCTCCCCAGTGCTGGGATTAAAGGCGTGCGCCACCACCGCCCGGCTAAAGTATAGTCCAAGCTGGCCTCGAACTCAAGATCCTCCTGCCTCTGCCTCCTTCAGCAAATCCTACCTGTGTGCGCCACCACGACCGGAGTCTGTCAGCGTTTTATCACAACAAAGAGCAGACCAGGGCAGTTGTGCTGCAGCTCTTTCTCCTTCCCCCACATCCTCTAACACTTGTTGCTGTCTGTCCTGGGTGTGAAGGGGGCCTTGTTGGAGTTCTGATTCATTTTCTTCTCATGATGTTGCAAATTTGTGTTTTCTTGTCCTTGTTGGCTCATTGTTATCTTCTTTTGAGGCTTTTGATATTTTATTTATTTTTTACTTACTGAATTATTCTGTATTACTGAGATATTCAGGACCTCTTGGAATTAAGGCAACAGACACTGTGTAAGCAGATTAAATGACTAAGATGCACAATGCGCATTTGTTTCTTTGGCACGCTGTAATTCGTCTGGTTTGTGCTTGCTAGGACAGTTCATTCTCATTGTGATGACACTGGAACAGCAGCAGTATCAACCAATTGGGAAAGAAAGAAAGTTCACTCTCTGGGCCAAAACCCCAAGCAGCTGTTGGGAGCAAGAGGGCGACCAAAACTGAGGAGAACAGGTTCATGCATTGTTATCCAAGATGGGCTTCCCTGCTATGTGCTTGGTCTCCCGGGCTGGGCTGCTGACCACCAGGCCAGTGCTTTCATCCAGGCTAGAAAACTGCATGGTTGCCCCTAAGTATGAGTCCACAATTGACCCTAGTAAGCCAGCCAGACCTCCAAAGGCAACAATGGGCCACTGTGGAGCAGAGATCTCTAAGTCACTCACAAACACCAACTGTGTGAGGAAGTAGGCCAGGCCCATAAAGGTACCACCGAGGAGACTGGAGGTGCGTCCCACCACTGTGACTCCTCCGTTGGTCCCTTCCTTATACTCTGAATCTAGACGCGTCTTCACTTCCCCTTTCCATTTAGTGAGTTTAGAAGATGAAAGGAAAAACATCAGCAAAGAGGTAAAAAAGCTGAAATTTGCAATGGTTAATATAAATCCAACCACCAGCCCTCCTAAAGCCCCACTGTGATCTAGACTTTTCTTTTTAAAGCCATTACAGACAATCATAACAGGAACAACAATGGAGAACAGCCAACGCCAAGGAGAAACAGGCCGCAAGCTACCATAATAGGTGCTAGCGGTCATTGACATAATCCAGAATGCTAGGGAAATGCACATGATCAGGCTCAATACTACGATATTAGTAATCATCTTTATGTATTTTTTGTATGTATTGTCGTCAAGATCTGTCATGGAAAATAAAGCTACGAGCACCTGGAACCAGAGCAGCTCTGGCGAGCGCCCCAGAGTCGGTCCTGTGCTGCCCTGGGGCCGAGTTCTACCTGGCCGGGGCCAAGACCCGGCAGCTCCAGCCTCTTCGCATCAGGCCACGTGCGCGCATCGAGGCTTTTGATATTTTTAAGAATACAAATCTGATTTTATTTTTCACTTGGTAAAATGTTACTCACTACTTAGCCTGACCAACTCCTCCTCATTTTTCGGGCTTCATTTTTGCTGGGGTTTGAAAGTGTACAAAAATACTCATGTGTTCAAGATTTGTTCTTTCTTTAGCCTTTGGTCATGGGGTGGGTAGAATTTTAGGAGGTGGGGTCTAGTTAATCACTGGGAACGTGCCTGGGAGAGTAGTGTTGGGACACTAGCCCCCTCTTTTGTCTCTGCCCCTAGTCTCTGTAAAGTGAACTGCCTTTTGTGGTGCACACTCACCATGGTGTGCTGTGTGCCACGAAACTGAACCCAGCCAACCTTTCCTCTCTAAGGTCTGTTGTTTCCTCACGTGATGGAAAATTGACTGACACAGTTTAGACGTGATTTCCTTCAGGAGCCGTCCTGGAAGTCCCGTGATTACCATCTGTTTCACTGTAGCGATATTGTTGTCTCCGCTTCCTGCCAGACTGCACAGTCACAGGGTCCATGGTTGACTACAGGAATACATAGATGACTGTTGATTTAAAACAGCACCAAACACATTTCACTTTAAAACAATTCTCTATGAGGTTTAATTGCTCCTGCGGCAGTGTTGGCTAACTTTTGATCCTTCTGGTTTTCCTGATGGTGCTTGTTCAGCAGTTTACAAAGAGCCACCATTTCCCCCACCCTCCCCAAGATAGGGTTTTTATGTAACAACCCTGACTGTCATGGAACTAGCTTTATAGACCAGGCTGGCCTCCAACTCACAGATCTGCCTTCTTCTGCCTCCAGAGTGCTGGGATTAAAGGCGTGTACTGCTACCTCTTGGCTAATCTTAATTAAAAAAAAAAGTTACATTTACTGGGCTAGACAGATAACTTAGAGGTTAAGAGCACTGGCTGCTCTTCAGAGGTCCTGAGTTCAATTCCCAGCAACCACATGGTGGCTCAAACCATCTGTAATGAGATCTAGTGCCCTCTTCTGACCTGAGTGCATATATGCAGGCAGAACATTGTATGCATAATAAACAAATACATCTTTAAAAAATTACATTTACTAACTGGGTGTTGGTGAATCACGCCTTTAATCCCAGCACTTGGGAGGCAGAGGCAGGTGGATCCCTGTGAATTCCAGGCCAGTCCGGTCTACAGAGTGAGTTCCAGGACTGGCCTCAAAGCGATACAGAGAAATCCTGTCTCAAACCCCCTCCCCCCAAGTTACAGTTACTTATTTTGCATATATATGTGTATGTGTGTGGATACATACACTATGATTTATATGGAGGGCAGAGGAAAACTTAACAGGAGTTGGTTCTCATCTCTTTTGGAGATTCTAGGAATTGAACTCAGATTGTCAGAGTTGGATAAGCCATTTCTGGGGCCCTGCTCTGAATCTTGAAAGTTGATTGTTGGGATAGGTGCTTGTATGTACATGTGAAAATTGTTGAGCAAAGGGTTGCTTTGTAGGATGCTATCAGAAGTCACAGGGCAGCTGGAGAGGGCTCAGCAACCAGTTAACAGCACAAGTTAGTCTTGCAGAGGACCTGGATTTGGTTCCCAGCACCCACCTGGTGGCTCACAACTGTCCGTATATCTGGTTCTAGGGGATCTGCCCCCCTCTTCCGACGTCCCAGGACACAGAGCATGCTCATACTTCATGTACATATATATTCAGGTTAAACATTCATGTACATAAATAAATCTAAAAAAACAAAACCCAAAGTTGTAGATGGGAGACTGGGTGAAAGGCCATATGAGCCTAACCTTTCTAATGGGTAGTGGAAATGAGTTGCAACAGACAGGAGATACTGTAAAGGTAAAATTCAATTGAATTTGATAGTTGTCAGAGCAATTGTTACCCTTGCCTGGGGCCATTTAGCTTGGGTATAAGAAATGCCATTAACTACTTGGGAATACAAGAAGAGATGTTGATTTTTAGAAATGAATTATGAGCACAATTTTCTTTCTTTGCATGCACGTGTTGCATACATGGGCATGAGTGTGCAAGTGTGTGTGCTTGTGCATGTCCCATGTTTGGGGCCAGAAGAATCCTTTAGGTGTCTTCTGTCATTCTCTGTGTGTTAACCTTGAGACACGATCTGTCACTGACCTGTAAGCTCACTGCTTTGGCTAGGCTGACCAGCCAGTGAATTTTTGGGATCTGCCTGTCCAGTACGGGGATTACGGGCACATGCAGACATGCCTCATTTTTTATTTTTGTAATGGGGATTCAAGCTTAGGATCTCATGCTTGCACAGTAAGTATTTTTATTCACTAAGGCATCTTTTCCAAGTCCAAACATGAGTTTTCATTGAGATATCTGAGTGAGTTTGTTATTAGATGGATACATTTAAGTGGCTCTGCAAAGAAGTCAAAGATACAGAGAGAATGAAGCTAGTTGAAACTTGTGCCTGCCAGTAAGGGTTTGTGAACTGTGTGCATGCAGGACTTCAGGGAGGCCAGAAGATGGCATCAGATTCCATGGAACTAGGGTTGCAGGTGATTGCAAGCCACCTCGTGGGGGTGCTCCTACTTAACTGCTGAGCCATCTTTCCAGCTGCATTTATTTTTCTTTTTTGAGAATGTGATTCCTGAAAACCTTTTTAAGGCAGGATTTCTCTGTGTAGTCTTGACTGTCCTAGAACTTATTTTGTAGATCAGGCTGGCCTTGAATGCATAGCTATCCACCTGGGATTAAAGGGGCGTGCCACTACTACTGGTCTGAAAATTTTGGTTTTGTGTCGAGTGTTTGAGAAGAAAGGATGTCATAGGATTCTGATTTTTCTGAGCTTTTATTTTTCTTTGGGGTTCTTGCAGTTAGCTTCTCATTTGGAGGGATAATAAAACAGAGAGATTGGCTTTTAACCCTTGAGTACCGTGTCACCATCTTTTTTTCTGCTTCAGTTGTTTTTTGTCTATAGAAGAGATAACACTTACCTTCTGGAGAGCTTTATAAATTGCCGAGTTAAGACATGGCAGTGATTTTTACACATGCTCCATAATTCATAGCTGACATTACCACTTAGGTTCTTGCTGGCTCCACTGCTTCTCTTCTTTTTGGTTTGTGAGACAGGTTCTCCACATTGCCCTGTCTGCCCTGCAGACCAGGCTGACCTTGTACTCACAGACATCTGCCTGCCTCTTATTCTGAAGTGTAACGTTAACTTTAATAGCTTCCTTACATAAAGGGGTTCTGCTTTAATGTGTCAGAAAGATGTAATAATTGATTTTAAAATACTAATTTTATTTTATTTTTCTGAAGGGAAAATATAATACTTCTTGCTTTGTTTGACCCTTGTGCTAAATATATTTTTGGTAGTGTCTTGATGCCCGGGTGAAAGGATAGCTTGTCTAACATAGGGGCAACTTTGGCTTCAAAATAAAGGGAGCTGGACGTGGTTGCGCACACCTTTATTCCCAGCACTTGGGAGGCAGGCTGATTCTTGTGAGTTTGAGGCCAGCATGGTCTACAAGCAATTCATTTTTTATTTCTCCTTTAGTAAAGAATCATTTCCCTAAAGTTAACCTGAGGAAACTCCACTGCAAGTTATTCTTCCCTGCTCCCAACTGTGTGAGTTCACCACACAGCAGCTGCTCTAACTTACATCTTAGGTGTTTACTAAAGGTCCATGTGTTAGAGACTTGCTTGGTCCTTAGCTTGTGGCACTTTTGAAAAGAAGTGGCCTTACTGACAGGCTTTAGGTCTTTGAGGGCCTGACCTCAAAGGAGGTGTGATTTTGGCAGCCCAGCTTTTCAGCATCCTATAAAGATAAAAGACTTATTTTGACTCAAGTCAAGGCTGGTCTTCTTTCCTCTGGTTCCCAACTCCTGGGATTATGGGTCCTTACCACCGTGTCCTGATTGTGTGCTCTTTTGTTCAAAGGCGAGTCCTTCCCCATCTGTCTCCTCTACTAGTGCTTTTGGAAATTAGCAAAGAAAACTCAGGAGGCTTTCCAATGAGGGAGCCATTCTCCCACTTCCATGCCTACTAAAACTGTAACAACATTTTCAATGCAGAATTAATAGAAGTGAACATCTTTTCTTAATGTTATGCTAATTTTTTTTTTTTTTTTGATTTTTCAAGACAGGGGTTCTCTGTGGCTTTGGAGGCTGTCCTGGAACTAGCTCTTATAGACCAGGCTGGTCTCGAACTCACAAAGATCCACCTGTCTCTGCCTCCCAAGTGCTGGGATTAAAGGCGTGCGCCACCAACGCCTGGCTAATTTTTCTTTTTTTAAAAAAAGATTTATTTATTTATTATGAATATAACATTCTGCCTCCATTTATGTCTGCAGGCCAGAAGAGGGCACCAGATCTCATTACAGATGGTTGTGAGCCACCATGTGGTTGTTGGGAATTGAACTCAGGATCTCTGGAAGAGATCTTAACCTCTGAGCCATCTCTCCAGCCCCCTATACTAATTTTTCTTAAAGTTACATTGATCCTTAACTTCACAGAGTACTTTCAGAAAGATATAGTAGGACAGCAACACAGACTGATACTTTAGAGAGAATATTAGTGATGAGCCTGTGGTGGCGCACACCTTCAATCTCAGCCCTTGGGAGGCAGAGGCAGGCGGATAGCTGAGAGGCGGGGTTCCACAACAGCCAGGGTATACAGAGAAACCATGTCTCGAGAAAACAAGACAAAACAAAAATGTTTTTGTAGTATCTGTTAATTATACAGTAGTGTTCATTATACATTAATACATGTAAGTAGTGTATTCTGATCATATTCACCTGTTACCCTCTCTCATTCTTTTCCACTCTCCCAATCACCATCTTTACAGCTAGCCTTCCTTCTGCTTTCATGTTTTTTCTATCTTTTTAAAACTTATTTTTATCTTACCTGCACTGATGTTTTGCCTGCATGCGTTATCTGTGTGAGGATGCTGGGTCCCATGTAGTTGGGGTTATAGACCTTGTGAGCTCCCATGGAGGTGCTGGAAATGGACCCCAGGTCCTCTTGGAAAGCAGTGTGCTCTTTACCACTGAGCCATCTCTCCAGTCCTACAGGGCTACTTCCCTTCCCCGCCTTCTTTTTTGAATCATGACCTCTCTATGTAGTCCTGACTATCCTGGAACTCAGTATGTAGATCAGGCTGGCTTCAAATTCACAATGACTCTCCTGCTTCTGCCCCCTCAGTTCTGAGGTTAAAGGTAGTACCACCAAACCCAGCTCCTTGTTTTCTTAACATTCCCCACAAGTGAATGAAGCCCAAAGCAAAGATGCTCTCACTTGCATGAGCCCCTTGTGGTCATTTTGTTTTGTTTTTTTCGAGACAGGGTTTCTCTGTATTGTTTTGGAGCCTGTCCTGGAACTCGCTCGGTAGACCAGGCTTGGTCTCGAACTCACAGCCATCCACCTGTCTCTGCCTCCTGAGTGCTGGGATTAAAGGTGTGTGCCACCACCACCCAGCATCTTTTTTTTTTTAAATCTACCCTTGAAGTATGCATTCCAGATTGTATAAAAATCAGATTCCACAAAACTTGCCTTTTCTACAATTAGGAAATGAAAAACAAAAATACATGTAAAGTTTTAGTTTTGTGTTTAAGGTAAAATGGGAATAAAAATAGAATATTGAATGGGTTTGTGTGTAATGTCAGATTTAATTTATTGTGATAACCATCAGTGGTGCACCAGATGTGTTGACTGTATTTAGCTTCATATTAAATTAAGCACAGCCAGTGGCCTGCAAAGTCCATCTGTACAGCTGACAAAGGAAGCTCTAAAACCTCCTTTTATGTTTGTTAGTGTTACCACTGCTGTTACCTTTTCTTGCCATGATATTTGAGCTTTAAATCGCTCATGTGGAGGTGAGTCTTTGTAAATCAGCCGTGCCAAATAAAGAGGCTTTTATTTCAATAGATAATCAGTTTTTATCTTTGGTTACTGATAAAGCAATGGAAACAATTTAAATGAATAAGATCAGTTAGAGGTTTGTTGAAGCCTGTAATCCAGAGAGAGGGAACTGTTATACACACGTAACAGTTAAGCATGCTGTCTGGTAAGATTCTTCTCTACCTGCTGTGTATGTGTGTTTGTGTGTGTCACAGATAAGTATATGAAAACATTTAACCTATTGATTTTTGTCATAGAAATATGTCATGGAGCTAAAATCCTTTACTTTATTTAAGCCACTCCATGTCGTTGGAGTGCTTTGTATGGACACTTCTTGACCCCACTTTATCAGCATCATCAGGAGCCATGGGCTCCTTTCCCTGGGGTGACGGACAGTAAAACATCCTTCTCTGTGTTCTCAGTAAGAGGATCCTTTAAGATGGCAGACCTTGCAGCTCACACAGCCTCCTCCGCCGTGTGCCTACCCCCCTAGGACAGCATTTAAACATCCCCGGAATGAGACCTGTAAAGCTTGGTTCATGCCAGAACAAATACCTTGAAATTTTTATCATAATGTTGCTTTTTAAAGTCCTAAATGTCCTCTATTCAAAATGAAATTCTTTTGTATTAACCTTCTTTTAGATGCTAGCTTTTACCAGACTGCAGAATTGCCTGATTTGACTTTCTAATGTAACTGTAATGAATCTTCTGGGAAGCCTAACGATTGAGCACACACTCTGCAACTCCATTGTACAATATTCAGTCAGCACTGTCAGATGTTGGCTGATTAAAAAAGAAAAAGGAATTGTGGGAGGAAGTGCAAAGTGGCCCCCCCCCCCCATTAAGGCTTAAAACCAAGCATGTTCTCTGGGGGATTCTGTCCTTTTAGACGGTATGATGTGCAGTTAACCCTTGATTAGATGTCTTCAGTAAGACCTTAATAAAAACAGAAGATGGGTGGAGGAGGTGTCTGCTATGGAAAGCAGGGATTAGGGCACATGATCACATTCTGCTTTGACACATTTATTCTGAAATGTGCTTGGGAGAAACAAAACTGGCTCATTTGCACGAGCAGACATACTACTCTGTATTATGCTCGAGTGCCCAGCAGTGTCAAATATTTACTCGTCAGTCAGTGTGGCACCTACATGTAGAAGAGCTCAAATGTTTAATGGTGAGATATGTGTGTCACCAAGACACTTGGGCTCTCACTGAACAGCCAGAGCATCAAGAGAAATGTAAGTACTTTATACCAGGTATTTGTAATTGTAGCAGCATGTGTTTGGCTTGTCTGTGTAAAAGAAATTGAATACCAGAATTTAGTAATTAAGGATTTATTAGTTAAAACCAAATGTTGTAATGAGCCAGATGCTGCAGCATTAAAACAGCCATTTTCATTAGCCTTTTTAAATATGAGAGAATTTAATTTAAATTTTGGAATGTCTTGACTTTGATGAGTAAACGTTTTAAAATCTTTTAAAATTCACCATGTAAAAGATAGATTTCTCTTAATTTCAGCCAAAAAAAAAAACTTCATAGAAATAACAGAAGAGTTAAGTGAATTAAAACCCATAATTTAGCTGGGCGTTGGTGGTGCACGCCTTTAATCCCAGCACTTGGGAGGCAGAGGCAGGTGGATCTCTGTGAGTTTGAGACCAGCCTGGTTTACAAGAGCTACTTCCAGGACAGCCTCCAAAGCCTCAGAGAAACCCTGTCTTCAAAAACCAAAAACCAAAACCTATAACTTGTAAAAATCTGAATTTCTTGTTTTGAATACTATTAGTAATCTTAACTGGCCCATGAAAATAAGTGACTGCAAAAATATGCAGAATATGTAGAATTAATTTTGCTTTTGACTGAGAAAGGTGTAAATCACTCAGATAGAAGAGGCAGTATGAAGGGGGATGAGAAAGGGTGTTTTTGTTGTTCTTCCCCTTTTATCACAAGGATGCATCCTTAATAATAGCTTGAGTGGTTTGATGAAACGGCGGAAGCAAATTCCCAGAAGAGGGAGATGATCGTGGAGAGCCTTCTCCTATGAATCATTTACACAGTCTCTTGCTGAAGCACAACTTGCATTTTTAATGGAAGATGATTGCATTTCATAAACAGACCTTTAAAAATTAAAATAATATTGAGCCTTCCTCATTTAGGCCTATTAAAATAATATGCTATAGATCTCTTTCTAATAGCCCGGGACAGATTATTATTATTTTTAAACAATATGCAGTAATAGTTTCTAATCAAGTTTCCTTAAGTAAGATTTTGAGTAAAATATATTGGAAAGTATTTTTTTGTAACCGTGAAAGCAAAATAATATGTAGTGACTTGGTTTATACTCTACTCTTTGTAATTTATTTTTTATGTGTATGTTTGTGTCAGTACCCATGTATGCCCTCAGAGGCCAGAAGATGGTGCCAGAGACCCTGGTGTTGAAGTTCCAGGCAAGTTGTGAACCTTCTCACCTTGGGTCCTGGGAACTGAACACAGGTCTCTGCAAGATCAGCTGAGCAGTCTGTCTCTCCCTGTTTGGTACTTTAAGCTATTGTCTGTGTAAAAGGTCTGGGTTTTTTTTTCTTTCTTCCCTTTGATCCCATAAGTTTGCTATAAAGGAAATGAGTTTTACTTGAAATAGCGAGTGTGGAGTAGGAAAGGGGAGCAGCTCGGTTTCAGGAAACCGGCTCACTGTCAGGGCTTTGGCTTTGCACCTCTCCCATTACTGTCAGCTTGCCAACGCTCTTACTCTAAGTATGTGTTGTTGCCTTGGACTTTCTGAATTTCTGCTCTTCAGGTGTGTGCCACTTGATAGACTTCTGTCACCCTGAGTAGTTAGCTCTTGGAAGGATCCTGGAAATCACATAATTTATTTCTTCCACGTGTCTCATAGCTAGGAGACAATGTGAAATGTTGTCCCCCCCTTTTGTTTTTGTTTTTATTCCTTGAGAAAAAACTACAAAAACTTCTAGGTAGCAAGAATGAAATAAGGGGCCTAGAGAGCTGGCTCAGCAGTAAGAGCACTGGCTGTTTTTTTCAGAGGCCCTGGATTTCATACTAGCACCCACCCACACAGCTGCTCACCCATCTCTAGCTACAGTCCCGGGGGGGGGGGAGGGGTGATCCCCTCTTCTGATTTCTGTAGATACCAGGCATGTATTTGGTGCATAGACACGATGTAGGCAAAACATCCATACACATGAAGCAAATTTAAATAAAATAAAAAGAAACTAAAGCTGTCAAATCTAGGCATGTTGGTTCGGACCTTTACTCTCCGTCCACATGAAGCTGAGGCGGGGTGGGGCAGCAATGGTTCGGTGAGTAAGGGCACGTGCCACCCTTATAGTCTGGGTTCTGCCACTTGAACCTGCATAGAGGTGAAGGAGTTGTCCTCTGACCTCCAAATGAGTGCTGTGGTGTTCAAGGTGGCCCTGCATTATGTACACACACAGATTTAACTGTTTTTTTTTTTTTTTCTTTAAAGAAAAAGTTAAATTTAAGGGTTAGCTTCATACTTTTCTTTGAAGAGCAGCGCAGCATCCAGTCAGAGCGGAGTCCGGGTCTGCTTGCAGGTGCTAGGTCACTCTGTCTTCTTCACACACAGGTGACAGTAATGGTGCTTCCTGCTACTCTAGGCTGGGTCATGCTGTAGAAATAAGAGCTATGCAAATTTTACCTGTTATTATTTCAAGCTAGTCTTCTTAGACCATCCTTTAAGAAAGTTCTTGGGAGAGTGGTGCCACAAGGGTGTGAAGACCACGGGGACAGACGGTGTTTCAGGTCTGTGGTTTCTTTTGCTTCTGAGCTTGGTATCAAGCTGTTAATGTAACTAGATGATGCTAATCATTAGTATCCCCCATGCCCCCTTCCTTTAAATGAAAGAACTCCTACAGATTTAGTGTGAAAATATGAAATGTAAAGGAAGTGGTTTTTCTGAGGTTGTCTGTACGATCAACACAGTCTCTGTGCATTACACAATCATGCACAGTCTACATTTGGTGGTATTGAGGGACCATCAGAGCAACACTACCAGGGTGGTTATTTATAAACTTTGAAAAAATGGAATTTCCTCTTGTGTGTTTTATCAGAGAGGTCTCTTAAGTCCAGTAGCACAGACTTACTTCCTCTAAGAATACTGTTCTTGTTACCATAGGTGGTTCTGTATCCTGACATAAAATAACTTGATGTTTAAAAACATTGTCCCCCCCCCCTCCTTTTTTTTTTTCAGGACAGGGGTTCTCTGTGGCTTTGGAGGCTGTCCTGGAACTTGCTCTGGCGACCAGGCCGGCCTCAAACTCACAGAGATCCAACTGCCTCTGCCTCCCGAATGCTGGGATTAAAGGCGTGCGCCACCAACGCCCAGCTGTCCCCCCCTTTTTTTTTTAGAAAGTTGAATTCCTTGTGGTCAGGCCGAACTTGTTTAACTGTATGTAGTGGCTGTAGGTAGGAGTAAGTACTGCAGAAAAACCAGGACCAGAGACTCGATCCTGCAGATGCCACTAGAAGAGCTCTGACCATGTCTGGTTTAATTCTTAAAATGCAAAACCCAGTGGAGCCTGTTCTCTTCAACCATTAGAGAGGAGAGATTCATTTCTCCAGGAACAGTGCTGGCTTTAGAGGTAGTTAGGAAATGAACGAATATGGTTCAGGGGTCCTCCATATTCCTGTTCTTCCATCAGATCGAAGGATCTCTGTATGCAGGTGGTTTGTTGCCACACACCTGCTAGGTGCTCGCGTCAAATGCTCTGTGCAGTGGCTGTGTCTCTCTAGTGCCCAGAGTTGAAGGCTTAGGTATTCAGTGCTCTAGCTCTCAGCCATCACTTGACCTAGTGGAGGACCTTTGAGGGTATACTCCAGGGTCACTGTATTTAATAAATCACTGTGGGCATCTGTACAACAGACTGAGTGTGCAAGCACCAGACCCCCCCCTTTTTTTTATTCGAGACAGGGTTTCTCTGTATTGTTTTGGAGCTGTCCTAGAACTTGCTCTGTAGACCAGGCTGGCCTCGAACTCACAGAGATCCACCTGCCTCTGCCTCCCAAATGCTGGGATTAAAGGCTGGCACACTCCTTTAATCCCAGCACTTGAGATGCAGAGGCAGGTGTATCTCTTCAGTTAGGGCTATCCTGTTCTATGTAGTAAGTTCCAAGACAGCCAGGACTGTGTAGAGAGCCCCATCTTAAGAAAACAAAATAAATAATGCCATGATTGAAGTAGATGTCCTTGCTTTTCTTTGTAACAGATGAGGAAACCTAGATGGCACACTGTGTCAGTTGGAAGCCACAGCCCAAGAACTGACTCTGTAGCTACCTTTCAGTGTGTATATAGATTCACTTGGTAGAGTTCAGGTAGGTGAGCTGAAATGCCAGTGGTGGGGCCATGTCCTTGTTGAGGACATTACGAGACTCTGGGACATGAAGAGAGACACAGAGGTTTGCCTTTTTCCTCTTGAGTTAGGCCCACATTGCTTCAAAATCAGCCTTTCACAATTGACCTGTGTTTCCATGTATTGATTTTGGCAGCAAAGTTGGCTGAAAAGGTAAAAGCCCAACAACCTTAAGGTTGACCCTTTAATCAGTGTTAGACTTCTAAAAGTTATCCTCTGGACTTCCCCCTCACACACTGGTGTATCCAGCCTCACTCATACAAACACCATATATGCACGTAATAGTTGCTAAATTAAAAAAATTAAAATGAATACATTTCAGAGTATGAAAGAAAAATAATTTTTGTAGTGATGACACCACTTTTCCTAGTCTGCAATTAAGTATTTAGTTTTTCTTTATCAGAAATTCTGAAATAGAACAAGCCATCCCTTCTGAGTGCCAGAGCACTCTGCCCAGATAGCTTCTTGTGACGAGATTCAATTCTTATTATTTGGCCCTTCAAAATTACCTTTTCTGCCATTAATGGTGATGTGAGCCTTTAATCCCAATACTTGGGAGTTAGAGGCAGACATCTCTGTGTTCAAGGCCAGCCTGATCTACATAGTGAGTTCTAGGACAGCCAGAGCTATATAATGAGACCCTGTCTCCAAAAAACCAAACAACTCTCCCCCTCCTTCCCTCTCTCTTCTGTTCTTCCTGTTATCTTACTGTGCAGCCCTGGCTGACTTGGAACTTGCTGTGTAGACCAGGATAGCCTCAAATTTATCTTTTTGCCTTAAATCTTTATTTTAGGATGTCTAGAAATCAGACCTCATATTTGTGACTTTTTTAGTTTATATGCAAAGGGGGCATTAAAGATCCTGTTGGAAAAAAATTGAAACTTTGCAGATGTAAATGGTTCATTAGTGTTTAGTATGCTGCTGATTTTACTTTTATTTTTTTATTTTATGGAACTTTACACATTCGTGCAATGAAATATATCTGCCCCCAATTCCTCTCTTCAACTCCCATCAACACTCCTGTTGCTCCCCTCTTTTAATATCATGTTGTCTCTCCCCCTCCCCCAAGCACTAAGTGCAGTTAGTGCTGCCTATGTGCATATGGGGATGGCTGGGGCCCTTCATTGGAGCTCTGGAAACTATCAACTGGCCTGGTTCTTTGTCCCCAGCTACGAATCAGCAGGGCAGCTCATCAAGGTGGGAGAAGGTCTGAGCTCCCCTGCTGCTATGCTGGGCTCTGGCTTGACCGTGTGCCAGGCCTTTGTGTGAGTTCATGATTGCAGTAGCCACATTGTAGTAGCCATGCGGTAGCCGTGCAGTAGCCGTGCCAAGTTCAGAAGACAAGTGCTTCAGAGAGACTCCTCCTCTTCCTGCGGCTCTTGCATCCTTTCCTCCTCCTTTCAACTTGGTGAGGTGGTGTTAAAATAGATGTCCCATTTGGAGCTGGACATTCATTCTTATTCTTATAGCACTTGGAGTAATGATGCATCTCACTGTGGCCTGCCCTCCACTGCAAAGAGAACTTTCTCCGACCAAGGTTGAGAGCAGCCCAGGTGTTGGTAGTGGGAACTAGGCACTCTTGGGGAGTTTGGTAAGACTTTATTTTATTTTTTGACAACAAAACATTCTTTGGTAATCTTCCTTTTATTTAATGATTGGTTATGGGTGCTGTGTCTGTGGCTGTTTCCTTTACAAATCATGGTAGACACCCTAGAAAAGATCTGCCCTTATAAGACACAGTCTTTTACATAGTCCAGTTTGTGTTCGGTTATCATTTAAAATGTTTGCTATTTTCTTTTTCCTGTCTCCTGTGCTAATACTGCTTTTCAGGATAAACATATTTTTACAAACAGTCTTCATCAAGAGCCAAAAGATTTGAATGTAGCATTTACTTAATTATATTATACATGTACTTGGGAATGGGAACATGTATATGCATATATTAATCAGAAGCATTTAAATACACTTTTGAGAAATACTGATTAAAATTATTATTGTCCTTTTTTGGGAAATGTCTGTATAGTGGAAAAACCTTGTTGATAATTAGTATGACATTTTCTTAGTGTATTTTTGTCTCCCCTGTGCAGCTTCTGACCATTACAGAAGATCCAGAGTCTAGCCCTCTTAGGGAATTCCCTGGGGGCCTGGCTTTGATGTGTTGTGTTGCTACAGCTACAGTGATCTGAAGGGAGCTGGGCACAACTGAGCTGTCTCCACCACCAGGCCTGCAGCTGCTGCACTTGTCCTCAGCAGCTTATAACAGGGACACTTGGGTGCTCACTGTCCACTGCACTTGAGCTCTCGTGCTCCAGGATCGCGGGGCTCCGTTCCTAAATAACAATGTCTGCCTGTAGCATTTTAAGGCGTTGGTAGTAAATGGGATCCCACCAATAGGGGAAACTATATCTTTGTTATAATTCTGGTTGATTGTTTTGTTTTGTTTTGTTTTTTTCTTCCCGAGACAGTGTTTCTCTGTATAACAGTTCTGGCTGCCCTGGAACTTTTTCTGTAGATCGGGTTGGTCTAGAACTCACAGAGATCCAGAACTCACAGAGATTCGCCTGCCCCTGCCTCCTGGGTGCTGGGATTAAAAGGCCACCAATGCCTGGCTCTAATTCTGGCTTTAAAGGCACTGCTGGTATGTGCTATAAAATTTTTTTGTTTGATTGTTTTTTGGTTTTTCACGACAAAGGTTTCTCTGTGTAACATCCCTGGCTGTCCTGGAATTTGCTCTGTAGACCAGGTTGGCCTCCAACTCACAGAGATTCGCCTGCCTCCGTCTCCCGGGTGTTGGGATTGACAGTGTGTGCTACCACTACCTGGCAAAATCTGTCATGTTTAATGTGGGTTAGTCAGTGATAAGAGTATGATTGTATCTGGTAAATAGAAAATGATTTATGGCAGAGTGGAACGGTGTTTCAGAGACGGTACAGGACTGCACAGTCAGAGCTAGACAGCATGCCAGGGTATCGGTATCATTTGTTTATGGCCACTGAGTCCCTAAGAAATGATGGTTCTTCCTGTTTTGAAACCTGATTGAAAACTGGATTCTCCTTTGCTCGCCTCTCCCTTCTTATTTTTGGGAGGAATGAGTCTGTTGAAGGCACAAATGAGAGCATTTTCATATTTAGTAGTTCTGAAAGGGAGTCGACTAAGTTTTCATGGAGACTTATAAAAAGATACAACATAAAGTCTTATCCCTGTAATTTCAGTAGAGCAGGAAGGTCATTGGTTGAAGCCAGCCTGGGCTGCATAGTGAGGCCCTGTCTTAGTACAGACAAAAATAATTTAATCTGCCAGTGTTGTTCTGGAAAGATGTCGGTGCTATACTTCCCCTAGGTACTCTAGAAAGAGCTGAAATAGAAGTTCTTTGTAGAAGTTAACAGCTGTCTCCAAAGTGTCAGAAACTCAACTCTTTTTTTTTTTTTTTTTTTGGTTTTTGGAGACAGGGTTTCTCTGTGGCTTTGGAGGCTGTCCTGGAACTCTGTAGACCAGGCTGACCTCGAACTCACAGAGATCCACCTGCCTCTGTCTCCCGAGTGCTGGGATTAAAGGCGTGCGCCACCAACGCCCGGCTCAGAAACTAAACTCTTTGTTCACAATTATTAGCTTCCTTTTGACCCCTCTGTGAAATTTGCCAGAAGGAAGGACACAGTGACAGAATGTTTAGAAGGCTGAGTGAGGAGGAGTATGGAGTCATGTGGTTCTGATGCCGTGACAGGCAGAGGCACAGAGGGGCAGCGGCTTGCTTGAAAGGAAGGGCATAAAGATGTGAACCTAGTTAGGTCCATTCCTCAGTTCAAGCCTTTAGCTTTGGTCTGAGTGGAATAGAAGGTGCTGAAAGACCTTAAGTAAATTCCTGTGTGGCTGTTGTTTTTGACACTCAGTAGCTGTACTGATGAGAGGCAGCAAGTTAAATACACACACTGTACCACTCTGACCCTCACCTTCATCTTCTCTGACAGCACCCATTCATTCAGCAAATCCCCATTGACAACAGTTCTAGAAGGATAGCCACCTCAGCTTGTTTTTTGTCGTTCTGTAGTCTGTTTGCACAGGAGGCAGGATATGAACGCTTTTCAGAACTGCAGATCACACCACCCTCTAAAGTTCTTTGTTTCTCATCCCATTTGTAGCACAATCTAGATTTGTTGCTATGGCCACAGGCTAGCTCTGGCTCTTGTAAGTTTCTCAGAGAACCTCTGGCCAGTGCCCACCCAGCTCTCGGCTGCAGTTACATTGGTGATGTTGTGTTGTCTGAGGAACTGACAAACCAAAGCTGGATTCAGGGCACTGCTTGTGGCCGTCTGCCTGGAGTCCTTCACCATTGGGCTCTTGATGAGGTTTTTCTGTCTGATGATCTGGACTTCATTTCAGTCTTAGTCTGCAGGTAAGCTCTCCCAGGCCACAAGTTAAAGAGAAACTGTTACCCTGTGTTGCTGTGTCTGGTTTATCTTCTTCTGTTCTATTGCTTGCTCATGCTCCAACAATATATGTCACCCACAGCTGTAAATTCCATCAAATAGTAGCTTCAGTTGAATTCTGGTACCAGGAAAAGTTCCTAGAACATACTAAGCTCCTAAAAAAGCCAAATGAATGAGCTGGTAGTGATGGCTGTATAACTCTGTCACAGTCAGCCACAGTAGCGAGGCTGTTAATGAGTTTGGAGCTCTGGGTCTGGGCTTTTAATCCTGATATGACTTTCTGTGTGACTTTGGATGTGTTCCTTAAATTCCTTCGTCTCTTACCCTTGTCTGCAAACTCTGGTGGTAGTAGCTGCTATTCTGTTCACTTTGTGAATGGAGGTGATGCTTAAAGGAATAGAAGATTAAATGTTGGAAAGCAAGAAAAACTACCTGGCACCCTTCGTATATTGATACACATTGCCAATATTATCATTGTCATTTCTTTCTTTCCTGACCAGAATTAGAAAACCGATTAGAGAACCATTTGTTATCTGGGCAGTTGGTGACACACGCCTTTAATCCCAGCACTAAGGAGGCAGAGGCAGGTGGATCTTTGAGTTCCAGGCCAGCCTGGTCTACAGAGTGAGTTCCAGGACAGCCAGGGCTGTTACATAGTAACCCCCCCCCCTTGGCATGCATGCATGCATTCATTCATTCATTCATTGGAGAGATGGCTCAGCAATTAAGAGTGATTATAGAGGACCCAAGTTTGGTGCCCAGCAGCCAAATCAGGTAAATTTCTTTCTTCTTCTTCTTCTTCTTCTTCTTCTTCTTCTTCTTCTTCTTCTTCTTCTTCTTCTTCTTCTTCTTCTTCTTCTTCTTCTTCTTCTTCTCCTCCTCCTCCTCCTCCTCCTCCTCCTCCTCCTCCTCCTCCTCCTCCTCCTCCTCCTCCTCCTCCTCCTCCTCCTCCTCCTCCTCCTCCTCCTCCTCCTCCTCCTCCTCCTCCTCCTCCTCCTCCTCCTCCTCCTCTCTTTTTTTTTTTTTTTTTTTCTTTTGGTTTTTCAAGACAGGGTTTCTCTAGTAGCCTTGGCTGTCCTGGCACTCACTCTGTAGACTGGGCTGGCCTCAAACTCACAGAGATCCACTTGCTTCTGCCTCCCAAGTACTGTGCACCACCAACACCAGGCATGGAAATGTTTACAAAATTTTTTATGTGTGTGGGTGTTTTGACTGCATGTATGTCTGTTCCTAGCATGTGTGCAGTGCCCACTGAGGTCAGGAAAGGGTGTTGAAACCCTGGGAACTGGAGTTACAGATAACTCTGAGCCACCACGTGGGTGCTGTAAATGAATCTTGGCCCTCTGGAAGAGCAAGTGCTCTTAAACATTGAACCATAAACACCCTAGCCCCTGAAACCATACAAATTAAAAAAAGAAGGAAAAAAAGACATTGGACCTGTCCAGTCTCTTGATAAGCCTAAGTGTGAGTGATCATATTGAATTATCTGCTGCATCATTCATTTCTTCCTTCCTATGAACCCACATCATTTCATCTCCTGGAGTTTAGGAATAGTGGAGACAGATGTCATAAACATGGCGTTCTTCTAAGTGTTCTGTCTGGAGAAGTCTGGGGTCTTGCTCTGGAGTAGGTGTTGGCGATCTGTAAGTAATAGCCACAGCAGGTGTTTTTGTAGACTCTGCAGACTGATACAGTCTCAATTCCGTTATTGTGGGAAAGCAAACGTGTATGGAAACTATAGAAGCCAGTATACGGGGCTTTGTTCCAGTAAAACTTCTATTTCACAAACCCAGGCTGCATCTCTTGACCTGTGGCCCACGTTTTCTAGCTCTCCGTGGGCTCCTCACTTCTGCAGCCCTTCTGCTGTGTTGGAACCCCAAGATTACTTTTGTCTGGCTGCTTTCAAAGGTGATAATAGACATTAGGTGTGAGGCATTGGTTTGGTTTCCTGTTTGGAATATGCTGTTTTGGACATTGAATATAAAGGTCTGGCCCCTTCATGGTTTGGGCAAATTGATTTTCTTATTTTCCTTCCCAAAAAGATTTATTTGGGACACTGGCAAGAGCATCAAGATGGCTGTTCAATAACAAGAACACAGCCAGTAGCAGTGATGCTGATTAAAAGAAATTTTTTTCTTTTGATGGGAGTGACAAATCTAGATTAAAACAAACCCTGGTTACTTACTGTGACAAGCAAACCAGCAGTACTGCCTGTGGTTTATATTAGTGAGTATCTTTTGATAAGCTCTTCTGTGTAAGGAATCAGTCTCAGGCTGTCTGTTAGAGATGCTGTCAAGTTACTAGGTTGATAGGACGATTGCAGTTTACTTACTTGCAGCTCTTACCAGGTTGCTTGTTGCATGTGCAGGGAGAGTGGGTATTTGAGTGCGTGGTTTACCACAGGTCTTGGTTGCCATGGCTTCTTACTAGCTCATCAAGATCCCTGTGGGGAACTCTGGTTGCCTGGCAGGAAGGAAAAGCAGGAGCTATGAGGAGCTGCAAGACTTGAGTCTTCCTTGGGGAGTGTGGGCTGCTGACTGAGGGGTGTGTGTGTGAGAGAGCAGGGAGGGGAGGCGAGGGGAGAGGGGAGAGAGACATTGATTTTGCTTGGCAGAAATCCTGGCCCTGTGAGTTAATATATGCTCCAAGTAGTCTTTGTTTTATGGATATCTTCAGTTTGATCTGTTTTAAAACTTTTTTTTAAAGGGAAATCCAAGTTAGGAAATTTTGTTTGGATGCACAATTCCTTTCTCTTTTGGGAAATAGCTTTGACCTTTAATATTAGTGAGTAATTGAAATATTGTAAGCTTTAATAACAACTATTCCTAATCCATTAAAAAGGTCAGCCTACAATATTAGAATACTGAACACTTGTGTAATTAGGAGAGTTTTATAATTAGAATTTAATTGTTTCATGGCTAAAGGTATCAGAAAGAGGCTCTAGAGGGCAGTGCAGCTCAGCATGTTCCTTTTTTTTGGCTCTTAAAACTAATCCAAGTATTGCTTTGGAAAAATAATCTAGATGTTCTGAATTCTTCACTCCCACATGGTTTTTGGGTTTTATAGAAATGTAAGTTTTGGAAAGAAGAGATCTGGTTTGGCATAGAAAGCTTTGCTGGATAATACATCATAATTATTTGACCCCAGGGAATATCTTTGCTTAGTTTAAAACATACTGGCTTATAAAACTGGAATTATTACTGCTTCAACTAACTCGAGCTGAGTTTGCTTTTCAGGTATTTATGGAACAGTAAGCTGAAGGGAGGTTGAGCTTGTGTTTGCAAACCATTTTAAGTAGGAGTGGTGATATTTTATTCATGATCTAACAAATAAAGCTTGCCTGAAGATCAGAGTGCAAAGCTAGCCACCCTAGTTAGCCATAGAGGCCAGGCAGTGGTGGCACACACCTTTAATCTCAGCACTCAGGAGACAGATGCAGACGGATCTCTGTGAGTTCAAAGCTACCCTGGCTACAGGAAATTGACCCAGTCTAAAAGAGAAACAGAGCTCACACAAAGGTGATCCTAGCACTTGGAGCGATGCCCCTTTAATCTCAGGTGGATACCCATGTTTTTTTTTTTTTTTTTGTTATTATTTTCTTTTTATTGGCAGTATTAGGGATTGAAGCGGAGGCCTTGCAGCATGCTAGGCACATGTTTGAAGCACTTAATTTTATCTTGGGACAGTCATGCTAAATTGCTCAAACTTACTTTGAGCTTAGCATACAGTCTAGGTTGTCCTCAAACTTGTGGTCCTGCTCCCCCCCCCCTTTTTTTAATGAATGAACCTGCTCCCTTGTATTTCTGACTCATTTATGAATTAGTCATCAAGTCTGCCTGAAAACTCTCTCTCCCTCCCTCCCTCCCTCCCTCCCTCCCTCCCTCCCTCCCTCCCTCCGTCTCTGTCTCTGTCTCTGTCTCTGTCTCTGTCTCTCTCTCTCTCTCTCTCTCTCTCTCTCTCTCTCTCTCTCTCTCTCTCTCTCTCTCTCTCTCCCCCCCTTCCTCCCTTTTGTGTGTCCCACCCTCATGTCCCATTCCCCTATTCATATTTCCTTGGGGGTGAAAAGGGAAGTTAACTGAAGGCTTTGGAGAAAGGAAGTTGCATAATATCTATAAATAGAAACCTTTCATGAAAAGGGTATGTAGTAAATATGGATCTCTGTGAGTTTGAGGCCAGCCTGGTCTACAGAGCGAGTTCCAGGACAGCCTCCAAAGCCACACAGAGAAACCTGGTCTCAAAAACAAAGAAAAGAAAAGAACTTTATTTTATATGCACGAATGTTTTGTCTGTATGTCTCTATGTATACCATTTACATGCCTGGTACCCAAAGAGGTTAGAAGAGTACAGCAGACTCCCTGGAACTAGAGTTAAGAATGGTTGTGAGCTGTAGAGAGAAGCCTTTTGCTTGTCTGCTGCTTTGGTGTTTCCCCACCAGTCGCCTGGGCTCTGCCGCGTTGTAGTCCCCAAATAGCACACAAGACGCTGTATTAATTATGAAACTGTTGGCCTTGTTTGTTTCTTACTGGCTAGCTCTGACTTAAGTATTTAACCCATCTAAGTATTTCTCTTACCGGATGGACATCTTACTTCTTTGGCGGGCTACATCTTGACTCCCGGTGTTTCTCCTACCCAGAGTCCACCTATCTTGGCCAACAGTGCTTTATTGACATATACACAGGACTTCCGCATCAGTGAGCTTCCTTGTGGGTGCTTAGAATCAAATAGAGGCCCTCTGCAAGTGCTCTTAGGCACTTAGCCATCTCTCCAGCTCCCTTCAACCTTGCCTTTAACATGCAAAAGCTGCCAAGCAAATAAGTAAGTGAACAGGGAACTTTACCTATGACCACTGACATTTGAATTTCCTGTGTCATAGAATATTTGTTTTTTTAATCCCCTCTTCCAGCCGTTTGTAATATACAGAAACCATCCTAGATTATAGACTGTGCCTAAGCAGGCAGTGGGCTAATTTTGAGCTATGGACTGTATTTTGCCAACTTCTGAGTTTTTTTTTTAACCCAGAGGTGACAACTTCAGCTTATGCATATAAATAGGATTGATTTTGTTACTATAAAGAATAAGTGTACTTATTAGTATGATAGATTATATAAATGTTGTAATTTCTTATTTGTATGGTGCTCAGGATCAAATCCAGGGCCTTTTGACTGGACTGGTTATGCCCTTTCTGCCTCTGAGTGTATCTCCAGCTAGGGATAGTTTCTAATGGTAACTTTGGGTTTACATATAGAATACTTCTGGGTAGTAACATGATTAAAGCTGGTTTTTCTGGGGCTTGAGAGAGTGGTTACAAGCACGGTCTTTTCTTCCAGAGGACCCAGCTTCTGTGCCCAGCACCCACACGGTGGCTCACAACTGAGTCTGACATTATCCTCTGCCTTCACAGGCACCAGGTGTGCAGTTCATAGATATACATTTAGTCAAAACACCCATATACATTGCAAAGTAAAATAGTAAGAAAAATTAATGAAACATAAAGCTGCTTTTCTGTGTCAGACTGGAAACTTGGCAGGGGCTTAGAGCAGACTGTCTGATTACAAGTTGAGTACATCACAACTATGCCAGTTGGTTCTGCATTAGCTCCTCATTGCAGGGAAGGTGGCTTCCTCCCTGGGTTAGCCATGGTTTCTGTCCTGGCCGTTTGGGCAGTGTAATATCAGTCACTCAGATAATAGTGGTCACTCAGAGCTAGAAAGCAGGTTTCCTCACGTATTCATGTGTTCTTTGCAATAAAGCCCTTTTATCTCAAAGAGCCAAACTGTCTTATATAGGAAGGGTTACTTTCCTTCCCGTGTTTAAGCTTAAAACACAGCCTACTTGTTGGCACTAAGTACTTCACAAATTGCCTCTACTTAACAGTAGTCAATTTCTTTATTTAAATAACTGTTCCTTCTGTTGATTCTGGCTATGACAAAAATCAGTTCCTATGGTATAGTCTGAATTAATTGAGCTTGAAGTCATTAGGCCTATGAAAATAGTTTAATCAAAGGTGAACTCTTTAAGGCCTTTTTAGGTAGTATCATGGAACAGACTTAAGTGGGGGTGGACTGGTTGGTGCTTAGTACTTCCTACCCACTTCTCATTTTCTACTCCTACTTTGATGGCTCCCTTATCTCCCTCCTTAGGTTGCACCTGTGTTCTTCTTAGGAAGGCGTAGGGTTGGGGTCGTGGCACTGAGTCTGTACACTTCATAGTGAGCTGCAGGCAGTGCCATTACCACCCTCTTCTTGGGAAAAGCCTTTTCAGGCCCTGAATCATTTGTTCAGGGTCTTTTCTAACACAAGGGTGTGTTGGGGCTAAGTTGTTAAGTTTTCGTCCTCCAAGTTCTTTTGCAGTTGTATTTGTTGCTCTCCTCCATTTTGATAGTAGTTCTGGCATGCAGAGCCAGCTTTAGCCCTGGCTGTGCAGTTAAGTGGCCTCACTCACATATAGGGTATTGTCCTGTGTGTGAAATGCTTTAAAGATTTACCATTTGTGTGTATGAGCAGTTGCCTCCTCCACGAGTCTCTGAGCAGCATGTGTGTGCAGGTGCAAGCAGGAAGCAAGCGGATGTTGAATCCCTGGAACTGGGTTTACAGGTGCCTGTGAGCTGACATGTGGGTGCTGGGTGCCAACCCGGTTCTCTTTAGGAGGAGCCAGTGCTCTTGACCAGTGAGCCATCTCTCCAGCCCCAGATGTAAAGTTCTTACACAGCGTATCTTCATGGGCCGTTTTCTCTTATGGGTCGTTTTCTCGTCCCTCTAATGTACATCTCTGCCCAAATCTCCCCTCTGTACAGTGTTTGTCTTTGCAGTGTGACACACCCCAGTGACCTCATCTTAGCTAATTACAGCTGTAATGATCACTTCCAAATAAAGAAGTGTTCTAAGGCACTTGAGGCCCAGCTTCTCATAGACTTCTTCTTGTCTCCTGCTTCTGCTTACCTGGAACCATATCAGATTTTGCTTCACTGTCTTTTTTTTTTTTTTTTTTTTTTAAACCAAATCTCAATTCTGTTGCTTCTCTCTTCCTGTTTAAAACATCAGTTGTTGGGGCTGGTAAGATAGCTCAGTGGTTAAGAGCACTGACAGTTCTTCCAGAGTACTGTGTGGAATTCCCAGCACCCACTTGGCAGTTTACACCCGCTAACTCCAGTTCCAGGGGGATTGATGCTCTCTTGTGGCTTCTGTGGGCATCAGTCACAGACGTGGTGCACAGGCATACATGCAAGCAAAACATACATATAAAATTTAAAAAGTTATATTATTTTAAAAACTTAACTGCTTTGTCAACTGTGAGGTGATAACGATACTATAAGTAGTATTTATTGAGTGCTAACCATGCCCCAGATGTATCTGCTTAAAAATCATAAAGCCAAGGAGGGCAGCTGAAGGCCTGTAAGCAGACCTTGTCACGACCTCAGAAAGCATCAGTCCCTTCCTTCCTTCCCTCCCTCCCTCTCTTCCTCCCTCCCTCCCTCCCTCCCTCCCTCCCTCCCTCCCTCCCTCCCTCCCTCCCTCCCTCCCTCTCCCTCCCTTCCTCTCCCTCCCTCCTTCTCCCTTTCCCTCCCCCTCCCTCTCTCCCTCTCCCCCTCTCCCTTTCCCTCTCCCCCTCTCTCTCCTTTTCCCTCTCCCTCCCTCCCCTCCCCCTCCCCCTCCCCTCCCCCTCTCCTTCTCCCTGGATGCTCACACCTCTAATCCCAGCAGAGGCACGCTGATCTCTGTGAGTTCAAAGCCAGCCTGGTCTACAAGAGCTAGTTCCAGGACAGGCTCCAAAGCTACACAGAGAAACCCTGACTCGAAAACCAAAAAACCAAAAAGATCTTACCCACTTAAGCAATCTTGTTGTCCACAAATAATTCTTTTTTTAAAAGCAGAGACAATCAGCTTGGAGAAATGGTTCAGTGCTTACGAGCGTTTGTTGCTCTTCTAGTTTTAGAGTGTCAGATACCTCCTTCTGTTCTTCACTGGCATCAGGTGTACAAAGTGGTGCACGGACATACAGATATACAGTCCACCCCCCCTCTATAAATCGTATGTATGTTTTTTGTCATGTTAGAACTAACTGAGAGGTCAGCAAATAATGCTATGTGAAAATACTGGGTTCTGTTCACTGGGGTGCTGCTGGCTTAGTGTGCCAGAGACTCTGAGAATGTCCTTTGTTCCCCCACTCTCCACATAGCAAGTATCGAAGTATAAATAGCCTTACTTTATTCTAGATTCTGTAAATTTTTATATTCACTATGATATTGAACACTGGGTTGACATCATAAGGAAGGAAGTTTTTATTTTAAGAGGGTATCTCATGTAATCCAGGGTGGCTTCTTCCTCAAGTGCTGGGGTTGCAGGTGTGTGCCACCACAATCAGAGCAGTGCAGGGAATTTTTCATTGCTGTTACGAACTGACCTTTCTAGACGGCTGTGGTCCTGAGATCAGGTCTCGTGTAGTTCAGCTGGTCCCAAACTCATGTTTTCTGCCTCAGCTATCCACTGCACATGCCCAGCATCAGCTCCCCTTTTGGTCAGATTTTTCTGCTCTCTATCGGAATTAAGGGTGGGCATTGAAGAGTCTCAGTTGGTTTTGAGTATAGCATCTGTGTTCCTCATGTTCCACAATAAGGCAAGTTTTTGTTAACATCTCACTGTCAGGACTTTGGTGGAGTTTCCAAGGAAGGGCTAACTGAATGCCTTCACACTTAAAGCTGGCTCATCTCTGAATCAGAGAGTCATAATCGAGAGTTTGTAGCACTGATCAGTTGCCTGGAATTGTAGATGGACATGCCTAGGACTGTCTGTTTTCCTAATGGACTATCATGCAGGTTGGCAAGTATTTATCCTTGTCCTGTTGATAGGATAGTTTCTCAAGTGAAGCAACAATGGCTTCAAACTGCTCCATTTCATCAAAATGTTGTATTTGCTGGATTTTGCAATTTGTAGATTTATGGTATTTAACGTATGTTGCTAGTTGAGGAACAAGCCAGGTGGTTCAGTCTTGTGGCCCTCCTGCCCACCACCCACAGTATATGTGTTCTGGTTGTGCAGGACTGCAGTGCATGACTTAATGGTGATTTGCTCTTAGAGTCTTTTTGAAAAGGAAAGAGGAATAAGTTTGTGTGTGTGTGTGTATGTGTGTACCTGTGGAAATCACCTTCCAACCTGTTTGAGACATATGTCTGTTTTTCTGCTGTCTATACCAGGTTAGTTGGACTGCGAGCTTCTGGGAATTCTCTTGTCTCTGCTTCCCATCTCTGTAGGAGTGCTGGAATTGTAGAGGCATATTGGGATTACAGAGACTCACCACACATTCATTTATATACACAGCCATTTATATTGCTTTTGGGGATTTGAAATCCCATTCTCTGCCGGGGATGCAAGCACTTTTACCCATTGAGCCATTTCCTTTAAAAAAAATCCTTCAATTTATTTATTTATTGCCATCATCATGTTTGTGTATCATATTTATGTGCTGTTGCAGGTGTGTGGCAGTCAGAAGACAATTTTGGGTGTCATTTTACATGGGTTGTAGTGCAATGGGTTTCAGGTCATCTCCCCTCCACACCAAGTTATTGCCACAGACTGTGGTATATTGATGGACACAGGTGTTTAGAAAAGGAATGACACTGTCTAGTTTTATGTCAACTTTGATACCAGTTAGAGTCATCAGAGATGAAGGAACCTTTACTGGAAAAATGATTCACATGATCGCTGTAGACAAGTCTGTAGGGCATTTTCTCATTTAATGATTAATGGGAGAGGAGTCAACCCATTGTGGGTGGAGTCATCCCTTGACTGGTAGTCCTGGATTCTATAAGGAGGCAGGCTGAGCAAACCAGTAAGCAGCACTCCTCCATGACCTCTGCATCAGTTCCTACGTTGACTCCTGCCCTGACTCCTTCAGTGATTTGGAAGCGTGAGCTTTCCTCCCCTGCTCACACCCCAAGTTGCTTTGGTCATGGTGCTTCATCATAGCAGTAGTCACTCTAACCAAGACAGGAACCAAACTGTAAACGTACATATTCTTAACCATTGAGTCATCTCTTCCTCGGTAATGGAGATCAAACCTAGGACCACCCAGGTAAACCCTAGACCTCATCCCATGATGGCCTTAAGTTCATGGCAGTAAATTGGCTCAAACTTCAGTGTGCTGAATTTCAGGCAAGGTCTATCTTTTTTTTGGTTTTGTTTTGTTTTGTTTTTTCCTCAAGACAGGGTTTCTCTGTATTGTTTTGGAGGCTGTCCTGAAACTTGCTCTGTAGATCAGGATGGCCTCAAACTCAGAGATCCGCCTGCCTCTGCCTCCTGAGTGCTGGGATTAAAGGCGTGTGCCAATAACGCCTGGCAAGGTCTATCATGTTTAATGTAATAGCTCAATTGTAATACAGATTTATTAAATAACATCAAATATATGCTAACATATTTGCAATTTGGTAGCACCAAGTCCTCGAAGGTTGAAAACATTTTGAAGGAATTGATGATTTCCATATCATTTGTAGAATTTGCTTTATTCTAGGCATTTTCAAAAATAGTAGATGAGAATTTTTACTTCAGGAAAGTTTTTGATTTTTGATTTGGAATTTTTATGTTATTAATATACATTGAATTTAGCCAGTTGATATATAGTACAATGCTTTGGAGCTGACTATTGTCATAGAAAAGTCCTTCTAGTAGAGATAAAGCAGATGCAGATGTGACACCAAGTCACCAAATCCTGTTGGCCTTGAGCTGGTGCCTCTTTTACCTGAAGAGCTTTTAAGAGTTTCTTTTGGGCCACATGGTGGCACACGCCTTAAATCCCAGCACTCAGGAGGCAGAGGCAGAGGCAGAGGCAGGAGGATCTCTGAATTTGAGGCCAGCCTGGTCTACAGAGTGAGTTCCAGGACAGCCTCCAAAGCTATCCAGAGAAACCCTGTCTTGGAAAAGTTCTTTGGGCAGAAAACCCTCAAGAGTCTTACAGTTTTCTTCTCCTATATCTTTGCTCTTGTGTTCAGTCCTGCAGGGAAGCCCTGTCCAGGGGTTAGGAAGACTTCTCTGTTGCTCTCATTGTCTGAATGCGGGGTTCACCACCCACCTGGTACATTTCCGGGCAGAAAGTGCAAGTGATGCTCCTCCATCATGACTCACTGCATTATTTGATCATTTCTTAATCTATGCGTTGTATCTCGATAATTTTTACTTTCCACTCCTACCCATAATTACTCCCAAGCCCACCTGGCACTTTGAAACTTAAATTTTAATTTTTTTTAGGTTTCATATATTTTATACATTAACGTACACATCTTTCTGGTCTGTTCATGCAAGTATTCTATAGAAACACTCTACAATAGCTTGCAAAGTATGCACAGACCCTTTTTAAGAGTGGGTTGCTAACACTGTATTGAGCTACACCCCTCCCCTTCTCTCCCCTCCTCTTTCAAAGACAAGAGCTTTGTTCTTAAAAAAAAAAAAAAAAAAGTATAGCCTAGTGTAGCCTCAAACTGAGGATCCTCCTGTCTTGACTTCCACAGTATTGGGATTGCAGAGCCACTAAGTCTACCCTGACTGTCTACTGCTGGTTCCTTCTCCATGTCCTAGCTGTTCTGGCCGTCCTTTCTCTTTCCCTACCATAGGCACACATAGCCACTGGCATTCATTGTCCTCCCTCCCTCCCTCCCTCCCTCCCTCCCTCCCTCCCTCCCTCCCTCCCTCCCTCCCTCCCTCCCTCCCAGTCGGCAAGCATCTTTACTCACTGAGCTAGCTTGTTGGCCCTTAATCAAGTTCTTGTATCAGCTTGTAGTGGAGATCATGCTTTCAGTAATAGCAGGTAGTTAAAGTCCATGTGTTAATCTCTGAGTCACCTCATTCCCTCATTGCTAGCCTGGTGTATTCTTACTGGTTGTATTTTAGAGACAGCCCATGCAGACCTACAGACACTTGCCTAAGGCTGCCTGCTCAGTAAATCACAGTGCAGGAAGAGCTCTGCCCTTCTGACTCTGAGCTCCTCAACACCAGGCTCAGCTGCTCAGATGGGGGTGCTTGCCGTCATCACATTGAGCAGGAGCGTGGAATTCATCACTTAAACACCCAGAGAAATGCAGACGTAAAGTTAAATGGCAGTCTTAGCCGCTGCACTTAACTGAATGAATTCAGATGACTGCTCCAATGTTGAGATCAGGCCCACTGAGCTCACATCTTTGCTTGTGAAAGGATAGGCATTTTTGCCTGTGCACATCCTATCCCCCCCATTTTTCTTTTCTTTTCTTTTCTTTTCTTTTCTTTTTTTTTTTTTTTTTTGGGCTATTCCTCTGTGTGGGAAAAGGCAAACTCAGCTTCATAGGAACTTAAAAATAGGAGAAGAGATTAGATTTTCATTTGACTCTTTTATTTTCTTAAGTAAATCTGTAAAGTTAAGATTTCTAGAAATCTTAAGAGTTTTAAAATTATGTACTTATTTGTTTTTTAAGACAGGGTCTCTTTGTGTAACAACTCTGGCTGTCCTGAAACTCACTCTGTAGACCAGGCTGACCTCTAGCTCAGAGATCTACCTGCTTCTACCTCTGAGTACTGCATTAATGATGCGTGCCACCACTTCTTGCTGTAGAATTTATATTTTTAGGGATGTATGAATGGTCCACTGTTCCCCGAGGTTAACTGTTCTTGTTGGTACTATCAGTTCTCTGCTCAGAGACCTGGAGGATATAGCCAAGATTGTACTCTTTGTAAAAAATTAAAAAAAAAAAGATGTTTCTTTCTTGAATTGTGTACACATTCTGTTCTAAATATTAACCAAGTCTTGCAACTGTGTTTACCATTGAAACTAGAAAAAGAAACTTTGATATAGATTAGCTGACTTTTTCTTTTTCTTGTACTGCTCTCTTGTAAGTGAATTACTGTAGTTTAAAATTTTGCTGCAAGCCCTTTCCCATACTCAAGTGAGTACACATCAGCGTTCCCAGGACACCCAGTGTAGCCAGCACAGTAACTGACTCTCTTGTGGCTTCTAATGCTGAAAACTGGATCCATTCTGGTTACCTTGCCCTCCTCTGATGGAAATCTAGTACTGTCTGTCTCCTGTCAATATTTATACTAATAGCTACTGCTGATGATCTAACTCATTCATCTGAAACCTAACATTGCTGTATGATAGGGGCCCAGTGTTTGCCTTGCTGCTTTCTAGAGATACCGTCTAAGCCATTCAGTACTTTAAAAGCATAACCTTTGAAGTGTGTTTCTATATCTTAATTTGTACATTTAGTTTGAGCAAACCAGAACTAAAGCAAAATTTGTTTCATGAGAAACTGCAAAGCTTTAATTTAGACCTTAGAGAATTGTTAATGAACTTGTGAAGTATAAGCAAACACATTTCACTGACAAAACAACAGAATTAAAATTCAGCAGTATTTTAATTTTGGTTTTTCAGACAGGGTTTCTCTGTGTAGCCTTGGCTGCCCTGCAACTCACTCTGTAGACCAGGCTGGCTTCAAACTCACAGAGATCTGCCTTCCTTTGCCTCCCAAGTGTTGGAATTTAAAGGCATGCACAGCCTGGCTAATTTAGCAGTATTTTCAAAGCAAGTCATTGTGCTGGAGAGATACTTAAAGCTGTCATTATTGACCTAATGATTGGTTTGTACTTTAAATACCTTCAACATTTCCCCTTTTTATCCATTGTTCTGTTTGTGTGTGTGTGTGTGTGTGTGTGTGTGTGTGTGTGTGCGCGTGCGTGCGTGCGTGCGTGTATTCATGCTATTCTCTTAAAAACTTTTGGCTAAGTAGGAACATAATTGAATAATTAAGTGAGTAAACTGTTTAAAAGCATTTGTGTTCTCTATACCTGTGTATAGTAACACACATATGTAGTCCCAGCACTCAGGTGACCCAGGTAAGGTTTATCTGCAAAATTTAAGGCCTTTCTGAATGACTTAACAAGACTTTTATCTCAAAAAAAAAAAACAAAACAAATTTTGTATGAATTTCTTGAAGCCATCCACATGATGTGGTTACCTTTTGTTTTGCTTTCTTTCTTTCTTTCTTTCTTTCTTTCTTTCTTTCTTTCTTTCTTTCTTTCTTTCTTTTTTTTTTTTTTTTTTTGGTTTTACGAGACAGGGTTTCTCTGTATTGTTTTGGAGGCTGTCGGTTCAGCCCGGCGTTGAACTCACAGAGATCTGCCTGCCTCTGCCTCCCGAGTGCTAGGATTAAAGGCGTGCGCCACCACCTCCCAGCGCGGTTGCCTTTTCTTATAGTTTAGTGTATTTTAAGGCTGTTACTTAGTGATAGTTCTCATTTATGCTTGCTAAAGCTATAGCAGCTGAGTTCAGTTATTATTACTTAGGTTTTTATTTTTTTGAGGCTTGTGGGTGAGTGGAGGGATCTTTCAGATGTAGAGAGCCTAGATGTCAACAGTCTTTTTTGCAAGTAGCAACACGTGGTATAGCCTGCTCTGTGAAGAAAGCCAAATGTAGGTGATCAGGGACACCGTAGACTGAGTGCTCAGGGTCTGAGTGCATATGTCTATTGGCTGGGCTGTCCTCAGGCTCCAGTTACCTGTTTCTATCCCCTCCTAGACACAGCTCAGCACTTGATTGTCATGGAGTGCTGGGAGTCTGAGCTACCCCATTCCTGTCCACCTTTTGACTTCAGTCAGTTAACTTACGTGTGTGGGTGTGTTGCTTGTGCACATGCTGTGCAGCAGTTGCATTTCTGCAGAGACCTGTAGAGGCCATCAGTTTGCTTGCTCTGCAGATGGCAGGTAATGAGCAGCGTGAATGCTGTAAACAACTGGAAGCAAGCTTGAGTCTCCCTTGTGAAACTGAATTTCCTGTGATTTAGATAAAGTTAAACTCGCAGAATGGGTGTTAAGCACTTGTCCTCGTGACAGTCTCACTTACCTCTCAAGTTCTCCAGAGGACCAGACAGGGACTGTCCTGTGTTGTTTTTACCAAGCATCCTTATCCTGTTTTGGACTTCTGTTACAATCCATGCATGGTTTGAATTAGGCTACTCAGACATTTTCTGTAGGGAAGTAATTGTTTGTTTTTATGAATAAAATTGCTAACTCAGAAATGCTCCCTTTGTTGTTGAACCCTGTAATTAGTATTTATTTAATTTTTGAAGCATTTAATAAGTATTTCCCTCCTCAAAGATGAATCTGATTTTATTTTTAAAAGAGTTCAGGTTATTAGAGGTACAGTATTAGAAAAACCACAAATCAGAAAAACAATAAAAGTTCAAGCAGTGTTTCAAGTTTATATATGTTACTTTAGTTTTACAGATATCTAGTTAATATTTTCAGTTCTTGACATAGTGATTGTGGTTGGGGTTTTATATGGTCTTAAGCTTCCTTCCAGTTAGCTCAGCTGGGTCTCTCCACTGAGACACTTGAGGGTCTTCATTCCGAACATCTCAGTGTCCTTGCTTGTGTGCCCCCAATCTCTGCTCCCAGCGGCACTTTGTATAGCTTCTTGGTTGGAACCAAGTTTCATTCACGATACATGGAGACCCTCAGTGATTTTTTTTAGAGTAAATTGTCCTGTAGTCCTCATGGCGGGGTTGACAGGACGTCTGTTGAGGCTGCTTCAGCACTCGCTTGCTTCCGTGTCTGGGAGATGCACACTTTTGAGAGCTGTGCTTCCGGCCTGACCTTTTGTCACATTTGCTTCTCCCTTTTTGTGAATAGATAAGGTAACAACAAGTCTCAGGTGTGTTTTTACACCCCCCCCGGAATGTTTTAGTAATGTTGATACTTTAAAACATTTCTCAAGGTAATACTTTTAAATATTAAGAAATTTGTGTTGTCTAGATTGCAGTAATGTTTATCTAATTTAAATTTTTGCAAGTTTTATTTGCTAACTTTAAATTTAGATATTAAAATGATGGCATTAAAGCACATAAACTTTAACTTCCGTGTTGTGGCAGGTATGTTCATGGTTTTCCGTGGATGTAATTATTACCAGTGTAGGTGATTTAGTGCGTTGTGTTTCTGCTATTCAGCCTCTTTACCTACCAAGGAACCTGTGTGAGCAAATCATATTTGCACTGGCTGTATGGAAGAGTCTGATAAATGAATGCACAGGTCACCAGGAAGCTTCTTTGGGAGTTAATGCTGGCTGGTGCCTGACCTTTGTTTTTATGCTTTGGAGCAATGTCATAGGCGAGAATTACTATCAGAATAGAGCAGCATGAGCCATCCAAAAGTGCTAAAAACTAAAGAAGCATTTATATTTAATATTTTAAGTATTTTTATTTTTGTTTCTTACTTTTTTTCTTTTTCTGAAAGTATCACATGTATTTCTAGGCTGGCATGGAGAACTTATGTAGACCAAAAAGCCTTTAAATTTTATATGTACTTTAGGATAATTTTCATTCCTTTTTTTTTTTTTTGAAACAGGGTTTCAAAACTGTGTTGTTTTGGTTTCCCTGGAACTTTCTATTGTAACCCAGTCTGGCTTTGTACTAAAGAGATCCACCTGCTTGTACCTCACAAATGCTGGGAATGAAGGTGTGTTCTACCGTGTCAAACCAAGGACTTTGCTTTAAAAAGGAAGAATGTGCTATTATCACTTAGAGCTAGGACAGTAGGAACTCTGGTACCTTGTTGGGGAAACTAGGACCTAGAGAGCATTTCTAATCGGGTTGGGCGATTGGAGAATGTCCACAGAATTGAAGCACTTGTGCTCTGGGGTCTGTTGCTGAGAAGCAAGCTAAGCTGGAAAAATTTTGTAATTTAACATCAAATCGACTTCATAGTGAATTTTTTTTTCACTCATAAGAGATGCCAGAATGTGTTCAGGAAAGGCTAGGCGTGTCTAGGCCTAGTCACATTAGGAGGAGTCATCCAAAGACACGCCTAAGAGGGCACGGGAGTGAGGGTGTCCACAGCTGGCAGATGTGTGCCAACAGTCTGATTCTGACGAGCAGTGTGGGATTCCAGGCCCCACTGTAGGAATACCGTAGCACCCTAAACAAGACTTCTCATGAAGGTTTGTTGTAACAGTATTTATAACAAGAAAAAACAAACCAAAACCCCTGTGCCCACAGCCTCAGGGAGGAATTTCCTAACTACTGTACTCCCACACTGTAGAATTCTGTGCAGCTGGGGTCTGGGATAGGGCTAGAGAAGCAAGTTGCTGTAAACAGTAGGATTTCATTTCTTTGAAATAAAAATCAGCAGAATGAACCATCAAACAAATGAGCATGCATGGTCTTAGGCATTTGTACAAATTTGTGTAGAGAAGAAAACCTGGAGAGACTTCATGCCATTGAGTAGAGCTATTTGGATTTTTTATAGGAAACAGAACATTTTAATTAAAAAAAACTAAAGCAGCTTCAAAAGGAAATACAACTTTGTGTTTTCTATGAAAAACTGTTAGGATTATACCACCTATTGACATGTTAATGGACTGGAAAGCAGAAAGATAATTTACATAAACTTACATATAGGACCACATAGTAGAAAAACAATAATTTTATTTCATCAAATGTATACAACTTTTCTAGGTTAATAAAAGACTTGACGGGACAAGGGAGATGCCTCAGTGATTAAGAACATTTGCTGCTCTTCTAGAGGACCAGGTTGACTCTCAATACCTGTGTCAGATAGATCCCAGCTGCTGTGTCTCCAGCTTCAGAGGGAGCTGATGGTCACTTGCACACACAGACCCTTATACATATACGTGACTAAGCATTGAAACAAAAAAATACCGTAATCTGGGGGAAATAGTAAAAGTAAATAATCAACCAATCAGTCAGTTAGTCTGAGACAAGTCTCATCTTGTGGAACAGGCTGTTTTGAACTTGCAGAGTTCTTCCTCCTCTCTTCCTCCAAAGTGTTTGGACTACAGACATGTGTCACCATTCCTGGCTCCTTTATTTTTCCTTTTTATTAATTTGTAAAGTTAGCAACGTTAAGTCTTTATTTTTCTCCCTCCCTCCCTCCCCTCCCTCCCTCCCTTCCTCCCTTCCTCCCTCCCTCCCTTCCCTTTCTCTTATTTACTTTTTGAGATATGGTTTCGTTATGTAGCCCTGACTGTCTTGGAATTTGCTGACCTGAAACTCTCAGATCTGCCTGCCTTTGTCTCTTCAGTGCTGAAATTAGAGATCTGTTTACCATACCCAGCAGTTTAAGTCTACATTTTACACACTAATGTAAAACACAAATCCCTTACTTGTACTTAAAAAACAAGAACAAAACTGATGGATTACTGTGTGCCCAGGTTAGCCTTGAACTTGTGGTCCTCTTGCCCTTACCTTCCAAGTGCTAGGATAACAGATTTAGACTACCATGGTGGTTGTTGTTGTTGTTATTATAGGAATTACTGTTAAGTGTCATGTTAGAAAGTAGAACCTTTGTCAGGTGGCGGCGGCACACACCTTGAATCCCAGCACTCAGAAGACAGAGACAGGCTCTCTCTCTCTCTCTCTCTCTCTCTCTCTCTCTCTCTCTCTCTCTCTCTCTCTCTCTCTCTCTCTCTCTCTCTCTCTCTCTCTCTCCCCCCCCACACACACACACACACACACATCCATCCCTCTACCTCACTCTGTCTCAAAAAACAACAACCAAAAACCCCACAAATGTCTGAGTTCCTCCGTTCTGTGGCTTTTCAAATCTTTGTACCTGAAGCTGAGATTCTTCTTTGCAGTGGCAGAGGCAGAGCAACCGTTTGAGGGTGAGGATCTTTAATGATGTGGGACTTATTTAGCTGTTGACAGAGTGTGTTCCATGTTTTCCCTGTGGGCAGTCCCTGGTCATCGCTTTAATGTTGGTTTAGTAAACTTCCAATTTAATTATAACTCAGGGGAAAGTCAAATGTCAGCTCACTTGTCTACAAGCTGAGGCCTGTAGAGTATGGAGTGCTTGTCTTCTAAGTACAGGTGTTGTCTTCTCTCACTATCTGTTAATGGCATTCAACTTGACAGGGTTGTTTTGATAAGTGAAGGTTATTAGGAAATCAAGAGTTGGATTTTGTGTGGAATGGAGCTTAGGGCAAAAGGAAGTGATACCTGATGCTTCCAGGAAGAGATAGGACCCAGGTGCTGCCATGTGCCCTACTGAAAATAATTATGGAGATAAGTTTGTGGTAAGGCTAGACATATCTAGCATTGTTTCATCCACTCCATGAAATTGGTCTTTTTCATGTGTACTTTCATTATGTAGCTTTATTTCTCTCTGAAGATCTTCTAATTACAAACACACACCAATAAGGTTTAAGGCAGTCTTTGCTTTGAAGTATGGAGTTAGGTTTGGGATGCTCTGTGACCACCCCTGGGGGTTTTTACTTTGAAGAGTCCTTGGACAGTTTTCTATGTCAGGGAAAATGGAAGCTTTCTGTTTGTTTTTATAACTCATATTATGTGCATTGGTGTTTTGCCTGCATGTATGTATGTGTGTATGTGTGTGTCAGATCTTGGAGGTACAGACAGTTGTGAGCTGTTGTGTGGGTGCTGGCTCTTGAACCCAGGTCCTGTGTAAGAGCAGTCAGTGCTCTTAACCACTGAGCCTGAGCCATCTCTCCAGTCATGTTTGTTTCAAAGAGAAAAAGAGTGAAAATTAACTTCATTGAACTCTTTCTTTGAGCAGAATGTGTACAACCTTTTTCATATTCAGAGAACATAAGTATTTGTTTTTATCAAATTCTGTAAAGGGCCAGTGAGATGGCCCAGTGAATTAAGGTACTTGCTGCCAACCCTGACAACCTTACGTTCCATCCCGAGGACCCAGAAAGAGAGCCAACTCCTACCAGGTTGTCCTGACCTTCCTTATGTGCACGTGCACCCTCCCCATGCAATAAAAATTTTAAATAATGTGCTGTCAAAGCATTTAGAGCTCCTAGAGGCTAGTGTAGTATGAGCTCAGAATATAGCAGTTTGGTGATATTTTTTTTTTTAAATAGTGTTTTCCAACCCCTGTGAACCAGCCCTTCTGGACGGTGATCTGTCAGAAAAGCGCTGTTTGCCCTTTATCTTATGTAGTACTAAGCACACAGACATGTTGTGAATGTTGAATTTACAGGCAGTGACTCTATTTTCTTATTTTGTATATCTCTGTAAATTTCTTGGCACAGAGAAGCTTAATCTCAGAGGTCTGTGGTGTCAGTGGGGGGTATGAGGAACAAATCCTCTATAGGCTTTGCTGTGTGTCTGGATTTAGCTGGCTAGAAAATTGGAAGTATTTTATTAGTACAGGAGTAGCTTTTGTATCTAGGCTTTGGGATTGATTGATCATTAATATGTGTGGAATAATCTCAGAGCCACTTAGTTATGAAGCAGATTTGCAGGCCTCAGGATGGTCTCTGTATGGAATGGCATTTAGCAGAGCTTGTGGTAGAGGTAGATGTATACACTGTAGAGTTTCTCCAGTTTGAATTGATCAGGATCACCGCCAGATGGCTGACACATTATGCTTCATCAGTCCTCAGAAGTCTTTTCAGTTTCCTGTAGTTTCTTTTCTTCTAGAAGTTTTTTTTAACAATTTACCTATTTTTATTTTATGTGCATTGATGTTTTTCCTGCATGCATGTCTATAGGGAGGTGTCGGATCCCCTGGAATGGAAGTTACGGACAGTTGTGAACTGTAATGTGAGTGCTGGGAATTGAACCCAGGTCCTCTGGAAAAGCAGTGTTCTCAACTGCTTAGCCATCTCTCCAGCCCCCAGGCCAGAAGGTTTCAGACCCCCTGGGACTGGAGTTACAGTTATGAGCTGCCATGTGGGTGTTGGGAATCAAACCATTGTCCTTTGTAAGAGGAGTCAGTTCTCTTTACCACTGAGCCGTTTCTTCAGCTCCAAAGATGATCTTTCAGTATACGTCAGCTTATGTTTGTTCCAACAAGACAGGACTCGTGGGTTCACCGTTACCTTCCTTTTCTTTTGTTTAGACATCTTGGGGAAAAAAACCACTTTAATCTTGTCTAAATTTCTCTTCCTAAGAAGATACCCAGGAGATCATAAAATTTACTCTGCCTTCAGAAGTCTAATGAACATGTAAAACCATTTGAGAGAACTTGCCCTCAGGTGCAGGGCACACTAGTGAAGGCACTGGGAGTGATCATTTGAATGTTGAGCCAGTACCATGTTTAGTACTTTAAGACCATACTCTCTCAGGAGTTCTTAAAAATTCCTAGAATGTTTTATTTAAAAAGACCAAATAATCTTTGCCATTACTACTAAGGAGTACATGGTATGAATGTAGTTTGATTTAATTTTAATAGAATTTTTAAGTTGATATATTTTGACCATACTTTATTGGGAGGTGGGGAAGAAACTAACTTGAAATTATTAGTAGATATTTGTCTTGAGATAAGCTTACAATTGAGTTAGTGATGAATCTGGAAGCTAGCTGATGAGTTTCATGTGTATTTAAAGCCACATGACATGGCCTTATTAGGTGAATTTCAGTCAAGCCCAACTTGTGTAACTACATCTTGTGTAACAGACAGATCTTCTTTTACTTCTGGAGGTGGTTGGGGAGTTTTAAACAAGTCACTTAGAGAAATTATTAAATTATAAGGGAAATTGGGGTCAGAACCCACCCCTTTGACAGGGTTTCTCTTTGTATCAGTCCTGACTTGCTGGCCTCGAACTCACTGAGATCCTCAGGCTTCTTCCCTGAAATGGTTTACCCGCTCAGCGATGCTCTCGTGTGGCCTTGGCGGCGGGTAATCCTTGGTTGTGTCATCTGCATTTGTTAGACATCCGAGCCGGTTTAGCATGAGTATTCCTGGCTGAAGCAGAGGCAGCTCTAGGATGTGTGAAGTGCTGATCAGTCAGGGACGTGCTGCCTCTTTAATATCTTGCTTGCAGATGCATTTTCTAGCTGACCACGCTATTAAGAGCTGCCATCAATCACGCAGCCTCGCAGTTCCGGCTGTTGGGAACGCTGGGAGGATTGGGGGATGAGGGTGGCCGGGCAAAGACGAAGCTACAGTTGTGGTGAGCATTGTGTGCGCTAGCCCCATGGTGGCGGCCTGGGCGCGCGAGGAGCCGGCCTAGTTCCAGCCCGGGTTTTGCAGGCTGCTCTTTCTCTTTAGTCTGGGTCACAGGCACGTGGCAGTGCTGGCCGGGCCGCCGGGGCTAAAGGAGTTCGAGCGAGCGCTGTGGCCCTGGGCCCAGTGCATCCCCAGCCGAGGGCTGGCTGCTGCAACCCGAACCCACCCACACGGCCGGCGCCCGGCCTCCTTTTGTTTGGAGGTGCAATTCACCGGCCAGCCCTGTCCGCCTCCCCGCCTCAGCCCGCCCAGCTCTGGCCCTAGAGTTTGTGGGACCCTGTGCCCCAGGAGGAGGACTGCCCTCGGTGCAGGCAAGTGGCCGGCGGCCTTGTGCTGTGAGGGCAACGCGGGTCTCGGGCTAGCAAGTGATGTGTGGGCTTCCGGAGCTAGGTGTGTGAACTGGTAGTGTTAGGAATGGGAGTTGGTATTTGAAGTATGCCATTACATTTCAGTTGGATTGTTTATTAATGTTATGATAGTTCGCAGCGCAGGAAATTTCAAGTAAAGTAAACAGAATAAGAAACATGTTTGGGGCAGAGAAAGGACAGTTTTAAAGTAATTTGTTGGGTATGTTTGTGTTTTCCTTCTGAAAGTAAAGTCTGGTCAAAGATGAGCAGCATATAATGCAAAAGTAGCAGTGTGATCTGAAACTTCACTGCTTACTGGGGAGTAAATTTAAGTTGAAAATAAAATGAATTCAATGGCTTTGGTAATATGAGGAATGTGGATAACCTTTGATTTGACTCTTGGCCAAACTAGCTGAAATACAGTGTTAGTCTTGACAACGATTACATTAGCTTAACTTGTGTGTGTGCCTGTGGGATTTCAGCTTGCAGGAGTGTGTGTGTGTGTGTGTGTGTGTGTGTGTGTGTGTATGTGCGTGTGCACGCGCGCAGGGGGAGTGAGAGTGAGTGTGTGTAGTGGGAGTGAGTGTGAGTGTGTAGTAGGAGTGTGTGTGTGTGTGCGTGCGTGTGTGTTGCTGGTGCTTTCCCACCACCTTGTCCTTGTTTACTATGCTAGGCTCTGTTGCTCTGAGACCTGCTTAACCACTTTCTGTTTGATGGGGGGGGGGTAACAGGCTACTTTGTCTCACTCTCAGCCTTTAGGAGTTCCTGACACGCATACATGTGGCACTGACTGCGTGGGGCATTGTTTGGCTGAAGGCCTTTCAGCCATATGGCCAATCTGAGAAACGGTGTGTGAATGAGCACGGGGTAAATGAGATTACATTTTCCCTTTGAAATTGTGCTCCTGTATGCTTTCAAGATTGAGATATTTGAGGAAAAGCTGTGAACAGAGCTGACAAAGACGTTCAACTATGCCCAAGTGTGGTTCTGAGTTCTTGTTCTTTCTTCCCAGGGAACTCCAGATTTAAAGTAGACATGATTTAAAACCTTCCTCACACATGGGAACAATATCCTATCCATTCTGTGGGCAATTATTTCCAGAAGCACAGCTAGCTCTCATTTTTAAGCGTTTGTAGAGTGAGGCCGGAAAGACCATTGTCTTTCTGGATGTTTACATTGCCTGGGAAAGTAACAGGGGCAGGTGTGCAGATGGATGCCTGACAGACTCCACAGTAGTGCTGGGCTTGCCTAGGACTGCGTTTGTTTTTGCCAACTCTGTAATTTAGTAGTGTTGAAACTATTCTGTGAAGATCTCTGGGGCCAGTAGATGATGCTTTCAGTCCACAGCCTCTGAGTGCTCATTGTGCTCTGGCAGGCGCTCATGCTTGGCAGGCTGCTCTTGAGATGTTATTTGATCTCCTTGCATGATAAAATTGACTGAGACTACACTTTCCCTCCCCTTGGCTTTTGAAAGTGATGCATCAGTGAGACCCGCTCAGTAACACTTAAAGACCCAACCCACGTTCATTCACCCTAAGGTGTCCAGAAAAAGGGGTTTAGATGTTTGCCTTGTTCTGCGGTTTTGCATTTATGAATTGAGGCAAGAGCTGATGCAATGTGGTTCTTCCTTTGTGTACTGTTTTATAGTCCACAGGACATGCTCCAGTCTATGGCTGTGATAATTTCTGAAATGCGTGTGTGTGTGTGTGTGTGTGTGTGTGTGTGTGTGTGTGTGTGTGTGTGTGTGTACAGCTGGTAGGGCAGACAGTTGTACTTTCTATTGGAGGTTTGTGAATTTGCCTGGCTGTTTCTTAATCCCTTGTCCATTGCGACGGTGGTGATTGCTGTTCAGCAAATGATACAACAAAACAAGCTTTTGTTTATTCATGTAACAGTTTACTTGTGATAAATTTATTTTTGGTTTTGAGGAAGCTGGTAAACCATATAATATTAATATGTGCCATATTTATCATGATTTCCCAAGGTCAGAGGGCTTTTGCTTGCTATTGTGTAGTCCAAGAAGGTAGTGAAAACATGATTTTATAATAGGAAGCCACTATATTGTTTAAAAAGGGAGGGAGGAAGGGAGTCTTTGTTCCCTGTTCTAGTGTTAGTTTGTAGAACTCAAACAAATGTCAGTATCACTGGCATTGATTAGAACATTTCCTCTTTGTCTCTTATCTCCTTTAACACTGTCTCAAAGCACTGAGAAGAGTCTTGGACCACTGCTTTGGCTTGGACTGGATGATTGATAGACAGATTTAAAACTTTCCTGTTGAGGGGCATGTGCTCACTTCTTAAATTTAAACATGTGTACCGGTGCTAAGTTACTGGAAAGTATTTACTCAAGATTGAAAATTGAATAGACATAAATCTTTGGCCACAGGTCCCTGATGAAGTCAGTCTCTGAAGGCTGCTGAGCAGATTGTAATTAGACTGGTCCCTGTTCTCTGCTCGTGGTGACTGTGCAGCACTGTTACCTCTGACAAGGGCTTCTGAGACTGTGCAGGGAGCAGTGGCCACAGAGACAAACCTTATAAGCATGTGTTCACAGAGTGTGGTCTGCTCGCTGGTAGAGTGGTGTTGGGACTGCTGTGGTCAGTAGTGGCGTGTTCTAGGTCCAGGCTAAACAGAGTATTTCACAAGTTCTTCTGTTAGCTGCTGACCCAAGTCTTTGATTTAAACATCAGTGGTGAGGAGAGCCTTAGGCTTGTCCTTATAGTGCAGTGTCTATGACGTAGGAGACAGATAATGTTTGCAGTGAAGAGCATGCAAAACAGTAATGTTGACTTTTAATCATCAGGAAACTCAACAGACTCTTACTCAGTTCCAGTGTGGGAAAACAGTGTGTCTACCTGTTGTGTGTCGGGTCTTGGTCTGCTTCTGTTACTGTGGATACCACAGATTGAATCACTTGTTTACTTTTTTTTTTTTTTAAAGATTTGATATGTGTAAGTGTTTGCCCACATGTATTACATGTGTGTCTGATGCCTACAAACACCAGAACAGGACTTTGGATCATCTGGCACTGTAGTTACAGATAGGGGCCACTATGTGGGTGTTGGGAATCGGACCAGGTCTTCTGGAATGGCAGCCAGCGCTCTTAATCAATGATCCCTCACTCTGGCTCCTTCCTGAGTCAGTCAGTCATTCCGTTCGTCCAGTCCATCCATCCATTTATTTATCTATTTGTTTGTTTAGTTTTTTTGAGATAGGATTTCTCTGTGTAGACCCAGCTGTCTTGGAATTCACTCTGTAGACCAGGCTGATCTCAACTTAGAGGTCCGCTTGCCTCTGCCTCCAGAGTTCTGGGATTAAAGGTGTGCACCACTACCTGGTTCCAATTTATTTTTTAAGTAATTGTTACTAGTTTTGAGCCAGAGTCTCATGACACGCAGGCTGGATAAGAATTCCTCATCTTCTTGCCTCCACCTCTAAGGACTGGCATTGCAGGTGTGTGCACAGTGCCTGGCTTAGACTGGGTAATTTAGAACCATGAGAAGTTTATTTGGCTCATGATCTTGGTAATTGTCCTTGTGTTGTAGCTGGAAAGCAAACGTGAATGAGCAGGAGTGAGGTTATGTTCAGGATACTAGCCTGTTTCACATCAGTCCACTCATGCATAACTGTGTTACTTCCTACTAGACCCTCCCGGCACTGTAGTGTTGGGGAATAAGGTTCTAATACAGAACCTTATCCACACGGAATCAGACTCAAACCACAGCACTACGGAAATGCTCAGGGTAAACCTGGCACTTGTTGCTTAGTCGAGTGAGGACTAAATATGTACTGGCAGTACGCTAGTCCCTGTCTTCCCCCTTACACTACAGTGGGAGAGGAAGAGAAAGAGAGCACAATAACTCATGAAATAAGATGAGAAAACCTGGCTGGTGATGTTGTCTTACACTGGTAATTTCAGTATTTGGGAGAGAGAGGGAGACTTCTGAGCAGTTTGAGGCCAGCCTGGGCTACATAGTGAGATCCAGGCTAGAGTTACAGAGTTGAGACTGTTTCAACAAAAACAAGTCAGTGAACAAATAATAACAGTAAAACACAGTTAACGCATGGGCATGCCATTTTGTTTGCTTTGAAATGTAACACAAGCAAAATATTACGTAACTGATCTGCTTTTCCTTGTGTGATAAAAAGGCATTTCTCATGTCAATTGGAGGATTTATTGGCCACTGTTAACACACTTTGGCCATTTCTTGTTTTGTTTTTTGTTTTTGTTTTTTTGAGACAGGGTTTCTCTGTATTGTTTTGGAGGCTGTTCTGGAACCCACTCTGTAGAGCGGGCTGGCCTCGAACTCACAAAGATCCGCCTGCTTCTTCCTCCCGAGTGCCGGAATTAAAGGCGTGCACCACCAACGCCCGGCTCTTGGCTCATTTCTTGAATAAAGAGAGAGTATTTGAGAAGAAAAAATGAAAACATCCCAAAAATACATTAAGTAAATCTAGTCTTGGTCAGTTTTAAGCATCTAGTATTGGAAAGAGAAAGTTTGAACTATGACCTGTCTATGCAAGGAAGTATGTGGCTGTTTAAAGTCCTTATAACTGTCCATTGCTCATTGGGGAAAGTGCTTGCTGAACAAACATGAAGGCCTAAGTTCAAGCCTCAGCACCTACATAAAAGCTCAGTGCATTTCTGTAACCCTGGCACTGAGAAGCCAGATGCAGGAAGAACAACCAGGGGCCTGCCCACCACCCAATCTAGCTAAATCACTGAGAATAACAACTCGATAGAGAAAAATATCCCAACTTCAACCTCTGGCTCTCATAGTGCATATGTACATGTACAGATACACACACAGGCATAACCCTTCTCTATTGTAGTATAAGAGTTGGGGATATGCCTCTGTGATTGAATGCATACATGCATGCACATGTACACACACACAGAAATAGGGAAGGGAAAGGAAAGGAGAGAGAGAGAAAGAGAGAGAGCATTTTTTTCCTATGTACATAAACAGTATCCCAGCAACCCAGTAGTGTTTGTTTATTCAGCATAGACAAAGAGGCCAGAAATCCGTACCTCAGAAGTGGTTGTTGCCTTTCTCTGGACAATAGGGTTGTGGATAATAACATTTCCTTAATGTTGTTTTTCTCCATTAATTATTTATAGTTGTTGTAGGTGTAAGATAGATCGAGCTAAACCCAGGAAGCTGAGGCATTGAGAGGCTGAATAATTTGGCTAGGATTCCAAACCCAATCCTCATCTTCTGTCCTCCCTTTAAAAAATACATTTCTTTTATTAATCAGTCGGTTCTATTTACCATGTGTTTGTATGTGCATGTGTTGATACATATGGAGATCAGAGGACAACTAGGGGACCATGCAGGTCCTGGGGATTCAACTGAGATTATCAGGCATGGTTGCAAGTACTCTTACTGCTGAACTGTCTGCCTGGCGCCCCAATCTTGAAAACTATTTCTCTGGTCAGTCCATTGAGTTTGTGTCTCAAAGAGTATGATCAGTCATTTCTCCAGTGCTGTGTTGAGGTATACTTCGATTGCATCATTTTTGTTGTTGTACAAATGCAAAGAGGACTTGTATATACAGTTCATTAACCATTCCTTTTTTGTTCTCTTGGTTCCTAATGTCGTTTCATTGAAAGTTCTGTTGATGAGACAATTAGACAAATTAGGTTTCCTTGAGGATACCTGAGGTTGGAGAAAAATCAGATAACATTTGCATAAAATATTTAGAACATTCCTTCAAAAATTTTTTTGTGTGTGTGCCTGCATGTTGCACATGTCATGGAGCATGTGTGGAGGCCAGAGGACAACTTTCAGAGGAGATGGAACTCAGGTCATCAGGCTTAGAGGCAAAGCACCTTTATCTGCTGAGCCATCTTGCTGACCCATCTCTCCGGTCTTTTTAAAGTTGATGCTTGTAGTTAATAAAGTAAAGGATATCTAATGAGTGATCTAGTGTAGGTTTTAGCATCAGAACAGGAACAAAAGAATTAGAGCAAGAGGGACTGCAGCTAATACTGCTGACTGGTTAGGGCATTAGAAGGTTGTGTAGAAGATGTTATAGGTCAGCTGTGTTTGGGTTTGGTGGGTAAAATGAAGCAGTCATTGATTGTAAGTTGTGTGTGGACATTTTAAAGAATGTGTGTATGTTTAGGAAATCTTTATATGAAAGCAAAGTGTTCATGCTTGAACTAATTGCTCAGTCCTCAGCAAACAGATCTGTTTCCCCAAAGCCAGTGAGCTCCTGAGCTCTGGTTTTTAAAGGGGACAGTTTATGTGTTGCTACTGAGCTTCAGAAGAACAAAATAGATAGAGCACACACTGGCTGTGCATTTGAGATGCTGCTCCAGTCAGAAGCCCCCAGGTGCTGTGTGCTGCTCTGTGCATAGCTGCTTTATACTGAGTCCACCAGATTATCTACTAGGAATTTACAAATAGATGGGTGGAAACAGGTCTCTGCTGGATCAGCGCCTTAGAATACAATGAAAGCCAAAGTTATGCCCCTCTAGCATGGCCTTCAGGGTTTCTCAGACTGATTTGTTCTTTGCATAAGGACCAGACGGAGTTAGTTAGGCTCTTTTTAATCTGAACTTTCAGGTCCAAGAATAGAGAATTTATATGTATAGGTGTTTCTTTAGTGCCTGAGCAAGCCAGAAGAGAACATCAGCTACTCTGGAACTAGAGCCAGAGCTGATTGCTGCCAGGTGTGCCCTGGGAATCAAACCTGGGTCCTCTGAGTTGTCTGCTCATTTGATGGATCGGGTTCTTCAAGGTTGGTTTAATTGGTTTACTCACTAGTCTTACCATTCTTAAACATTGGAACATATCTACATATAGTTGCTGTGTCATGCTGTGTAGTATGTGATGAAGTTTCTCTAACTGGTTTTTGGTATTACCAGTCTGCTAACAAAAACAGAAAATTTAATTTTTGGTTTAGTTTCTTTTCCTCCTGTTGCTGTCATAAAATACTGAAACAACTTGAGAGAGGGTTTATTTAGGTCTAGAGTTCCAGGTCACAGTCTATCATGGCAGGGAAGCCACAGCAACAGAAACTTCCAGGGAGCTGATCTTATTGTGACCTCAGTCATGAAGCAGAGGAAGACCAAGGCAAGCAGTTGCTCAGCTTCCTTTCTCCAGTCCTGGATCTCAACCAATATTGTGTAGGGTCTTCACAATATTGTCACCACAGTCCAGATGCTCCCCACAGGCATGTTTAGATAATCACTACAGTCCAGATCACTGCAGTTCAGATCAATCCCACAGGCATCCTCAGATGATCACCACAGTCCAGATGTTCCCCACAGGCATGCTCAGAGAGCTACCTCCCAGGTGGTTCTGATTATCATGTTAATACTATTACAGTGTCCAAATCTATTCTTCAAAATGGGTGCTTTTTTCCTATTATGGAGACTACAGAAGTATTTTCTTGGAGCAGCTCAAATTACTAAATCTTAATACACATTAATATTTGCTTTGTGAAAAGAAGAGTTAGGGTCAGGTGTGGTGGTGTACACCTTTAGATTTTAGTACTTGGGAGTGAGAGTTCTCTGTGGTTTAAGGCCAGCCAGGACTAGTAATAAATGAATGGGAAAAAATGAAAGAATAGATCTAGTTTAACGTCAAAATGGTAAGAGCAAACCTTCATTGATCTGAGAGATTTGGTGTCCTCATTTTTTACTACACAGAATCTTATATTAATTTAAATTCTCAGGCTTATTGCTAACTAGCTCTTACATTTTAAGTTAACGCACATGCCTTATTTATGCTCTGTCACATTTTAAGTTACTGGTATATAGGTGTGTATATCGAGGTCAGAGCACAACTCTTAAGTCAGTTTTCACCCTTTGCCTTTATATGGGTTTCAGAGATGAAATCTGAGCCATCAGACTTTTGCAGCAAGTTCCCTATTCCCTCCACCCATCAGCATCTTTCTAGCCCTTGCTTTTGTTTTTGAGACAGGGCTCATGTAGCCTAGACTGGTCTGGCACTAGCTGTTTGGACTTGAACTCTCTGCTTCTGTCTGCTGAGTTCCAAGTCTACCTCAGCAGGTTAGAGCTTGTCTGACTGTGCTTATTTAGAGCATTTTGACTCTGCGCTGATTCAGTTTTTGTCACTGCCAGCGTTTAATATTACCCTGTTTGTTTATTTAGTTCCAGAGCCATGATTTCTTTATTCTGTTTTTACATGTTTGTATGCTTGTTTGAGACAGGGTCTTGCTGTGTAGTTCTAGCTGGTCTGGAACTCTGTGAAGACCAAGCTGTCTTTAAAGATGTGATCCCTCTGACTGTACCTTCCAAACAGTAGGATTATAGTTTGTGCCCAGCCTTGTGCATGTGTGATCTTGCTCATTCTTCCCCCCTTCCTCTCCTCTCTTGCCTTCTAGAGCACCCCCTACAGGTACTCCAGCAATGACTGAACTCCTTCTTTAGCACAGGTTCTTTGTTTTTCTTTAGAGGCATTTTTGAGTATCTCTGTGGGGTGTGGCCTTGCCCTGGCGCATAGCATATAGCCATTTGGGTATATAACCACAGTTTATAGTTACAGGTAGTGTATGGAGCTATGGTTTAAGACCAGCCTTAAATCTGCCATTCAGAACCAATAGTGAGCCCTAAATCTGAGCTTGAATTGCTAAGAAGGCTTTGTAGTTCTTATTTTGGTCAGATTTGCTTGCTCTACCTGAATCTGTAGCCTCTGACTTGAGGAGACTTGGCGAACAAAAGCTTGTATATATGGGATTGTTTGTTGAGTAGCTCCATAGGCTGCTGTACATTCTGTCATACTTCTCTCTGCCTCTCTCATCTTTTGGTATATAAAGATCTCACCTCTTGAACTAAAGGACTTAGCACCCTTGTGACTGATCAGTTTTCCTCTGTGCCTTTGGGCTATTTGCAAATAGATATAAGGTATAGAGTGAACCTCAGCATATGCTTGTGTACCACGTCATCCATGGTTCCAACTTAATCTCCTCCTTGCCCTTCAGTTTTCCTGTGATACAGTGAGCAGTGTGCAGACAGTGGGCCCTGCTCTTTACACCATCTGTACTTCTCAAAGGTGAAATGAAACTATGGTACAGGGGAACCATGGGTAACTCTTAGCCACCGCTATCATCCCAGTACTTTATCTGTTTAAAACTTGATATTTTGAGCCGGGCGTTGGTGGCGCACGCCTTTAATCCCAGCACTCGGGAGGCAGAGGCAGGCGGATCTTTGTGAGTTCGAGGCCAGCCTGGTCTACAGAGCGAGTTCCAGGACAGCCTCCAAAGCCACAGAGAAACCCTGTCTCAAAAAAACGGAAAAAAAAAAACACAAAACCAAACAAACCTTGATATTGTGTGATCCTCAGTAAGTAGCCTTTAACCCTATTTAAAATCATCTTAAATTTTTACCCCACCCTATCTCTCTGTAGATAAAGATGAGATTTCATTCCTGCCACAGACCTTCAGTAGAGTTTGTGTAGGCCTTCAGAGGTGGTGTTGTGATGGGATGAGTAAACAGAGGAGGAGGCAAGGCTGGAAGGAAGCAGTCACTGGGGAACTGAGGTGACAGCAGCGCTTGTTTTTAAAGCCACCAACCTATGGAATTTTGGTTTAGCAGCTGCAGCTAACTAATACAGAGTAAATTTTATGCAGTCAATATTCAGGGCTCTTAGTAGCTTATGTGGAGACCGAGGTTTGGCATATTTCTGTCAGGAGAAGGCTCTATACTGAACAGCCTTCATTGAACTTGGGCCTCATGACTGCCTTGTAAAGGAAGCAGGACATAGTTGGTTTCTGTGGTTACAAGATGAAAACTGTGGGCCAGTGGGGTGACTCAGCGGGTAAAGGCACTTGCCTCCAAGCTGAATGACCTGAGTTCCTTTTCCAGACACACATGGTGGAAAGGAGAGAACAGCTCTCACAAGCTGTCATCTGACTTCCATGCACACACATACCTCAATAAGAAAAATAAAAAAGGTTGAAGTCCAGGTCTAGAGAGGTACACTGATTGGATTGCCCAAAAGCACCATTGGAAAGTGGCTTAACTCCTCTAGTTGTGCTTTCTGACTTTTCTCCCATTGGTCCTTTCATGGTTGACTCCATATTTGTCAGTCTTCTAATTCCTTTGCCTTGAAGAGCAAAACATTTATCTTTAGTCATTATAGCTTCCTCCTCCTCAGGGTGGAGAAATCTTTGAAAGCTTACATTCCACGTAGGAGAGGAGCCTTTAGTGATGGAGATACTTGGATTTATCTTTCTTGGAAAAGATAAGAACTGAAACTCTTTGGTCTGATAGTTAGATTTGAAATGTAAAGATTGCTGAGGTGTTGTAATTGCCAGGAATGTGATATTTTTACTTTGGCTGATGAGTGGTGGGTTGTCACATGATTGCTGTTCAGTTAGGGCAATTCAAGGACATTTCCTCATGAATAGAACCGGGGCATAAGAAGATAGCAAATTTAAGCAGTTATAGAGAGGGAAAAATCCTACAACCAAAACCAAACAAAAACCCAACCTACCAACCAACCAACCAACCAACCAACCAACCAACCAACCAACCAACCAACCAAAACGTCTAGTAGCACCAGGCTTCCATCTGGGTGTTGCTGCTCCTTGTCTGTGAGCTGCCAGGGTGTACTGCATTTACTTGTGTTCCGTTGAAATTTCAACAGAGTAAACAGTAACTAGGTTCTTTTTGTGATCATAAAAACTATTTCTTTGAGATTAAAAGCTTAACCTTTTTTTCCTTTAAAAAGCTTTACTGGGAATAAAATTCCCAGCTGAGGCAATTAATTTCAGAATCATACAGTCATGAATGAGTTTAAAAAGCATATCCATGGAGTTGTACAATCATTGTCACAGTACAGTTAAAAACAGGCGTGTGTGGGTCCCCCCCCCCCAACAGGGTTTCTCTGTGTCTTGGCTATCCTGGAACCTTGTAGAATAGGCTGCACTCAAATTCAGAGATCCGCCTTGCTGAGATTTAAGGTGTGTACCATCACTTCCCACTAAGAGTAGATTTTTGTTGACTATTGAACATGCCTACAAAATCTTCCTGTGTCCTTGTACTTCTGTAAGGACTGCAACTAAACCTATAGCTGGCTTAACAAATGCACACCCAACTTTTGTTTGTTGTGGTCTATCTGACACAGGAAGTCAACCTTGGCCTGAAACTATTAAACCTTGAGTGACTGGGGACTCCCTTCAAGATATGATGGACAGCATATGGGAGTGCTGTATGATCTTGTTTAGTTCCTGATCTGGAGAGACTCTGTCTTTCCCCAAGCATTGACTTCACACGTGGTGAAGTCCCAATTTCCTTTCTGTCTGTCTGTCTGTCTTTTTTTTTTTTTTTTTGAGACAGGGTTTCTTTGCGACTCTGTATTGTTTTGGAGGCTGTCCTGGAACTAGCTCTTGTAGACCAGGCTGGCCTCGAACTCACAGAGATCCACCTGCCTTTGCCTCCCAAGTGCTGCGACTGAAGGCGTGCACCACCGACGCCCGGCCCCAATTTCTTAATAGAGGCAGTCAGCTTTTATGTCTCAGATGAATTTCCCTTCCACCCCTGCCTCCCTGCTCCCTAAACTCCTTACTTATTTGTTGTTGATGTTTGTTTTTGATTTTTGAGAAAGGGTTCTCTGTGTGGCCTTGGCTGTCCTGGGACTGGCTATGTAGACCAGGTTAGCCTCAAACTCAGAGATCCACCTACATTTGTGTTAAGTCCATGCCCCTGCATAGGGTGGGGTGTGTGTGGGTGGATGGAGATTAAAGTTGTGGGTCACCACCTCCCTTCAACCCTTTATTTGAGATAGGGTCTCCTAAACCCAGGTTTGCCTAGACTTTTGTTTGTAGTCAAGAATGACCTTGAATTCCTGATCCTTTTACCCTTACCTTACAGGTTCTGAGTGGGAGTGAATGTGAAGGTATCTTCTAACCTGCACATTCAAGAGGCTGAAGCAGAACTGTCAAAATTGTGTGCTGCCCAGAGCTGTATAAGAAATGTTAACAGCACAGAGAGATGGCTCAGCAGTGGTTAATATCATTTGTTGTTCTTGCGCAAGACCTGGGTTTTGGTCACCACCATCCATAACTCCAGTTTCAGGAGATCTGATTTCCCCAGGCATCAAACATGCACATGGCACACATATATAAATGCATAAAACACCAGTATACATACAACATAATATCTTTAAAAAGTTTTAAGAAACCGGGCTGGAGAGATGGCTCAGCTGTTAAAGGCTAGGCTCACAACCAAAAAAAGTTTTAAGAAACCTTCAGAAAAGTGGATATAAAAAAAAATGGAAATTTGAGAGGCAGGCTGAGTTCGAAGCCAGCCTGGTCTACAGAGCCAAGTTCCAGGACAGCTCCAAAACAATACAGAGAAACCCTGTCTCACCCCCCCCCCCCCCCCCTCCAAGAAAAAAGGAAATTTGGGACTCGCTTGGGCTTTGTAGTAAGACTCTCTTTAAAAACAAAATTCCCCTGGTCCCAATACAGCCAAAACCCCAGTTGGGTGTGAGGCATCGTGCTTGTAACTAGCACCACAAGAGGCTGAGGTTGGTGGGTCAGTTTGAAGTCAGCCTTGGTCAGAAACTTGCTTCAAAGTAATGTAGCATGGTGTAGTGCTAAAAAGTCTTCCACCATCACAAAACCCTCAAGCTAGGCGTGTAGGTGCATGCCAGAAAATTAGCACCATGGAGGCCAAGGCTACCTGCTTACAGGGCAAGACTTTTAAGGATGTCTTTGAAGGCCAACCCCAGGTCAACTCAAAGTCCTTTATCTGCTCTCCCTTCTGCCTCTACAGAGTTTTCCACATTTGATCTATAGGAATTCTTCCACTAGTTCACACTGTGTAGCATTTTCTGTAACACAAGGAGGTAAAGACCTGTTCTAATAACAGTTCTGGGAGTTACTTTATCTGCTAAAATTAATCTCTCCTTGATAAAGGTGGGCGAAGTTGTCCAAGAATAGTTAATAAATTGCATAATCATGTCTGGATTATGCCAGGTCTAAAGCATATGTACACATTAAAAAAAAAAGAAGACTGTAGGTTACCCACATTAAGAGAATGTGTGTGTATGTGTAAGTGTATTTTTATCTTTTTATCTTGTTACAAGGAGCCCACCAGAGATGACCAACCACTCAACACAGTTTATAGCCAATTGAAAATCTTTATTCCAGCCCCTGGGACTACATTTAGGTATTGGGGAGCCATGTGTGGCCCCATGCATTTAGAGCAGGAGACCTTTAGAGTAAAAACTACATCCTGGCATCTTGCTCTGCAGCTGCAAGGGAAGATTTTTGAACAAGCAGGCAGTTTAACAGAATCTCAGATAAGTTAGCTGGAGCATCTTGACCTTGGGTTCCTAGAATAGAGTTAGGTAATTTCTCCCAGGATTCTCCATCAAGGAGATCAAATTCTTGTTCATCGTGAAATGGCCTCAGCAAGAATGCAGACACTGTCTTGACTGTCACATTTTAATGTTTCTTCTAAGACAAATCCAAACCATCCATTGACATGTTTCACATAGGTATCCTATAATTTATTTGGCTTTAATTTCTTTTTAACTTCTATAATACTCATCTGAAAGATTTTTTTTTTCTAGAATGATAGCCAACCAGCTTCTGAGCACATTTTTTGTTTCTAAGTTTGTAGAGCTTCTAGTCCCCCAGGCTTAGGTGTTCATTTGTAGTGGTTCAGTGAATCTGGACACGTGGAGGAGCCTCTTGTCCCCCAGGCTTAGGTGTTCATTTGCCGTTCCCGGGGGAGAGGCAGTGGAAGGTGGGGAGAAACACCATCTTTTTAGATTAGATTTGTTATTACTACTATGTTTTTAAAGACATGGTCTCCTGTGTAACCTGGACTGGCCTGCAGTTCATCAAATAGAACAGGCTAGCCTGCTATTTATGACACTCGTACTGTCTTAGCCTCTTGAGTAGTGGGATTCTAAGTGTGTGGACACCATACTTGACCTGAGGGCAACGTTTTGAGTCATACTTCTTGTTGGGTGATTTTGTTTTCTCCCCCCAAAACTCTTGCTGAGATATTTTTGTTTTGAACCCCTTTTGGTTTTGGTATGACATCATTGCAGCTTGAGAACTGTGCTTGTAGTCTTGTGCTTTTCCTGGATCCCGTCATGTGGGAGTAAGTCTTTGTGGAGTGGGGGTGCTGAGAGGGAGGGTCTGTTGTAGCTGATGCTGGCTTTACATTCCTAATCCTTCTGCTTCCAGTATAACCCCTCTCTGTCTGCTCCCTCCGGGCTGTTCTGGAGCTCTCCCTGTAGACTGGACTGGCCTTGAACTCAGCAATCTACCTGCCTCTGCCTACCAAATTCAGTATCCCCTTATTTAAAGGTAGAGAAAATGAGGTAATGGCAAGTCGTGAACTGAATCCTAGTTTGTGATGGCAATTTTTGGCCTTCCCCAGAAATTGCTGGGATTAAAGGTGTGAGCCACTTTCGTGCTCTCTATTTAAAAAAAAAAAGATTTACTTATTTTATGCATGAGTGCTCTATCTGCATGTATGACTTTATTTCAGAAGAGGACATCTGATCCCACTATAGAGAGTTGTGAGCCAACATGTGGTTGCTGGGATTTGAACTCAGGACCTTTGGAAGAGCAACCGGTGTTCTTAACCACTGAGCCATCTCTCCAGGCCCCAACCCCAATTAAAAATTCATATGTATGTATTTATTTTTGTAACCCATGGAGTCCATAGTTGGAATGGTGACTGATTTTGTTGACTTGATCTTGTGTAGATAACCATAGGTGCTGCAATGACGTAATGAGTACAGTGGCCACAGCATGTTCAAAAGACAGCATTTCAGCATTTCACAGCATCCTTCCCCATCCCCAGCTCTGACATTCTCTCCGTTCCCTTTTCTGAGATATTCCTTTGGGTGGACTGGGGTTATTGTAGATGTCCTGTTTAGGGTCGAGCATTCAAAAGTCACTTATTCTCAGGATACTGACTGGTTGTAAATCTCTGCATTAACTGCTGCCCATTCACAGAAAGAAGCTTCTCAGGCTATGGGGGAGAGCAGCACATTCTATGTATATAAACACACGTAGGGCCATTTGGTAACATAACCATGTGGTGGGTTCTTTCTGGGGCCTTTGGCCTCCCCAGCTTGGGTTCTTGTACCTCAAATCCAGTCAGAAAGTAGGTGGTTACCTCATAAGAATTGTGCCATTATTGCACAGTGTCTTTTGTTAAAATGAGAAATCCTTTGTGGGCGTATGACACTTGGTGAAACTGGATTTTTGTAGCAAAATTGATGTTTTTATATGTCTAACCTGTTCAGTGCATTGATTCATTGAAAATGTAATTTATTAAAATATTATAAAACAAAGATGTTTGGTACTGTTGGAAGCATGACAGATACTAGTGCTAGATACTTCTCATTACAAGAGTCTCTTCTAGGGTGAGAGCACTCACTGCCAGTTGTTCCAGAGGTCCTGAGTTTAGTTCCCAACTTATAACCATCTGTGATGAGATCTGGTGTTCTCTTCTGGCCTGCAGGCTTACGTGTAGGCAGAACGCAGTATGCATATTAAATAAATACATCTTAAAAAAAGAAAAAGAGTCTCTTCTAGGACTAGGTGGTGGCGCTTGCCTTCATACCAGCACTTGGGCAGAGCCAGAGGGATCTCTGAGTTCAAGGCCAGCCTGATCTACAGAGTTGGTTCCAGGATAGCCAGGGCTACCCAGAGAAACCCTGTCTGGAGAAGCAAAACAATAAAGAATGTCTTCTAGTGTGAGCATGCAAGGTCAGTGCTGAAAATCAGTGTTGTTAGCTCACAGTTGAAAGAGGACCTGGTGTGCTAAGTTTGTTTCCAAACTAACATTGTTTTGGAGCTCTCCAGCCACACTTGGATATTTGGAAGCAGACTACACACCAGGCCCTCTTTCAACGGTAAATGAACGCTAAGAGAGTTGGCTCTGGGTAAGAGCTTGCTTTTCTAACAGAGGACCCAGGTTCCGATCCCAGGACCCATCTGTAGCTCCAGCTCCAAGGGATCCTAATGTCCTTTTATGGCCCTGTGGGCGTCTGTACACTTGTGGTGCACATAAACTCACACAGAAATATATATACAATATTAAGAAAAACACAAAAGTCATACAGATAGATATCATTTTAAAAGTTCTTCCATAATGAACATTGTGGTTATATATTATCTATGATTCATTAAAGCTTGCCTGAGGATTCAGAAAGCAAAGTCAGCCACAGCACACACCTCTTATCCCAGCAGCCAGAAGCTAGGAGGTGGTGGTGCACACCTTTAATCCTAGGACTTGAGATGAAGAGGTAGATAGATCTGTGAATTCAAGTCCTCCCAGGGGATACATAGATAACATGAGACTGAATCAGTCTAGAAGAGTAACAGACCACACGCCCTTAATCCAGTACTGGATGGGAATAAAAATAGACAAGGGTTGTCAGCATTGTGTATGAGGCGTTCATTCTGCAGCCACTCTGAGGAGGGTTACAGTCTGAGGCTTGGTGAGAGCTGATGGAGGCAGGATCAGTCTTTTCAGCCAGAGGTAGAGGTTAGAAGCTAGTGGCTTTGCTTTTCTGATATTCTGCTTGAAGTTTGAACCCAATGTCAGTTTCCTTTTACAGAACATTTTCTGCGTTTTACACCTTTTTTTTGTTGTTGTTTTGTAAAAAATGACATCTATCACTCTGGGGTATTCATGTCTCTCTTCTTCTTTTCCTAAAGCAAGCTGTTGTATCAGTTTCTGGAGGTTTTCTGGTCTTGGAGGCAGTTTATTCAAGAGTGATTTTCTTTCTTGTTTTCAGCAGGATCTAGCAATTACATTTCTTTAGTCCTTGAGTAGAATTATTAGATCTCAGTAGTAGTGCTTTTTGGTGCTACTCTCTGTAACAGACAGGAAAATAAGAAGCCTGGAATGGGATGTGAGGAGACAAAAAACAAGGAAAGGGTCTTCCTGGCATCGAGCTGTTCTGTTTGGCTCCTTTTTCTGGAACATCCTTTCTAGATCTCTCTCTCTCTCTCTCTCTCTCTCTCTCTCTCTCTCTCTCTCTCTCTCTCTCTCTCTCTCTCTCTCTCTCTCTCCCCTCCCTCCCCCTTCCCCCCACTCTGGGGGGTGGGTATGTGTATCACAGTATGCTTATGGAAGTTGGAGGACAACTTTCTGAAATTATGTCTCTCCATTCGTTTACTTAGGCATGAGTTTCTTTGTTTTTCTAGACCAAGTTTCTCTGTGTAGCCCTGGTTGTCCTGGAACTCGATTTATAGACCAGGCTGGCTTCAAAACTCACTGAGATCCACCTGCTTCTGCCTCCCAAGTGCTGGGGTTGAAGGTGTGTGCCACCACTGCCTGGCTTATTTCTTTTTCTGAATTATCATTTTTAACATAGGATCTCACAGTATAGCGTGGCAGACATGGAACTCACTTTGTAGACAGGCTTACTTTGAAATAACAGGACTCTACCTGCTTCTGCCTCCTGAATGTGGTATCCCTTTATCTAGAGGTGGAGAAAATGAGGTAAATGGCCAGTTGGTAAGTGAAACCCAGTTTGTAGTGCCAATTTCTGGGCTTCCCCAGATTACTCCCCCTCAGTGCATTAAGTGGTTTTATTTCTTGCTGTTGACTAGTTTGTGTTTTGGATTGAATTAAAGCGTGTGAAATAACTTTTCTTTCTGATGAAGACTTAAAAAGCTTGAGTGTGGCTGGTGTGTCTGAGAAAGATGACTTCCCTGGGTTCCCTACCTGTCCAGTTTTTCTCATGTTTCTAGAGCCAGTTTCCCCTGCTGGGTTTTTGAGATGGCACTCATTTAACTTGGCCTGGCTTTGGCATTCCTGTATATCCCAGGGAAGAGTGACCTTGACTCTTGATCATCCTGCCTCTAACTCCTAAATTCCCACCTTGCCCAGCAGAGAGCCAGTGTTCCTAAGTAATTCTTACATACCTTCAATTCCTGGATATAGAGATGTTAGTGGGATTAGTAAAGTCATTCTTATTTTCTAGATAACAATTTCTATCACCTGCACACCTTAAGTCTAAATTAGTGTACATTTTAGTATTAAATAAGGAAAGACATTTGTGAAACGATAAGGGATTGAAATTATTTTCTCTGTATAACTCAACTAGATGGTACAGGGACAGTTTTTTTAATAGTTGCTTATAAGGGAAGCTGATTGTGTAGGTCGAGTAACTTCAAAGGCTGTGCTTGTTAGCACGCTTTATATTGAATTGAGAATTTATCTTGTCACAGTCCATAAATTATAAGTCAAGAAATTATGAGGAACACACAGACTGGCCTTGTGTACACTGCCTATACTCTAAGAAAAGGAACAAGTCCCTGTCACACAGACTTTGATCTCAAGTTATGACAGAGCTTCAGTTCAGGGCGCAGACTGTGGGTAAGAAAGGCGAAATCCCTGTCTATTGGAGCGGGCTGCTGGCTGTACAGCCGCATGTGATTTAATTGCCCATCTCAGTGGGGCTTTCAGGGCTTTGCTGTGGAGTGGGTGGTACTTAAGGGCTTATCTCATAAACCCAAAACCAAGTTAAATTACTGCAGTTGCCCAAATCTTCCAATATGAATGAGCATTCATTCTCCTCCATTCTTGTCTAAATTCCAACCAATTTAGGATCTCTCTCTCTCTCTCTCTCTCTCTCTCTCTCTCTCTCTCTCTCTCTCTCTCTCTCTCTCTCTCTCTCTCGATCTCTCTCTCGATCTCTCTCTCGATCTCTCTCTCTCGATCTGTTAGTGTCTGGTTATAGTACAGCTGACAGCGTGTTTTAGTGGCAGAGTGTTTGCCTAGGTGTGAGATCATGTCAGTCCTTAACAACAACACATTTACACGCAACCTGCACAAACCTGTAGTAGTTATTTGAGTTATTTTAGAAATCCCTATGTATGCTGTTATAATATTTAAAAATTCTGTTTGGCTATCTTGATTTAATAGAAATATGGTATATAGACTGATTACCCTTATAAATTTAAAAGTGTGTTTTCATCTGTGACTAAATTTAGGCATGGATTTTAGATTTCACCTTACATTTGTACTTATGGGGGAAATAGAACAATATATAGAGAATGATTAAGCTAAGTAAATATTTGTCTTTTTGCCGTAACGTTAGATGTTCCAAAGTTAAATATTTATTATGGAAATTAAAGCCTAGTTAAACTGAAGAACTAAGCTATCTTACCTTTCGAAATGAGTAGTTGAGCCGTGGCTTCTAAAACCCTAGATTCAAAGTGCTTGACAAAAATATTAATGGAAGTGTTCCCTGGTTATTGTAAATCATTTAGTGTCTGGATAGTTGCCCATGAGGTCACAGTCAGCCATTCCCTTTGTGTAGCCTCCCTGCCTGGTTGTGGTTGTGGTATGTGCCCATTGCAAGGCTTTGTCTGCGGCTTCCTGCTGCTGTTGCTCTCTCCTGCTTTGTTTCCTTTGTTTTTCTTTCTGGGGGTTTCTGTTTCTGATATATTGGGAAAGACAAGTGGTCCTCAAAGCCTAAGAAATCTATTTATTGGGACTGTCCCATTTTTACTATTTCTTTCTGCTAGTGCTTGTAATTATTTTATGAAGTGTTTTTGGGTTTTTATTTTGTTTCTGGTCTGTTTTATATTTTCCTAATTCCCTTCTTTGGCTGCCCAGATTTAGCATTTGTACAGGATGCTCACAAACAAACAAACACGTGTCAGTGCAGGAAGTGGGACTTTCTGGCTCTCATATTAGTGAGAAGTGATATGTGTGTGTACACACGCACACTCGAGTGCATGCCCACTCTGTTTTTGGGTTGTAATGTTCTTGGTTTGCAATTGGATAATGGTGCTCTCACTTCTAAATCAGCACCTGGCTTCACATTGGAGAGGGAGTGGTATAATTGTTGAATTCTTTCCTTTCATCCTGACTGACCCCCCCCCCCAATTTAAGTAGAGCTGTTTCATTTTACAGGCTCTATTTCCTTTCTGCCTTGAAGCCCCCCCCCAATCTGGTCTCCTGCCTGCTCAGCTGAGATTCCACCTCTTCTCTCCCCCCCTTTTAAATCTATGCTTTTCTGTCTTGTTCTTAAATTATTCTTTGCTGTTTGTCAAAGTCTTACCACATTTATTGCAGTCAAGCTAGAATTCCCCCAGGGAAATTGTGTTTTATACACTATCATCTTAGTTTTTCATGTTTTCTTAGATTCAGAGTTCTTTGGCTGGAAGGGAACAGTTGCTCATGTATGGTCTTCCTCTGGTGACAGGTAACTAACTGTCCTTTCTACTTGGTGACCACCAGTGTCTGGGACTTGAGGGCAAAAAGAACTAAGTGATCTAGAGAAATACAGTGCAGACACTCAGTGTTTTCTGCTTGTAATAAAATAACCCAAATATAGTAATCATGGATCAAGAACAAGTTTATCTTGTTTCCCCAGCTTCCCACTGGCAGTCTCCTTTATGGGAGATATGTGGACACTGCCTTTCTCATGTGGTCTTCAGATTCTCAGGTTCATGTTTTAAAACCTCTACCATGAGCCAGGCGGTGGTGGTGCACACCTTTAGTCCCAGCACTTGGGAAGCAGAGTCAGGCAGATCTTTGTGAGTTTGAGGCCAGCCTGGTCTGAAGCTACAGAGAAAACCCAAAAAATTGTCTTGAAAAACCAAAACAAACAAACAAAAAACAGCAAAAAAAAAAAAAATCCACCTACCCAGCCAATGAAACGAATAAGCCAAAAACCACACTGTGTTATGTTAGGAAGTTTTCTGGTTGGCCTGGGTCTAGCTATATAAACTAGGTTTCTTTTGAACCTAGAGAGCCACCTACTCTGACTCCCTGAGTGTTGGGTTAAAGGTGTGCACCATCACTTCTGGCTCTTGTTCAGATATTTGAGGGTAATTTAATGGATGCACATGAACTCAGAGTCTCGGCTTCTGCTGCCACCTTCTTTCCTGTGCAAAGGCCCCTGTGATAATCAGCACAATGGCAGGTTTGACAGGTGGGATGCTCACAGAATGCTGTGCAGTGAGTGTTGTAGCGTTCTTGAGAAAAAAACAAAGGAAAACACATTCCTAAATGCTTCAGTTTTACAGGAAAAGCAAGTTCTGCCTATCCTTCTGTGTTGTAAATAGAGTAACTTACCAACTGGGCAGAAATCCAGGCTTTGTTTTTTATGAAACAGTCCTGCAGACCCACAGGGCTGTTATGCAGGATCACACGAGCCCTCTGAGGGTGGATAAACTCACGAGTTGTATAGACTGTCATTGCATGCAGCCTGTCTGTTGTAGTGTGATAGGCTAACATGTCCAGGGGGCAGGGGCATTTGGTATGGAAAGGAGAGTATACAGAGAAAGCATTGACCATGGAAGACAATGTGACTTGTGAGCTAGCGCTGGCAGGTGTGGCTGAGAGAATGGAAGGCTCCAGACTCGGACTGTTGTGGGACTTCTGACTCTCTTCTCAGAATTATATTCTGTTCTTTTATGAGAGACAAGAATTTCACCAGAAGCAATTAGGGTGGATTAGAAGAGAGTGGCTTACTGATGAAATATAGGATTCTTTGTTTTTGTACCCACATATATTCTTCTCTAGGTCAGTGGAAATGGACTTTCTGTAGTGACAGGCATGTTCTGTCTCTGATACGGTAGCTGCTAGATACACATACATGGCAGTAAATCACTTAAAATGTAGGAAGTGTGATCAAGGAACTGGCCTTTAAATTTTTTTTAATTAACTCCATAGCTATGCAGCCAGTAACCGGCTATTTGCCAGCACAACCCTAGAGTAATCTTAATTGGGTGATGTGACCTTGGAATGAGTAACATCTGAGACCCTGTTAACTACATTTTATACTTTCGTGGACACCTCTTTTATTATTGCATTTTCTTTTAGAGAAATTTGGACTGAGTGGGGAGAATAAAGGTATTGTTATGTGTGAGATAAGAGCGACTGTTTACTTAAGATAATACTTCTTAGCCTTTTAAACAAGTGTTTAAGAAAAGAAGGCTGGAGATGCTTAGTTGGTAGAGAGGGTGTGTGGCAGGTGCAAAGCCCTGGGCCTCCTCCCTGTCACTGCATAAACTGAATATAAGCCCCCACCCGAGCTCTTGGAAGGCAGAAGCAGGAGGATCCCAAGTTTCAGGCCAGGCTCAATCAAGTTATGAGTTCCATGTCAACTGGGCTGTGTAGGGAGACTGTCCCCAAAAGCAAGAAGCAGGCTGGAAGATGGCCCAGTGGTTAAGAAGACTTTCTGCTCTTGGACAGGACCTATGTTTGGTTCCCAGTACCCACGTCAGGCACCTCATAACTGCCTGTAACTCCAGTTTCAGAGCATCTGACACAACTATGGGTCCTCCTTTGGCATAGCACATACAGATAACAGGCACGCAAACATGCATATCAATGAAAATATTTTTTTTTGAAAAGCAAAAGACAAAATCAGCAGCAGCAGCAGCAGCAGCATAAACTGCCAGTGAGAACCTTATCAGTAGCCTTCAGAATCTGTGCTCTTTGATTATGAAAGCGGAAAACCTGCTAGGGGTCAATGAAAATGAAGTTTGACAGCTCGTGCCCATCAAATGTTTGCGTGCTTTTAGGTTATATGTGGCCTACTGCCTGCTCTTGTGGATTCAATAGAAACCCGGAGACCATGTTTCTTTAGGGTGAGGAAAGTTGATTTGGGACTGCGAGGATCTTTTAGAGGAGTTGAAGGCAAGCTTCTTATTAGCAAAGCAAATGTTCACTGGAGACCCCTGGCTGCTGGTTTTGTCACCAGGGTTAACTAATATTTGCTGAGTGCTGATTGTGTGGATTGGTGCTTTACATGGATTGTCTTCCCACAACCCTCGGGTGCTTGTCATTGCCATCATATCTTCATTTTGTCTTATTAAAAAGGGGGGAAGGGCAAGTCCAAGCAAGAAAGTCCCCAGGGAAGGCTTGTATTGATGATTTGGGAAGAAGGATGACCAGAGTAGCTTTGTCTTGACGGAAGAGGTAGTATTTTATCAACAAACTCTCACATGAAAATATTAAAACTTAAGATAGATTAGGTAGATAGTCTTTGTATTTATGAAGTGTAAGAATGGGGGCCCAAGATAAATGAAGGCACTAGGAATAAAGATTAATAGAACTTTCCTCCATGTTTTCTTCCAGTTTGTGTCCTCGGAGAGAGGAACCACTTGCACATTGTCTTCTCTGGCCTGTGTGACAGTCCTAAGCCAGAGGTAGTCTCACTGCCTTGATCCCTATGGTTGGCATTAGGATAAATTGAATTTATCCTAGATTGGCATTGGATTCTTGCTGCTTATGTACTTTCTTATTTATTGTATGTGTGTGTGGATTGAACACAGAGCTTAGTATGTGCAAGGCAAGCGTTCTACACAGAGCTACACTTTCGGTAGCTTTTTCTTTCATTTGGTCTTTCTGAGACAGACATGGTTTCCTCTATATAGCCCAGGTTAACTTCAAACATGGTATGTCCTGAATGCTAGGGTTTTAGGTGTGTGCCTCTATACCCAGCTCTCTTTTTCTTTTTTGGTAAAAGATACTAGACTCTCAGTTTAGGAGTACTTCTTTGACTTGGCCATTCTTCACATGGCTGTTTGAGCTGAGCCAGGAATATGGTAACAAAGGTCACTTGACCCTGTTTGTTGCCTTTCAAACCTGCTCAGAGTCCCACCAAAAACTCTTAAGACTAGTTACATTGAGCTTTATATATCTCAAAATTTGTGTTTCTCATCTCCTTATTTCCTCTTCCTTCCTTTCCCTTCTTCCTTGAGGTGAGCATTGGCCTTGACCATTTGTCAGCTCTGTAATGAGGACACAGCTGTACTGGGATTTATTGTATGACTTAACTGTAGATTTGATTTTTGTTGATGACCAACTTGATCAATGTTCTTACCTGTGAACTTTTGAGACTTTGCATGGTAACATCCAGATTAAACATTAGAAATATTTATAAAGCAGCGTGACCCACACTCACTTTACATGGTTTTGTTTGTTTTTTGGTATCTAGAAACAGGGCCTGTTTACCCCTGACTGTCCTGGGAGGCACTTTGTAGGATGGTTTTGAACTCACAATGTATTGGGATTTAAGGAGTGTGCCACCATGCCCGGTTACAGAGATTTTAATAATAATATCGTGCTTGTTGATTTGGGGTTGCGTGTCAGAAGGTCTCTGAGCAATCTGGTTTGGAAAATGCTTAAGTTTTCTGTGCTTAGTTCTGTATCTTCATCTCATGCCTTCTCACATTCATTCCTTTGGCTTTATTTTCTCGTGTCTCCAAAGGATTTTTCTGTTCTCCTATTTTCTGGAGTCAGACGTTATTTCCTGCTGTATGGTAGTTACATACAGTGCCAGCTCTTTCTCAAACTAAAATCTCTTGACTGCTCCTCAGGTACCCACCCCACCCACACTGGATTCTTTCTTTTGTTTCTCACCTCATTGAATTTCTGTTGTTATCTTGCTTACCTGCATTGTTTCAGATTCCAGACAGGTCTGGTTTTCATCCCATCAGGTTGATGGCCAAGCCTCCTATTTATAGGAAGTGTTTATAGTGGCAGAGACTACAGGACTTTATTGGTGACCACAGTGGAGAGTGGAATTCATCTAGGTGTAGGGTATAGCAATGGGGTTCTGAGAATGCTTTAAAAATCTTCTTTTGCTATAGATTTCTATGCTTTCTTGCAGATGAAAGCTGCCGTTTAATAAGATTGTCTGTTTCAAAAGTCTACAATTCTGCATATTCTGAAGTATTCCTTACATAGTCTGTATCTTGTCATTTTGTTAAGATATGAGAAGTGACAAGCCTATAGGGAAGACACAGCATACATCATACTCATCAGGTTAAAAAATAACTATACATTACTGATTGCAACAAATGATACAGTGTCTAGGGGGTTAATCATGGTGTCTGTTTGGAATTTGCATGATCAGTTAGGGTGAGAGCAAGGAAAGAAGTCTGCATTTCCCCAACTCTCATAGATGTGAGCAGATTAACTTGCACCAAAAGTGGCAGCTTTTCCACTGAAAACTTTTCCCAAGTTGGGTTTGCTGGTATGTGTGTGACAGAGTTATTCTTGAGAATGCTGTTAGAACTCTTTCCCTGTTACATTTCAGCCCCCACTCCAGGTTGCTCGTCAGTTGTTTGACAGTTTATGTTCTGAAGCGTTGCTTGCATTTTCCAGGTGCCCTTAAAGGTCACCAGAGCCTGGAGTTCTTCAGTATTCATTTACTTTGGGCAATAAACTGAGCCTCTGGTACTTTTGTGGTTGATTGTAGTATATGGAATAAGTATTTTGTTATAGCTTTAATTTTTTCCTTGACTACAAAACTGAGGAAGCTGATGAAGGGGGCTTTGAATAGTTGGGATCCAGACTGCATTTAATTACCATTCTGTCCATTGCTGCACTGTCTTTCTGTCTTGCACTGTACTGTATAAGATCAAAGCTTAGGGGGAAAATGGCTGTGTGGTATTGGTTACGTCTGTGACCTTTGCCAGTCTTCATGGGCGATCTGCTTGCCTGTGGAGGAGGTGCAGTCTGCGGCCTGCACTCCAGCACTGTGTGGCCCGCCACCATTCCACAGTGGTCTGTCCCGCTCCAACTGTCTTGTATTCCTGACCTCCTGTCTTCTGCTTCCATGCCCAGTTACCCAGGTCTCCTCCTCCCCTACCACCACCACCACCACCACCACCACCACCACCACCACCACCATCATTTAGGTGGTTTAGACTGATAAGGATATAGCTGTTTCTTTATTCTCTTTTTTAAACTTTAAAAAACAAATCCAAATACAATTTCTTTTAATGATAATGTTCAGTTTTATAAATCAAGGGGTTCTCTCTTAACTTAGTGATGCTTAGAGCCTGTGTTAATAATTTATAAATGTCAAGATGAAACCTTGCTAAAGCTGGTGGTTTATGGAAAAAGCTGTGCTTTTGTAGATGCTATTAAACTAAAGCTGACATTTAAGATCATATTCCATCGATTTAACTTAGGCATGCTTTTAATATAAAAATATTTATAGTATTAACCTTTCTTACCTTATTCTTTAAAGAAACAATGTTTTTCTTATTTTGTCACTTATCTTTTGGAACCCTATGTCTTACAAATTAATGGTTTTTAAAGTAATGACCTTCTATCCCAGTCTATATGAACAGGCTGCTTTAGGGACGTGTTACATTTCTGTGGAAAACTCATGATGTGGTCTGTGACTGGCTTCTTTAAATCCCAAGTGATCTGTTTGGAATAGGGGCTAAAAGAGCTTTTCATTGGAGACTGAGCTGATCAGGGCTTGGGTCTGCTGTCTGAAGGCATTTTACTGTCCTATAAAGCTGGTTGTCACCAATTACTGCTGTAATGGGAAGGGTGAGTTTATTCTTGGATTCAAGGGGAGACATTAAAAATTCTTCCAAGTCTAGACTTACTGCCTCCCTGATTCTGTGTATCATTGATTACATGTTTCAAGTTCCTATATTCCTTGCTTTTGGCATATAGAATTAATACTTTTCATGGCAATTACTATTTAAGATTTCTGTTGTAAAAAACTGTTCTAAGGGTGCTGCCCTGTTTCTTTTTATTTTGTTAAAATTTAAGTTATTGACATTTATTTTGAGTTATTATGTGTGTTTTATTTTGACAGAAGTACAGTGTGCTTAATATTTTTGGATTAGAAGCACAGTATATCTGTGGCTCAATATTTGGAAATACTCATGTTGGCACTCTGCAGCCAGGAGAGGCTTTAGCTGACATTCTGCAACACTGTCCTGGACTTCATTTTGCCATTTCCTCTAAGTACTTGTAGTCAACAGGGATGGGGAACTGCCTGGTAAGAGGCCATTGATAGTGCAGTCTGCAGTATCTCCACTCATGAGGTATGTTCCTCGCTAACAACCACATTACTCTTTCAGACTTGAATGTGGACATCCAACCTCTCCACCCAGCTACGTCCTGCACATCCTCTTCCAGGGTCTAGGTCGATCGTCCTGCCTCCACACTCCTCAAGTGCTGGGATTTATTGCCATTTGTCACCGTGCCTGGTTTATCCAGTGCTGGGGAGTGAGCCTAGGACTTCAGGGATATTATACAAGCACTTTACCAACTGAATTGCACCCCAGGCTGTAAATCCACTCTTTACTGTTACAATTATGTGTTATTTTAGCCTGTTCCTATTTAATAAATAACTTCTAGTTTTACATAATTTGCCATAGATTTTTCTTTTTAAAAAATCTAATTAAGCCGCATCATATCAAGTATTTAAAAATCTGTTTTCGTAAAGAATATGTCAGGTTTGCCCATTCCACTTAATCATTTCAGATTCAATCCTTTTTTATCACTGGTGAAACCTATCACCATCTCTCACTTTGTTTCCTGTGGCTGAAATTTCACGTGTGTACACAGAGACTTGAAGGCAACTTTGGGCACCATTTGACAGTGCTGCCCACCCCTTTTCCTTACTTTTTATTATGTATAATGCTTGTATCCGCACATGTGTGTACGTGTGCATGTGGGTGTGTGTTTGTGTATATGTACTCATGTGTCACAGCACATGTATGCAGCTCAGAGGACAACTTTGACTGTATTCTCTCCTATCATATGTGTTCCAGGTATCAAATTCAGGTCATCAGATTTTTGTGGCAAGTGCTTTTACCAGTCAATTGACCTGGCTCCTTTTCTTTTTCTTTTTCTTTTCTTTTTTTTGAGACAGTCTCTCAATACCTGGGATTGGGCCAAGTAAGGCTAGGCTAGCTAGCCAGAAAACCTCAGGGCTCCTCCTGTTTCTGCTTCTTCAGGCCTGGGATTAAAAGTATGCTATTCTATCTGCAGGGGTGGATTCCAAATCCTTGGCATTCAAGGCCAGTGATTTACTGACTGGGCCATCTTCCCAGCCCAAAATTTTGTTTTTTATTTGTGTGCTTACCACATCAAGTGAACCTTAAAATTTTTACTTAGGCATTCAAACTGTCAAAAAGTTGTTTTTTTTTTTTTTGCGCAATCTTGTAATGCTGTTCATTAATTTGCAGTGTGAGAATCATGTGAGTAGTTTTTCCTCCTTAATTTTTGTTGCTTGGCAAAGGTTTTCATTTGGGCAGCTGTTGCATTTCCCTGAGAAACAGCAGGGGGGAGTGTTTCCATCTGATGTATCTTTGTCAGTGGGAACTAGCCAGGACTGGAGCTGCTTGAATTTTATTAAATGTAGCATTTGGTATCAGCATTAATGTGCAATTTGTCCATACACACTTGTTAAGTCTGAGGGTTTCTCTTCTCTGGGCAGATGCTGCCCAGCTCCCCGTCCACCTCTCTATCCCTTGACATTTACAAGAGTGCTTCTGTCTTAGGCCTGGGAACTTGCTAGTTTCTTATCCAAGAATACTACCTCTTTCACGATTCTTTCCTCCATGGCAAATGACCTCTTACTATTGATTACCTTGAGTAAATTAATGATCCCCCCATCTCTGTACCTAGTCTTTCTCCATAGTGCTCATCCCAATTGAAGTACTGCTTATTACAGTATTTTACTGTCTTTCCTTCTCCACTAGATCATAGGTTCTGTGGATTTAGAGACTGTGGGAGTTCATGTATGTAGAGTTCCTTGGTAAGTGCTGAAATGAGGGAGGAATTGACAGAAAATCTGCTCTAGAGATGTTATTTGTTGGTGGGTCTGGTAGGTACTGTGTTTTTAAGTGCTGTCTCCCAGCTTCTAGGAATCCCACAAGCCATTTCCTCCCTGGGCAACCGGCAGTTGCTGGCATCAATAATGGATAGTTCTTGTTGTTTTTCTTCCTTTCTCTTAGAATCACACCAGGCTCACTAAGATTGCTAGATTAGTGAGTTTGGTCCGGGTTAGGGAGAATTGTGCCCACTTAGGATGACTTGGACATAGAAAACAGCAGACTGAGGTTTGAGTTAGGCGTCTGCCTTCCCAGTCCTTTCACCTGAGACTTAAGGTGTGAGGTGTTTGGTGGTCTCATGCTTTCATTTTCCCTTTGATGTGACTTGTCCCCATGTGTTAGAAGTCTCTTTGAGTGTATGAAGTGTAACTGTGTTGGTATGAAATTTGCTCTGTTATTTCCTTCATCAGATCCTGAGAGCTTATGTGCCATGGCTGAGGTGGCCCAGGGTCTTTCAGATCCTGTTTACCACATTGTCCCCAGGCATATGATGCAGAGGGATTCCTGCTTGTTAAAGGTTGCTACAGTCCAGATAGCCTCTTCACCAGCAGCATTTCATGAAGTAGAACTCTATGTGCTTAACTGTTTTTACATCTTGAAGTGTAGCTTTTCTCAGTCACAGAGGTGCAGCTCATCCTTGTGAGTATCACAGGCAGGCAGGCTATTTCTACTGGAGCAAAGCCTGAGCCTTTCTTAGAAAGCTTGCAATGTTATGTATGTTTTGGACAGTTTATATTGAGTTATAATTTACTCATCATATACTTTACCTGCTTCAAGTGTATTCACAGGTATTGACAACTGTCACTGTCATTTTAGAACATTTCCATCACAGCAGAACTCTGTTTACTCTTCCCTGAAGTCCTAGGCAACCACCAGTCTGCTTTCTTTTCTTTCTGAACTTGTCATATAAAGGGATCCTACAGTGCATGTTTTTGTGTGACTGACTCCAAATATATGTGTGTGTGTGAGGGCCAGAGGACAGCCTTGGCTTCATTCTCAGCAAGTCTGTCTACTGCCTCTTTTGAGAGTCTTGTAATGGCTGATCCACCAATTAGGCTAGGCCAGCGGTCAGTGAGTCACAGGAGTTCTCCCACCTCTCCTTGGACAGTGCCCCTGGCATTACAAACACACGGGACCACTATGCATTCTGAGAGCTGAAGTCACTTCCTGATGCTTGTAGGGCAAGCCCTTTACCAGCTGAGCTCCTCTGCAGCCTCTTTCTCTGCTTAACATTTTTCTTTTACTTTCTTAGTTGTCTGTGTACAGTTGTGCTATGGGAAAGCAAGCTTCAGAATCCTCCCTTTAGACCAGGGACTTGGTTGATAGGCATTTGATTTCCCTTTGTTCTTGGCTTCCCATTTTCTCCTCAGTTGTACAACAACAAAAACCCTCTCCTGGCCCCAGGAGCAGAACTGGTCACTAAAGAGTGATTGTGCCTAACAGCCTTCAGAGTCTCTGTATATTTGCTTCTGTTTTCCTAATTCAGCTTGAGACATCTGTGTAATTACTGTTTCAGGCAGTTCAGTTTATTTTAGAGAACAAAGAACCTGTTACATTAGAGTGTTTGTAATGCTATTGCCCCTCCCCCACAGCTAGCAGTACAAGGAAATAATGGTATTAGTTCTGTGGATTCCATATTAGGCATCTTTCTGAAGAAAACAGCATAGGTATTTAAGTTCTCAATTGTGGGCAAATTTGTTTCCCAGAGGCTATACGGCAGTGTCTGGAGAGGTTTTTCTTATTATTCTGATCGAAACTAGGGATTGTGCCAGCAGAACCTACATGGTAGGTACCATGACCTCTGCTAAGCATCCTGTAATGCATACAACACACACACACACACACACACACACACACACACACCCCGCAAAGAAGTATCTAGCTTCAGTTGTTGAGTCTTATTATAGAGAAACCTTTGTTTAGAGTAAAGTGGGCATTTTTCTTCTTGGGATGAATAGAATAAATGAGTATGGGCAATGTACAAGCAGCACAGTTCTGCTGTCGTGATCAAAGGCTTTACATTTGAACAACGTGTAGGGAAGTGAGGCTGAGGAGATGAGGCGCTTGCTGCATAAGCTCAAGGGCCTGGCTTTGAATCCTCAGCACTCATGTAAGAAGCCAGATGTGGCAGCACACATCTGTAATCCTAACTCTGAGAGACAGATGGATTTCAAAATTGCTTGGCGTGGTTGTCTTGCTGAGTTGATGGAGTTCCAGGTTCAATGAGAGGTTAGGTAGACAGTACCCAAAGAAGACACTTGATGTCAGTATCTGGTCTCTTCTGAGGGTGTGCTGACATGAATGGGAGACGTGTGTGTGTTGTACCCAGGAAGCCAGAAGAAACATCTGATCCCTTGTAACTGGAGTTACAGACATAAGGAGCTGCTGTGTGGGTGTTGGAAATTGACCCTGGGTTACCCACAGAGCTCCTAAAATACATGGCTTTTACTATGTAGTTGATGTTAATTGTTCGCTAAGGTTTTGGTGTTTTGGGTACTTTCTTACTCTCTGTGTTGTTTCTGGGTACTTTTTATTATATCTGTTGGGAGGAAATGAAGGTGTTTTATTTGGTATTCCATTTATCTTAGTTCTCCCAAAGAACTAAGTTTTTCTCCCAAAGGTTGTTTAGGAAGTGCCCCTCAGTGTCTAGCCTTCCTTGTATGTGAAAGCAAAAGTACTTGCCATGGCTTCCTACCATAAAGACTGCTTTCTGCATTTGACCCCTTTGTTCTGGACAGTGATCCTGGTTCTTTCAATAATACCTGAATTCTAGGAATGGGGATACAGACTCCCAGAGGGATTGACTGTGTTCATAGCTCCTAGCCACACAGGTAGAGAGCATTGTGGGGACTTGCCACACTTGAACGCTTTACACCATGAAAGGCTACTGTCTGCACCACATCAGTTTCAGATGAGGAGATTTCCTCTCTCCCTGACTTTACAGATCTGCTGATTCCATGTTTCAGTGTCACCTTTCAGCATTATCTGTGACTCCCTGGCATGTGTTGCTGTTTATGAGACTAGAATGCCTGACTTCTCACACCATGAATACAAGTGTCCAAGTGACAGTTCCCTTTCCGGAGTGAAAGTCATTACATTTTCTTTCCTAGGCATGTTGATATGAAAGAGAACAGGAAGAGAAAATTGATTTCCCTTTGAATGCAAGCCCCCAACTGTAGTAGCCACCTCTGTGGCTTTCTGTTGCATGCAGGCTGCAGCTGCTTTTCTGGGAACCAAGACCCATGCTTCTCACTAAGGGCTTCCAATTCAGACCAATTTTGTTGTAGTTGTTGTGTTTTGTTTTGAGCCAGGGTCTCTTTGAAATTTGCTGTATAGACCCAGTTTGCCTCAAATTCAGAGATCTGCCTGCCTGCCGCCTTTCAAGTGCTGGGATCAAAGACGGGTGCCACTACACATGGTTCATTCTGTTCTTAAGTGAGAATGCTAAAACAGTTTCTACATTTATCTTTATTATACTTAACATTGTGTAGGTGTGTGTTTGTGTCTGTGCATGTAAACATGAGAGAGTGCAGGAACCCATAGAGGACTCAGACACCCTGCAGCTGGAGGTACGGGTGGTTATGAGCAGCCTGTAGTGGGTGCTGTGAACCAAACTCAGGTTAGGTTCTCTGTGAGAACAGCGTGCATTTCACACTGCTGAACCATCTCCCCAGGTTGTTAGATGCTTCCAGTGTGCATTCTCCCCTCTGTTTAAACATAACCTTCTGTGCTCCTGCCATTGTTGCCATTAGGGGAAGCTATTTAATTGGATACCTTTTAAATTATTAAATCCCTCCGCCTACAGTGCTGTTCTTCTTGCTTCTTACCATCCTGTTTATGGCTTATCGGCCAGCCCAATTGCTGCTTCAGTTACTCCCAAGTCTATCTTATAATGGCCTCTTTATAGATCTCACTTACGTAAGACGGTGAGAAGAAAGAAATAATTATTTATCCCCCGTCTTCATGTGCCAGGAGCGAATCAGGAGTCGAGGATAGCACCTCGAGGGACATCCAGCTTTAGAGGTGAAGACACAAGTTAATAAATGTAAAATTCCAGTTGAGGAAAGTGTTGTGAGGGAATTAAACCTCAAAATTTTGGACAAGTCATCATATCTTGAAGAAGTTTCTATTGCACTATATATAAGCTAAAGGACAGGAGAGGAACAGGGACAAAAGTAAGATAAAGCCAGGAAGCGACAGAAGTCTTACAGTAAGTTGTGCTATAGCTGTGGTGTGGGTTTTCAACTAGGTGGTAGCCCCTGAAATTTTTTTTTTTTTTGTTTTGTTTTTTGTTTTTCGAGACAGGGTTTCTCTGTGGCTTTGGAGGCTGTCCTGGAACTAGCTCTTGTAGACCAGGCTGGTCTCGAACTCACAAAGATCCGCCTGCCTCTGCCTCCCAAGTGCTGGGATTAAAGGCTGCGCCACCAACGCCTGGCTAGCCCCTGAAATATTGAAAGTGGGATTAACATGATGCCATTAGCTCTTTGAAAAGGAGACTCTGGCCACAACGAGAAGAATTGTAGTGGGGTCTGCAGGGCTGGGTTTAAAGTAAACAATCACCAGGAAACCTATGCTAGTTTTTAAATGAAGGCGTTGGTGTTGGAGGTCTTCAGAAATAGATGAGGGAATTTGTAAGTTACACTGATAGGATTTATTGATGTTAGGATTTGAGGTTGAAGGAAAAGAGACATTAAAGACATCAGCTTGCATTAACAGTTGGCATGGGCAAAGGTCAGAGGTGGACTGTCCTGGAGATGGGCTTGTCTGGGGCCAGCATGTTGGCTTAGTTTGGATATGGTACATGTAAGAGGGCTCTAGACAGTACCTTGTCAGGACACTGTGTTTGCCTCAGAACAGGAGCCATGGGAACAGTTCTGTCCAGGACAGAAGCAGGCCAGGAATCTAGGGGAAAAGAGGCTTCCAGGAAGGCATGGGTGATACACCCTTCAGCTGGTGTTAAAGAGGCTTAGAAGATGGAAACAAGGAGAGGTCTCCTGTGCATTGTCTTACAGTTTAAGTCATTGTAGACATGGCCCGCACCCTCATCTACTTTGCAGTCAGTTACCACTTGAACACCAGTGAGACCTGTGGAAGCCATTTCATGGGCAGGATGGTTCAGCGTGAGAGACTAGACTTTGAAAGAGCCTTGGAGGAATCCTGGTTTTGGAGGGCATTAGTGCCCAAGACTGTGGGTGACTAAAAATTAGGCTATGGGCAGGGGAAAAAAAGTCATGTTCACATGGCTTCCAGGGGCAGGGAGTACTCTGGGGCAGCTCTAGCCCACCAGAGTGGTGGAGGCGGAAGCAGCAGAGGCGAGGCTGGAGAATGGAGGCGTAGTTAGGACTTGCTGGTGTTTGCAGTCTTTGAAAGGGATGGCGCTCACAGGATTGTGTACTTTAGATAGGGTCAGTTGTGGAGCTAGAGAGATGGTTCAGCATTTGCTGCTCTTCAGACCTGAGCTTGTCCCGGTGGGAGGTGGTACACGCCTTAGGCAGACAGATCTCTGAGTTCAAGGCCAGCCTGGACTATAGAGAATTCCAGGATAGCCAGAGCTACACAGGTAAACCCCGTCTCTTAAAAACCAACCAACCAGCCAACCAAACGAACAAAACAACACAACCATAGGAAGGACCTGAGCTTGGCATCTGAACACCTGTGCACACACACATAATTAAAAATTATAAAACACACAATCAGCTGTATGATTCGTGAATTGCATTTCAGTTGCACTATTCTGTGGTGGACTGTGAAAAATACTGACCAGCTGTGTCAGAGAGGCCACCCTACTCCACCACCAACAGCCCCCTCCCCCCTTTTTGTAATTGCAGAGAAAACAGTAAGAGCAGGTGATGGGGCAGTAAGTTACAGAGGTACCACAGGCTGAGAGTGCCTTTTGTGTGGTTGAACATATGAAAAATACAGATATTTTTGCTGTGGTTGAATGAGAAAGAATTAATTAGATTTCACTGAGTGCATTTGGTGTCCTTTAGAGACTGGCTTGAGCAACGGTGATGGTTAAAACTTAGGAACTGAAGACTCAGTGTCAGGCTTTCTTGGATAAGTGAATTTTACATTATTCAAGGGAAATATCTTTGTTTTTTACTTCATTGTGTAATTTTAATTCTTTTTGTGCTTTAAGTTTTTCATATTTTATTGAGGTTGTATTTTCTTGCTCAGTCCTCTCCCATAATATACTCTTGCAAAAATAAACCATACACTGGAATTGATGTTTTATATTTTTCTGTTTAAAATACTGTAGCTGGCAGCTCTGAAAAGAAGTCAAGCCTCTCACTCTGTGAAATAATTTTTGTCAGAATGCATATCCCTTATTGCACCAGAAAGGTAGGTAGGTAGGTAGGCAGGCAGGTAGGTAGGTAGGAAGGAAGGAAGGTAGGTAGGTGGGTGGGTGGATGCGTGTCCATCTGTTCATTCGCCCGCCCGCGTCAGCACTCACAGGCTGCAGGACCTTGAATGTCTTTTTCACCTTTAAACTTCCTTTGAGATGGAATCTCTCAAAGAGCCTAAAGTGAGGCTGGTGGCGAGAATGCCCCAGTAATCCTGTATCAAGCTCCTTCCATGTGGAGGTTCCAGATGTATACAGCCACAACTGGAGGCATATATGGATGGAGAGGATTTGAACTCAGGTCCTCATGCTTGCTTAGCAAGTGCTCTTACTTACCTGAGCCACATTTTCTTAAATGAAGCTTGGACCCTGATCATAGCCGGAATTCTGGCCCTTTGACTTTGTCCTGAGAAGTAGTGTGAGGTGTTGTAAATGCTTTGTGTTGTTGTCAAGACTGAAGTAGCACAGTGGTTTATGTCCTTGGCTATTGTCATCCTTGAGCTTGATTAGCGTAACAAACTTCATCCTGCTGACTATATTTTGTTGTTGATCAGAAAACTATCACAAAAAGATTTTACTCTTTTGCAGAGTCTTTAGGGCCCTGCTTTGGGAAGTGTGTAATTTTTTCTGTATGTCTGTCACTCAGGAGGGTGAGGAATGAGTGTTTCTGTGAAGCTGACATTTCTGTCAAAAATTTTTCCCTCACTTCCTTGATGGACTCCTTTAGTTTCATGCTTTGCTAACCAGAGTAAAACATACATTTCTTTTTAAAAAAAATACTTATTTTCATTTTATGTGTATGGATGTTTTCCTTTTATGTATGTTTGTCCATTTGTGTATTGCCCGTGGGGTCAGGAGGGAGTTGGATCCCCTGGAGTTAGAAGTGCCTGAGAGCCACTATGTGGGTGCTGGGACTTGAACTCCCATGTTCCTAACCTGAACTCTCTTTCCAGCCACCAAATCTGTTTCTGTCTTCTGCTCAGACTTTTCTTGTCTGTCTAGAATCCTGTGTGTGTCGTGAACCCTGCGGTGCTGAGGAGAAACCACAGAGCCAACCACTGAGTGGGGGAAATCTCAGACAATGGCAGCCTCATTTACCAGACTTTGTGCAGTCGGCCCTTGTAACTTCCTCCGGTTTTTCTTTTTTGTGGGGAGGGTTTGTTTATTGTTGTTTTGAGACAGTTTGACTGTGTAGCTCTGGCAGTTCTGGAATTCACTATGTAGACAGACTAGTCTCAAACTCAAAGAAATCTCCCTGCCTCTGCCTCACATGTGCTTGGATCAAAGGTGTGCACCGCCAACCTGACATGATGTTAAAAAAAACTTCTTATTGCTTGTTTATTTGTTGTGCCTTCCCCCTCAGAAAAGGGCACTATAACCTAGAGTTCCAGGCGGTTGCAAGACATCTGACGTGGATGTTGGGAACTTAACTCAGGTCCTTTGGAAACGGTATGCTATCACCACCCGGCCAAGCTGTACTCTTAACCACTGATCTGTCTCCTTAGTCCTTGCAAGTGAGGTCATTGTTTCTTTGCTGCTGTGGTCCCTCCCTTCTGAAATGTCAACTAGAGTTAGTTCATGCATTTGAGTGACAGCAAGCCTAATTACCAGGACTCCAGGCCCTCTACTGTCTGTGACCAGCCCTCTCTGAACTTGTCCCCACCCAGTCTTTTCGTGTCCCTTCAGTGTGCCTGCTTCACCTCATGGCTATTGAATGTGCCTGGGTCAGCTGACCATGCACACTTGCCCTTCCCATGTAGCCCACCTTCCTGTGCCCTCGTGGCCTCGTCCCTCACCGTATCCCTGAATCAGTCTCAGAAGGCAGACTGTCCTCTGCATTCGCAGCCTCATTCCTTCTCCACCTTGAGATGGTTGATATGTGCCTATTTGTGGTCTCTCTGCTTCTGGAACATAACTTCCGCCCTGGGAGAAATGCTTGTTTGCCGTTTCCCTGCCTTCAAAGTGGTCGGAGCATAGGGGACACGTTATGAGTAGATGACTACTGTGATTTCAAGATGTGGTCTAGACTGGATTTTGTTTTTACTGCAGGTTATACTGTTACCTACTTCTCTTGTGCAGTTGATTAGCACATACATTGAATATTTGTGGCATTCCTGCTGGAGAAAAACACTGCTTTAAACATCCATTTATTTAATTTTGGAGGGAGAGGCAGTGTGTGTGTTATTTCCTAAAGCTGTGTGAATTAGTAGCCCAGAGCCAGGAAGGAAAGATTGGCTGCTGTGGAAACCGAGAGGGCTGGCAGGGCAGGCAGGACTGCTCCGCCGCAGCCCCTTCAGATTTGCCTTTGCCATTATGCAGTGTGGCCTCACGGCAGTGACCTCTGCTGTAGCAAGTGTGAGGTGGGTACAGCAACTTGGTCTGATACAGTTTACCGAGTTGCTGAAAGATTCTGATAAGGGAAGGGGTATGCCCTGTGAACCTCACATTGCCATGAAGACCCTGCCTGTCTTCTCTGGTTGGTTGCTTGGTGGAGAAAGTGAGCCACAGCTTACTTCATGTATTTTCAGTTGCTAATACCCACGGCGTACAGAGACTTGGGCATAGCAGATGATTCATCTGTGCAAAACTTTTATGAGCACTAGAATGCTTTTTCGTGAAATAGGCTTAAAATTGAAATTTTATCTGAAAACATTTACTGTATGCGAAGAAGTAATCTAATTTGTGCTGCATACTTTAGGCCTTCTGACCTGCGTCTAGATGGCAGTGCCATCATTGCGCCTTCCTCAGTCATGTCTCAGAAATGGTTAACATTTTCATTTTCCTGAATTCCCGAGGATATTTGACATGCTGATGGAGAGAACTTTTCTGGTGTATCATATGTGATCTATATGCTTTGAAAGAGGTGTGTAATTTTTATGATTTTGGCATGACTGAAGAAAACTTTCTCTGCATCTGACGCATATAATTGCAAACTGATTTATCTGTTGGACTAAGTAAACAGGACCAATCTTTTGCTTGTTTGTGTGTGTTCTTTCTTATCTGGCCCTGGTAGCACAGGAAGCAGATGGTTTTTAGTCTGATCGTGCCTCCTTTTGTTGCAGCTGCTTATGGAGGAGGGATCTGAGCTCTCCCCTCATAGTTTAAGTCCCAAACACCTGGCTCCTAGACAATGTTTCGTAGCAATTGTTTCTCAAATGAGAAGAGATTTTTTTTTTGGGAAAAATGACAGATAATTGTGGAAAATAAATTAATGATTATTAGGATTTCCAAAACTGACTTGTAAGCCCCTCTCCCTTGGTAGAAAACTTTCCAAGATTTATGTTGGGTTGCAGTTTAAGATTCATTCTTTGCATTGCAGACTCTTAGATCTTAAGATTTTGAGAGGAGTTTCTGGAGATGTTCGTTAAGGAGGCTGCTGGTGGTGGGAATTTAGAAGCGTGTGAAAGCCACCTGATTGTCCTGAAAGCTGGAGATTGGAATTTGCTGCTTTTGTTTTGACAGGCAAAATAAACCCCCCCTTTTTTTTTAATCTCCTAAAACATAGCTAGAAAACATAGTGCCTGAGAAGATGTGTGAGTCATAACTAAGCTCTAATTAAAGGCTCTTGATTTTGGAATGGTCAGTCAGATACTGTTTGAGTCATGAAAGGAGCTTTGGAAATTTGGAGAAGTGACACCTGAGATGTTCCCCATACCTGTGCAAATTGTTCTTTACACAGAAGCAGTTTGCACTACAGGCTCCTTCCTTTTAGATTTTGGGCTAAAGTTATTCCCATTATATGTAGTAAAAACAGAAGTTTAGTTTACAGTCACCACTGAGCAGTCCTTATTTTTAGTTAGGCAGTGAATACCACACTGAGCTGGCGAGGCTCAGCTGTATGTGTGTGAAATTGTATGTCACTGGTCTTCTTTTCCACTGTGGCTTGGGAGATGTTCTTCTTATATTGGAAGCATGAATAGTGGTGGATTTTTGTTTAAGGATTTAATGGAAGCTCACAACGACTTATAAGTCCAGTACCAGGGGAATGATGTCTGCTGCAAGTGGTGCATATAGACTCGGACAGGCACACATATAAAAGTAAAAAGGTTTTATTTTTATTTTTGGGTTCATCAGTATATGTACACCACAGGATTCAGTCCCTGTGGGGGCCAGAAGGGAGGATTGCATCTCCTTGAGCTGGAGTCCAGGCAGTTATGAGCTGCCGTGTGGGTGCTGGGAATTGAGAACCAAGCCCTGGTGCTCTGGCAGAGCAGCAAGTGCTCCTAACTGCTGAACCTTCTCTCCAGCTCCTTTATTTTATTTATTGATTTATCGATTCATTCATTTATTTGTTAGAAGACAAGATCTTCTGAGTAAATTGGGAGTTTGGGGAGCAGGGAGAGGGAGGAAGGGGAGTGGGGAAAAAACTGTAGCTCAATAAATAAGTCAAACAAACCCTGCCTATCTTGGAGCTCACTTTGTAGACAGGTGGCCTTGACCTCTGCCTGCTGAGTGCTGGGATTACAGGTGTGCAACATGTTTTTATAGGAAGGAAATAAGAGGAAACATTTAAGCATCAGAGAAAAACCAGTTTGACACCTTTCCTCCTCTCTCTCTCCTAGCATTTTTGAAGCGTTGGGGTTGTTGGAGTGGTTGGATTTTCCCTGGAATTGAGTGAGAAATTCAGAAGACTGAAGCCCAGGCTTACTGTCTACCTTTCACGGAGGCCTAGCCGTGAGAGGACAGAAGAAGGCACGTGGCGAATCATGACAGCTGACAAAGATAAAGACAAAGACAAAGAGAAGGACCGGGACCGGGACCGGGACCGAGAGAGAGAGAAAAGGGACAAAGCAAGAGAGAGTGAGAATGGCAGGCCTCGAAGGAGCTGTACCCTGGAAGGAGGAGCCAAAAATTATGCTGAGAGTGACCACAGTGAGGATGAAGACAATGACAACAGCGCCACCACAGAGGAGTCCACAAAGAAGAACAAGAAGAAACCGCCTAAAAAAAAGTCCAGATATGAAAGGACAGACACTGGGGAGATAACATCTTATATCACTGAGGATGACATCGTCTACAGGCCAGGAGGTAAGAGCAGAACATTGGCGTCTGCACAGGGCTCGTGGGAGAGAAATGGCCTCTGCCTCACAATGGGATAGGAATAGACCTCCTTTACTGTTGTGGGAGAGACCTGGAGTCCAGATGAGTGGACAGTAGTTGAGTTAGCAAAATGAAGGCAGTGGGCGTTGAGCCTCTTTGTTTACTAGCTCTGTGCTGTGTCCTGCACCTGGCCTCTGTCTGGCTTGTGCATTTCTGGATGACCTTGCTTCCTTATGAGGTTTGCTCTCTCACTCAGTTCTACACTTAATGCTTTTTCCTGTCATTTTTTTTCCTTTCTGTGACTCATCTTCAGCTATACATTAGGCTTGCAGAGGGAATACATTCAAAGCAGAGACAGATAAACCTTATGATTCTGGGGAACAGGATGGTCTATGTTGAAGTAGAATTGACCAGCAACTAGAGCAAGTTTTTGTTGGTTTGTTTTTTGTTTGTTTTCTGAGACAAGGTCTTACTGCTTAGCCATTGCTGTCCTGGAACTTATTGTAGACCACAGAGATCTATCTACCTGTCTCTGCTTCCCGAGTGCTGGGGCTACTACCCGTGTGCCACCACCACCCAGCTGAGTTTTCTTTAAATGACCTTCAGAGCAAGATTTACAGGTAAACCTTTACCAAGGTTCCGAGCAATTTACCAATCAGTGGCAACAGGACAGCGACTGAGTTGCATGTGCTCTGTATTCCTTGCAGTAGATGTAATCTGGCCCTCAGTGCACTGAAGCTTGTGGCCTTTCCAGACCCAGTGTGCAGATGAGAGGCTTTGAGGGATGCAGATTCCACAGGCACCAGCAAAGCCTGCCTTCATTGACCAGTCAATGTGAATTGGACTAGTCTTTTGAGACCCCATCTGTTTCAGAAACGTACCAACCAACCAAAGAGAGCCCCCTCCTTCTTATAGAAGCTAGTAAAACCATTGTAGGACATTTTATTTGAATTATTAATACTGCAAAACCAGGACAAGAATTTAATGGGAAGTATAATCGACATACTGGAGTTTCCTTCAGTGTGAAGTTTTTCCAATAATGTGATTAAAGGATGCACTTACATCATTAACTAGCACAGTCATTTCACTGAGAAGAACTCGGCTTCTGGATTTATTTGTATAAAGCTTCACATTTTTGGGGAGCCATGTTGGTTTGGATTTTCAGAAAATAGTATTAGATAAACTCATGTTTACAAGTGTAATTTCCTTGGTTGACATGTGAGAAGAAAGGTTTGAGGGCCTCTTTAACTTAGGGTGGTTTTTTTGGTTTGGTTTTGCCTTAAGAGGCAGGATCTGGTAACCACAGACTGACCAGGAAAGCACTCTGCTGCCAGCTTCGTCATCTTAAACTGTTTTCTTCTCCTGAAAGCAGGAACTACAGATGTGTGTCACAATGCTGGGTTGTCCATGTCGTGGTAAATCATGAGAAAGGAATAATATGTGTTGTTAGGGTGATTATTGTTCACAGGTAGGATAGACGTTGTACTGTCCTTCTCTAGAAATGGCAGTGTAGTGTAGTGGTGCCAATGCCAGCCCTGCTCATCACACATAATATAGAACCTCCCTTTGTGTCTCTAGGGACATTTTAGTATGTTAGGAGTCAGGTGCTAATGGGAAGTGCTGCTCAGACTGTCCCCTTTCTCGAGAGGTGGATAATTAGTTAACTCTGAGAAGTCCTACAGCCCAGAAATCCTCTTTGACATTGAACATCACCTCTGTCTCTGCTGTTTATGGACTGTGACAGTCTTTGTTACTATCTCCCTAAGGAAACCAACTTTGGCAAATGGTGGCCACCTTTACAGTTTGACAGGAAGTTCTCCTTCTTGATACTTTCAAAGAAATGTGGGAGAAGATTGTTAAGGCTTGTTTACAAAATAGTTGGCTATTATAAAGTACTTTGGGAAGTGTTGTTTATTCCCCTCCCTGAAGTGCCTTTGCTTGTGGTTCCTCAAGTCGCCTTGCCTTTTCTTTTAAGCACAGTGCTGAGGATTCAGCACAAGGTCTCACATGTGCTAAGCAAATGCTCACCTGCTGCTGATCACTGTGTCCCCAGCCCCTCTAGCCTCTTGTATAAAAATGTATAGTGTAGCACTTAACCTGTCATACTATCTCATACTTATTGATTAGTACATTGGAAATGCTGTTCCATTGTTGTGCTGTCTGTGTATAATGGCTGGCCCAGTTTTTTTTTTTCTCTCTCTCTCTCTCTATAATGGTTTTTCTTTTTTATTTTTTTGAGACAGGGTTTCTCTGTGTAGTTCTAGCTGTCCTGGATCTCTTTCTGTAGACCATACTGACCTGGAACTCACAGAGCCCAACCTGCCTCTTCCTCCCGAGTGCTGGGATTAAAGGTGTGCATCACCACCATCAGCTGAGCTCTTTTTTTTTTTTTTAAATTGTAGTTTCAAAGCAGGGGCCAGTTAAGTCCCTCAGCCAGACTTGAACTTGTGACTATCCTGCCTTGGTTTTTTGAGTGTCCTTTCTCGTTTCTTACCTTTGAAGACAGTCTTATGTAGTTCAGCCTGACTTTGAATCATTTCTATGTGGTTGAGGATGATTCTTGATCCTCATGCTTTCCTTTCCCAAGCATTGGAAATACAGGCACAGTTCCTGGCTCCTTAGTTGACTCTCAAAATATGTAGAACCTCTAGAGAGTGCTACAAGACAGGTCTTCCATGGCTTGGTAGGTTTTGGACAGATCTTTACATTGACTTTAATATGTGGAAAAATTTCATTTAGGTATCTCAGAGTGTTAATAGGAAACAGCCCCATAGCAGGGAGGTGGTGGTGCACATCTTTAATCTCAGCATTTGGGAAGCAGAGGCAGATGGATCTCTTTGAGTTCCAGGACAGCCAGGGCTACATAGTGAGACCCTGTCTCAAAGCAAGCATGTAGCCAGCCAGCCAGCCAACCAACCAACCAACCAACCAACCAACCAACCAACCAACCAACCAAAGACCCCTGCAATGGAACTTTGAGGAAAGGCTGTTGTGGTCTTGCCTCCAGGGCCCAGTTCTCTATTGAAGTTATTAGCAGTGAACTGGGTGTCATTTAGATTTTGTTAAGATTTAAGTTTGTGCACTGTCCTGTACAGAACTACTTTTGCATTTTCTCTTCATCTCAGGAGTCATCTTTGTTCTGCCTTTTAGATCTCAGCAAACTCTTGTTAATACAGTACCACTGCCCATGTCATTTTTGTCCAGGAGGACATTGCAGCCTTATCTTAGTTCTTAGTCTTTTATTAGCTCAGTGGCATTGGCTTTGCATCCCCAGGCTTGTCACATTTCCTTAATAGATAATTGTGTGTGTGTGTGTGTGTGTGTGTGTGTGTGTGTGTGTGTGTGTGTCTGTATTTCTTCTAAACCTTACTCTGTAATAATTTTGTTTTGCTTGTATTTTGTGATGTGAAGCATTCCCTCCCTCTTTTTGTTTTTCAAGAGAAAGTTTCTCCATACAACAGTCCTGGCTGTCCTAGAACTTGCTCTGTAGACAGGACTGGCCTGTAACTCACAGAGACCTGCCTGCCTCTGCCTCCCAAGTGCCAGGATCAAAGGTGTGTGCTGCCACCACCCATCTTAATTATTCTTTTATCAGTAAAAACTCGGGAGTCAGATAACGGAGTAAAAGCCTAATTGATCAGAGAAGTGGTGGAGAAGCAACCAGTGGCCTCCTCTCTCTCTCTCCTATCTTGGCCCTGAAGGGCTGAATATCTTTCTAAACCCCTCCCTAATACTTCCTGTCCCCGATTCTCCAAAATCTCTGTGGCTAAGTTTGGTCAGCTAGTAGCTAGCTCCACCTTCTGATTAAAGGTAAACTTTATTAGCAGTCTTGGGTATGTCAGAATACAATCAAAATATCCCATAACAGAGATGTATGATTTCTTTTGATGCGAAAAATGGGATTAAACTGGGAATAACCCAAATGAGGAAAAGGAATTCTGTGTGTCCATTTGAATAAAATGATAGGCATGGTTGTGGTGACTCACGGCTTTAATTCGAGCACTCTGGAGACAGAGGCAGGGGCAGGTGGATCTCTGAGTTCAAGGCCAGCCTGATACACAGAGAAAGTTCCAGAACAGCCAAGGATACACAGAGAAACTCTGTCTCCAAAAGCAAAACAAAGAAAAAAAAATCTGAACCCCAACCAAACATAAAAGCCCACAGAAGTTTAGGATGTTAAATGAATATGAAAGTATACTAAGATATTATTCCTTTTAACTCAATATTTTAAGAGGCCCAAGTAATCTCTGAAGTTGGGACTAATAGGCTGTGGCTGTGGCTGTGGCCCATGAGTCACCATGAGAGGAGCCCAGGCTTCTTTCTGACCGATTTCTTTTCTTGGTGGTTCTTAGTCTTTAAATTTTATTACACTTGTCTTTTTCTATGTATGTTAGTACGTCAGTGAAAAGCTTGCCACACCCGCTCCGCCCCGCCCCCCAAGACTATGCCCTCCTGTTGGGATTACAAGTGCACACCACCTCACTCTGCTGTAGATCTTACTCCTACTAGGGAGAAATCATAGTGAGGCAGTGGCAGTTTACTAGGGCTTCAGGAGCAAAGCACTGAATGGCTTAGACAGCAGGAGTAGCTCGGCCCCAAGATGTGGAGGTTAGAAGTCAAAGATTGCTGAGCCTGGCAGTGCCATGTTCCCCTGAAGGAACTAGGATGAAACTGTTCTAAGCCTCAATCCTGATGTCGGTGTGTGGCAGCATAAATCCAGTTTTCCCGTGCCATTCTCCTTGTCTGCTATTTTGGTGTCTGCCCTAACTCCTCTTTTATAAGGACACCATGCATTAGTGGACACGACCCACTCCCATCACATTGTATCTGCAACTATGCTGTTATTCTGTGGTGCTGGGGGGTCAGGACTTAAAGATGCTGGTGGGGGCAGGTGGGCAGGAAGCGCCTTGTTGCTAGGGAGACCATGTTTGAGTGATTCAGGTTGGGTGACTGCTTTATCTTGTACTGTGTCCTTAGAACTGTTGGGGAAAAATCTTTTTTTTTTTTATTCGAGTTTATTACTGGAGGAGGCTCATGTGTCACACAGTGTGTGTGGAGGTTGGAGGACAACAGTTCTCCTTCCCATGGTCTCAGGAATCCAACTGAAGTTTTCAGACTTATATAGATAGCATTTTTAAAGTCTACTTGGCGGTCTTACTGGCCCTACTTTCTCCCTCTCCCTAGATTTATCATGTATAGTGTTCTGCATGCGCATATGCCTTCAGGCCAGAAGAGAGCACCAGATCTCATTACAGTTGGTTGTGAGCTACCATGCAGTTGCTGGGAATTGAACTCAGGACCTCTGGACAAGCAGATGATGCTCTTAACCTCTGAGCCATCTCTCCAGCCCAGGTGCTCAGTTCTTATAGTACTGGTCAGAAATGCAGATCCTCAGGGTGCAACACTGCTGGACTGAATCAGTATTAGTATTTTGTTTGATGAATTTCTCAGATGAGTTAAATTCATACTAAGTTTCTGAGAATCACTGATATGAGCTAGTGTTTCCTAGCCTTCCTTCAGTTTATGTGTAAGTAGAAAATGAGTTTATTATCTTTTTTGTTGTTGTTGTTTTTGGTTTTGGTTTTTCGAGACAGGGTTTCTCTGTATTGTTTTGGAGGCTGTCCCGGAACTCGCTCGGTAGACCAGGCTGGCCTCGAACTCACAGAGATCCTCCTGCCTCTGCCTCCCTAGTGCTGGGATTAAAGGCGTGCGCCACCAACGCTCGGCTGAGTTTATTATCTTGAGAGGCAAAAAGATCGGCATCCCAGTGTTGTTGTGTTTCTTTCTTCCAGTGTTTGCATGTAGCTTGAGTAGGATTTCAGCAGAAACAAAGCAAACCAACATGGCTCCCAGGTGCACCTACCTCCCCTTGCTGTGTGACCTAGGCTTGCTAGACTCCTTCACACGTGTGATCACCTGTCTCCACTGCTGCATTCTGGAATTTCCTCACCCACATCACCATTTTTAAGAGGGAAAATCACAGCATTTTTTTTTTTTTAATTTTTGGTTTTTACGAGACAGAGTTTCTCTGTATTGTTTTTGAAGCTGTCAGTCCAGCCCAGCCTCGAACTCACAGAGATCCGCCTGCCTCTGCCTCCCAAGTGTGTTTTTTATTTTTTAAAGAACAGGGAGATATAATTTCCAGTCTCAAAACTTGGTTTGGTTTTTTGAAGGCTTACTTTTAATTTTCTGGGTATGAGTATTTTGCCTACATGTATGTGCATGTGCCAGGTGAGTGTAGTGCCCATGGAGAATGTCAGATCTCTGGGAACTGGAGCTGTGAGGTGCCATGTGGGTGCTGGGAACAAAACCCGGGTCCTCTGGAAGATTAGCATGTGCTCATAACTGATGAGCCACGTCTCCAGTTTCCTGGCTTGGGAATTTGGAGTGAACTATAATACGATAGTAGTTAAAAAGCTGCAAATGGAACTTACAGGTACTTAGCGTACAGAGAACATGGGGTTCTTTTGTTAGCATCTCCATGCTGGCTAGTCACATCAGTCTCCTGGTCTGTGACGGCAGCACCCAATCACAGTGGAGTGAGATTTGTGTTTACCTAGCGTTTAATTGGACTGAGCTCTCCTGCAGTTATTCGTGTGGAATCCTCTGCCCCTTTGCTTAGTGAACAGAGTGTGGACTCCTAAGCTCTGGAGGTTCAGCTTTTGCTGGCTCAATTAATTGTTAAATGTTCCCTTTATTATAATTACACATTTATGCCCTGCTTTGTGGTAGCTGAGGAAATTGTTGAAAGCCTGGTTTAATCAGTCATACACTGTCAGTTTTGTTTTAAAAAAAAACAAAACCAAAAAACCCTTTTATAGGAAACAGTTTTGATCTGGAGTGGCATGGTGGTATTTGAGTCGGAAAACGTAATTTAAATTGGAATGCAGGAATTTGGCTCTGCTCTTGATAGAGATTGGCTTGAATTTGGTATTGACCCATGTGTTTGTCGTCTTTCCAGATACTGTCTTCTGTTTATTCTGACAGCTCTGCCAACTGAGAAAATTAGACTTTACAAAATTAAAAATATTGCCTATGACTTTAAAACTAGAGTGGTGTGTTTATTATGTTTGTTGGGTTTCTTTTAAGACGTACATGGACAAGAGTAGGGTTTTTTTTTTTTTTAAGCATTGAAATACTCCATAGCAAAGGCTTTTATGAATACATTTTCCTTGGAGATGTCTAAATGTTCTAAATGATGCTGGGAACATTAAAAAATGGCTATTGTTTCTACTTCTTTTCTACATGTTTGCATAGCTTTTTTTTTTTTTTTTTTTTTTTTGGTTTTATGAGACAGGGTTTCTCTGTATTGTTTTGGAGGCTGTCAGTCCAGCCCGGCCTCGAACTCACAGAGATCCACCTGCCTCTGCCTCCCGAGTGCTGGGATTAAAGGCGTGCATAGCTTTTATAATGGATTTTTAAGGAATTGATTTTTTTTGTAGTAGTTTTACTACCAGAAAACCATTGAAATTAATTACTTGGCTCTTCTGAATAAAAATTAATAAACTTCTGAAGCCACTTTGCCAAGTATATTGAATTAATAAATAGTATCATTACATGTGTATTAAAAATATACTCTACCTTTATCATTTCATAATTGATAGTGTGTTCAATCTAATTATCATAGTGTAGATTATGTATGATAGATACTCCATAGTTGTTCATTTAACCCTACAATTTAATTTTACTTACGTCTCCACATTTCTCTGTTTAATCGCCATTTCAAGAACTACCTTTTCAGTAGTCCAGCATGGTAGCCGGCTCAGTAGGCAGAGCGCCTGAGATGAAGGGAAAGACGGGTGCACATTTGGCTCTGTGATTGAACCTGGTGCAGACGCAGAATGGCATGGTTCTGCTCTACAGATGGGGTTAGTGTCAAGCTGTAGATTGCGCAATAGAGACCGATACAGCCCAAAAGCAAAAGGGCATTGATGGCGGTGGTGACCATGGCGTGTTATGAGGAAATCCAGTATATAACACAAATTTAAAGTATATTACTTTTTATAATCTTCAATTTTTAACATTAAAATTTTAATACATGCTCTGTTAGCAATGCTACAGGTAATCTGCTAGCTCTCAAGCAGACAGCCATTACGACGTGGTATTTGGTTTCAGAGTTTGCCTGACCTTTTAAACCCAGTGTACTGGGATTGTAAAACGTTAGTGTACTGCAGAGTTTCCCTGTTGACCATGGGGATGTTAATAATGCTGTGTGTAACTATAATTCTTCTCTTTGTCTAGGGAAGGGTTATGCCAACAAAAAAGTGTTATCCAGTATTTTACTAGAAAGTGGTCGTTGGGTTACCAGCATTCTTTAGTACAAAAGCATGCTTGCAGTTTAGAGGTTTGAGAATTGTTCTGTCAGCTCAAGACTTCAAAATTATGCTCTAACCTTCATGGAGATTTGTGCCTCCTCTTCTGACTAAACAGTGGAGAGCTGGTTTTTGGTGTGTTCTCTCTACTGGCTGGAGGACCAGAATCAGGCTGTCTTTTAGGCCAACAAACAGGAGTGATTTTGAAGCTGGCAGCAACCATCCCTCTCCCTCCAAAATAGATATTTTGTAATGTGAAGTGTGTAATCTTTTTAAAAAGTGCTCTTAGCATTCTGATAGGACCAGACAGAATAAGACTGGTTGTTTGTAGAGCCCATCAGCTTTTCTATCAGTTTCTCTCTGTTACCTCTAGGCTCTTGGGTTCTGAGTACTGAGCATCTGATTGTGAGATGTGGATCCTGGCTACTACTTTACCAGTGTTGTTCACCAAATTCCTGTGGTGGTCAGGCATGCTCCTTTTTCATGCTCTCTGCCTGAACTCTCCCCTGCTGGTTTCTTTGGCCTAGCAGTGCTTTTGTTTGGCTGCATATTGGTTTGCACTTGTTGGTTTGGTTTGCTTATTTTCTGTACCTTCTGATTACTTCCCAGCCTGCTTCCTCTTTAGTGAACAAACAGCACATTTTCAAGAAAGAAAACTGAAAAATTCAGATAAGCAAAAGTTTAAAATTAAAGACACTATTAACATTTGTTGTGTGGTCACTTCCCGTAGTGCACACATGTAGAGGTATATGGCTGCAGTTTCCTCATAAACCTTTGTTTTTAAAGAGAGTCTCACTCTTTTGCCCAGACTGGCCTTGTCTCAATAAGCCAGCCACTACACACAGCTTTTATTAGGCTTCATCTGCTGTTAATGCTGGCGATTATAAGTGTAACATGTAGCTAACCCCGTAGGATTGGAGCGGGGGAGGAGAAAATGTGCCATTGTTTTCATCGGTTCATTGCATCTCAGATGACACTCACCTAGTACTCTAATTCTGATGACAAGCATTGAGTGGTGGGGACATTGGTGCAGACCAGTGCTCTCATGTTACAGCATAGGGAGATGCCAAAAGTGATGCCTATACTCGTGATTACTTTGGAAATTATGGGTGTTCTTAAGGGAATAACATGTCGTACAATTTCTTCGTGAATCAACTAAAAAGTGTGCATATTATTGTATTGTACAACTGTTTTCTTGTATTGTGATACACAATTCAATATATAGTAGTTTTATGTTTAATTTTCAGTTTTGAGTCAGTCTTATTCTGTAGTACTGAGTGGCCTTAAGCTCATGGTAACCCTCCCCATCAGCCTTTAAGCAACCATATTTGATTTCCCTTTTGTTGAAATTCTGATATTAATATTTTAATTTTATTATTATTATTATTATTATTATTATTATTATTATTTTTGGTTTTTCGAGACAGGGTTTCTCTGTGGCTTTGGAGGCTGTCTTGGAACTCGCTTGGTAGTCCAGGCTGGTCTCGAACTCACAGAGATCTGCCTGCCTCTGGCTCCCGAGTGCTGGGATTAAAGGCGTGAGCCACCAACGCCCGGCTAATATTTTAATTTTATACGAAAGTTATTCCTATAGTGCCCAGGCTGCCCTTCAGTCCCGAGTAGCTGGAATATAGTCAACTTGAACTTTTTCCTTACCTTATCTGTTAATGAAAGGGTTTCACTGTGTGACTCATGCTGTCCTGGAACTCACTATATAGACATTCAGGCCAGCTTTAAAATGTCTGGTCCTTCTACATCAGCCTTCTGACTTTCCGACTGTATCACTAATGTGTACCATCACCTGCCTGGCCTCGCTTTAACTTTTTAAGTGCTACAGTATTCCCTCCTTCCCAGAACTGGGGTCATAAGTGCACACCCAGGGCTTCATGCCTGGAAGGCAGGCACTGTACCATCTGGGCTACTTTTCTACTTTTATTCACCCTATTCTTTCCAGACCTAATGGAACAGTGTAAATGTTCTCAAGGTTATGATTCTGTTGTTACTGACTTCTCATATCAGTTTTAATGTTTACTTTTTAATTTTTATTTGTATTTTGCCTGCATCTATGTCTGTGTCTGGGTGTTGGATTCCCTGAAACAGGAGTTAACACAGACGTTGTGAGCTGTCATGTGGGTGCTGGGAATGGAACCCAGATCCTCTGGAAGACCAGTTAGTGCTCTTAAATGCTGAGCTGTAGGTGGAGTTTTTTGTCAGGACTGCTGGCACCCCAATAACCACACAGAGCCTTAATATTAGTTTTAAATGATTGTCCCATAGCTTAGGCTGTTACAACTTAAATTAATCCCTATTTCTTACCTATGCTTGGCCACATGGTGGCACTCTTTTCAGCAGGGCATGCTCATCTACTTCTGTGTCTCCTCGTGACCCCTTGACTCTGTCCTTCTTCCCAGCATTCTCTCTGTCCCCCCCCAAACCTGCATTGCTCTTGACCAAGTCAGTTTATTAAGAAGAGCAATACATCTTTGCAGTGTACAAAAGGATTATTCTACAGCCCTAAGCCATCTCTCTAGCTCCTTCCTTTTTTTTTTGGTTTTTCAAGACAGGGGTCTGTCCTGGAACTCATGCTGTCGACCAGGCTGATCTCAAACTCACAGAGATCCACCTGCCTCTGCCTCCTGAGTACTGGGATTAAAGGCGTGCGCCACCAACGCCCGACCTCCTTTTTCCAGGCTGTCCTGAAACTCACTAGATAGTTTAGTTTGCCCCCAAACTCACAGTAATTGTTCTACCTCACTCTCTTGAGTGTTGACAGTATAGGTGTGAGGCACCACAAGGGTTCAGACCTTTAAAAATGTAATCTTAATAAGACTTCAGTAACACTAAAAATAAAACCCCAAAGATAGATGTTGGGGTTCAAGCTTCAAGCTGAAGATCAGAAAAGCAAAGCAGCAGGCCAGTAGCTCTTACCTCTACTTCAGCCTGAAATGGCTCTCTTGTCCTCAGTGTGGCAGGAGAATAAATCTCTCCACTAAACCTCAGACTGCAATCCTGTCTCCACCAAGCCTCATACTGCAATTGCAGACTGCTGTCTCTTCCTTTTATAACTCTCAAATACTGAGATTAAAGGCGTGTGATCCCAAGGGCTGAGATCACCTTTGTTTGAGCTGTTTCACTTTAGGACTGATTCAGTTTCATGTAGCTCAGTGTGGCCTTGAACTAACAGAGGTCCATCTGCTTGTCTCTTGGATAAAAGGTGTGTGCCACCACCACCTGGCTCTGTGGTTAGCTATTATGGCTGCTGGGATTAAAGTTGTGTATCACCATTGCCTGGTTCTGTGGCTTGTGGCCAATTTTGCTTTCTGTACCCTCAGGCAAGCGTTAGTAAATCATGCATAGTGTATCACCACAGACTTGACTGTTGCCTGCTTTAACACTTTGTTTAAATGGAGAAGTCTTTTAAGTTTTTTCTCTTAAGTTCTGATTTATTCTGTCTCAGCAGATGTTCAAAACAAGGCTTTTTTGAGGCTCAGATTACAAAAAGAACATGCAAAGCAAAGCTCTCATTAAGTGGTGCATTGGCCCAGAGCAGCTGCACTCCTTCATTGAAGAGTTTGGGGGGGTGGGAGGAAGACCTTGCAAGAGCTGTCAGTGGCTCAAACAGTAAGTGAAATCTCTGATCTCCTTTTAGGAATCAAGAGCATTTAGATATTCCATTCTGTTACCCTTAGTCAAATACCTGCTGATTTAGATTATAAAAGTGGCAGGTGGATAGCAGATTAGCATATAAAATAACCCCTGCTGTCTTAAACTTTAGCCTATGTATGTTGTGTATGCTATAGTGCTATAGCCCACTGCACTCATAGACTCTATGGTGCTGTCAGTGTCAGCTGGGCTGTCAGCACACCTGTACAATCAGCTCATGCAGTAAGAGCACACCTTTGTAAAAGGAAAAATAAAGACCCAGAGACTGTTACTGGGTTCAGGCTTCAAGCTGAAGATAAGAAAAACAAAGAGCTCCCACTCTAACTCAGGCTGATCCTAGCTCCTCAGACTATAATCCCAGACTGGAGAGAGAATCCCAAGACTGAATGGCAGCCACTTCTGAGACCTTGCTTCTGTCTCATATACCGCCCTAATGCTGGGGGAAAGGAGTGTGATCCCAGGTGCTGGGATCAAAGGCGTGAACTCTGTTACTCTTCATTACTGTGAAGTCATTGTGGCCTTGAACTAACAGAGACCCCTTTATCTCTTAATCCTGAGTCCTGGTATTAAAGGTGTGTATCACCACTGCCTTATCCGATAGCTTAAGGCTGACTTTGCTTTCTGAATCTCCAGGCAAGCTTTAATAAATCATAAATAATATATCACCACACACCTTTGCATAGGACAAAGGGTTTTTTTTAGGACTATGGTGGAGGAGGATATAAAGGTAGGCAAAATTATTGCTTTCCACCCCTTATTTTCTGGGGAGAACTTCACTCATTTTAATGAAGTGGCATGCTAGTAATGGGCTTTCAGCAGACTGTTAGAGCCTGGTGGTGGATGGAAGCAGACTTGTAGTCTTGGATCCTGTAGGAAGGACAGACACCTGTGGAGGGAGCACATATATGCAGATAGCTTCCCCCCACCCCTTTCTTTTTCTTTTTTTCTGAGAGAAGGTTTCTCTGAACTAATCCTGGCTGATGGGAACTTTTTATGTAGAACAGACCCTGCCTCTGTCACTCAGGCACTGGGATTGAAGGCGTACACCACACACCTCTGCTCTTTTGTGAACCTGCACTGTGTCATTCTGTGATGCTGGTTACAGTCTGGGCAGCAGATCTGGACATTGATCTGATACATTTCTTTCACACAACTGTGAGGATTGTAGGTCAAGACTATCATTCAAGAAAGGCCACTTGTGGGGTGGTAGTGCCTGTGAATAAGATGGAAGTAAGTTTCTGTTTGCTCTGAAAGCAATTCAGTTCAGTTCAGCATGCATTACTATGAGCTAAGTGTTTTGTTTTTGTCTGAATCTACATGTCATAGTCTACTTACAATAAATTTCATCTGATCTTCACATTGTGGCTAGTTGAAACATATAAGAAAAATTATCTAATAAGCAAAAAGATAGGCAAAAAATTTAACTTTCAATTTTGCTAACTTGAAACAAGTGTAATGATAGTGTCTCTCTCTTCTGACAGCAAGACTTCTATTTCCCTGCCCTTGGCCTGTAGCTAAGGTTGTAGGATGCTGCAGGCAAATATTTAAATGGGATGGAATATTGTTATTTCTGTTCATTGTGTAAGGAAGTATGATATAGATGCTTAAAAAGTATGAAAAAGGGGCTGGAGAAATGGTTCTGGGGTTGAGCGCACTGACTGCTTTTCCAGGGAACCTGGGTTCAATTCCCAGTACCCACATGGCAGCTCACAACTGTCTGTAACTCCAGTTCTAGGGTATCTGACACTCTCACACATGGAAGCAAAACAACCAATGCACATTAAATACAAAATAAATCATTAAAAAATTACAAAAGAATAATTGGTATCGTAAATTTTCAAGTTTGATTTTTTTTTAACTGTGGAACAGTTGCATTTACAAAATTGGGAACTGCAGACTACAATTAACTGTCATTAATTCTGTTAAATAGAAATATGTTCCATTTGCTGTACAATCAGGAGGCAGGCTTGAATGAGTATAAATAGATGAAATCTAAATTGTACTGACAGTCCATTAAACAGTAACAGAAAACCTGTAAAGGAAATGGATTCACTGTGATACTAGCTTATAATAAAATCATTTGCCAAATAAGAATGATAGCTCTGGCACTGTGAGTTCCCCCCGAGTATTTCCAGTGAGCACTACAAGATTGCTTTGAAGCAGTTTGTGTAAAGCTGGGGCTCCCCTGGCGTTGTTTTCTAGAAAGCAGCTAGCAGCCTTGCTTGAAATCTGTCTTGCAGGGTGTGACACCAGCAGATCAGCAAAGCAATTTGTTTGCTGTCAGCATGTAGAGAGAGAAGAATCCTCTCCCAGGCTTACCTGTCACTGGTCATTTTCCCTGTGCACACTGGATATAGCACTGCTGCATTGGCTCCTAAATGGACATTATTTTACTTGGTTCCACCTTTTATGGGGGTGGAAGTGTGTTGCTGGGGATGAATCCTGGAATCTGGCATGTACTAGACAAATGTTCTATGACTAAGATGTATATCTAGGAACTCTCCCAACACACACACACACACACACACACACACACACACACACACACACACACACACACACAGAGAGACAGAGAGAGACAGAGAGACTTGCTTTATTTTTTGAGGTGTTGCCACCCTAGGCTGATTTTTAAAGTCATGATCTTCCTTTTTCACATTCCAAACTATTGGATTATAAACATGTACCACCATACCTAGTCTATGATTCACTTTCAGTCCTTGATTTAAAGATCTATCAACTTTTCTGTTAGTCATCAAACCTGTCCAGCTTAATTTGACTTGTTTTATATATGTGATGAGGCATTGTATGTTAGAGGACAGCTTTTGGGAATTGGTTCTCTTTTTCTTTTCTGGGCTCTGGGTATTAAACTCAAGTTGCCAGGCTTACACAGGAAGTGCTTGTACCTGCTGAGCCATCTCACTGGCCCGATAGAACAGACTTTTTTTTCCTTCCGTGTTTTAATTTTTTGTGAGCCACTGAATTGCACAGTTACCTGAATGTTTTGCCTTAGGAAGAAAGGTACAGTGCGCTGCAGGTGTGGAGCTTGGGTAGCCAGGATCTTGTGTGCTGGGAACTCTGCTTCTCTAACTAGATGGGCATGGGCCACTGTACCTGTGGCCCCTTGTGTGGTGCTGCAGAGGATCATGGATTCATGCATGCCAGGCACATGCTCTGTCACTGAGCCCTCAGTTCCATCACCAATTCTAAAAATAGAATCTCTTTCTTAGATTACTTCCTTTTTTATGATACAAATGCTACAAAAATGTTATAAATTCTGAGAAATGACTTAACTGGAATTTGGAAGTTGAATTGGTTAGAACCATTTCCATAGTAAGAGTTCAATACAAGTTGTAAGGAACATCTTCATAATAAGTTGTGGAGATGAGAGCTTATATTGTTCTTTACTTGGGCAGTGCAGATTTTGAGCCATACTCTGCTTTGTCTTGTTTGACTCAGTTTCAGTTAGTTAGTATATGATTGATGTGGGAAAGGGTGTGCTGCAAAACACCAGCAATACTTCCTGAATTGGATGATAGCTGTCTAGAGCCAGCCTTTTAAATGTGGGAGCAGGGGAAGGGAGGGGCCTGTGCCTGTGTATGTGTGCAATTGTATATAGAGGCCAGAGGACAACCTTGGATATTACCCCTTAGGCACTGGCCATTTTGTCTTTTGAAATAGGGTTTCCTCACTTGCCTTCAAGTAGGCTAGGTTGGCCGGGATACACCTTCAAGGTGCTGGATTGCAAGAACACTTCACTGTGTTTTCAAGAGAATGGAACTCTGGTCCTTGTCCTTGCAAGGCATGCACTTTACCAACTGAGCTATCTCCCCAACCCAGTCTTAGAGATACTGATGCAGTGGAAGATTTCCTGTCGTCTAGAAAAGAGACATGTCTGAATTTGAAAACAATTCCTTTATTTGTTATACTCCTCTTTCCCATTTGTTTTCCACCATGCTATTCAGTGTTTCGACAAGACCCCGTATAAGTTTTGTAGCATTAGTTAGAACTGATAGCCATTTCATGATATAGATTCAGTTGCCATGTAGTTTGAAGAGAATGAAGCCACTGATGTATTCCATCTGGGGCATTTTTCTACTGAGTTTATACTTTTCAAGATGATGCCATCAAATTTAGTGACAGTTGACAGAATTAAAAGCTAAGGGGCAGGACGGGAAGGAAGGTGTTCTTTGTCCCTTTGAAGCTCTTCACTGTTCCCAGACATTGTTAGTTTCTTCTGTCTTGCAGAAAGGTGAAAGCCAGCCTCCCTCCACTTGCCATTTTGTGAAGAAATGTTTCACCTTTCTTTTCAGTGTCTGATTAGGGTCTGGTGTAACTCCTGCCTTCGTACCTTCCTTCCCTGCTCCTCATAGGCTCTGGGTGTCTGCTATGCAGAATGCGGATCACATTATGAAGTGAACAATGCGGTTGACGTTGGCTGTGTTGAGGGACACAGTCTCAAAGGACTAAGGTGGAAAGTGATAGAGCTGGATGCCCAGTGAGGCCCTCTGGCCTTCACAGCACACACATAGGCAGGTATAGCCACACACATGTGCAACACACACACACACACACACACACACACACACCTCTCTTGTTTCTACATTAGAATTGGCAGACATTTGTATTAACTAGAGAGATGCTTGTGGACTTAATTTTGGGATATTCTCCTGACTCACGGTTACCTGGTTGGATGGTTCTGAGTGTCAGGGATGGAGGAATAGCACAGAAGAGAAATGAAAGAATAGAGAAGACTGAAGGTCAGCTTCCCATGTTCACTGCTGGGCTCCCCAGCTGTGTCTCTGAAAATCTCTTTGTGAGAAAGGCTTTGTTCAAAAGGAAAGGGTTTCTATTTGAAATTCTATGAGAGTGGCACTGCCATTCTTTGCAAGGGGACGAGAGAGTGTTTCAAAGATTAATAGGTGGAAACACATTGATGGAGGGAAAATTCTTTATGAGACAGAGCAGTGTCTGAACATTGCCTGTGTATTTTAACTACAGCTTTAATGCCGAGGCTCCCAGACCCGCTTACTAAATTAGGGGGTGAAGTAAGTGTCCACTCTGCTTAGTGAGGAAACTGTCAGGGAAAACGCAGAGAGCTGCTTTGTGTTCCCGATGACAGACTGCCTGGTGTGGCAGGCTATGATTTTTACCCTGGAGGAACTTGCTTCTCTGCTCTATTTACATAAACCTGCTGATTGAGGAGGGTTGAAAAGGCAGAGGCTTTTCTGTGCCTTGAGAATTTGCTTTCACATTTGGCTGGCTTCCTCCCTCAGCTCAGCAAGGGCTCTGTTTGCAGATGGCAGCATTGATTCTTGGACTCTAAGCTATGTCGAGGTTGTGAGAAACAGCCAGAAATATCCCTGTTCAGTATCGTCTCCCAAGTCATGGGTTTTGGTGCTCCTGTTCAAGCATTTGAAGTGACACCATGTGTTATCGAGTATAAGAATCAGTACATAATCTGATCTCATTTTCAGACACCCCTGCTAAAGAAAACATTAGTTATCTTGTATTGTTCAGAATAATTGATAGTAATGGAAATAACCGCATTCATTTTTTTTTTCCTGGCCCATTTCAGGCATGCTGATTTTAAGATTAAAACAATGTATATTTGCCCCACAGCAACTGTTAGCTCTATCTGGTGAAACCCTGCTTTCCTGTGAGTGATTTTGAAAATGTGCATTGTGTGTTTAATGAACTGCATTGTCTGCTCAGCCCTTTAGAGCTGCTGCTTCCAAAGAAGAAGGGCTTTAACATTTAAAAACAAAAGGTGTCTGCTGTGCTTGTGTTGACTGTGAGCATTGTATTGTCACCATGAGGATTAAGTCAGGTGACTACACTGAGCCTTACAGCCAGCTTTCAGATAAGCTGTGCAGCAGTAAGTTGCATGACAATCTTGCCAAATCACTGGGGCTCTAGAAGACTTCAGGACACACATTCCAGCTGCACTTTGACATTGTTCTTGACTTTGCCTTTTCAAATGAACTACTTTGGAGCTGGGAATGAATGTCCAGCCTGTACAAGGCCCTCAGTTAGACCCCAGCACTGCAAAAACAAACAGCTACAAATAAAAACAAAATAAGTGATTTTATGCTAGCTATAAACATTCATATAAGCTGTTTTATTAAATAAGTTGCTTGATTAATGAGACCAGAGAGAAAATACTTGTAATGACTATTTGGCCTCAGTTTAACCTTTTTTGGGGGGTGGGACAGCGTGAGATAATGTAAAGGACAATGAAAGAAAAAGTATAGCCGGGCATTGGTGACGCACGCCTTTAATCCCAGCACTTGGGAGGCAGAGGCAGGTGGATCTCTGTGAGTTCGAGGCCAGCCTGGTCTACAGAGTGAGTTCCAGGACAGTCTCCAAAACAACACAGAGAAACCCTGTCTTGAAAAACCAAAAAAAGAAAAAGTATTTCCTGGGAGACTTGAGTCCCAGATTATTTCCTAGAGTGTATCTTCTTCAGTTAACTGCCGTAATGTTCCATACTTATTTTAAAAAATGCATTAGCCATAAATGGTCAAGGCAGTGCATATTTCCTCTGAGTGACAAATTTGACACAGCTTGAAAAAAATATTTAGCTCATATGACTCATGATCTTATCCATGATTTATTATTCTTTATATCAAAGGAATCAGTTTTGTTACCTTTCATATATGTTTCTATATAACAAGCTACCTTGTTTTATTTAAACAATTATCATTGCAACCCAAACTGAAAAGTAGTTGTGGTGATTCCATAGGTCAGGTTTCAGGCTCTTCCCTCAAGGGGTAGATAGCCTTTCCCTCAGACAGCTCTTAGCCTGTGTGAGTCGGGCCAGTCAGATAAGACACGTCAGTGACCAGCTGCCCTCACCCAGTGCCTCTTTCCTCTTGGTGCTCACGCCTTGGTGAGTTTACAGAGGAACATTTACTGGAGTCAAGTTGTAGCATAACATAGCTTTCCCCTCCATTTTCTAGAAAGCTTTTTTGGGAGCTGGTGGTGATGTGGACCGTGCAGACAATCTGACTGCCAAATAGTGGAACATACGGGGACGTGAGTTGCTAGGATCATTTGAAGAAGGGAGCTGTCATCATTCTTTCTCTGCAGAGGAGCCATGGGAATGTATCCCCTAAGCTATGTATGGTCAAAACAGGTAGAATAAAGAAGGATATGGCTGACACAGAGAATTGGTATTGTTTTTGGAGAATGTTGCCTAGGGGAGGAGGTGGGATTTGTGGGAATAGATAATTGAGTTCCATCCATTTAGGAGATGACATGTCTGTTTATAAGGCAGTGAACAAGTAGTTTAACTTAGAGAAAGTGTGGTTTTTGTGGGAAGGGAGGAAGAAGAAACACATGGACTGTGCTCAGGTGAGTGAGTGTGTAGTTGCTACCTGGAGATTTGAACTACCAGAGCTGTGTACAACAGGGCAACAATGTGAAAATTAGGAATTTTGAGGGCATTCCAAAGATATATTAATTTAAATTTTTTTTCTTAATTTTAATTTTTGAGACAGATCTTGTAGTCCTGGCTAGCCCCCAGCTTGTTAGCTTCCCTTGCTGAGTGCTAGGGTCACAGCGCTGTGAGCACACTACTGTGCCTGACTAGAGCTCTGGGTTCTTGTGTAGAGAGTTATGCTTCTCATATTTTTTACTTTAATAACAAACAAGGATCATGAAGAGAAATACTAGCCATGGTGGGAAGAGGTTCTCCTGCCTGTCATTTGAGATGACTGCTGTGTTAGATGGCTGGTGCCTAAGTGCAGTCAGTCCTCACCTGGGACTCTGGAACAAGGCGCAAAGCTCAGGGCTTACGCATCCCTAGCCCTTTGTGGTGCATGGCTTCATGACTCACTGTCTGCATCTGAGAAGTCAGGGGCATTTTGGTACCTTGATAGATTTGGGTACAGTGACCCTACTGTTGTACAGGGAGTTTTCCCGAAGGATATGTCTCTTAGAGAGGCTGTCTTCATGATCCAACCCTTAAGTGTGTTTACTGCTTTTGGAGTGCGACTTGACTGTCCACCAGTGGGATGACTGTCGACTCCATATTGTGACTCCTTTTTCTGTCTTGGCTTTTAATGTATATATATGGAGACGAAGGAGAGGGCTTTCTTCAGGTTGTCAAAAACTAGTTTTTTTTTGTTTGTTTGTTTTACGTATACACATTTTGAAGGGCAGGAAAAGGGGTATGATGCATGGTGTTCACACTGTAGGCATTGTTAACCCTACTCCCCAAACTTGATAGCTGTGAGACTTTTACTTCTTGGTGGGTAATACCTAGACTTCCAGTCCTATTCTGTGGACAATGTTTTCCTAAAAGCTCATTGCTTCTCTTAAAAACTGTGTCTTACAGGCAGTTTTAAAAAAACAGCCTTTTATACTTCAGCTGTGAGCATCAAAAAGAATTGCCCAACCAACCGGAAAGTGTTCTGTTCTTCTTTCTGAAAGAAATATCTAAAAATATAACTTGGTTTACTTCATTCCACCTTTCATTGGCTGCCTTGTTTTTCATTACAGTCAAAAAAATATTTAATAGTAAATTACCCCGTGGTAATTAGATTAGTTTTCATTCTTTTTATGGTATATGTGAAAAGGTTATTGTAGTGGCATGTTCAAGCTGGTCTTCTCAAATAGCTATTTCCTCACAAAACACTGATTGAAAATGAAGTAGCATGCAGCCAAGCCATTTCTGTGTGTGAAGAATGTCTGCCTAAAGGATTTTTGATTTGCCTTAAAGTGCATGTACTCCCTCCCTTCCTCTCCCCAGTACTGTCTTCATGTATAATCTTTAGTAATTACCTTCTCTAAACTTCTCTGCCTGGATATGGACAGTCTTTGTAGAACTTCCTTTCCCTGAACAGAACGGCTCAGACTTCACTAGGTTCATTAAAGTATCAGAAGCCTGTTCAGAAAGAACCCTCACTTTGATGCTATCTATAATTTAATGTCACCCTTAGAAAGGTTTTGTTTTTATTATTAAAAGGCATTTGCCTTGTTATTGATATGGTTATATTTATGTGTGCCGTGATCTGTGGCCCGTGTGTTTGGTTCTTTAAAGGTAAATGCCATTTTTTAAATGAACTTCTTTTTCTTTTAAAGACTGTGTGTATATCGAGAGTCGACGACCAAACACACCGTATTTCATCTGCAGCATCCAAGACTTCAAACTGGTAAGCATTTTGCCATGCTCTGCCTCTGCTGTGTTCCCTCTCTCTTGCTCCACAGGCTGTCACTTCTGATGGCTTCTCCAGCACTGCTGGTGTGACAACCAGTGTGCAGCTGTGTGATCTGCCTGCAGGCTGTGTGCTGAAATACAGCGATTGGTTTCATCAGCTTGGTTTGTCCACTGTGGTAAAGCTTGTCTGTTGTAAGCATTGTTTCTGAAGTGTTTACTTCTTTAGCAGCTGTTTTCACAGCCTCAGAGATTCCCTCTGGTTTCTCAGGTGGTTTATTTGCTCTCAGCCAGTCTTAAGAGCCTCAAGTCAGCTTAGTGATTAATGAGCATGAAATGTAAACCAAAGACTAGTTTTTTGGAATGATGGTAGGAATGAACTATATCCTGGCCAGTTTTAAGGGTGTCGCAGGAGCAGTTGGGAGAATGGGATTTGGCCTGGGGGTAAGGTTGTCTGGATAGTGCTCCTGACAAACAAAATCTTTGATTTTAGACAGCTGTTCCCACACTTTGGGCTCAGAATAGATCCCTGGGTGTTTGTAAAACAAGCATACTGAGGCCTGGTGTGGTGACACACTTTTAATTCCAGTGCTAAGAGGCAGAGGCAGGTGGCTCTCTAGGAGTTCCAGGACAGCCTGGTCTACACTGTCAATTCCAGAACAGCCAGGGCTCCTCAGAGAGCCCCTGGCCTCCCCCCTCCCCTGGCTTAGTATTGTGTGCATATGTGTGCACCTACTTTTCAAACATTAGTGTTCCATTTGACTTTTCAGAGATTTTCCTTACTTAAGAGCAACATAGTTAAACAGCACTATTTTTAATGTCTTTTCCTCATATTACTGATGTGTAAAATAAGCAGTATCATTGTGAACCATCTAAAATATTTTGATCTTGGAATGGGATCCTTTTACTTAAAGACTGGGAACCACAGCCTGGTTATAAGTGCAGAGCAATCCTAATTCTGTATCTTTGTAGAGAATGGATTACCTTTGTATCTGTGGATGCCCTCTTCCCCAGATCCTTCATTGCTTGAGGGTGTTTGTTCTTACACACAATGTATATGATATTTCAGTTTAAAAAATTAATACAGTAGAGCAAGTCATTGCACATTTATTGGTACGATATATTTATTCTTACTAGGCTGCTTCTAAGCTCCCTGGCTGTTTTGCAAAGTGGCCTTGCAGCTTTATCTTGTAAATCAAATGCTTTCTATTTAGTTTTCTTGCCAATATGAATTCTTACTATTTTTGGAGATGTTTGTTTTTTATCTTTCTTTACAAAGATTTTTTTTACAGATACTGCCTGATACCTGAAACTTTGGGAGGTGACCTTGTTTCCAGAAGATTTTTTATTTTGGTCGTGGCTGCGGCCACTGCTCTTTCTGTGTTTGTTATCTGTGTATGTGATTTTGCTGGATGAGTGCCAGAGCTCCACAGAGAATATATCGTTCTGAAATAAAATTATAAATATTTTTCTTTTAGATTCCCATCAGATTCTGAGTCCCTTTGCTGTGTGTGTGTGTGTGTGTGTGTGTGTGTGTGTGTGTGTGTGTGTGTGTGTTAGCAGGTGCCTTCATGTTTGAACAGCATCCATCTCTTAGGAAATGCTGATTACTGTGGTAGTTGCTGTTCTGGGCAGAGGTTCCTGCTGAGGTACTGTAATTGCTTAGTGTATTAACAGCAATAAAAACTGAAGCTTCTGCTGTCAGTATTGAAAACATTAAAGCTATCTGCAAAAACAAGTGAGATATAGGGTTCTGCCTTTAAAACCACCTAGTGTTTCTCTTTGAGGCTCTGTGTTCTGCACATACTTGTAGTTGTCCTGTGAGAATATTAGAGATGATGAAATATTTGCTCCAGGGAGAAATAGAGTTTCTTAGGAAAAGACAGAGGTGAGACTTCCTGCTCTGGATTGCCCAGGCTATAGAGGAAATATGCTTTATTTCATAGAAAGGTTTTTAAAGAAGAGATTGCAGTTGATATTGCTCATAGTGAATATAACATGGAAAAACAGAACAATGAAAAGTAGTTTTAAAAGCAAAGCATTAGCTATGAGGTATTACATGATGGGTGTTTCAGCTTTGGTTTGAGGCTGTAGTAAGAGGTGTGCTCTCTTGTTTACATCAGCGGTGACAATTCTTCTGCTGTGGTAGGATGTGGAGTATAAGCAAGACAGTTTCTGTGGTTGTAGGAGTGCTGTTAACATCAGTAAAAACCAATGAACTGAGACATCAAGTTGGGGAGCCGTGTACACTGAGACCAGTGTAATACTGGTGTGTTGAACTCCCAAAGCCCTGGGTAATGTTTTAGGAGTTGAGTGTGTGAAAGGAAGAATGTTTGGATGTTGTGTGGAGACCTGGGTTGTTTTCTCGAGCTTGATTCAGGATTCCCTCAGAGTCCAGGTCTGTGGTATAGAGCATGCCAGGCTATGTAAATAGCCTCTCATCTCATTCTCAGAAATGTCCAAACTGGGATCGCTTTTGTGGCCATTCTGTCTTCAGGGATGAGCTCCATGGCCTCGGCTTTATCAAGTGTTAAGTCTTCAGAACACATAAGGCTGCTAACATCCCATATTGCGGGTACACTTATAACCTATATTTGCACAGGGCTAGATGGAGGCCATGGTAGTACAGAGTAGTAAGTTTGAAAATGAACCAAGTTTTTGAAGGTTAGGGGTCTTTATCCCTCTCCCTCCTCTCTCCATTTTGTTTGGTTTGAGAGTAAACATTAAAAAAATGTGGACTCCCAAAGTGGAGAATGGGAGGGTCTCCAGTGGAGGAACACTCCAAAGATAGCATTTGTGGGTGTCCCCCTACCCCCACCCAGGAACAGGGTTTCTCTGTGTACCCTTGGCTGTCCTGGAACTCGGGAGACCAGGCTAGTCTTGAACGCCCAGAGATCCCTAGTGCTGGGGTTAAAGGTATGTTTCACTATTGCCTGGCCAAAGGTAGCATTTTTAAGAGAGATAAATTATGTGCTCAGTTCGGGAAACATTGATTCTTTTGTGTTGTGTTCATATAATTAACTTATTTCCAAGTGGAGAAGGCTTGTTTAAATATATTGGTTAGAGTGATTCATGGAAGAAATAGACAGCATGGAGGGGTGTGCTTAAGCAAAGGACGTGAAGTGAACAGCTTGAAAGGTGAGTGACGAAATAAAGACGCACTGTAGTTTTCAAAGCCAATCTCTGATAATAAAATTACTTCTTGGAAGTAGTGATAATGGAAACAGTAGTGACCTGACTTGAAAAGATTAATTTCTTTGTAAAAATTTAGATTTTGGGAAAACTGAGGCTCTGTAGTAGTTTACAGAGGGGCAGAGCCGAAAGGATGAATCAGGAATTGCCTTTACGATAGTAAGGTTGGAGCATCTCAGAATGCCAGCCTCAAGCAGGTGAGAAAGCAGAAGACACTAGAGGATGCTGGCTCAGCCACTTCCTCCCTGAGACTGCCCCTTTCCACCAGAGTCTCTGGAGATGATGATTGGCCCATATGGGCTGGATGGAGTAGACCAAAAGAACCGGGGATAGCATCTTAATTCTTTTCTCCTGTTGCCTGTTCAGAGAACTCTGGGTCACTTTGTGTTACCTAGTTTGCTTTGATGGTTTTGTTTTTGATCATCAAGGTGTATTTTATCCCATAATACTGTTAGGAACGTTCACAATCAGTCCTCCCACAAACCTGTTCTATGTTCTTTGTTGAGCACAACAGAGGGCACTGAAGAAGTACAAAATGTTTCTTCCTCAGCAATCTTAGAATCTAATTGGAGAATTTGTGGCATTATTAGGCATCAGCCATTTTTAGAGAACACTGGAGAGGATTGATAGGGAGGAAGAGTTAATTATTTTTGTCTTGAAAGAAACTCTTGTTTTTACTAAAAATATCAACATTCCATAATCTCAAAGTCTTAAGCATGAATGAAATAATTTTCTACCTAGAAGTAATCATGAATTTTGAGAAGTGAACCCAAAGTATATTGTTAAAAATTAACTTGATTCATTATGCAATACCAAAGAGTTCCTTGTACTGACTACCAGTTGTTTGTTTCTTCCTAGCGTAATACTCAGAGCTGCTCTGTTAATTTTCTGATGGGAATGCTGTGTGCTCTTGATTGCCATTTTCTGTGCTTTAGAAGGGAGTGTGGTTTGGGTTTCTTACATTGGGTAATTGTAGGTTTATTTATATCAAATGAGTTTCCAGAAAGGATATGTAATTACTACAAATAGTACTTAAGGTAAATATATTGGTTCATTGTACTGAAACTGGAAAGCTCATCCTTAAGATTAAACCTTGTCTAAATGTGCCTTAAAACCATTAACAATATTAAAGGGCTTCCAGTGGCCTGTTGAGTGAATTGAACTGTGGATGGAGGTGTGTGCTGTTGCATTCTTTGTATGCAAGACAACAGCCATTTTCATCTGTTTTTTAGCATGGAATAACCAAGGAATCAGAGTCGCTAGTTTCCTTAGATCATTTTCATCCCTCTGTGTATTTCATTGTTGTTTGTGAGCAACTTGGGGTGTGTGTGTGTGTGTGTGTGTGTGTGTGTATGTGTGTGTGTGTGTGTGTGTGTGTGTGTGTGTGTGTGTGTTTTCTCTTTGATTCCTAGCTTGTACCCAGAACCCACTCCAAAAACTTGTTGCCGTTCATTGTTTTTTATTTCTGCATCCCCTGAGAAATTACCTTCAGCTGAGATTCTGCATATTAGTGAATTACCAGATTTATGTCCTGTACACAGCAAGAGCATGCAGTGCAGTGGCATCTGGGAAGTAGCTATTCATTTTAGTTGTAGGTCAGTAACATATTAGAGTCTTCTTTTCAGTGACGTGGGGTAGGACTGGGATTCTCCATTAGGTTGAGCATGTGTAATTCAGCATTTGGGAAATGTTGTCTGGGGCTGAGATGAAGGTTGGCAGGCTGCATAGATTGATAGTTTGAATTTTGAGTTCAAGTTGTCTGATGCCCATTTCCGTTTCATTAGTTGTCTTGCTTGTGACCTTGCAAGTGGGTTGTTTTTAGATGGAAAGTCATGCATACAAATTGTTTAGCATAGGGCCTGACCCTCAAATGTCGGTGTTTGTGACATTATTGGACCCTTATACTGTGATTTATTTTCCATGTTTAAAAAATTGATGTATAGTAATTGCACATGTGTATAGAGTATGGTATAAACTGGTTTCTAAGGCAAGAACTGTTGCATATTGATTGGATTGGTGACAAACTCTTCTTCTAGAGGCCACACCCCTACACTTGTTTTTTTTAAAAAAGGTACTCGGGTACTTGCCTTATAGCTATGTATTACTGCCAAGATGTGCAGGGATGAAAGGTCTTAGTTTATATTCAAGAGACTTGAGGTGGGATGGAATTCTCTTGTTTGGAATTGGATGGCCATAGTCAGGTGGGGCTGTTGTTGGCTGGCCAGATCCTACTCCTCCTTAGTTATAGAGCAGTGATCTTAGATTGTTTTTCAGTACCCACATTCTTTCTGTGTGGTATGCATGTCCATTTAGAAATGACAGAGAAGTACCTACCTCAGTAGAAATCAAAAGGAGGCTTTGGGAATGAGTAATCCAGAGCTTGATTCCCATCTCCTCATTTCTCAGGGTTTGTTTTCACTTTCACCAGTGGCAGAGCAGGTGACTTGGAGCTGAAGTTTTAATGTTGTGTAATTATTGTGAAGTTGGGTAATTCATTTTCTCCTAATTTAATTGGATTTTAAGACTCCTAAGAAGTAAATGATATTTTGTTTAATTTTCTATATTTCCTTAACATATTTATCTCTAAATATAATTTACTGAATGTTATCTATGTGAAAATTTTCAATGCAGAGAACTACTTACAAAAATTTGAGATGGTGATATTTGTATAGCTCTACAGTGAAGAATATTGCTTAAATCTTGTTCAAACTTGATTTCTATAACTGGATAGTCACAATTTGTATGTATTAACAACCAACTCAAAAAAGTGTCAAAAAAATACTGAGAAAATTAGGGAGGCTCCAGATGTCTTCAATGTTTTCTGATTTGTATGAGTTTGCTGCAAAAAGGCCAGTTTTTCTTAAATGCTGAAAGTGTTGTGATGACCGCTTGAATTCTTTGTATAAGTTAAAACAAGTAATGCCAAAGTGTTGAGAAATGCTTTGCTATGTTTTTAAAAATTGAAATCCTTAACTATAATGGAGGAGGAGTTGATACTTGAATTTGAGTTCTGGCTAATTAAATTCCACTGAAGAGATTTAACTAGACATTCAGTTTTATTTTTTGTTTATTGTGAAAAAAATACTGACTGTGCTGCACACTGGAGCACTCAGTTGTATTTTCTACCTGGAGTTTGCTGTGTTCTGGGAGTCATGGGGTATGGTTCCTAAAACTGTCTGTTGAGCTGGTAAGAATGAGAGACTGTACAGAGACTGTCCTCAGAACAAATTATGTGCAGCAAGACACTGTGATAATTTAAAGCTTGCTTGTTTAATTCTTAAATAACTGTAATAACAAGTTTTTAATATAAGTATTTGAATTTTGTGGATTTTTAAAAGTTCATTTATCATTGCGTGAAACTGTTGTAGTTAGGCTTTTTATACGTTATGTGCCCTTGATTATTTGAATAGCGAAGCTTGAAGCTGTTGTCTCAGGTGTCTCTTCTTGTGCTTAAGGGACAGTGCTGGCTTTCAGAAGTTGCTTTTTTCATCCTTCTCTGTTGGTTCCAGTGTTTCCTTTTAAAAAGAATTTTAGTACATGCTAAGCTGATTTTTACCCCTAGAAGAAATAATGCCTTCCTTGAACTTGATATGAACTCGACTCTCACTTCTGAGACATTTTGGGGAAACTAAAACTCAATTGAATGCGCTCCTTGTTCGTGTTTGAAGCTGTTGTCTATTTATGTTGCCTTCAGCTTTACAGAATTAGAGAAGGACTTCCAGGAAGTGGCAGGGTTTTCTCTGGCCACCCTAACCCTTGGGTGCCTTCCTACTGAGTGTACACTTACTTTATTTATGCTCCCAGCTTCTCACCACAGAAACTCTTCTGAAAGCTCAGTCTGTCTGTCTGCTCACAGTTCTCTCCTGTGTGTCTGACACCTTAGGATGTCGCTTTTATGATGAGCAGAGCATGCCCCTGTTGCTATGCTTTGGCACTGCTCACTGCTGCATCTTAACTTGGTTATTTTGAGGGGCACACACCATGCTCTTAAGACCGACCCAGGTTGAAATACAGCGCCAGAAGGGTCGTGCAGGTGTTGACACTTAAATAAATACGCAGCGTTGACAAATGTGGGAAGGGTAACTCCACTGGGGGAACACATTCTCAGTGATGTCAGTGGTTCTCTGCTCTTTAAGGGCCCTTGCTGATGCCTGCTTGTGTGCTGAGTGCCCCTAGTAACCAGGATGGGGTGTTGGGCGCCTTAACTTAAACCTGTTTTCTCTTTTAGGTCCACAGCTCCCAGGCCTGTTGCAGATCTCCAGCTCCTGCTTTGTGTGACCCCCCAGCATGCTCTCTGCCGGTGGCGTCACAGCCACCACAGCATCTTTCTGAAGCCGGGAGAGGGCCTGTAGGGGTAAGGAGAATCCCGTTTTTAAAAGCTATCAGTATTTTATATCCCATAGGGTATAAAATAGGATATTACCTCCCTTCCCAGAGCCCCCTTGAAATGTGCTGTATGACGTGTGTCTTTAAAAGAATGCTAAGTACATGCGCAGAGGAAGAACAGCACGGGACTTGCCTTACCCCTCTAGGACAGTTCCAGACATAGTGGGGTTTGCTGGAAGGGTGTTTTGGCACCAGCAGAGAGCATGCTGGGCTGCTGCAAGGAGCAGGAGCTGGCAGTCAGCAGCGAGTATGGATGTTGGCACTGAGGTGAGGGAAAGGGGTAAGTTTAAGTCCAAGTGTGGATTGTGCATTTCCCAAGGCTCATTTGGGACTCCACAAATCTAAAATGTCTTGGCCACTGCCCTCTTCAGGGATCACTTTGTAGAAGGCTGTTGACGGTGAGGTTTTTCTGTAATAGCCAGGAAGCCCTTCAGGGGGCTGGGGATGGGGTTGGCTCTGCTTGTCCTGGCTGTATCCTGATGTGACTTGATGAGAAGACTAGATGCATGAGATGGAGCAGTGGCTGTGCTACACCCACCAGCCCTGGAGCCCGGCGACACCCAGTGGTGGTGCTCATGAGGGCTTCAGGGGCTGTGCTTCCCACTTGTGGACTGTTCACCTGGCTTCCTTTCTCTTCCTTTTTGGAGGACTTTAATGGTGATCTTTCTAGAAGACAGACTGTGTGTTCACCTGGCTTCCTTTCTCTTCCTTTTTGGAGGACTTTAATGGTGATCTTTCTGGAAGACAGGTGTCTATTGTTTTGAACTGAGTACCCAAGACTGTAACTAGAAGAGTCATCAGGCTGGTAGGTTTAAGTCTGTACTCACCTAGAAAACAATACAAGAGGGTAGTCATCTCACATAGACATAGACAGCACCAGATACTGTCAACACATGATCACTTGTGTGGGTTCAGTATACAGTATTAGTGAGTTCTCTGTGCAGGTTATAGCATGCAGTTTTGTGAACAAGATTAGAATCCAGAAGCTGCACATTTTTGACATGTCATTATGATGTAGATAGGCAGAGTGTACATGCATCTTACAGTGTAGACAATGTTCTGGTTACTCTAGGAGCTGTGAGAAGGCGTAGGATGCCCATGAACAGCAGATGTAAGTGGGTGTTGGAGGCAGAGGTGAAGATCTAAGATAGCGATGAGGTCTCAGATCATAAAGGTTGGAGTGATTCGGGTGTTAATGGGGTATGCAGTAGAAAAGAATCCACCTGACCTGCCTTACTACTCATTGTTTCAGAAGATTCAGGTGGTAACATCGTGCAGTATAGAAAAGCTGGGGCACTAGGGCTCTCACCATATGTAGAATGGTACAGATGCCGCTGTTGATTATTACAACAAGCCTGGTGTGTCTTTTCATGTCTGAAATCCCAGTACTTGGGAGCTGACACCAGGGTTGTTTTGAGTTTGAGGCCACCTTGGTCTTTAGAGAGGGGCTTGTTTAATACCCTCCAACTCCACCTCACAAGTGTAACAAAACCAGGAGTAATTGCTAAAAGTGTTACATTTATGTGATTGATGTAATTACTCAAATTAATGCCACCAAAAAGGATTCCTATGGAAGCCTTGGATTTACTGAGATAATGAGCACACACAGTGGAAGGTGGAACCTAATATAGTGGGTATAGTCCTTACATCTTAAAGGAAAAGTCAGTGGAAAACCTCAGTGTTAGATATATTGTCCTTTATGTATCTGAGAAATAAATAATAGCCTATCGTGCAGGCTGGTATTTTCTTGATTTACTCTAATCAATGTGATGTTAGCTTATATACTTTTATTTACTGTGGTACCTACTAAACAGGATTTGCTGAGTAGATTTCAAATTTTGCCGGTTACACTGATCTTTTAGTAAACTTTCTGTAATAACATTAGTGATGATTGGTATTGCTATTTTTCAGCATCCACTGAAGATTTAAATAAATTCATTATTGGTGAAGTCCTTAGATGCCAACATCAATGTAGATTGGAGAAGAGTCAATAACATGATGATAAATCTTCCTTGAGTCAGAGGATGCTGCATAAGGCTAATTGTATTGATTGTTCTTTAATGATGCTTCATGTTGCCAAAGTCATTCTTGCTGGATCCAGTTGGCAGAACCCCACCCCCATGTGGAGCTCCCATAAATATGAAGGCATATACAGATCTAGGACAGTGTAATGAGAGAGCTGCTGGGAGAAAAATTGATTACAGGGTTGCAGACAGCATCGTTAATGTTCCTTGTCATGATACACCAGATGTCTTTGCTAATAGACTATTTTTGTTATTAGTTTTTATAGGATAGCATTCATTACATCATAATTTAGCTTTTGGTGCATATGCAGATAGGTGAACTCATTAGATTTAATTTTATACTTTAAGTTACTTACTCTTGTTAGTTTATGCACTGAAGAGTTAAAAATTTTACTAGTTACCAAGAATCTGCTGGAGCTGGGTGGTGGTGGAGCACGCCTTTACTCCCAGCACTTGAGAGGCAGAGGCAGAGAGATCTCTGAGTTTGAGGCCAGCCTGTTTTTTCTAATTCCCGGCAGCAAGGCCTACACATAGAAATCCTGTCTCAAACAAAACAAAACAAACAAACAAACAAACCAGGGAAGGAAGGAAATGCTGGCGTGGATGTTTTCTAGCAAAAAGAATTGTGTTTACTGGTGATGGTGGGGAGAAAGGAGAAATGTAGGATGACAAAATGCAAAGGAACCAAGATGTGCTCAGAGACAATTCAGCTCATTTCACTCCCTACCCAACCCCCAATGGTTTAACTGCATGCCATATGGCAGCCTGTAAGAGCTCAGTCCAAACAGCCATAGTGCTGCGATTTCTAGGGAACTTTAACCTACCTTTTTTCCCTCTGCCCTAGATATAGTTCTGCCAGGTTGCATGTGGGCTGCACCCGTCCTCCTCATCGCTAGGAGACCAAAGCTGAGTTGGCAGATTTAATTATTTAGGATTAACTTTGTAATTATTTATTTTTAAAAAAAAGCCAGGTGGTGGCACACACCTTTAATTCCAGCACTTGGGAGGCAGAGTCAGATCTCTGTGAGTTTGAGGCCAGCCTGGACTACAAGTTCTAGGACAACTGTGGCTGCACAGAGAAACCCTGTCTCAAAAAATTACAAGCAAACAAGGCCCTGCTGTGTAGCAGCCTTGGCTCTCCTTTGTGCAGTCTTCCCACCTCTGCCCTTCTCAGTGCCTCCACAGTCTAATACTAAAGAGTTTAGCCATGTCCTTTGTGTGTTAGAAACGTCTTCTGAGTGGCCAACAGACTTAATTAAGACAGTGCTGTGGGCAGGCATGGTGGTGCACACATTTTAGTTCAGCAGTCAGGAAGAGGCAGGCAGATCCCTGTGCGTTCCAGGCCAGTCAGGGCTACATAGTCAGACCCGGTCTCAAAAAGAAAAAACAAAAGCAGTGTCACAATGGTTTGAGGGACCCTTGGTAAGCTGCCTGCCACCAAACCTGACAACTTGAGCTGGGACACGCAGCTTGGCAAGAGAAGACTAACTCTTGCAAGTTGTCTTCTGGTCTCCATAGAGAGCCTTGACATCATGTGTGGCCTGCACACACGCATTAACACATGAGAAATAGGTAACAAAATTGTTTAAACAAAACAAAACAAAAAACGGCGCTTTTAGCTGTTTTGTTTCATTGTCGGCCCAGCCACACCCCCCCCCAAAAAAAAGCAAAATAAAAATAAACATTAGCTAGGCCAGTGAGAGTTCAGTTGGTAAAAAGGTGCTTGCCAGCAAACCTTATAACTTGAACTCACATTACAGAAGGGGAGATCGACTTCTGCAAGTTGTCCTCTGGCTACACACACACACACACACACACACACACACACACACACACACACACACACACACACACACACAAGTTGTCCTCTGGCTACACACACACACACACACACACACACACACACACACACACACCCTGACCTACCTATTTTGAGGCATGTTTGTGTGCACAGATAAAAACTAATAAAACAAAAATCTACCCACCAATGAAACTTCTGATTCATACAAATTATGACTTAAGAAAGTTTCCTGAACTAAAAACTTAAGCTGATACTCTGTCTAGTTGAGCTCTGAGTTCAAGAAGGCTTAATGAGCTTTCTGAAGTTTCATGATAATCTTGTGTGACTATACATTTTTTTCTTCAAAGAAGATCACTATATTTCAAAACTGTTGAAAATAATCTAAAATTAAGATTAGGGATGTAAATCGGGTGTGGTGATATACTCATGTAATTGTACCAACTGCAGAGGAAGCGCTTACAAACAACATAGCAAAGCCACAACCCAAACTCCCGCTCTCTGAAGGTTCCTCTGTGGGTCATTTAGAACTTTAAAGCCAGCCAGCTGATGGGTGCTCATGGTCCTTGGCTCAGGTACTCTTGACACTTCTCTGTAAACATGAGGTATTTTGTTCTAACTAGTCCCGATGCCCTTCTCAGCCCCAAAGAAACACATGGACGCTGTATTCGTTATAAAGCTATTGGCCTTTGGCTTGGGCTTCTTATTGGCTAGCTCTGTCTTAATTACTAACCCATTTCTATTAATCTAAGTATTTCCACATGGTCTTGACTAACCGGGAAATACCAGACCTTTGCCTGCTACATGATGACTGCTCAGCATCTCCGCAGAGAAGAGAGCGATTTCCTGTTTGTTTCTGCTTCTATCCTGTTTCTGCCCAGCCATGTCACTTCTTGTCTGGCCAATCAGCCAATCCAAATTTTATTGATTAATGAATAAGAGAAACATAACATGCAGAACATTCCCTATCACTTCTGTAGTTCATCTATGCACTAAGATAGCTCAGAGGATGAAGGTGCTCAACACCTGGCTCCATGTCCTGAGTTTGATCTCTGGAACCCACATGGTGGAAGGAGAGGACTGACTCCAGCAAGATGCCCTCTACCTTCAGAATATTTCCTGTGGCATGCATGCAGTGGTACACATTCATAGTGCCCCTCCCCACAGAGCTTTAAAAAGTTCCGTTTCATTTTTTTAAATTCTCTGTGAACTTCTATTCAAAGTACACCCCTCCTCCCCCACACACACTTAAGGATTTGTTTATTTATTATGTACACAGTGTTCTGCCTGTATGTATGACTACAACCTAGAAGAGGGCACCAGATTGCATTTCAGATGGTTGTGAGCCACTATGTGGTTGCTGGGAATTGCACTCAGGACCTTTGGAAGATCAAGCAGTGCTCTTAACTGCTGAGCCATCTCTCCAGCCCCAAAAAGATCTGCCTGCCTCTGCCTCCTGAGATCCTTCTTCCACCTTACCCATCTAACTTAGTGCTTTTTCTCAGCTCCGCCAGCAATGTGTTTTTCCTTACAAGCATGAGCACCTGTGAGGATCACCAGACTCTGTTGACAAGAAAGCTCAGGTGGCATGCAGTGTGCAGTGTAGAGCAGTATAGAACAGTGTTCAATGTAGAGCAGTGTGCAGACAGTCCTATAGCATAGGGCTGGTGTTAGGTTCATGTGTTCTTATCACTCATTGTTTCTAACACTAGTTTTTCTGAGACTTGAAAACTTGTGCTATTTAAAAAAATGAAACCCTATTATAATTTTATATATTGTTTTGGAGCCCAGATGCTTTTTTCCATAGCCCTGTAGTAATAGATTTTCTAGCAAGTTTGTAGCTCATAAGCTGTTTGCCATTTCACAGAATACAGAAAAGAGCCTAATTCTGTGACCTTATCTTTTCCTCTTACCTACCCCCCTATATCCCTTGTTGTACTGTGTTCTGGGCCCCTCTTCCTCTGCAGTGGACACTCTCTTCCCTCAGAGTCCTGGTCAGCTCTGCTTGGCATCTCATGCCTTTCCCTCTCTGCTTTGCTGCTGGTCTCTGCTCTCTCTGCTGCAAGCTGTGCTTTGGGGTAGGGAGTTTTTTTAAATGATTCCCCCATAGTGGAGGCAGCTAAAACCACTCATTTCACTCTTGAGTCTATAGTATTGTCTCAGTCATGGTAGTACTATTTGTTCTGTTGAGACTGTAGTGTTGTCTCATTCATGGTGGTAGTATTAGTTCTGCTGGGACTGTAGCATTGTCTCAGTCATGGTAGTAGTATTTGTTCTGCTGGGACTGTAGTATTGTCTTAGTCAAGGTGTAGTATTTGTTCTGTTGAGACTGTAATATTGTCTCAGCATGGTGGTAGTAGTTGTTCTGTTGAGACTGTAGTATTGTCTCAGTCATTTTGGTAGTATTTGTTCTGTAATCAGATGAATTACTTTCTCTGAGCCTCAGTTTCTACCTTGTGAAGCAAAAGGGATTACTTTTCCTTGTAACAGTCTTCCAGGAGATGCTCGAGTATAGATTTCAGGGAATACATGTTGGTCAACCACTGACTGACTGAAATACAGGCATAGGTGCATTATTGTAGAGAGGGAACATTGTTTTTGAGAGAGCTGCAGATGTAAACTCAGCAGAAGGGTGCCTTCCCACCCAATGAGGACCTGTTCTAAGTCCATCCCAGGACTGCCAAGATAATTGCTGTTTTGGGTCTACTAACTTCCCCAACATACAAACTACATGTAATCTTTGTGCTTATATCCCTCATGTAGTTGTAAAAGGCATTATTTATAAATTAATTTCAAATCAAATGTCAAAGTAACAGAATTCTCAATACCAACATTAGTTCAGTTAGGATAGTTGTTGGTATTTATTTCTGAAGCAAAATATGATAAAAAATGGGTGGCTGTAGCTCAGGTTGTTGGGAACAGCACACACCTGTGTTGTGTGCAGATGGCACTGTTTCTGTGGCTGGTTTGGGCCCATTGCTCTTAGTTTTTACCAATGTCACTGACCTGCCCTTCATTGGTATATGCTTAGATTGCCTGTCCGTACCTGGCAGAAATGTGCTGGTGGTGTGCGGGTCAGCTTCACTAACTAACTTTTGACTACCACAATAGTACTTCTTAGTTGTCTCTGTGTAAGCCTTATTAGTCCACCCCTGCCCTTTTTTTGAGACAGGCTGTTGTGGAACTCACTGTCTTGCAGGCCTTGATCTGCCTGCTTGTTTCTAAGTGCTAGGATCAAAGGTGTGTGCCACACCTGGCTGTAAAAAAAAAAAAGGGGCTTTTCTGTGTATCCCTGGCTATTGTGGAACTCTCTTTGTTGAACATGCCTGCCTCTGCCTCTCAAGTGCTGGGATCAAAGGCATTGCACCACTACTGCCTATAATCAAATTCTTAATAGCTTTGAACTTTGTTAATGGAGCTGTACATTGTATAATCAAACTATTAATTAATCAATTAATTAGTTAATTGAGTGGTTTAAGATTCACTTTAAAGTGAAAATAATTCCCCCACCCCAAAATTCAACATCCGGTGTCCCTGATGTGAGCTGCTTGGCTGGGTTAAGAGAACCCTGTGCTTGGTTGCTTTGGCTACAGAGCCTGTGTGCGGAGAGGTTGAGTTGTGGGTTTGTTCCACTTGTAAGATAAAACTAAAAAGCACATTAAAATAAAAGGGCGGGATGGGCAAGGCAGCTATGCACGGCTAAAACCATTTAGAGGAGAAATGGGATGCAGATGGTTGGCAGGTAGATGCATTGAAACTGTAGACACCCAAAGACTAGTGTGGTTACAGTGGGCCAAGTAGGAAGATGAGTGCATGAGGCCAGGAATTCTCTAGCAATGGATGAAAAATGACAAAGAATCCTAGGCTACAGTTTGAGAAATTATGTGTCAGGAAAGTGCTGTGGTTAAATTCTTGATGTTGTCGCAGAGCTGTAAGGCTGAAGATAAAACACACTCCTTCCTCTGAAACAAAATCAATACAGTCCTGGAACGGCTGCATTATTAAGGGCTGGCTCACAGGGTTTCATTACGTGGGCTTTGCCTGCTGGTGATTTGTCGCTGGCATAGGGAGATTTGTGAGGCACTTTGTGTTGGAGTCGCCAGTAGGCTGGCGGTCCCTTTGGACAATTCCTTCCAATTCACAGTGCTCTAGAGCAGATTTGTGGTTTTCTTTCGGGGAGATGCCTTTGTGTATTCTTTAAGTTACTGGTTGGGCACACACTCTCCCCACTGCTTGCTTATTTTTGTTTTCTCTTCTGCAACCGCTGACGCCTAGCTAGCAAATTACTTCAATGATAGCCTTTGCATGAGCATATTTCATTGCCCTGTAGTGCTGTTTAAGATGCGTTGAACTGTAAATCCTTGCCTTATGGTGGGAACTAAGTAAAAGGTCAGGCTGGCTAGATAGACCTGTGGCACAGACATGTCTTCCCAGCTGCTTGGGAGACCGAGGCAGAAGGGGCTACAAGTTCAATGACCAGGTTTAAAGTGAAAGGTGGGCTGAGAGGTAGCCCAGCCACTGTGCTTCCCACACTGGCAGTCATTGGCTCTCCAACGTCAGGGTTGCGATAAAAACTGTCCTGCTCTGTTTGAATGCTGTATAAGTAAGAAGCCACAGACTGAGAAGAGCCCATGAGTGTGCTTGGCCACTACTGTGGGCCATCGCCAGGCTTGTCTGACAGCAGAGCAGCCACATCTCCTGGGGCGGGCGGGGGGGGGTGGTTGGGGTTGGGGCTGGAGCTAGAAACCTCCTCTGCAAAGGGAAGACTGGTAGTGTGGTAATAGTGTGTTTTTGGTGGAGGGAGCACCGTTCCTGAAGGCCTTTTCCTTTTAACCCTCAAAGGGCAAGGCTGAGTTAGAGATATCAGTTGACTGCTTTGGACAGTGCTCAGATTTGAACTCCTTTTCTCTTCTGTAGATAGGAGCTGATTGAGTGGGAACGTGGACTTGTGGAACAGCAGAAAGAAAGCAATCATTGAAATCTGTGTGCCACAGAGAGCAGTGGCAATGGTTTGTGTGCAGCTGCAGCGGGGAGGCTGCCGTGTGTGTGTGTGGGGGGGGGGGGCTGAGGCTTTCCTGGAGAAGTTGACCTTAGCGGGTGAGATGGAGTGAGTGATCAGTACAACCTGTAACCTGCCAGGCCTGTACCTAGGGCTAGCTTCCTGTGTTGGCCACACTGAAGGTTGCAGACGCCTGCTGGTCTGCCTGGTGCCCATCGTGGGTACAGGGGTGCCTTGTTTTCTCTGTGGGCCACCTTTCTCAAGGCCTTTTTTGTTGTGCTTTCTTTTGAGAGTGCTGTGACTTGTTCTCACTGCATTCGGTTGATGGGATAAATGAAGGACACACATCTGGGCAGAAGAGTGCACTAGGCCCTCCTAGTAATTTAGCACACATGTTTAAAATTTTCAACTTGCTTTGTTAGGCTGTTTAATTGTAGTTGGAGTTCTTGTGAGCATATTATCTTAACTGAGGAGACACAGCACCCATTCACATTTACAGAGGGCTGAGAGCAAGGCACTCAGAATGGTCCTGTGTAAAGAGGACCTGGGATATTTTCCTTTCCATCCGCTTCTAGTTTGGGTTATAGTTTCAGAGATCTGGTTAAATGAGTTTTTAAAGAGTAGACAATTGTCTTTGAAAATTGAAATGTCAGATTAAAAGTACTTCATTATGAACTTGCCTTTTTAACTCCTGATGGAGATAGAGGAGGTGAAAGCCAGTCGACTTCCCTTTTACTGACTCGTCCCTCAGGCATCTGCCGTGTTGAGTACAGCGTGTGGTTTTAAGGTCGCTGAAGCTGAAGTTTTCTCTATGGACCTGGGGTGGGCTTGAGCACTACCAGCAGTGAGTATCAGCGCTGGTTCCATGGTGTGCCACACAGTATCAACCCTTCTCACTGAAGACATCTTCTTACTCCAACTGCCTTTCTTCCTTCCAGTGTTGGGGATTAATCCTAGGATCTTGTGTAAGCTAGGCAAGTGCTCTGTGGTCCAACTCACTGCATCAGCAGCCCTTCTGGGTTCCCTCAAAGGAGACAGAATGCTCGTGGAGTTCTAGGTCTTTGTCAACTCTGATGGGCATCTGACACACTGACTTGTTTTGTACCTGGGTCAGCTCTTCTCTGGGCCCTGCTGGCTTCAGCCTCCTAACCCGAACCCAGCTGTGTTCCTCCCCCTGAGGTGCTTGTGAAATGGAGGCTGGCTCTTGCTGCTCTGGAGAGACCAGACACATTTTGTGTAGTTGTTCAGTAATGATATTCACATAGGCTGTTGATGGATGCTTTTCCTTCTCTCTTTCTCCTTTAAAGTTTGGTTTTATATGTGTGTTATTTTTGCTTTCATGCATGCATGTATGTTTACGCACCATGTATGTACCTGGTACCCACAGAAGTCAGAATAGGTAATCCCCTAAAACTGGAGGTACCTGATGGTTGTGAGCCACTATGTGGGTGCTAGAAATTGAACCTGGGTGCTCTATGAAAGCAGACAGTGCTCAAGGTTGATTCATCTCTCCAGCCCCTCTTTCTCCTTTTTTTGAATAAAAAATTCACAATAGACTGCAGGCTGCCTCTGAGCTTGCAATCCCAAATCATTTTTCCAATGTGGAATTAAACTCACGTAACACTTTGCCTGCCCCGACAGATTAAAAAAAAAAAAAAAGATTTTAAGTATATGGTGAGTTCTTCTGCCTGTACCTACACCTGTGCTCACATCTGTCTTTAACCCCTTCCCTCCTTTCCTTGTTTGTTTCTTTTTAATGCCCTAACAAAATAGTCACTGTAGCCCAAGGGTCTTTATCTGCTTTTAATGAAAGGTAGGTGTTTTTGTTTAATCTGGAGTTTAGCAAGTAGTTACTGATATGAGAATTACCTTAGCACTTATTGTTATGGAATGTTTGATGTCCCTTTAGGAGGAGGAGGTTTGCTTAAAGTAGTGTGTATTGTAGATGACTTTTTTTTTCTTTTGTACCAGAAAGCTATGCAGTAATATGTCTGTTTCCTGGGAAGTGAGGATGGCTCCACACCATTAAGTATTTACTACTGAAGAACGTTCAGGAATCTAATTGACAGTGGTTCTCAGGCATCTTTTTTTTTAAAGATTTATTTATTTATTATGTATACAGTATTCTGCCGGTATGCGTACCTGCAGGCCAGAAAAGGGTGCCAGATGGTTGTGGGCCACCATGTGATTGCTGGAAATTGAACTCAGAACCTCTGGAAGAGAAGTCAGTGCTCTTAACCTCTGAGCCATCTCTCCAGCCTCCTCAGGCATCTTTTATGTTTCTATCAAAACACAATAGATTATAACTAACCATGGCACAATTTTCCAGTTTTTAAGAAATACTACTTATAGGTGAGTGGTGCTGAAGCACACCTTTAGTCCCAGCACTGGGGAGGCAGTGGCAGGCGAATCTCTGTGTGTTCGAGGCCATCCTGGTCTACAGAGTGAGTTCCAGAATAGCCACATCTATTACACAGAGAAACTGTCTGGAAAAACAAAAAACAAAACAAAAAGAAAAATACTGCCTATTGACAGATTTATATAGAACCAGGGTAGTATTTCAGACTTGTAGATTTATTTTGTTTCTGTTATTCATTCTTAACTCAATTAGTACATTGTTGGCTGTGTTGTGTTGTTATGAGCCTTAAGCCCAGTGTGATGGCTTACATGTGTACTCCCAGCTACTTGGGAGACTTGGCAACAGATCAGAGTCCAGGGATTTGAGGCCAGTCTGGACAATATAATGAGGTCCCATATAGAAAACAAATAAATAATTAACAATTTCTGTCTCTCTGTCCCCTCCCTCCCTATGCTTGTTGGCCTTACAAAATGTGGCAAACTCTCATTGTAGCCATTCAGTCTAATTTTGGCTTCCTTGCTGACTGGTGTTTATTTTGTAGATCTTTTACCTGGTGTAATTTGTGAGTTACATCTCTAATTTATATTGTGTTTTATATGTAATTGTGATGAGGTAATTTCAGTTCACAGAGAAGTAGATTGTACTTGGAAAGGGGAGGCTCAGTTGGTTTTTTTTTTTTAATTCTACACTGGCTAGCCGCACTGCTGAGACAAGCTATTTAATCTGTTAGGGCATTGGTTTTCATAGCTGTCAAATTGAGAGAACAGTCACCCTGCTTGCTTCTCAGGGTTATTCTCATGTGAAAATGGAGCTCTGTGATGCTGTGTTTTGGGAACTTCACAGTGATAAATAATGCGGGCATGCGGTTTTTCAGTCGTGTCTGTCCTTACATAAAACAAGGTGTGCCTCCGTGGTAGTAGGGTGACAAATGGTCCTTGGATTCAGGCTCCTGCTCACAGCTTTGGTGTCTTCAGTGTGTGGTAGTTGTTTGGAAGGTCTCATTGTGCTCACAATGGCTACTGTAGCCATAGCTGCCTCAGCCCAATTCTTTAGATGGCTATGACTCAATGTGCCTCAGATTGAACTGTCATTTATCTACCATGAGATAAACGCAGAAATGCAGAGTAAGTGATTAGAAACTGCTAAAAACGCGGATCTCTGTGAGTTCGAGGCCAGCCTGGTCTACAAAGCGAGTTCCATGACAGCTTCCAAGACAATACAGAGAAACCCTGTCTCGAAAAACCAAACCAAAACAAAACAAAAACAGTTGGTTCTAGCCGGGCAGGGGTGGTGCACGCCTTTAATCCCAGCACTTGGGAGGCAGAGACAGGCAGATCTCTGAGTTTGAGGTCCGCCTGGTCTACAGAGCAAGTTCGAGGACAGCCTCCAAACAATACAGAGAAACCTTGTCTCAAAAAACCAGTTGGTTCTCCTGCAGGGTTTTGATCGTACTTTTAAAAGCATTGCTTTGCAGTGGACTCTGGCTCTCCGCAGACATCTAGCTAAAGGCATGGGAGACAGGCCAGAGCTTGAGTGTTGATATGGCTCTTTCCCAATACTGTAGGAGCTCTGTCCCTGGGGGAAATGGTGGCTGAGTGAGGAAGCAGCACTGCCATGATGGAGTTTGTGTTTAGCTGGGTCCTGCTGCCTCCCTTCAGTCCCACATGAACACACTGAGGCTTTTTAAAATTTTTTATTTTATTATTTTAATTTTAAATAGCTTGCTTCACATGTCAGTCCCAGTTCCCTCTACCTCCCCTCCTCCCCACACTGAGGCTTATATTAAACTGTTGGCCAATGGCTCAGGCTTCTTATTGGCTAGCTCGCTCTCAATTATTAACCCGTTTCTATTATCTATGTATCTCTGTAGTCTTGGCTGGCTGGAGAATGACTAGACCTCTTGTTCCCTTAGCAGCCACAAGGCGTCTCCTCACAGCTCACTTCTGCACCCCTCTTCCCAGAATTCACCTATCCTTTCAGTCTGCATTTATTCAGCAACCAGTAAGAGAAACATATTCGCAGCACACAGAAGGACACCCCCATCAGCACAGTGTGCTGTTATTGGACCATTCAGCGCAGAACTAGATCCCTAAACACAACCCTCTACCTAAATAGTAATGACCCCAGGAGTTGAAGCCATTTCTGAGATTTGAGAAACTTTATCTCACACAAAGAACATGCAGGAAGTACTAAAAGCCGAGTCACATAAGAGACTGCGTGGTTTGTTTGCGTAAATTAGTATTTTCAGCAGATTTTATTATCTGTTTATTTTCATGACTTAGAACTAAAATTATAGTTTGCCTTCATCAGCTAATATGAATTATTTTTATGCAGGTAAGATATGAAAAGATGACTTTCAAAAGGTTTGAAGTGGACAGGAGCCTCTTGTAACTGTGCATGAAATGCATATAAGATGAAAGTCGTTAGGGTGAGTCTAAAGACCATCTGAACACAGTGCTGCTGAGATCCCAGCCCTCAAGAGATGCACTAGAAGGTTCGTGAGTTCAGTACCAGCCTAAGCTACATTGTGAGGATCTGTCTCAAGCAAAAAAACCAAACAAACAAAAAGCCCAACAAGGGTATGGCCTGATGCTGGACCACACGGCTATGGAGTATTTGTGCTTGTTAGCATCTTTTGCTGCTGTGCACAGTGCCTCTGTGGTGTCTGGCTCCAGCTGAAATCTGAGGTGTTTTAGTTGTCAATACCAAGGTGTTTGATCAAGAATCTTGTGTCATCTGAATTTACTGTTTGTACAGTGCCTACACCCTCTGCATTTCCTGTATGTTAGAGGCAAGATCCAGATGTATCTTAGGTCTGGTCTGAGCCAAATTGTAGTTAGTTGTCTCAGTCACTGTTCTCTTGCTGTGAAGAGATACTGTAACCATGGCAACTCTTAGAATTGGTTTATAGTTTCAGAGTTTTAGTCCATTGTCCTCATGGAGGAGATGTGGCAGCTGTCAGGCAGATGTGGTGCTGGAGAAGGAGCTGAGGGTTCTGCATCCTGATCCACAGGCCGCAGGAAGGAGAGAAAGACAGTCACTAGTCCTGGCTTGGGCTTGTAAATCCCAAAGCCCACTCCCAGTGACACACACTTCCTCCAAAAGGCCACACCTCTTATGAGTGCTGCTCCCGAGTGACCAAACATTTAAATCCTAGAGCCTTTGGGCCATTTTTATTCAAACCATTATATTAGTGTACTACATTGTTTTCACAAGCCACGTAATATCAGATTTTTTTCCTGTCCACCTTTTCCTCAGGAGTTGCAAAATTGTAAGTCTATTTCATTTTCACTTACTAGCTGGAGTGAGTTTTTGTGGCAGTGCTCCTGCCAGCCGCCATTCTTAACCCAGGTGCACACTTTCTGTAGGCAAGACGTGTGAAGACTGTCTCTCCCCTTTATTTGTGAAGTTTCCAAATGCTACATTAGTACTTGCAATCCTTACTCCTTAGGGATGCCAGATTGCCCCATCATTGGGTGCCTGTTGGAGTTGGTGCCCGAGTCCTTTTTGATTTGACCTTGGAGTTTGACAGTTTTTTCTTGACAGTATGTGTAGGTATTCCATCTCACACATGCCTACTGCAGAACCACCCTGTCCATGAAACTTTCTAGTTTCTTTGACTGGGAAATGATATTTCAAAAGCATAATCTAGTTTGGGTTTTGTGGCTTCTGGGTTGATGTGCACATGAACAGTGTGAAAATGCATTTGCTTTCTGGGCAGACCTCCAGGGAGGGACTTGACGTTAGGATGACACCCTCACTCCAGCCTGAGGTCGCAGACAACTCATGGCAGAGCTATCTCCTCTGTCTCCTTTTCCTACAGAACAGCATGTAATAACTACTGATATTGGTGCTATTGTTCAAAATTCTTAGAACTATAATAGAAAAGGTTCAGCCAGGCAGGATATGGTGCGCACCATACCCAGCAAAGCCATGTTTTCATTTGATGTGGAACATGGTCGTCAGAGTCCAGTGACGATTTCTTTCTCTTACAATTCATGTTGCTTTCCCCTAGGTGCCTGCATTTCCCCAGCTCTAGTGATGGTAGTAGAGAACGTCGGGGATGATCTTAAACTTCTGATCTTGCTGACTGCGCAGGGACTACAGTCAAGCACAGAAAAGCCCTCACCCACCCTTTCCTCATCCTTCTCCCTTTCACTTTGATTTTTTTAAATTTCTTTTTTGGGGGGCGCTGTGCAGGTGTTGTCCAACGATAGGATCACACCACCACATCTGGCTGTTTTGTTCTGTGCTCCTTTTTTAAAAATAAAAGCTATTACTATTATTTTTGAGTGTTGTGCACGTGACCTATGAGACAGCATGCACATCAGCTAAGAGGACAACTTAACAGAAGTCAGAAATTTTCTTCCTTCAGTTTTTAAAAAATTTCTGTTTATTTTTGTTGTTGTTGTTGTTTCTGGTATTTCTAAGTGATTTTTTTGCTTTGTTTCTAATGTAGGCTCCTTGCTGTGTGAGGCCATCTATTTGAGTGTCTTTGTTTTGAAGTTGTGTGTTGTATTTATTTCTGTTATCATGTTTGCACACTGCACATGGTTTCCTTTCTTATCAGCACGTATACTGTTCTGCTCTTTGTTTTTTGTTTGTTTGTTTGCTTGCAGGTACATTAGCCTCTATATTTTTGCTCTTTTAAAAATTATTAGTTACTGATTTTATTTTATTTTACTTTGGGAAATAATTTCACTGTGTAGCCCAGATTAATTTACAGTCTTCAGCTCCCCAGGAGCTGAGCTTACTGATCTTCTCTGTAACTCCACATTTCTCTTGGTCCCTTTTTTTTGGTAAACTTAATTTTCCTAAATTTTTAGATCAGTGTGGTTGAGTAATACAATTCCTTTTAATCTAGTTGCTTTTGTGTTGTTACTTAAGAAACAAACAAACAAAGCCAACTGGTAGTGACATACTCCCTTAATCCCAGAAGCAGAGACTGGAAGATCTCTGAATTCCAGGGCAGACTGGTCTACAGTGAGTTATAGGACAGCCAGGGCTACACAGAGAGACTGTAGTCCGATACTAAAACCACCACCACCACCACCAAAACATAAAATAACAACAACAACAACCCTCCCTCAAATAAACAATAACAAAAACGATGGTTTGGACTGATTTCCCAGTTCTCCCCTCCTTTACTTTTACTGGGCCTTTCTTTTTTCTTGACCCTTTTTTTCCGTGTTTTATGGAACTTTGTTATTTACAGCTTCTTCTGCAGGGGAGCCTTTCATTGGCAGGGGCGTGTTACAGGCTGCTGTTAGGCCTCCTAACTGGCCAGAGTGTGTCTGCTTTTTTATCCTTACTCCATCTACCCTGTCTGCCCCTCCAAACCCCCCCCCCCCCCTTCTTTAACACCTCAGCCCAGCCTCTCCTGTCGGGAGTTCTTCCTGATTGTACCACTTTCCCAGCGCTGCTTTCCTCCCAGCACCCTGGTTGATGGGAAACTGTCCTGTCCTTGCAGAATTCATGTAAACATTTGTGTTCGTTTTGTTGGGATGTCAGCAGGAGTTTGTTTGGACTTACTATTGATCTATTTTTATGTGAGGAATGTCTGCAAACTCTGCTGTCCCTGGAGCCAACCTCTCAATATACCTGGTGTGTTAGTTTTTATTGAAATGCCTTTTTATTTAGCCCCTGGACCACAAATGCTAATTCCTAAATTGTCATGTGCTATCTGTCATGCCTGCCAGCATTCCAGCATAAAGCTACACTGGAGAAGCTAGGTACAAAACCCAAGGCAGACTCAGACAAAGGAATACTTTATCTGTTCACCATCTCTGTCCTTTAAAGGCCCAGCTCAATCCAGGTCAGAGCCTGTACACCACTTTCTGTGTCAGGGTTGAGTTTTTACAAGAAGCCTTCCTGTTTTCTCAGGGATACACAGAGTAAGACTGACAGGGGATGAGACTGTGCCCTTTCCAGTACTGGCCCCTTGGCAGCAGGTTTCTATTAGAACTTTGTTATAGAGTATCCAAAATATAGAAGCTTAAAATAGTTAACTTTTCAGGGAAATTTTACATTGAGCCAAGGGAGCAGTTGTGTCAGCCTTGAATATTTGAAAAAAATGTATTATTGTTCCTTTTAAATATATTCATCAAACAATTAGAACTTGAAATTTTCAGTTTTCAAATATGTGCATACACCATTGTAAATTCCACGGTGATTTTGGTGTATGTACATACGCTAATATTTGTGAATATAATTGTATGCTTCAAGCAGGAAAAAAACCTCTTTAAGATATATTAATTAGGCCGGGCGTTGGTGGCACACGCCTTTAATACCAGCACTCGGGAGGCAGAGGCAGGCGGATCTCTGTGAGTTCGAGGCCAGCCTGGTCTACAAAGTGAGTTCCAGGACAGCCTCCAAAGCTACAGAGAAACCCTGTCTCGAAAAAACAAAACAAACAAACAAAAACCAAGATATATTAATTAAAGCTATCTTCTATGTTTTGTGTAAATACATCAAGTATCATAACACTAGGAAGTGATACTTTAGAATATAGGTAACACCAAACAAAATAACATTAACTTGACAAAGCAAAGCTTTACTTTTGGCTTCAGGAATATCTAGGAACAAAGTGCTGCTGTTGCCACCCTTTTGAGCCTTGGGATCCCTTGAAGTGCCTCGTAGAGTTTAGACTGTGAGGACTGCTGCTTCATGGAGGACCCTGTGGAATGCATTTGGGCCCTGAGATGAGATAGAAGCCTCCAACTGTGCAGACGTTATGTAGTACTCTGCAGGACAGGCAGAGAAGCTAAGAACCTCTTTTCTAGAGTTTGATTTGAAATGGAACTGCCAGGTACTGATCTCTTTGTGGCATTGGGTTCCATTTTCTTGGGCATTGTTTCGTTGTATGTTCCATCAATTTCTTACTGCCAAGTATAACTCTTGCCGGTTTTCCCTTGACATAGAGCTGGACAGTGATTTCCTGATCTTCTCTCCTGGTTTCTCCCTCGTTGTAGCATGTGAGTCTCCACCAGGTGGCTTGTATTGTGCAGTAAGTGCTGAGAGTTGGCTTTCAGTGCTTTCTTTTGAAAAAGGAAGACACAGGATTAGGGAAATTATCTTGGTCAGTGTTTTATGATCCTTGTTTGGCACTAGTGGGTGGACAGGTTGGCTGTGTATTTGTGCAGCTCTGGTGGCTCCCCCTGTGTAATCCTGGTAAGTGCACAAGCAGCAACACTGTCACAGAGAGGCCTAGCTTTGTGCTTGATGGTGCTTTGATCTGAGGGCTCCAAGCAAGGGCCTCAAGATAGGTTTCTTTGTTCTCAAGAATTAGAAAATGAATAGGTCCTGGACTATTCCCCTGAGTGTGGACACTTAGCAAAAGCAGAGACTCTTCTGGGTCTGAGGCTTGGCTTCTTTGTTAATGGCCTTAAAAAAACTGTCCTTTACATGTATTTACTATTTTTCCTATGAAAGATCCTTTATTGTTTTGTATTTTAACACAAGGGGCAGATGTCTCTAGCTTTGAACTGGGCTTTGCTGCATGTCTTCTCTGCCGAATGTTCTTTCAGCTTGGGCAGCTCTCTTTGTTAAAAGGCCAAACCCCTTGGTGAGATGTTCTGGGAAAGAGGACCCCTTGATATTTGAAAGGTGAGAAATCCATTTAAACCATGTGATGGCTTCCAACAGCCCTACTGCTGGCTTCTGCTTGTTTTAATGTAAGTGATAGATGCTCTGGCTGGCTGTATTCAGTAATTGGATGTGAACTCTGTAATATAAGTGACATTTCATGGCAAATGTGAAGGCTCTGTGGATGGCATTCAGTTTCAGTGTTGCCTGCCTTTAGTTTTAAAGGTAGAAGACCATACAGAATTTAATTACTGGAGCATATATTCAAAGATTAGTTCAATCCATTTGTAATACCTTTAGCTGTTAGGTAACTGTTTGGTTATTGTGCATGACAGCGAGCATGTGATTTATAATGCCAGCGTGTGCAGTGCAGGCATAGAAATGCTAATCGGGCTGTGTGTTAAGAGGACAGCCGTCAATATAGTCAGCAGTCTGCTGCCTGCCATGGAGCCCTCCTGCACAGACATACCTGCAATAAAGAAGAGTTTGTGCAGATAGCAAACAGACAGAAGACTGCCATGATGACAATAGTTAGTGCTCCTTGCTTGCTTTCAGGAAGGTTACAATTGCACCCTATTAATGACTTCCCTGTCTCCAGTGTGCACTCAGCCTGCCTGGAAGTACAGTGTTAACACGAGACTGGGGCAATTCAGATTTCTTTTCAGAGGTCTTGTTTGATTTTTGTTTTTTGTTTGTGTTGTTTTTTTTCCCCCTGAGACAAGATTTCTCTGTGTAGCCATGGTTGTCCTGGAACTCAGTCTGCAGACCAAGCTGGCCTTGAATTCACAGAAATTCACCTGTCTCTGCCTCCCCAGTGCCAGGATTAAAGGCATGCACCACCCCCACCCCTACCCCTGGCTGGAACTTCTTTCATAGGGTAGTTTTGAGTAGCATGCCTTCCTCTGTAAAAGAATCTTTACATCCCATCATTAGAGGTGCTATGTGTCCCCTTTACATTCATAGAAAGTTTGGGTATTTTAGAGGTAACATTCCCCGTGAGAAGTAATAGAACGTAGATGGGGACAAAGACGTGTAGCTTTCTTTTACAAGCTGCTTAGAGTGTGTTGTGTTTTTAGAGTGTGCTGTGCAGGTGTGTGCTGTGCAGGCCAGAGGTCAACACTGGGTGTCCTTATCATTGCACCTTACCTTTTGAGACAAGAGTCTCACTGAACTTAGACTGGCTGATCCTCCTGTCTTCACTTGGCCATCACTGGCATTTTGTGCACATGCTACCAAACAAACCCTTATTCTTTTCATGGGTTCTGCAGTTCTGAACTCAGGTCATCATGCACGTGTGGCACTGAGCCCTAGTCTCTGGAAAAACTGCCAGATTTTTGACACTGACCTGCGATTATACAGGCTTGTTCTTATTTAATTTTATGAAATAACAGCATAAGGGGTTTAAGTTTTGACTGTTACACCCTGCCTGTTATCTATTAGATGGACAGCTATATTGAAAGTACCAGGAGAAACATACCCAGGTAAGGGGAAAAGAGAGAACAAAGACCTTTGACTGAAGCAAAACAGCCTGGGATGGATGGATGGATGGATGATGGATGGATGATGGATGGATGGATGGATGGATGGATGGATGGATGGATGGATGAATGAGTGGATGAATGAGTGGATGGGTGGATGGGTGGATTTAGTTTGAGGACCCATGAGATGACTCAGCAAATAGAGAGGTTCCTGGTATCAGCCATGATGACCTGAGGCCTGAGTTTGTCTCTAGAAGGAAAGCACTGGCTCTCACCAGTTGTCCTTTGGCCTCCTACGTGTGTGCCTGGCACATGTGAATAGAGAATGATGATCACAATTTAGAAAGTACTAAAAGGTACACTGACATCATCATTCTACCCAGAACTCTATTTGCCTTACCGTGTGTAGGTGCTCATTGTGAATGGGCTCCTGTGTTTTTATTTGAAATGTCTCAGTACATGTATGTAAATGAAGAAGTAGCTCTAAGAGGGGCACACCATTGCACAGCCATTTTCCTGACCAATGGAAATGCCCCCCCTCTTCTACTCCCCCCACCCCCCATACACATACACCTTTTTAATCTTATTCTTTTCTTTTGAAACAGTGACTCATGTAGCTCTGGCTAGTCTGGAACTCACTATGTAGGCTAAATTGACTTTGAACTCACAGAGATCATCTACCTGCCTCTTGCCTTCTGAGTGCCAGGATTAATGGCATGTGCCACTACCCCTGGCACACCCCCCCTCCCCAAACTCACAGAGCTCTCTCTGCCTCCTGAGTGCTGGGTTTATGTTTTCTTGATTTATTTATTTTTATATGCACTGACATTTTTACCTGCATGTATGTCTGTCTGTACAAGGGCACCAGATCATAGAGAGTTGTGAACTGCCATGTGGTGCTGGGAATTGAACCTGGGCTCTCTGGACAGAACCAGTGAGATAGGAGAGGGGCATGGGGATGGCTCACATATGGAAGTGTCGAGATCTTATCATGGGCCACTGCACACTGGAGACCTGGGAAAGCTGGTAGCATGGCTCAGTGGATCTGGGGTTAGAGTCCTAGAAGCTAAGGCTCCAGCAGAAAGTGAGTTGACCTTCCCTTTGTTCTTAGTTTGCGAGGCCCTGTGCTGATAGGATGGCGCCGCCCCTGTGCAGGTGGGGTCTGCCTCACTCATCCCACAGTCATACACTGGCCCCCAAGCATTTGCATAGACACCAACGGAAGTGGTGCATTGCTGTCTGTCCTTTATCCACTCCGATACCCAGTAGTAATCACAACCACTAACCAGTCAAAATAGTGTATGTGGTGATATACACAAGAATGTGCTTTTAGCTTGCTCTGTTTGTCTCACGACACATCTCAAATCCCTCTTGACATATCACTTACCTGTGTGTGCATTTAGTATTAAGGACAACACAGCCAAGCAGTGTGGCATACTCCTGCAGTCTCAGCATGTGGGAGGTTGAAGCAGGAGGACAAGGCATTCAAGACCAATCTTGGCTACATAGTTCATGACCAGCCTTGATTGCATGAAACCTTGTTTTACAAAAGAAAGCCAAGAAATAGGTCTCCCTCACTGCAAACACAATGTCTAATTGCCTGAAAATGCCACTGTTGATGTGCAGTGGACAACTAGGTAGACAGAGCCTTATTAAATTTTGACTCTATAATTAGAGTTGAGAGGTGACTTCAGGTGTGTGTGTGTGTTTGTGTGTGTGTGGGGGGGTGTTGCATGTACATTGTATGGTTGCTCATGCCTTAAATTTACATGTATTTTTCAGTTCAGGGAGAGTCAAGCCATTGATGTAAAAGAATTCCATTGTTAACCTAGAGATGTCACCACCTCCACCTCCCCTGCAAACCCAGCAGCTCTTGTGAGACCTCCCCTAGCAAATAGCTGGGCCCATTTGGACCCTCTGGTCTCTGGCCTCCCAATCTTCCTTTCTTGTGAATGAAGCTGGTGAAAAGCCTTTGCTTCCTAGTGGGTGTTTCTTGTTCCTTTAGGAATACTGCCCAGGCTCTCACCGTGGAAGTCTCCTCTTGCTTCAGTATTTAGTGAAGGCCAGAAATTGTGAGATTTATGTTAGTGTTTGATTGTATTATTAGTAAATGGTAAGTGCTATTTAAGACACTTGATTTGCTCCTGGGGTTCTTAAAGTGACAAGCCTACCTTCCCTCCCACCCCGTGCCTACATGTCTTGTCTTTATGTTGCCTTTACTGTCAGTAGTAATGAGGCTGAGAAAAGTAAAACCTGTGGCTGGTTCTTTGCCTCTAGAACGGTGACAGTAATGAAGGTTTCCTGAGTGATAAGCACTCAGGTCCTGTGAGGGAACCCAATCTCCACAGCCTAGTGGAGGAGGGATGCAGATTGTGTGAAAGCCGAGGCCAGAAGTTATTCACACACAGCCAAAGTTTAGCTCCTTGTAAAACCAGGATTCAGACCCAGGGAGTTTGGGCTGAGTCACATGATTCCTGCATGCATTGTTTGGCTGTGATTTTGAGCGAGGAGTAAGAATCAAATGAGGCCTTCCTATGGTTAATGTTCAGCAACCCCCAGTATGGCGTCGTTTGACCTGAGAAGAGGCGCTCCCTCTCGCAGCAGACGGTGTCCTCCAGAGAAGACTCTACACTTTCTAATCCTGTAGGATGGTAATACTAGCTAACTAATGCCAGGGAGCAGATGCACCTCAATTCCCTTTAGTCTCCTGGGTCTGCTCTGGGGAAGACATCTAGATATAAAATAAAACAGGAAGACATCACAGACTTCCATTGTCCTTTCCATCCCTGCACACACACCACGCACATGCGCGTGCACACACACACACACACGCACGCACGCACGCACGCACGCACACACGCGCAGTTAACTAGTGGTTCCAGACGGAACTGCAGTCCTGCCATACAGCTTAGCCTAGTGCTCTGAAATAGCCGTCCGCATTCCTTTATAGACTGTTAGTCTTTCATTAAACTACTGGCCTATTTCAAAGCACATTTCGTTTGAGTCTACCTTTGTTGTGCTGTTATCTGTGGAATGAAGTATATTTTAAGTGCTGGTGTTTTCTTTGACGCAACAGTGCCGCCCCCTGGCCATTGGGCAGGACTACATCAGGATGTCAGCAGCTTTTCAAATCTACAAATGAGCCAGAGTAGGTTTTTTGTTTGTTTGTTTTCTTGTATGAAATCAGTGGGCATGCTTGGGTCACTTCGTAACTAGTGATGTAGAAATGGCACATCTAACTAACGGTTTCCAGAATCTCCTGCTAGGTTCAGAAAAAACAGACAACTTAAAAATTGCCATTCAGGTTTTCAGGCATCTTGTACGTGTTGCAGGAATGCATGGATAACTAGGTATTAGAGCACAGTTGCTGGGCTGCTGGTAGCCAGAGCTCTGGCTGCTGTGGGAAGTGAGCTTGTGAGCATCTGCTAGACATGACCACCGCCCCTCACACAGGCTGGTCTTGGAGGAAAAGTGGCCCATGTTTCGACAGGGTTTTTGACAAACTATGGAGCTTTAAGCATTCACCTGGCATATGATGTAGTCTTTACAGCTTTCACGAATTCTTTAAATTATTCACATTTACAGGACAAAAGAGAAATTCAGAATCTTAGAAAGTTACCAGGGTCACACAGATACGGGTGGTAACAGCATTGGAGTTCATGACGGTAGGCTTCCCTGTTTTCTAGTTAACTGTGTCCTCTATTCTCTGGTGCTTCAGCAGGGTTCATGGGATCACTCTGGCTTTGGTTTTTGAATACTAATAACAGTAGCAATAATATCTTTTGGATTTATGGTTTTCAACCAACTTTGACTTTATTTGAGAGAGAAAGAGAGAGAGAGAGAGAGAGAGACAGAGACGAGAGAGAGAGAGAGAGAGAGAGAGAGAGAGAGAGAGAGAGAGAGAGAGAGAGAGAGAGAGAGAGAGAGACTGAGCTATGCTACTTACAGATATTTCTAGCTGCCACAGCTTGGGGAGAGTGTTCCATCAACAGTAGCAGGGCAGGGCAACAGAATTACCTGTTCGCATGTCAGGAGTGCAAAGACAAGCAGGCTTATGCTAGTGTATATTACTGCAGTGAATTCATACTGCACACCCCAGCAGGCCCTGGGTTCTGTTCTTCCTCAGTAGCTACGCCAACTTGGTCCTGTTCTTTCCTCTCTCAACTTGGAATGAAATGGAGGGAGGGACAAGTATTTTCCTGGGGCCTTGGCAGAATAAGCCTTATGCCTACAAGGTGCATGTGTGGTGCCGTCACATGTTCTGTTCTTCAGAGCCTGTGTGTGGGGTCACAGGTAAGTTCAGAGACCCCGTTGGTCTGTAAACCCATGGAGGCCAGACTGTGGCCAGGATCTGCTTCTTTCAGTACTCGCGTGTAGTGTTTTGTGCTGCGCACTGGTCTCCCAGATGATCTGTGTTTCTTTCTGGTTCCCACCTTTGCTTAGAAGCAGTGCACTGAGGTCTTTTCTTTCTTCTACAGGTTACACATTTCTTTCAACGCTTACATTCAGAATTTTTCTGTGAACCTTTTTATACTGTTTGTCCTCAGTTTTTCTTCTGTAGACTAAACAATGCAAACTGATTTTTGCCATTGACCCTTCCAATGTAAAAGTATGAATGAGTGAAAACTAAGACCTACACATTGTCCTTTGTATGCATAGTCTGCTTAACATAAGCCAATAGCTATATCCTGTTCTGTAGTCATACTGTTTGGCAGTTAATGCAGTAAGAATCGTGGTGTTTATGATAGTTACTGTGGGAGAGCATCCACATTCTCAGTTATGCTAAGACTAGAGACAGTACTTTTCCTGCCCTTGCTCATCTTGTAGAGCAGCCTATTCTTGCCCCTTTATTAAACCAAGATGTGTCTTTCTTCATTAAAGATTCCTGAAATGTTTCAGAATTAACGTGGCCTCTTTCCAAACATGAGGCATTTTCCCTTAGCTTTAGCCTCTGCACTTGTGGTTTGTGAACTTGTGCAAAAAGGTAGAAGCTGCCAAGAGGGATTGCACGGACTTTACTTGGGTTAAATCTGTTTTATTAATCCCGGGAAACCTCAGTACTCACTGGATTTAACTATCCCATAGCCTAGCACACAAGCACACAGCTATACCCTGTATCCTTCAAATAGAAGAGGCAGTATCTGGTACCTTAGTTTTTGATTGAGCTGAAAACAAAGTTAACTTTTGAAAATATATGGTTAGTTGTCCTTCAGACATTTACACGACGATGGTCAGCTTCGGGCTCTTTCTTTTACCAATAGTTATGTGTGAGCTGCTCTGTCCTCAGGAGTCAGAGGTAAATAAGGCAGGTCCTGTTGTGTGGGCACAGATTCTCGTCACCACCCATTCCCCGTGGTGTGCTTCGTGATTCTGGCATGCAGCCGTGACTTCCAGACAGTTCTGTGGCCCACAGTGGAGGGAGAATCTGAGACAGTTTGTGACAGGCAAACCTTGGAGGGGAAGAGACTGTCAGGTGTCTCTGGGTAAGTTCTTTCCAGATTGTTACTTTTAATATGCCTCAGTAATGTGCTCTGACCATCATTACCAAGACTGTTAAGGATTAAGGTAGAAGTATGTGCTCATGCAGTGCCCAGCATTACTGAATGAATTAATCACACTGAGAAGCTTCAGGATCATCTCTCTTGTTTACGGAAACGAGCAGTTTTGAGGGCTGTGGTCTGAGGGGTGTGGTGCCGGGAACCCAGGGGTTGCGCTGCTGATGGTTGTTGTACCCCTGCTTTTTTGCCTGTCTACTGTGTACAGGGCTGTTGGTCGTAGGTATGATATGCACTTGCAGGGCCTGAAGCCTGTTCCTAATGCTGTTAGATTTTCCTTTTCAGAGTAAGAGGGACCATCTGCTCATGAACGTCAAATGGTACTACCGCCAGTCTGAAGTTCCAGATTCTGTCTATCAGCATTTGGTTCAGGATCGGCATAATGAAAATGGTACGTGTGCCCTCGCAATGCCATACTTTTCGATCTTAACTTCGGATAAAGCTCCTTTTAAAAATACCAGTTAGAGATGGCTTCTGATGGATTTCTCTCAAAAGAGCTTACTGGATCCTCTCACCTTTGCTTTTGCATTTTTTTCCCTTAAAAACAATCACACAAACAACAAAAGAGGGAGCTGAAGAGATAGCTCACTGATAAGAGCATTTACTACTCTAGTAGTAAATCCAGATTCAGTTCCCAGCACCCACAGCAGGCAGCTCACAACTGCCTGTAAGTAACTCCATTTCTAGCGGATCCAGTGCCTGTGGCCTCAGTAAACACCTGATGCAAATAAAGCACATACATGCATGTACATGATTTTAAAATGTTTGTTTTTCAAGACAGGATTTCTCTGTGAAATAGTTGTGGCCTTCCTGAAGCTCACTTTGTAAGCCAGGCTGGCATTGGACTCACAGAGCCTCTTCCTCCCAAGTGTGGAGATTAAAGACATGCATTATCACCATCTGACTGATTTTAAAAGCATTAAGAAAATATGATAGATAGATAGATAGATAGAAAGAAATCAAGAAAACCCCTCTGAGTCTGTGCTAATGCATTTATTTTTTAAAATAGCAGGAATGTAGCTCTTTAAGCTCCTATATTTTATTTTGTGGCCAGCAGTATTATAGCCCTTTGCCCTTCCAGGAGACTGTATACTGTGCTTCCCCACATCACAGGCAGAGAGCACCCATTTTCAGAAACAGCTTTCTGAGTTACACTTGGGAATGTGGGTTAGGAGCTGCTTTCAGGACAGGACGGTGGTGTCTGGCAGCTGATTTGCACCCTTGCCTTTGGTGTCATATGAGTTGTGTGTACATGTACTATGTGCAACATTTATGGAGGTGTGTGGTGGCTTTCTGAAAGTCAGTTCTTGAGAGGAGCCTCATGCTCCTACTGTCAGTCATCCCAGGCTGTGTGAGATGGTTTGCCCTGGCATTCTGTATGAAGAGTTGAGTTTAGAGAGGCTATGGTAGCCAAGGACATACTGACTGTGTTACGCCACTCACACTGCTTCTCTGATAGGTCCCAGCCACAGTGAGCTTTTCATAGACTTTTAAAAAACATCTTTGAAAAGATAAATGTCAAGTAAATTATGATTTAAAAAATAGCTTAATAATTCTTTTCAGTCCAGTCAGTGTATGGCTTCATTCTATTTTGGCATATTTGGCAGTAAGCAAATAGATAGGGGCCAGATGGTGGTGATATATAGCTGTAGTCCTAAAATTCGGGAGTTCAAGGCAGCCTCAGATACGTGACAACTTCAGAGCCGTCCTGTGCTGAGACCCTGTCACTCAGAAACAGGCAGACAGAAAACATAAAATGGACAGGTCCTTTAAGTATATAGTCATATATCCTAAGGCCAACAAAATTGCTCAGCTGGTGAAGTTGCTTGCTGCCCAGCCTGACAGTTGTGCTCAGTACCCAGACCAGCATGGTGGAAAAGAAGTCATCCTCGGAGCACAGCGTACACTGCTGTGGAGTGTGCTGACCAAACACAAGCACATCCACATGTACACGAGCACAGTTAAACAAATGAAATCCAGAAGTCCTTCCTTCCCAGAGAGTTAACAAGTTGCTGGGATGTGCCAGTGCGCTCCTCTCTCTAAACGGTGCTTGTGAAGGCTTTGCAGGGCACAGAGGGACTTAGGAAAGTCTGCTGGACAGTCCCAGTCATCAGCTGTGCACTGTGTCCTTCTGTCACTCCTTACTGGCCGGGCTCTGATAATAAGTAGGGTTTATCATTAGTCTTTAGTAGGAGATAGACTGGAGGAAAGAGTTTTGCAAAAATTTCCTGCTTGTTTTAGGAAACGCTGTTTTAATATCTTCTTATTTGGTTAACTGATTTCTTTTGTTTGCAGACTCTGGAAGAGAGCTTGTCATCACAGATCCAGTCATCAAGAACCGGGAGCTCTTCATTTCCGACTATGTGGACACATACCATGCTGCTGCCCTGAGGTGAGAATGCAGGGGTGAGGCACAGTCTGGAGGGGAGAGCTGACTCCGCCCGCCCTGCTCTGCTTGGTCCTCATTGTGTTCAGTCAGGCAACTCATGGTCTAGCCGAGCTAACACTGCGCTGTTCCCTGGGTTACTGAGATTCCAGAGGCTGCTGTACCCCTCCCTGTATTTTCCTTCTGATATGTTTACATATTTCCTGTATCAGTGTGTCCTACAGGGGAATGAGTATCCCAGTACTATTCATGAAAGCTTTTAAGGTGAAATGGTCTGCAAATCTGCGGTTGACTTTGTAAAGAGCAAGCCCTATTGCTAGAAAGATGAAGAGAGGATGAAAACCAAAACAGAGAAGACAAATGTGCTGGCCTGCTAGGTATAGAAAGCCTAAGAATTTAGAGAAATTTCTACTAGTTCTTCCTTCTTATTTCTGAATATTTTTACTAAAACCATGCTGAAGTGTTGAAGGGACGTCAGTTATATCCAGTTGTGATGTCAGGGGACTCTGCTATAAAGTGAGTGTGTCCTTCTGTTCTGTACTTGTGCTCTCCCCAGAGCAGGGTCTGCCGCCTTGCTCACATGGTGTCTGTATGCCTGTCTGATTTGGAGCCTCTTATGTGATGTAGGAAGTATGGTAGCTAATATCATAGCTCTTTACTCTGTAAATCATAAATAATAAGCTGTGCCAAGTAGCAACAAAACCGTTAATCTCTGTTAAGAATATGGGTACAATAAAAGCCATTGAGATTTGTTGACTTTAACTACTTAGAGTGAGATGTAACCTTTTCTCACATAATGCTCACCAGTCACATGTTCAGGGGCAGTGTCTTGGGTCTCTCATGCAAAGCTGGAAAGATAGAGCCAGTTACTTTAGTCAGAAGGGAAGGGACGTTTATATAGAACTGGTTTGTGCAAACACTGGGTCTCAGGTATATGTCATAATGGCCTTTGTATCAACTGTTCACTCGTCTTGGCCACTGTGGAGCAACCACATAAATGTGTTGGCTGTGGTCCAGTTGAGCCTTTTTAAAAATGGAAAGTAGGAGTTTTATTTAAGTTTCACTTGTTAAATATTTTGTTCACTTTTTTCAATTATTTAACAATTTAAAATTGTTCTCTTTTACTATGTAAAAACAGGCAATGGGACCATGTGAAGGGGTGGGTGTGTTAACTTTGACTTTCTCTGGAACTTTCACTACATTTTGAGACAGTCTATGGTGATTTTTTTTTAAAGATTTTATTTATTTATCATTATATAGTGTTCTATCTGCATGTCTGCCTGCAGGCCAGATCTCATTACAGATGGTTGTGAGCCATCGTGTGGGTGCTGGGAATTGAACTCAGGACCTCTGGAAGAGCAGTCAGTGCTCTTAACCTCTGAGCCATCTCTCCAGCCCGATTTTTTCTTTTAAGATTTATTTATATATACAGTGTTCTGTCTGCATGTCTGTCTGCTTGCCAGAAAAGGGCACCAGATCTCATTACAGATGGTTGTGAGCCACCATGTGGTTGCTGGGAATTGAACTCAGGAACCCTGGAAGAACAGTCAGTGCTCTTAACCTCTGAGCCATCTCTCCAGCCCCTGTGGTGATTTATAACCCCAATTTCCATAAGCCTCCTCTGTCCTTTGAAGGTGTTTTCCAGGCTTCAATATTAAGCTTGCGTGTTGAGCAAAGCAAGTTAATGAAGCTGACTAGGTTGATAAGCAAATGTTTAATGTAGGACAGCTGACGAACTTAGCATTTGTCCTGATTTGCCTTCTGTTCCATCTTTCCATCGCCTCACTGATTGAGGTCATGATTTTAAAGGACTTCAGGTTCTAGTTAAGGAAATGATGTGAGGTGTAATTGGTTGTCCAATATGTTTTGACGTAGTGGCTTAAAATGAATAATGTTTGCTCTTCGGATTTGATATGGAATTCTCACCTAACTTTTAGCATTTTAGAAGAACTGTGTATCTCCTTTAACCCCAGCTGTTCACAAATTTGTTTTACTCTGGATAGTCTTGCTCTACTCCCTCTGGGAATGAGAAGCTGTACGCCACTGTCATGGCCCCTGAATCTTAGCTTTTCTAGTAGCAGTATACGCAGTTCTTTTTCCAGGGTATCTGACTAGAATCCTTTCTGACGGTTAGGTTTTTAATCTTGTGGTATCTTAAAAGTTGTCCAAAAGCTAATAGGTCTGGTACAAAACCTTCACCTATATTTTTTTAATAATGATTTGTTTTGCTGGCCAGTGTTGGTTCACGCCTTTAATCCCAGCACTTGGGAGTCAGAGGCAGGCAGATAGATCTCTGTGAGTTTGAGGCCAGCTTGGTCTACAAAGCTATACAGACAAACCCTATCTCACATACATACATACATACATACATACATACATACATACATACATAAATATGCTTCATTTCTTGAGATTAATATAATTACACCATCTCACTTTCCTTTCTCTCCTCCGAGCCCTCCTATATGGTATTTTTTTTCCTTGTTCTTTTTTAAATTCATGGCCTCTTTTTTGCATTAGTTGTTGTTACATATAGATATGTACTGTGTATATTCCTAAATACGTAAGTACAGCCTGCACAGTCTGTATAATGTTATTTGTATGAGTATTTTCAAGAATGACCATTTGGTATTAGATAACCACAAATACGAATAAGTGTAGTCTTCATCTCTCATTTAAGGAAACTTCTCCAATTTCGGTATCATCCCTCCTTCCCTCCTTCCCTCCCTCCCTCCTAAAGGTTTTATTTATTTATTTGTTTGTTTGCTTGTTTGGCCTGCATTGGTGTTTTACCTGCATGAGGGTGTTGTTGGCCCTATAACTGGAGTTACATATGATCTGCCATATGGGTGCTGAGAGTTAACCCGGTGCTCTGAAGAGCAGCTACTGCCCTTAACCACTGAGACATCTCTCAGACCCCAGTTTTGTTTTATTGGGCTCAAACGCATCCCTTTGTGACCTGGTGACTGGATGATAAGCTGTCATTTTGTCTCTACATGGTCTGGCTTGGTAAATCTTATTGAAGATTTGCCATAGTCTGATGCTCAGTATATGGCTCTTACCTCGTTCTCAGTAGTAGTACGCTTACCATAAAAAGTTTTGGGATGCCTTTGTGGTTACCCATCAAACAGAATGGAATGGCAGAGTCCTAGTCTCCTAGGTTCATTACTTTTTTCTTCTCCAAAGTTAGGGTACTTTTAGCTTAAACATTTTGGTGAATGAGAGGTAATGGATGATTGAGGCTTTGAGATTCAACTGTTTCTGCCAATTTCTCCTTTTACAGCTCACTCACAGAAAGAGTGCTTTTTGTTCTCATGCATGTAAACCAGTACTACTATAGATAAATTCAATTTTGAAGGGGACACAAATAAAACAGTTCGTGGGCACATGAAAGGGGATCAAGTGAGTATAATGAAAAAACCATGGGACAAAAAGAGGAAAAAGAAAAAGACTCACAGTGTTGGCTCTTAGCACCATTCTTTCCAAGATCAAAGGACTCAGTTACACGGATTCATGCCGTGTGCCGCCATTGACCGGGCTCTGCTGTCCAATTCACTTGGGATGATGCTGATGTCTATATTTCTCTTTCAAGCTGGTGCTAGAGTTGGGCTATAAAAGAGAAAGGAGAGCTTTGTCCTTTAGTCACCATAAATCCAAAGGAAAACACAATTCCTCTGCAGCCTTTGCTTTGTAAGTTGTGACATCTTTGCTTTTCCTTCCCAAAGGAATTTATTCTCAGTCTGAACTATGTTGAGAAGCGTGTGTGGAGGCCAGGGTTACTGTGTGGTGTGGTGGTCAGTTTTGAGCCAGTTGTGAGCCTTTTAGCCTTGGCCATCCTCACATTTGTGTTTCTGACAGACTTTATGTTGGCGCCTGCTTCGTGACTCTTACTGGTCGCTGCCATCTCAGAAGGCGGCCTCTTGAGTAATCACTGCTCACGTATGCATTTTAGTTGTCGTTGCGCCATACTGGTGAAAAGTGCCAAATTGAAACAGGATGACTTGGCTGCTGTTACATAGCTTTGTGGCCAGAAACAAACTTGTTGATTTTTGTGTCATCCTTTTGACACTTGTCCAGGGTCATGCGACCTAGCATTGGCCTCATTACCTGAACATTTAACGTGTACCACAGCAGGCATGTGGAAAGCACTCACAGGTGGTCTCACTGATGTTCTTTTTCAGTTACTGAATCTCAGCGAGGTCTTTAGAATTAGTGTTCAAGGAAGAAACACTTATGTTACTGATGGTATTTGGTGTAGGTGGACTGATTGGGTATTTACATGGTTTTGGTATAGGAAGCAAAGAGTGTGGTCGTGTGGCCATCCATCTCTTGCAGTTTGCTTTAAGCTTTAAGGTGATGGTGGAGTGTGGAGTGGCTGCCCTGGGACCTGGAATACGTGCTGTCTGAGTGCCCTGACTGAAAGACAGTGCGGGAGGTCGGGAATAGCCCTGGGTGGAGCCAGGCAGTGGTGGTCCAGGACTTTAATCCCAGCACTCAGGAGGTAGAGGCAGGCGGATCTCTGTGAGTTCTAGGCCAGCCTATTTAACATAGTAAGTTCAAGGACAGCTGGGGCTACGTAGAGAGATCCTGTCTCAAAAAACCAAAGAAAGGAAGTGAGTGTTACAATAACTCTTCCTGCCAGCCTGGTCCCAGAGCCACATCAACCCCAAATAACACACAGAGTCTCTATTATTTACAATGCTGTTGGCCAATGTCTAGGGCTTTTTTTTTTTTTTTTTTTTTTTTTTTTGGTTTTTCGAGACAGGGTTTCTCTGTGGCTTTGGAGGCTGTCCTGGAACTAGCTCTTGTAGACCAGGCTGGCCTCGAACTCACAGAGATCCGCCTGCCTCTGCTTCCCAAGTGCTGGGATTAAAGGAGTGCGCCACCAATGCCCAGCTGTCTAGGGCTTCTTATTGGCTAGCTCTGTCGTATTAACCCATAGCTACTAATATAATCATTTCAGCAAGGTCTTATCTTACCGAGAACACCAGACTCTTGGGTCCTCTCCTCCTGGGATCACATGGCAACTCCCTACTACATTTCCCATAATCCTCCTCCTCTCCTAGTCCTGCCTGTCATGCTTTCTTATTGGCCAACAGTGTTTTATTCATCAACCAATACGAGAGACATTTACAGAACTACATCTCCCATCAAGGGAAGGAGTGGGGGAAAGAAATGAAAGGAAGGAAAGTAATGACCGTGACTTGAGGGCTATTTTCCAGCTTGCTCACGCTCTGCCTCCTTTTTCTGGGAGTCACAAGAAAGAAATATACTAAGAGTTCAGTCTACATGCTACCCTCTCGCTTAGGAATTCATATGCCAGAAAGGTAACTTAGGGTAAATTTTCTAAATTTCAGGGCCTAGAATTTTTGACTAACTATTCAGAGCGTCTGGTTTTCATTGTGTTCACCTGCATTAACTCATCACTTTGCCATCAGCAACTGTCATTGCATTTATGGGTTAAAGTGGGTTAATTTCCTGATGAAGAGAATGCATTAAGCAGTTTCATGTATTGCAGAGCTCTTTGTCTTGCAGCTTCAGCTGCATCTCTTGGGCAGACTTAGAACATCCTTATTGCTTTGTCACACACACTAGTGCCTCGCCGGGCAGCACACCTTGTCCGAGTCTGTCCTCCCATTGGGCAGCACCTTATTGCCCTGCTAGCCGATGAAGGGCTCTGTGCTGTAAGTTTCAGTAGGTACTTCTGTGTCTGGACAGGTTCTCCCTTTTAAAATCATTTGCTTCGCCATGTGTACCTTGGTGTTACATTGTTTCCTTCTGTGAAAAGATGCTGGTGTTTGCCACATGGTTACATTGAATGTGTTAACCAGCTGATGGAAAAAGGCCATGTTGACTTTCTGTCTGAGAACACAGTGTATTTTCTACGTGGTTTATAATGACTTGTGTGCTCCAAACGCCAGCTTCCCTCAGTTCTTTCTTTTTTAATATAAATTTTATTTAAATTAGAAAGAATCTTATTTTACATATCTATCCTAGTTCCCTCTCTCTCCCTTCCTCCCATGCCCTCCACAGACCCACTCATCGCATCCCCATCCACTCCCCAGGGAGGGTGAGGCCTTCCATGAGGGAGCTTTTGTGGCAGGGCCTATACCCTCCCCTGTGTATCTAGGCTAAAAGAGTATCCCTCCGTGGGAAATGAGCTCCTGAAGCCCAGTTCTTTCTTTCTTAAGCACTTGATTGTAAAACTGTTGATCCTTGCTCTCTGGTAATAGTGAACATTGTTTTTTATGAACTTACCACGTTCTTAAAAAAAAGTTGCTTGTATATTAAGTTGTAAGACAAAAATGTCTATCTGATTACATAGCTATAAATTAGAAGCTTACCATGAAAAACAAAAGAATACAACTCCTCTACACTTAGAAATTTAATGCTGCCTATTAAAACAACTTCTGATGCAATGAACAGAACAAACCAAAAGAAAAGAAGTTTGGCCGGGCGTTTGTGGTGCACGCCTTTAATACCAACACTCGGGAGGCAGAGGCAGGCGGATCTCTGTGAGTTCGAGACCAGCCTGGACTACCAAGCGAGTTCCAGGACAGCCTCCAAAGCCACAGAGAAACCCTGTCTCGAAAAACAAACAAACAAACAAAAAAGAAGTTTGTGCAAATGAAAATAAAAATGCCATGTATTCTTTAAGAATATCTTTAAGAAATGATCCAAGGAAAATTAGTTGCACTAAGCATATCAATAAAACAAATTTAAGAATTTTTTTAATGAATGAATTTCCCACCTTATGAAGCGGTGAATTAACAAAAAAACGAGTCTAAGGAATGTACTGACTTTTGTCCTGGTTGAGTAGGGAAGTATTTAGGTCAATCTTGTTTAAGGGGTCTGTGTGCAAGTAGAATTTTTGCACTTCGTAGATATGGGCGTGTTTGTTGGCACCCAGCACTTTGCTAATTTCTGTGTGTGCATTGTCACACCTAGAGAAACCACCATGATAAATATACACAGCCATCTACTTAAAACATAAGCCATAGATCGGTGTGTGATTCTATGAGTGTCCACATAACTCACAGGAAGGAAGTAGACACCACATAGAAACTGAGAAAGTAATTCCATAAAATTTCTCTGCTTTAACTTGGTGGCCTGGGATAGAAAGACATCTCACTCAAGGTCCCTCATTGATTATGTTACCTAGCACAGCTCCCAGCAGCTCTCCACAGACATGGCTGCTGTGAATTCTGTGCTCCTACTCAAGAGTTTCCTTTTGCTTTACATAAACTCACCCGCAGTGGCTGTCTAGCACCACAGCTCACTCCCACTTTATATTTGTGCTTTAAATGTTGTTATTTTATTACAGAGTGTGAAGTAGAAGCGATTATGGTACAAGGTTGGATACTGAGGCAATCACAGTATTTCCATGCACTCTGGGTTTAGGCATGTGCTTCCCTCGCCCTCACCCCTTCCAGCTGCATTTTTGGTTTGCAAAGCAACCAATTTAAACACACTTTTTTCTTTCGTTTTTCCCCAGAGGGAAGTGTAACATCTCCCATTTCTCTGACATATTTGCTGCTCGAGAGTTTAAAGCCCGAGTGGACTCCTTCTTCTACATATTAGGCTACAACCCTGAGACGAGGTAAGTCAGTCATTTATAGCTTTCAGAGTTTTGTCTTTTCTCACTGGCATGTATATGCACTCGTTCGTTTGCACATCTGTACTTACGTCAGTAAGAAGTCAGACTCGTGTGTGGACCTGGCAGTTCGTGCCTTTGGCATTTGGCACAGCTTGCTGTTTGCGTTTTCTTGTATTAGACAGGAAAACGTACAGCAGTGGGGATGGAGAGTAAGGGTAAGGACAGGGCATGTCTGTCGGTCTGGGCTTTGTGCTCCGTTTGTCAGGCCTTCCGTAATGTGTTGGAAGAAGACAGGTCAGTTTGGAAAGGTTATTACTTAGTTTTTGTTCAGTTTACGTCAGTAATGCGATCCCAGGAATACTCACTCGCTAGAAGGTCTGGTGAGACCAGTAGTGGGAAGTGGACAGCAGCCTGTTCTAGCTGTCTTGGTAAGGTGTACATGAGTAACAGGGTAATTATTTACATGTGTAACGAGTCTTTTTCTGTTACACCAGCCAGCTCTCAAATAATGGCACAGAGACATCTTATTAATTATGAAATCTTGACCTATAGCTTAGGCATATTCCTCTTACAACTTAAATTAGCTCTTATAACTTAATTAGTGTTCTGTTACGTACCACCCATCCCCCTCCTGTGTCTCCTGGTATCTCTCGAACTACTTCCCCCTACCCCTCACGCCTGGAAGTCCCTCCTATATCTCCTGCCTACCTATTGACCATTCAGCTCTTTTTTGTTTGTTTGTTTTGTATTATTTTTGGTTTGGTTTGGTTTGGTTTTGGTTTTTGGAGACAGGGTTTCTCTGTGGCTTCGGAGGCTATCGTGAAACTAACTCTTGTAGACCAGGCTGGTCTCAAACTCATAGAAATCTTCCTGCCTCTGCCTCCTGAGTGCTGGGATTAAAGGCGTGTGCCACCAGCGCCCAGCCATTCAGCTCTTTAATAAACCAGTCACCGCAGTATATCTTCACATGATGTACAGATATTCTACAACATACCAGAAAAGCAGTGTGGCTATGAGAAATACACTTCACCAGCAAACTCATGAGGCCTGAAAGTGGAAGACGGCTCTAGTCCTGCTTAGCTTTGATATCAACTTGACACACCCTAAAGTCATCTGAAAGGAGAGCCTCATTGAGGAATTAACTGGGTCAGGTTGTGTGGCAACCATGTCTACTGGGGGTTCATTGATTATGGAGGCTCTAACTTAATGTAGGTGGCACCATTCCCTGGGCAGGTTATCTTGGGCTGTATAAGAAAGCTAGGTGAGCCAGGCAGTAATCCCTGAAAATTACTAGGGAATACTTTGAATAACCTATATTCCAGAATAAACATGATCTCACTAAAATAGCATTCAGTTTGCCTAACACAGGAATGCTAGTTTGAGTTCTTACATACTTTTCTTGGGCAATAAAAGGCATGATAATTCACTTATATAAAACAAAACATTTCATAATGTAAGAGCCTGCCATGTCTGGCAGCTCAGGTTTGTGATCCCAACTACTTGGGAGGCTGAGGCAAGAGGATCACGCGTGTAGCTTCTTTCTGTGCTATAGAGTGTCTTTAGGAGCAGCCTGGGCAACGTGATAAGACCTTCCCTCCAAATTAACAGTAAAAAAAAAAACCAGGTTGGAATGTAGCTCAATGGTAAAATGCTTGCATAACGTGCATAAGGCCCTATGGGCAATCCCACGGGAGTTGGGAGGAGCAATGACTTGAAATGTCACTGTCAAATATATTCTTAGTACGTGGCCTACGCTTGAAAACGAAAAGCTCAAATTTCACTTTGCTAAAGAAAACGAACACTCATAAAGGTAGAAGAAACAGATCCCCTGTAGGGCTAACTAAAATGAAGATTTAAAAAACAAAACAAAACAGTTTACGGGCTGGAGAGCTGGCTCAGAGGTTAAGAGCACTGACTGCTCTTCCAGGGGTCCTGAGTTCAATTCCCAGCAACCACATGGTGGCTCACAACCATCTGTAATGGGGTCTGGCGCCCTGTTCTGCCATTCAAGCCAACATGCAGATGGAGCATCATATGCATAATAAATAAAATAAACCTTAAAAAAAAAAGTTTAGCTAGGGCTGGCTCAGTGTTAAAAGCACTAGCTGCTATTGAAGAGGTCCCAGGTTTGTCTCCCAGCACCCACATGGTGGTCCATGACCATGTTACTTCAGTTCCAGGAAATCTGACACTCTCCTCCTGCATGGACACTAGGCTAGCATGTGGTACACAGGCATACATGTAAGCAAAACACGTGTTTAAAAAAAATCTCTAGTTTTTCTTTATACCAATGATGAATTTCCCAAGAAAGGGACTCGAAAAAATTTGCATTCATAGTAGCTTTAAAAAATGTTCTGGGCTGGGCAATGGTGACAGACAGCTTCAGCTTAATCACAGCACACATCCCAACACTTGGGAGGCAGAGTTCCAGGACAGCCAGACCGAGCAACCCTGCCTCAGAAAAAAAAAAGGGAGCGGGGGAAGCTGGGCACTAAACTAGCACATTCACACTGTGAGTCACACTGTGTGTTCAGTCCCTACTGCCACAGTAACGAAGACACCAATATTCCCCCACCCCTGCATGCCAGGAATAAACCTAATCAAAGAAAGAAGACTTTCACAATGGAAATTTTGAAAACACTGCGCTAGGGCTGAAGGAATGACTTTTTTTTTTTGGTTTGGTTTGGTTTTCCGAGACAGGGTTTCTCTGTAGCTTTGGAGGCTGTCCTGGAACTCGCTCTGTAGACCAGGCTGGCCTCGAACTCACAGAGATCCGCCTGCCTCTGCCTCCCGAGTGCTGGGATTAAAAGTGTGCGCCACCAACGCCCGGCTTTTTTGATGTTTTGAAATAGGGTTTGTCTGTGTAGCCTTGGTTGTCTTGGAACTCTATAATAGATCTGTAGACCAGGCTTGCCCAGTGCTGGGATTAAGTGCGTGCACCACTGACACCTGGGGAATGAATGTATCTTTAAGAGCACATAGAGCTCTCCTGAGGCCCTGGGTTCAGTTCCCAGCACCCACATCAGGTGACTTATAATACCTGTAACTCTAGCTCCTGGGAGTCTGATGTCTTCTTCTGGTCTTCATGGACACTCAAGTGTACATAGAAATACACATAAGTAAAAATAAATATGAAAAAATAATACAATTAAAAAGAAACAACTACACTAAAGAAGACAGTCAGAATAGATTCCCCATGCTTATGAGATTCCAAAATTAGTACTGTGGAAATATTTGTATTCCTAGAAGCAGTCAGGAAATTGTGTCATCATTATCACCTTCCATTAACATTCTTTTTAGAACTAAAGTTAATTTTAAAACTTATGTGGAGCTGGGCGTTGGTGGCGCACGCCTTTAATCCCAGCACTCGGGAGGCAGAGGCAGGCGGATCTCTGTGAGTTCCAGGACAGCCTGGTCTACAGAGTGAGTTCCAGGACAGCCTCCAAAGCCACAGAGAAACCCTGTCTCGAAAAACCAAAAAAAAAAAAAAAACAAAAAACAAAAAACTTATGTGGAAGCACAAAATATTCTAAGTACCTAAAAGAACCCTAAGCAGACAGAGCAACTTGGGGGAGGTTTTGTAATACCTGGTCTGAAGTATACCTCAGAGCCATAGGAACAACAGCGTGGTACTGCACAGAGGCTAGCTACAGCCACCAGGTTTTCAACAAAGATGCCAGAACATTACACTGGAGAAAAGAGCGCTTCTTCAAATGGAAGGTGCTGCCAAGTGTACATACTGAAGTCTACATAGCTGAAGCTAATCTGTCTCTCACCTCATGCAAAAGTTACCCAATGTGGGTAAAAACTTCTCTGTAAGACCTGAAACTGAAAAGAGACTACTAGCCTAGTAAATAATAGCCTGAGTTGACACATGGTGAAGTAAAATCCTTCCGACAACAAAAGAAACAGCACTCTCCAAAGTGGGAGAAAACCCTTTACTGACTCTCCATCTTGCAGGGAATCACTATGGAGACAAGTATCTTGTGGGTTTTTTTGTTTTGCTTTGTTTTTGTTTGTTGTTTTTTCCTGCAATCTAAGGAAGAGGAGAGTGAGAGATAGGAAAGTAGAGTTGGTAATGGGAAACAACAGGGTAATGGAGTCAAAGTAAAGAAAGGCAGATGCCACTCATTTTCTCATATGCAGACGCTAAAGCTTTTCAGATATATACAGGACACAAAAGTGTGAGGGTAGCCATGTGGGTGTGTTCTCTCTCCTACATGGAATCTAGCTTTCCCTAATGTCAGTCTCATTCAAAGGACTTCGAGGGATGAGGAAGGGTCCAGCAGCAGGACAGAGGACGGTGGAGAGAGTGGATATGAGCAGAGATCAGTGATAGACCCGTGAAAGCCAGTGTGTGCTAAGAAAAGTAATCATGCCAGGCGGTGGTTGTGCACACCTTTAATCCCAACACTGCGGAGGCAGAGGCAGACGGATCTCTGTGAGTTTGAGGCCAGCCTGGTCTACAGAGAGAGTTCCAGGACAGACAGGGCTTCATAGAAAAGCCCTATGTCAAAAAACAAAGAGCAGGAAGGAAGATGAATCATAGTCAAGTAGCATCAACTATGTCAAGGTCATTGAACAAAGATTTGTTTGTATTTGTGTGTAAGAGTGTATGTGCTCATCGGTCATATAATGACACAGTCAGTCAAGGCTTTTTTTTTCCTTTGAGACAGGGTTTCTCTGTGTAGCACTGGCTATCCTGGAACTCTGTAGACCAGGCTTGCCTCAAACTCAACGAGATCCCCCTCCCTCTGCCTCCTGAGTGCTGGGGTTTAAGGCATGTGCCACCATGCCTGGCTTGTCAAGGATTTTAAAACCACAAACAAGCATTAGCAGGTGATCAAGTCATGCATGTTTTAGACATCTGAGATACATCAGCAGATATGAAGACTAGAAAGGAAAGAACAGGAACCATACTTTACTTTGTGAGATACAAGTACAAAATGGATGTTATGTAATGGATACTTTCTTCTAAAGGATGCTGAGAAACCAGGTGTAAAGATTTGAGTGGTGTTCTTAGGCTGGCCTGGCTTGGGAAATGACAGGTTATGTGTGGTTGTACCAGGCTATACTGTAGGCATGCACGTTAGTGTCTGCTCTCTCCATAGATGAGCCAGCACAGCAGGTGGACTGACAGACAGCAAGATAATGGTCACGAATCTTCAGTGTCTCCTTTCTTGAACAGACTGAAATTTGAGCTTTTTACTTCACATGCATACAGTGTACTGATGATTAAGAGTGTATTCTAATGGTAACATTTCAAAGCATCCCCCCCCCCCTCCCCAGTTCCGGGGATTGACCACTAGGTATTGCACATTCTTGCAAGCTTTCTGCCAGTGAGCTACATCCCCAGCCCTCTTTTTTTTTTTTCCCCCCGAGACAGGGTTTCTCTGTGGCTTTGGAGGCTCTCCTGGAACTGACTTTGTAGACCAGGCTGGCCTCGAACTCACAGAGATCTGCCTGCCTCTGCCTCCCGAGTGCTGGGATTAAAGGTGTGCGCCACCAACACCTGGCTTCTGTTGTCTATTTTTACTGTCCTTATTTGTTTCATCTAGCTCCTCATTTTAATCAGCTGCTTCGTCTTTTGTGTTAAGAGCATCTCTGGGGAGGACTGTCTCATTTTGGACTCGGCATGCCTGGGCTCTAGTCTCACATGTCCACTTTATCTTTGTGTCTGTGAGGTATTCATTTCCTGGATTCTGTTCTGTGTTCCTCATGTGAAGGTGGTCATAGTTAACTCTGCAGGTGACTTGTGTAAGATTTTGGAAGTCTTGTAACTTTTTAATAATTATAAGAGTAGTTATATATTTTCATTGACAAGGTGCTACATTCTTTTTCCCCCCTACACATTCTTTAATCTTATGAAAGATATTTGTATAACTTGAGGATGAACCACTAGCTCTTCATAAGCATTTTCTCGGTTGCTATGATGTTTGAAGCAGTTTTCCTTGTGCTAAAAAGCCTTCAATAGGAAAAAGCCCAGGTCTGATTACAATAGTAACTGTTTTCCAGAAAACATTCTCGGATATTGAATAAAATATTTAGAAACCTGTAAATGAGAGCTGGGCTCCATAAGAAAACCTGAATCAGGAGCATATATTTGGGTCATAGTGTGAGCCACTTAGGTCAGGTTTGTTGTTGGTCTTCACAAAGCCTGTGTGTGACCCTAAAAGTCTGAGGACTCAAGGAAGAGATAATATAAAAAGTAGACTCACACTGGTGCTACCCAGTGACAGAAAACTATGCGAGAAGCTTTTGGAAGGATGTGCCCTTGTGCAAGATTGTGCAGGATGGCCACATATAAACTGTTTATGTTGGGTTTACTCTTAGAAGTGATGAATATTGAAAGAAGCCTTTCACCACCAGCTACAGTCAGTAAAAGAACAGCAGATGGCGAGGCCAAGAACCGTTAGATACTACTGTAAGCAAGCAAGTCAGGAAGCACTTCTAGGCTGTCACTGGGACCCAGCTCTCTGAGAGCCCCTGTTCCTACTGTTGTTTGCTTTGTCATGATGAACAGTGGACTGGTAACCATATCTAGAACCTGGACTAAATAGGAGGTAGACAGAGCTGCAGTGTTCTCCCTTAGGGCAGTTTGCACAAGCGGTCTTGTTCTCCATCCTCCTGCCTCCGCTCAAATGCTATCATCACCAGCACCATACCTAAGGTATGGTACTGAGGCTCAAAGCAGTGCTTTGTGCACGCTGGGCAAGCGCTTTTATCAACCAAGTCCCATCCTCAGCCCTTGGCAGTGCTGGCATGTTTAGATTATGCTTTGTGTGATGTGTGATGAATGTGCTGTCTCACAGCATAGACAGGGCCCTGCACATGGGACTGCCTTGGTCACTAAGTGTTCTTCTGAACAGAAACAGGTGGCCCTGTCCCTTTTCCCCATTCTTGTCTTTCATGTTTTACAGGATTTTGTGATAATTCCTTTTTTTAAATTATGTCCAAGTGATGTAAAAGTCACCTTTCCCTTCTCAGGTGGGAATAACCCACATGTCGGCTGTTTGTTACATGACAGGCAGCTCCTTTGCCTTTTGTGGGAGATGAACACTGGATGAGAAGACACTTGTTTTGCGGGGTTTTATCAGAAACTTCCTTGGCTGGTCTGTGGACAGTGTAAGTTCTTAGTAGATAGTTTCATGGATAGTGCTGTGCGGGTTTGGCTTCTTTCTGGGTGCTCAGGTGCTTATAGAGGATGCTCTTTAGATGGGGGGGCTTTCTAGTGGGCATGGGTGTCTCCCCACGTGTTCATGCTGGGTGAGTGCTCTCCTACTGAGTTACACCCATCCCCCGTCCCCACGTCCTTGATTTGAACCTTCTAGTTGTTTTTATTATTAGAATTACATTCTTCAAGACCCCCATGAACTCGTATTAATTACCTTAGGAAAGGTTGTAATTTATCACATGGAGGTTTGGAGCTCTTTGCATTAAGCATAGCATTCTTTTATGTATTTGGCTTAGTGCCATCTGTATCTACTGTGCCAGTACCTATGTGGCTAGCTTACTTGTGTGGTCTTTTTGTCAAAAAGAAATGTTCTAGTTGCTTCTGGTAAGCATTGCTGCTAATTTTCCCTGTGCTGCTGTGTTTAATCTCAGGTGCAGTCGTTCACATCTGGTTTTTCATTTTTGTTCTTTCTTGAAAAACTGGTTACTTAAAACCTAATTACTTAAAAATAGAGAAGAATAAAGAAACTTGCTGTTGTCTCCTTGGCTTGGCTTGAGTTCCCTGGTGTTGGCTGTCTGGAACCCCCTTTCTAAGGCCCCACTTCCCTGCACACTAGCTTGGTGTGCAGGGAGAAGCTTGGGAGTCTGTTGGCTGGGCTTTATTTACGGAAACAGCAGGGTTGAGATTGATTGCGTTGTGCAGAGACTATGTGGATGAGGGAGGGTCACAGCACATGCTCAGTCCTGTCAGTGTGAGGGAAGTTTCTGCGTTCTGCGTGAAGGCTTAGGTCATAGCACAAGCTCAGTGAGAGCTCTGTGAGGTCTCTCAGCCTGCATGTGCCTCCATTTTGAGTACTTAGAGCAGAAAAGGGCAGAGTTTTAGCAGTAGGTAAAGGTGCAGGAATCCAGCTAGCTTCACCAGAGCCTCTGGTAGTCATGGACGATCCATTCAGCCCCTGCAGGTAGGCGATCTTTCCCCTGGCCTCTCGGAGACGTTGGCTTTGCTGCTCGAGCTCCTTCTAAAGATGTTTATGAATCATCTCGCCATTCATAGTGCATGTTCCAGAGCCGTTGATTCAGCCAGCTGGCCATGCAGAGGTGGCATTGCGAAGCATAAAATGAAAGCTGTGCCGGGGTCTGCCCGGAGATGAATTGAGCAAATGTATGCGTGAAGCTGTGTGAGTCTCTGCGTCCTCTTCCCCTTTCCCCACCTCCTTCTCTCTTCAGCGCGATTTTAGCCTGAGTTTCACCAGTGCATTTTGTAGAGCTTGTCTGTCTTCAGAACCTGCAGAGCAAACCTGCCGCTGCCTCGTTACCCATGTGCCTTGTAGGGATTGCGGGGCCACAGAGCCTTTCTGTTTGGCTGTTTTAGGAAGGAAGGGTGGTAGGTGGGGAGCTATTGGTTGCTTTGAAGGTGGGTGGGACTTGCTTTGATTGAGAGTCTGTTTGCTAGAGCAATTATAATTCTTGTGAGGTGACACATGAGGGAATGGCTGTAGATTATGACTGCAACTGTATCATCTTAAAGTGGGTTTTAAAAGTGGAGCTGTCGTGTCATATCCATCAGTTTTTCTGTTTCTTCTGAGGGAGCAAAACCTTCTTTTTGGAGTTTATGGAAATTTTCTTTCCAGCTTTGTGAGACAAAACACGCTGATGTCTGTGTTAAAATTGAGATTCATATATGTTTACTTACTGTATGTTTGATTTAGTTTTGTGGTGTATGTGTGTTTTGCATGACTTGAGTTGGTAGGAGGGGAGTGGAAAGGGTTTGTTGTGAGAGAAGGCAGGCGCCGAGGCCACATTTGGTACCTGTGGCTTGGTGTCTGACCACTAAGTAGCCCTTTGTACCCAGGTGAGGTTGTGCTGTTTTTTGTACCTACTGTTTGCAGAGAGCCCAGGCAGGTGGCCGCCACTGTGGTTTACCAGGAACCAATCAGGATATGCAGATTTTGCACAATGGAATTCTTACTCAAACAGGGAGTTCGAGAAGTTTGGGATTGCATAGCTGCCTCTCATTTCCTCTAAATTGGGAGCAATTTAGAAACAACAGCCAGGCTCTGTGCAGTTGTGAGGGCTGCAGAAAGTGCCTAAGGTAGACAGTGTGCATCCTCCAGGTGAGGGAGAAGCTCACTGTGTATTGACACCAAGGAGGAAGGCTTATGTAAGTGCTCAGCTGGAGACATGTGTGTATGGGGGGTGGGGGAGGATTCCTGTGATCAGCTTTGGTCAGAAGAGACCCAACTGGGACAGGGTTTAAGCAGTGCTAACATTTAGAGAGTATTCCTAAAGTACATATTTTGTTGTATTCTTTCAGGGCTAATTTTAGAATTGGAACCAAAGGGATATTGTATAGAGGAGTAATGAGGGGTTGGTGTCTTTGTTAATATCGCCATGTTTGGTTCCCATTCCTACGAGGGCCACTTCCTGTTATGACAATGTAGATTTGAACATTGTGTTTGGAAGATTGGGGATAATACCCATGTTTCCCACAGTGTATAATGTTGTTTCTGGAACAAGACCATATGTTTGAGTATTTGGGGGAATGCTGATTTTTCTGTTGAAAGGATTTTCCTTCCTCTCTTTTTTAATTAAAAAAAACTTGGGTCAGGGTCTCCTCTTTGTTTGTCTGGCTAGTCTTGGTATAGACCTGTTTTGGTACAGCCACCCTCTTTGCTGATGGAGATTGGGTGTTCCTGGCAGTGCTCTGAGGATGGCTTCTGGGTTTCAGAGTTGATTTTCTTCTTCAGCAGCACTGTTTCCTCTGTGTGTGTGTGTGTGTGTGTGTGTGTGTGTGTCTGTGTGTGTCTGTGTGTGTCTGTGTGTGTCTGTGTGTGTCTGTGTGTGTCTGTGTCTGTGTGTGTCTGTGTGTCTTCTTTATTCCCCTGTCTTTAAGAAAATATTTTTGGAAAATTGCTCCTGTCCAGGGCTTTGGGGTCTGGCCTGTCTGGTTGGGTGAGGGCTTCTGTGTAGGTTTATCAGTAGAAAACACTAGCCAGTTTGCATTGGGCTCATTTCCCCCTTGTTACACTTGGGAACATCAGGAAACATGGGGAGACATAGAAGGTTCTACTCCCGGGAAGCAGACTGTTGTCAAACCTTTCACCCTGCTATTACTCTTGACCCACTGCAGTAGAACCCTGACTGGAGGTCAAGTGTGCACCCTGTCCCTGGGGGCCCTCTGGGCGCGGTGCCGTGTGTCACTGATGCCTCTTCTTCCACACCTCCCTGCTGTGTTCCCAGGTGAGGCAGCCCTGCCCTGCCTCGGGCTCAGTGTCTGCCATGCTGTTGATTCTCTAGGGTCATGGGTTCCTGATCCTTCTTCCTTCTGAATTCGCTTTTCCTTTTCCATTTTGCTTATGGTCCTTACTGAGTCATTCCTCCTACCAAAGACACACTTGTTCTGACCTTGTGACAGCTATCAGAGGAGATGGGAAAAGGCAGGAAACTCTAGTTAAAGGACGAAAGCATGCACTCTCGAGTCTTCTGAAGAAGCACACATAGTTGATAACCTCCTGTGTCATAAAGTTTCTGACCCAGGTGCTACAGGTGCTTGGATATTGTTTAAAATAATTCTGAAAGAGCTGGGCGGTGGTGGCACACACCTTTAATCCCAGCACTCGGGAGGCAGAGGCAGGTGGATCTCTGAGTTCGAGACCAGTCTGGTCTACCGAGCGAGTTCCAGGACAGCCTCCAAAACAATACAGAGAAACCCTGCCTTGAAAAACCAAATAAATAAATAAATAGATAAATAAATAGATAAATAAATAAATAATTCTGAAAGAAAGCTTACCTTTTACATTTTGTGTGCACTGTGATGCTCTGACACTAAGGTGAACTGGAGATAATTACTGTAAACATTCTTTGATTGCCTTCCCTGTTGGACAGGGGTCACATCTATTCTTACAACCTCTGTTCCCAATATAGGGTCTCCTTATGTAGCTCTGGCTGGCCTAGAATTCAGTGCTAGTACTGCAGGTGTGCGCCACCAGGGCTGCTGCAGCTGGAGCTTTGGCATAAATGTGTTCAGATGGTGTGGAGGCACCACACACCTTCAATCCTAGCACTCCAGAGGCAGAAAGAAGCAGGTGGATCTCTGAGTTTGAAGCCATCCCGCTCTACATGGTGAATTTCAGGCCAGCTAGGGCTATGTAAGTATTTTACTGAGCATTTACTTTTGTTTTGTGGTTTTGGCTATTTTACTGAACAGAAATGTGTTCAGTAAAGTACTTAGGAGTAAGAGAAATGGCTGGACATAGTAAGTGTGTCGGGCCAGCTACTCCTCCGCTGTGAGCTCATCTTCCTCATGGTTCTGGCCTCCTGGCTGGAAAGAACGATGTGGGCAGTATGAAAATGCTTGTTGTGTTGTCATAATTCTAAGTCCTCATCTCCAGTTTCTTGCAGGTATGATTCTCTTAGTAGAAACAAAGCAGCACTAGGAATTGTCTTGGGAATGAAGGTTGCTTGTAAGCAGCTGCTCACACTTGACTAGTCTGCCGCCTCCTTGCTCATTTTCAGTATTTATTTTTATTCCTCTTGGAAAAACCTTTTTTTTCCTGTTGTGAGGATTGACCCCACAACTTGACACATAGCTGTATACTCCATCCTCGTTCTACTTTGAGACAGGATCTCACTAAGTTGCCTAGAGTGGCCTTAAACTTACAATCCTACTGTTTCAACCTCCCTAGTAGCTGGGATTATAAGCATATACCAACTTTTTTTTTTTTTTTTTTTGGTTTTTCGAGACAGGGTTTCTCTGTGGCTTTGGAGGCTGTCCTGGAACTCGCTCGGTAGTCCAGGCTGGTCTCGAACTCACAGAGATCCGCCTGCTTCTGCCTCCCGAGTGCTGGGATTAAAGGCGTGCGCCACCAACGCCCGGCTGCATATACCAACTTTCTACGTTCTGAAATTTTGTTTTTACTTCTTTATTTTTATCCATCTTATTTTATATACATGAGTAGTTTGCCTAAATGTATATCTCCGTACCTCATGTTTGCATGGTGTTGCCCAAGATCACCAGAAGAGGGCGTTTTATCCCTGGAACTGGAGTTAGGAACTGTCTTGAGCCTCCATTGTGGGTACTGGGAATTGAATGAGCAGCCAGTACCCTTAACTCTTAACTATCTCTCCAGCCCCTGAAATTGTGCTTTTTATTTTTACTCTTTTTAAAGTATTTATTGGGGTTTTTCAGGACAGGGTTTCTCTGGCTGTTCTGGAACTCACTTTATAGACCAGACTGGCCTTGAACTCAGAAAGACTCTGTGTGTGTGTGTGTGTGTGTGTGTGTGTGTGTGTGTGTGTGTGTGTGTGTGTGTGTGTGTTGGAACGTCCTAGAAATAGCTCTTAAAGACCAGGCTGTCTTGAACTCACAGAGATCTGCCTGCCTCTGCCTCCCGAGTGCTGGGATTAAAGGCGTGCACCATCACTGCCAAGCTTTTTCTTTTTTTAATGTGCTTTGGCGTGAAGGTGTCAGATCTGTTGGAACTGGAGTTACAGTTTTGAACTGCCATGTGGGTGCTAAGAATTGAACTTGAGTCCTCTGGAATAGCAGCCTGTGTTCTTACCCACTGAGCCATCTCTCTCCAGCTCCTGGTGTTTCCATTCTTAACACTGTCCAGGATAGTTACACATATAAGGCAGATAATTGGTGTCCTTTGCCTCTTTGCCCATTGCATTCTCAGCACTGGGATAAAGAGGGATTGGGTCATGGCTTTGCCTTGAAAGCATTTCAGACGCCTCCCAGTGAGACAGAGAGACCTTGGAGGTTTGTTGTAGCCCTGTTTATAGCTCTGTGGTTTCTCTCTGTAGGCTTAACTGTCGTTTGATTTCAGTGCCTGGAAAGTCCTGCCTTTGCTCAGGAGACCAGCTCAGTTCTGGAGGACAGCTGTTATGTTTTTCTTTGAGATAGGGTTTTTAAAAAATAATTTGTAGCCAGGTGGTGGTGGTGTTCACCCTTAATCTCAGCACTTAGGAGGCAGAAGCAGGTGGATCTCTGTGAGTTCAAGGCCAAACTGGTCTACAGGACAGCCAGGGCTGTTACACAGAGAAACCTTGTCTCAAAAAAAAAAAAACAACAACAACTAAACAAACAAAGATTTGCTGAAGTTTGGTATGCACATATGCACTTTTGTTAAGCTGTAGTTGTTAAAACCATTTGCATTTGTGCAGCAAATGCAGATAGTAAGCCTGTAGTGGGGCAGGGTCAGATGTCATTTCGAGGTGCCCTATGCAGATCACTGAATAGTGGATAAGAAATGCAGACAATGAACAAGGCCATCACTGCACTAGAAAGTAGCTCCCTCTCATCTGCTTCCTTCCGGTCTTCCTCCTAAATAGTGAGTACATTTTCCTCTTTCCCTTCCTTCATACTCCACTCAGCCTTCCACCTCTTACGTCTTTGGACTCAACCTCCTGAGTGCAAGGGTTTCAGCTTTGTTCCCCACACCCAATTCTAACACGTTTTTTTTTGGGGGGGGTTGTTTTTGTTTTTGTTTTTTTGGTTTTTCGAGACAGGGTTTCTCTGTATTGTTTTCGAGGCTGTCGGTCCAGCCTGGCCTCGAACTCACAGAGATCCGCCCGGCTCTAACACAGTTTTAAACCCATTTATCTGCTGTAAAATTGTTTGGGGTGAAAGGCCGCAGCTATGACTCGTATCAGGGCAGTCAGTCTTGTTGGTTCTTGCTTGGTGTTTCCTCCCTTAGTTCTGGACACTGGGTTATATCTGGAGAAACCATGGAAGAGCAGGACACTGGGTTATATCTGGAGAAACCATGGAAGAGCAGGACACTGGGTTATATCTGGAGAAACCATGGAAGAGCAGGACACTGGGTTATATCTGGAGAAACCATGGAAGAGCAGGACACTGGGTTATATCTGGAGAACCATGGAAGAGCAGGACACTGGGTTATATTTGGAGAAGCTATGGAAGAGCAGCTTCTGTGATGGATCGCTGTGACTTCCCCATAGAGTGGCTTTTCTTTCTTTGCTCAGACCGCACTCTCCTCTGCAGAGCTGAAGGGTTGTGAGTCCAGTTCCAGGCCTCTGCTGACTTCGTGCCAGTGATTGTGGACCAGTCACTCATTCTGTTACTAATTCTCCTCAGGTTGAGTTTTGTTCTTGTTTATCAAACCTCTTTTCAGGTTAATTTTGCTTGGAGGATACCAGTGACTTTATTATCTTGGAATAAAGCTCTTATTTGTTAACTATAGCTAAGATACAGTTGATTAAGAATATTAGATTTCACTACAAATATATGTTCAGCTTCTTCAGACACCAGGGGAATGCAAATCAAAACTACATTGAGATTCCATCTCACCTCAGTCAAATTATCCGTCATTAAGAAAGCACATGGGGGCAGGACAGGGGCAGGGGCTGGAGAAATAGCACAGTGATTAAGAGCCTCTTTCAGAGGCTCTGGGGTTTGGTTCCCAACACCCATGTGGTGGTCACAACCATCCATACCCCAGTTCCAGGGTCCTGGTGCCCTCTTCTGACCTCCACAGGTACCGGGAATGCACGTGGTGCATATACATACATACAAACACAACATGCAGACTAAATAAATACAAAGAAAAGAAAACACGCGGGGCTGGAGAGGAGACTCAGTGATCACTGTTCTGTCGTCAGAGGACTAAAGTTTGACTCCCACATCCATGGTCCTTGACTCACAGTTCATTGTGACTCCAGCTCCAGGGATCTGTGGTCGCTGCAGTCCCTGCACTCAGTGTATACCGGTGCACATGTACACTGTAAAAAAGCCTGAGAGAACATTAGAGCAGATGACTTTGATGGGGAAGGGGAGGCACACTGTGCACTATAGTAATATAAAGTGGTGTAGCTACTATGGAGATAAGTTACAGGGGTTCGTCAAGAAAACCAAAGAGGAAGCTGCTGCACCTCTCCTAGGCATGTGCCAGAGGAGTCTACGTCAGCACCCTAGTGATAGTCTACATCCATGTTACTGCAGTACCATTCACAGGTATGCCAGGTATGCACAGCCTAGGTGCTTAGCCATACACAGATAGTGGAAGACAGTGTACTGTGTGCACACAGTGGAGAGTCACTCAGGTATAAGGAAGTATCAAATTAAATGGATAGAAGGGCACGATCATCCTGTTAAGTAAGAAATCTGGACTCTGAAAAATAGGTATTACATGCTCTGTCTCATAGATAAGACAGGAAGTGACATGAAAGTGTGAGGTACACTGTAGGGAGACAGAATGGCGGGGACAATGTGACTGATACACTAGAGAGGCGTGCCAGAGCTATTCCACGAAGCCTTTTGCTTTGCACACTTCCTACATGCTAGTTAATGCGCTCTTGGGCACAGTGGGGAGCTAAAAGCAGGCTAAGTTTCTAGCTTCACGATGGCTCTGCCCCCCAGAGCAAGACAGCCATTTGTAATTTCTCAGAAAAGTCATGGCGGATACAGGCTGAAGGTGAGGTGTGCAGATTTGTCCTGTTCTGACTGAGCGCCGTCACATAATGCTAAGAATAGCAGTGACTGCAACAGGCCTGTCTAGTTCATACTGTAGCAGGCCTCTACTTCTATAATCTCTCTGTGGAGTTATTTGCCATTATGAGCTGAGGACTCAGGAGATGATGTCAAGATGACACTTAAAGGGTAAAGTTTGAATCAAGTCATCTTGTTCCTGGTGTCCGTGTACTTGATACTCTGCAGTAAATATCCGGCCTGTCTTTCTCTGGGATGGGGAAGTAAGTGACTATGTCACATTCTCAGGCCAGCCTTAGGGTGGGGCAACCCCTGGGACCAAATGACCCGACCCTCAGAAGAAACCTCGTGGCTGGTGGTCCCATGCCTTCCCTCCTCCTGACAAAGATATTTCTCCCTTTTTGAAATTCAGATGCAAGCTTCCTTCCTCTTTCTGTCCACCCCTGTTTACTTCTTAGACTAAACTGTTTCCATGGTAACAGGTTACTTTTCAAAGGGAACATCTTGTCATTTTATTTAATCCACTGCAGCTGAAGAGGACTGAAATATTAAGTTGTAGTTGCTATGGATACTGCTTTGTTACATCAGTTTCTTTTGTATCAGATTTCATATACAATGAATTTCTTTTTCTTTCTTTTTTGATACTAAAGAAATAAACAGAATGAAAACCTTCATTGTAGTTTGGCTTCTGCAGCCATTTTTTTCATATCCCAGCCAAGGATTTGTAGAATAATAGAGGTTGAGAGTCAGCTATTTTTCAAAACATGTAATTTATATTATCTATATAGTGAAATTCTCTGTTATAGGAAGGACGGTGATAGCTTTAAAAAAAATGAACACACACATATTAAGTTGATCCACAGTATTTTAGTGTTTCAAATAACAGAAACCCTAGGAAGTAGAAATGGAAGAGGTCAGAGGGCTGTAATGGAGGTGGCCCAGGATCCCAGTACTTAGAAGGCAACTTCGCATAAGAATACATGCGCTCTTCTCTCTCTCTCTCTCCCTCCCTCCCTCCCTCCCTCCCTCCCTCCCTCCCTCCCTCTCTCTCTCTCTCTCTCTCTCTCTCTCTCTCTCTCTCTCTCTCTGTCTCTCTGTCTCTGTCTCTCTCTTTCTCTCTCTCTCTCTCACACACACAGAGTTCTTTCTGGGGTTTCTTGTTGCTATTTTGAGTTAGATCATTTGGAGTTCATTCTTTGTCTTGGCTCTTTCTGACACAGGGTTTTTCTGGAACTCTATGTAGAGCAGGCTGATCTCCAGCTCAGAGATCTGCCTGCCTCTGCCTCCAGGGTGCTGGGATTAAAGGTGTACATCTGGCTTTCTTTCCTACTTTCAGTCTTAATTGTAACACATCTGTTGACTTTTTTAAAACATTTCATTGCTGTCAGGTGGTAGTGGCCCACACTTTTAGTCCCCAGCACTCAGGAGGTAGAGACATATGGATCTCTGAGATTGAGACCAGCCTGGTCTACAGAGTGAGTTCCAGGAAAACCAGGGCCACACAGGTAAATCCTGCCTTGAAAAAATAAACAGTTGCCTTTAATCCCAACACTTGGGTGGCAGAGGCAGGTGGATCTCTGTGAGTTCAAGACCAGCCTGGTCTATAAGAGCTAGTTCCAGCCAGGCGTTGGTGGCACACGCCTTTAATCCCAGCACTTGGGAGGCAGAGGCAGGCGGATCTCTGGGAGTTGGAGGCCAGCCTGGTCTACAAGAGCTAGTTCCAGGACAGCCTCCAAAGCGATAGAGAAACCCTGTCTCGAAAAACCAAAAAGAAAAAGTGAACAAACCAATACAACCAACAAAAAAACTGTAGCTCCTTATTTAAAACTCACGGGATGTTGCAAAGACAGCACAGAGCAGTCCTATGTGCATTCATGGGTGGGTGGGTGTGTATGTACGCATGCACGTATGCATGTATATGCATTCAGTGTTTGATCACACGTGACTGTGTCCTGCATCAGAATGCAGCTCCTGTCCTTTCAGAGCTGTCATCATGTTGCCCCTGCCCTCAGCAATTATACCCCACCCCGCCTGGGCACCTGCAGCCACTGCGCTTGCTTCTTGTCAGCAAAGTGACGTTTACACTGCTCCTTATCTGTGATTGGTTTTCTTTTAAATTTTTAGAATTACTTTTATACATGTAGGTCAGAGGATAGCTTCTGCGAGTTGGGTCTCTCCACCGTGTGTTCTAGTGCAGGTCAGCAAGCTTGCAGGCCCCTCACTTGGAAGATTTAAATTTTATTTTGTGTATGTTCTTATGTGTAGACATGCACATCCCATGATGCCCAGGTGGAGTCCGAGGACAGCTTTGTGGAGTTGATTCTCTCCTTGTACCTTGTGATTTCAGAAGATAATTAATAAAGATTTATGTTAACATTGTATGAAAGTTTTTGTGTGGGAACTTTACTTGGTGGTAGGGTGCTTGATATCCCAGCAATAAAATAAAACAGAAACCAAAGCATTGCACGTAGCCTTAAAAATACCAACTCTTGTTAGGTCTTGGTGTGGTACTAGAAAGATGGTGGTGACTCTCAGGGTCATGAGTTTGAGGCCAGTCTAAGTATTGAGACTATTCCTCAAAAGCAACAAATTCAACAGACCAAAATTGCTATTAACTGTTTCTGCCCTCTCCAGTTACATGGCCGTGTGAGGGTGGAATGAGAGTGTGGCTAAGCAAGTGGTCTGCCTCGGAGTCTGGCTTCTGCTACACCTGCAGTGGTGGGCCCTCACCGGGGCTCTTCTTAGTGTCCTGTTGTCCTGTGTTGTGGAGGTCCTGCTGTTTTGGATCTATAGGTTTGTCCCTTTACGTGCCCCAACAGTTTATAGATAAGGTGGGCTAACTTCGAGCCCTGGTTCTGGATGGGAATGGCAGCTGGGTTGCCAGCTTTCCCTCATCGTCCCTGTCACCCCTGGGCAAGCTCCCTAGCACTGCTTCAGCTAGGTCACCCAATACCGGCTGCGACAGGGAGCAGAGCCAGATCTGCTCTCAGATGCAAGTCACCTACATTCATACAACCAGGGCCATCTCTACTGTTTTGCCCAGGTGAGGTTCAGGACCCTTTTTCCCATAGCTGTAGGGAATATGGAGGTGGGGTTGTTAGCTCTTCTCCTCCCACGCCCTCAGGGTTGACTCACATATGTCCCCAACCACAGGGTCAGCTCTAGTCTGTTGTCCCCTGCCCTTGTGGTGCAGGACCAGCTATCCCAGTGCCAGTGAAGGACAGGGCTGGCTCAGCACAGCAGGGTTCCAGTGACACAACACACACACACACACACACACACACACACACACACACACACACACACACACACACACACACACACACACACACACACACACACACACACACACACACACCCGCTAACCCAGACTATTAACATCATCATAGGCCCCAGCAGCAGCATGGTCTCAGGTGGCCAAACAGACTCGACTCTCCTCATCTACACAGCTGTCGGTGGTAACAGGCCGCCACACACATCAACTCAGACCTTGCCTGCTTAGGGCCACAGCCCTGGCCCAGCAGACACCATGCACTCAGAATTCAGATGATCGCCTAGACCACTCAGATCAGCATGGCCCTGGCAGTAGCATAACCCTCGGATACTCTCGGGCCACAGGTTGCAGGCTAGGCCCTGGCCATTTATGTGGCCTTTATTGGCAACATGGGCCAGGGACATCAACACAGACCCTAGCTGTGATAGGACCACGGATTCAGACATGATCCTCAGTATCAGCCCAGGCCCGGATATTATCACGGCATCACACGCCACTCAGATTGGCATGGCGCCTGCAGTGGCATAGCCCTTGGGTACCAATACGGCCCCAGGTGGTGGCTGAGACTACAGACCTCTGTACTGCCCTCAGTGGTGGCAGGAGCCACAGACATTAACACAGGCCACCTCGGCTGCTTCAGGGCCTCCAACCAAGACTTTGTCCCTGGAAGTAGTCCAGGTCCAGACAGCACCTTGAACTCTGGAGGCTACCAAGCCATTCATGCCTGCCTGTCCTCACCAGCCTCTCCTCTTCAGATCTGCCTCTCTCCCCAGCCCATGAACCATTCTTCTCCCCTCCTCCATTTCCCAGTCTGTACGCGCTCACTGTAAGGATGCCCGGGCTTCTGGTCGAGTCCTGCCCGCGTTAGCCGCTGGCATGGCGCAGGGGGATTGCCTTCCTTTCTTCTCTCGTGCCTGGACCTAGAAACCAGAGCGGCACTTGGTTTGATGGTGCCTGAATGCCCGACTGCCCAGCACCAATTAGAGTGTGCCCCCCTCAGACCTGGGGGGGGGAGGAACTATCTCTGTCCTCCCCTGGCTCAGGCCTGGAAATTTATTGTTCTTTTTTGAGATAGGGTCCATTCTGTAATCATGGCTGATCTAGAACTTACCATACAAACTGGTAGCCTTGAACTCATAGAGATCTGCCTGCTTCTTCCAAATAAGTAAGATTACAGACATGTACCACCACAGTGGACTTCTGAGGCCAATGTTGTTAAGTGAACTCGGGTTCTTTTCATGAGCACCAAGTGCTCATAGTCAGTGAACAGTCTCTGAGATCCCTGTCTCGGTTCTATAAGGGAACACGATGCTTTCAACATCTTTCTGTCTTTGACCTAAAACATGTTAGGACTTTAGCTGAGTTGGTAGAGTGCTTACTTAGCCTTCTCTTTGTAGCAGCATACCAACTAGACTCTACAGTTCCGACACCGGAGAGGTGGAAGCAGGAAGACCAGAAGCTTAAGGTGGTCTTTGGCTATATAGCAAGTTCGAGACTAGCCTGCAGAATAGAAATAAAGACCATTTGATAATTGTTTTTCTTTTTTTTTTTCGAGACAGGGTTTCTCTGTGTTGTTTTGGAGGCTGTCCTGGAACTCGCTCTGTAGACCAGGCTGGCCTCAAACTCACAGAGATCCGCCTGCCTCTGCCTCCCGAGTGCTGGGATTAAAGGCGTGTGCCACCAACGCCCGACAATAATTGTTTTTCTAATAGTTGGTCTACATTCTACATTTCCTAGATATTGTAGGCTAATGCTATTATTTTTTAATGCATTACATAAGTTTTTTTTTAAAGATTTATTTATTACATATACAGTGTTCTGTTTACATGCCAGAAGAGGGCACCAGACTGAATTATAGATGGTTGTGAGCCACCATGTGGTTGCTGGGAATTGAACTCAGGACCTCTGGAGGAGCAGTCACTGCTCTTAACCTCTGAGCCATCTCTCCAGCCCCTACATAATAGTTTTTAAATCATTTCATTTTAATATATGTTTTCAATAAAGTTCTTTTTTTCTTTTAATTTGTATTTCATATCCTACTTACTTTCTTACCAGTTTTCCTTGTTATGAAACACAGAGTTGGGGTGTGGTTCAGTGGTGGAACGCTTGCCTAGAATGCACAGGGCCTTGGTTTCATCTTTAGCACGTGAAAACCAAACCACACCACTGAGTGTTCTCATTTAGTTAGGCTCCTATGAAACCCTTGCACTTAGAACCTCCTTTGTTAATTTTTTTATTACATTCACACCCACACATTTTAATGTTTTTTTTTTAAGAAGAAAATCAGAACAACCAAATTTGTTATTTGAGAAAAGCGAATGCAGTACTTTTTCAGCAATGCTATCACCACAGACTCTGATTGCTCAGTCCACACCTAAGCAGCAGTTGCCTTCTATGGTGGCACGACTTCTCTGCACTAATTGCCATCAGGCTGAGACACCGGGGCAGGGGAAGCACAGACTGAGTTGTTGCACAAAGAACATTTACTCATCAGACCCCACCGATCTCTCTGTGCCCGCTTCCTGGGCAGCCTGCTTGGGGAACCCAACTCATGTCAACATCATTTGGACTTGACGCATCCATTTCTACTTTCTGTGCCGGTCTCTTGTGCTTTCTAGATTCTAGGAGTTGATGAAGGCCAACAACACCTAGAAGCCCAAGAACAGCAAGGAACATTTACATAAAAATTGTTTCTCCATCTAGCCTGTCCCTTCTTTCTATAGCTGTAACTGTCTGATTGAAGACAGCATCTTAGAAAACATTGCCGTTCAAATCTTTGTAATTCAGATTGATGATCAGATCAAAAGATCATGTCGTGTGAGTGTGTGTGTGGTGGGCTCTGCAGGAATGAAGGAATACTCAAAAGTTGCATGTCTCTGTGATGGCACTGTAGTGTTCAGAGGAAGAGCTGTGAAATTCTGGACGTAAAAGTGGTAGTCCTTAGGATAATGAAATGAAGCATCTAGCAATTCAAAAATAAAATCTTCTGTCACCTTGTTTGTAAAGCTTGCCAGGAACTACACGATGTTGTTTGCTGGAAAATCTTCTCCTTTTACAAATAAGATGGTTGTGTCTGCACTCGGTGACGCTTCTGGTTCACCAGACACATCTTTATCTTCTGCCAAATCTGTGGGTTCATCTTCTTCTACTTCATCTTCAATCATCGGGTCTTCCATTGTTTCTTCATCTTCTGTAAGATCTTGAGCCACTGCTGTGACCCTCTGGGGCAGCCACCAAGGGGCTGCCTAGGAGCAGCAGGGAGGCCGGGAAGGCCTGTAGGGAAGCAGCAGCAGTAGGCGGGAGCAGAGTCTCAGTGTCCACTGCATGTCCTCTAGGGCTCTTCTTTGTTAATTCTTTATTTTTTTTTTCTCTCTTTTTCTTTTTTTTTTTTTTTTTTTGAGACAGGGTTTTTCTGTGGCTTTGGAGGCTGTCCTAGAACTCGCTCTGTAGACCAGGCTGGCCTTGAACTTACAGAGACCCGCCTGCCTCTGCCTCCTGAGTGCTGGGATTAAAGGTGTGTACCACCACGGCCCAGTTCTTTTCAGAATTATTAATTCTATTTTATTTTTAAAGATTTATTTATTTACATATTTTATGTATATGGACACCTGGTCCACATGTACCGCTGCTCACCAGAAGAAGGCATCAGATCCCATTGTAGACAGTTAGGAGCTACCTTGTGAGTGCTGGAAATTGAATTCAGACCTCTAAAAGTACAGCCCATGCTCTTAACTGTTGAGCTATCTCTCTGGTCCTCCTTTTTTCATGTTTGTTGTTTCTTTGAGACAGTTTCTCTGTGTATTGATCTTGGGCTCTGTAGACCAGGCTGGCCTTGAACTCTTAAGATTTGCCTGCCTCTGCCTCCTGAGTGCTGCTATTAAAAGCATGCTTCACCACCGCCTGACTTTGGGAGAGTTTTTAAAAACATGCTTTCTTTGTGTAGCCAAAGCTGTCCTTGAATTATAAGCGTCCTGTCTGAACCCTCTTAAGTGTTAGGATTGCAGGCATGTACCTTCATGTTAGCCCCCTCCTATATATTTTAGAAATGGGAGGGTATACATAGTTCCATAAGGGCTTGAGGGTTGTTTTCGTTTTGTGGCACATTTCTTTGGCATTGTGGGCATCAACGGTATCAGAAAGATTTTGTAATCAACCATTAGGGAACCCTAAAATAGCACAGACATTCTAGAGCGGGCTGAAGATTGAGCTGTGACTTAACCTTTTTGAGGTGTAATAGGTCTTGGCTGGAGCTACTTGTAGTCAGAAAAGCATTTGGAAAGTCCGTGGAAATGCTTTGGTGGGTTATTTTGCTCATGGTTACCCAGGAAATAGAAATGGACATGTTAGGATGGAAATAGTGGCTGACACCAACTTAAAAAACAAGGTGTTAGGCTTGAGTGTGGCAGCTCATGCCTTTAATTCTAACATTCTGGAGCCAGAGACAGGTGGATCTCTGAGTACCAAGGCCAGTCTGGTCTACAGAGTGAGTTTCAGCACATCCTGGGCTACACAGAGAAATCCTGTCTTGCAAAACAAAAACAAAAAGCAAACCCCAAGAGGTCAGTTTTGGAGAGTAGTCATGACCTGGCTAGCTGAATCCTTGGCATAGTCCTTGAGGCAGAAACCTACTAGAACAGTGGAGCTACAAGCTTGTGTGTCAGAAAGGGACATGGATCCCTGCTGCAGCAGAGTAGTGAGCCCTTGGTGTGAGTCTTCACCACCAGAGCCCTTTCTTGTGCCTCTGCTGTGCATGTGTTTTATTCCCTCTTGAAAATGCCTACCGTCTGCCTTGCTGTACTGCTCTCTGTCTCCTCCAGAGGCACCCAGTTCACTCCAGACTGAGGGACTTGGTGGTTTGGGGGCGTGGGTGACAAAACAACAAATGAACACCTTTGTCACCTGGGGCAGGGATTGGTTGAGCTTTTGGGTGTGCAGCTGTTTGGCACCCAGAGCTTACTGAGAACTGCACAGTGGCATCATAAAGCCATCATCAGAAATTACCAGTTTTGGTTGTGCCACAGACTTAGTCAATCTGGCTGCTTGTGGCCTATGGGCTGCTGATTGGACATTGGAAGCCTGGCTGGTTTGCTTAGTTTCTCTTGGTATGTTTTGACGTTTCTTCTGGAATGGAGTATCCTATGTTTTTGATGTGATATTTAGACCCTTTCCCATTGGGGGATGGATGCTACCACTCTTCAGGTACATTCTAAGAGTCTTAGGGCTGGGAGCTCGTGCTGTTGTTGTTGTTAATGCTCTCTCTCACCTTGTCCTTGCTACTGCGCCCGTCACCCCCACCCAAAGAGTGCTCTTGATGAAGACATTGGTGGGAGTAAAGGAAGAAAGTGGGACTGGGCATGTAGCTCGTTTGATAGGGTACTTACCTGGCATGCATGGTCCCTTGGGCTGGTCTTCAGAATGCATAGACTGTGTGTGGTGACACACACTCATAATCTCAGCTATCAGGAAGGAAGGAAGGAAGGAAGGAAGGAAGGAAGGAAGGAAGGAAGGAAGGAAGGAAGATCAGAAGTTTAAGCTTACCCTTGTCTACATAGTGAGTGTGAAGAGGACAGCCAGGGCTACATGGAGAAATCCTGCCTGAAGCAGGATTGTGTAGGAGATAGCATAGGAGTCTGCAGTCAGGGGATAAGAGATTAAGGACATGTGTGTGTAAGCATGTGTGGCTGAAACAATGTTAGAAATAGTAAGGGAGTGGAGAGATGGCTCAGCAGTTAAGAGTAAGTACTTGCTGTTCTTCTAGAGGATCCAGGTTTGATTCCAAGTACCCACGTGGCAGCTCACAACCATCTGTAGCTCCGGTTTCAGAATGTCCGTCTGATGACACAAATACACTCAGTCATACATACACACACATAAAATAAATATTGAAATAAATAAGATGTCTCATCTACTTGGAGTGAATTACTTCCCTTGATAAATCTGAGTAACTTTGTGTTAACCTTCTGTTCTCTTCACTACAGGAGGCTGAATAGTACCCAAGGGGAAATTCGAGTTGGCCCCAGCCATCAGGTAAACTTCATTTTACAAACTTAATAGCTTTTTATTTCTTGTGATTCTGTTTTATCTTTATTCTTGAGGGCTGGAGAGATGGCTCAGTGGTTAGGAGTACCTGCTGCTCTTCAGTCACAACTGTCTGGAGCTCCAGTTTCAGGGGGCTCTGACACTCTTATATAGACATACGTGCAGGAAAAACACCAGTGTACATGAAATAAAAATAAATCACTTATCTTTATTCTTTTGAGGAGCATCTTAGAGTGGTTATTTATTGATGAGGAGAATTCTGTAATTCTCCTTACATACAGAGTTCAAGGTTTTGTGGGATACTGGTGTGCGTGTGTGCAAAACCAGAGAAGCATGTCAGGTGCTCTGCCATTGTCCGCTTTGTTTCTTTGAGACAGTCTTTTCTTTTGCTGGTGTTGGAGCTAGGCTGGTGGCCATCAAACCCCACCAACTCTAACATCCTGTCCCCACCCAGCACCAGTTCCACACCTGGCTTTTCATGTGGCTTCTGGGCTCTGGAGTAAGGTCATCATGGTTGTGCAGTGAGTGTGTTCTTACCCACTGAGCCGTCTCCCCAGCCTGAAGTTTTTGTTTTTGTTGATGTTTGAGATAGTGTCTTGATCAGTAGCCCAGACTGGCTTTAACCCTGTTGCAGGGCACAGGCTGTGCTTGAGCTTTCAGTTCTCCTGCCTTGGTCTCCTCAGGGCTAAGCTATAGGCATGCTCACTGCCTGCAGAGGTCTCTCCTCCTGCCCAGACCACCATGTATTAAAAGGCACAAAAGCAACTGGGGGAGATGGGGACAGTAGATAGGAGAAGCGTGAGGGTGATCTGGACTGAGTGTGCTCAGCCTGGAGTTCATGGAAGTCTTATGGAAGGGTTATAAAGAAACCTGTAATTTTGTCCCATAACTTTAAAGTTAATAATAAATAAAGGAAATTTTTTTAAAAAAATTAATTATAGCACTCAGGATGCAGAAGCAGGCAGATCTCTGTGGGTTGAAGGCCAACCTGGCCTATAGAGGGGCTTCCAGGACAGCTAGTGCTACACAGTGAGACTCAGTCTCAAAAAACCCTAACCAAAAGCAAAAAAACCCCACAAAAAACAGAACCACAGAGTTTACCCATTTGAGAGGGTATAGAGCAGTATCTTTACAAATGCATTATTAAGCACCCATCATAGCTGTCCATCTCCAGATCTTCTCTAACCTGTGATGCTGAAATTCTGTGTCATTGAGCAGTAACCCTACTCCTGGGATGAGTGTTTGACTGTCTTCATCAATAGATGTGAAATCACACAAATTTATCTTTTGTGATGGACCGGCTTCATTGTGGAATCCTGTCTGGGTCCATCCATGTTGTATTTAATGCTAAATAATTCATTGTGTGTATGTGTCACTGTTTGTTTATCTAGTCATCTATTGTTGAACATTTAGTTACTGCATACTTTAATTCAAAGATATTTTAGGGACCTGTAGAACTGGGTTCATGGTTGAGAGCACATACTCTTCTTCCAGAGGACTCAGGTTGAGTTTCTGACACCCACACAGTGGCCAGCAACCATCTGTAATTCTAGTTCCAGGAGAACTGGTTCCCTCTCTGGCTTCACGTGTGGTACACATACATACGTACATACATACAAACATACATACGTACATACATACATACATACATACATACTACTCATACCTATAAAAAGAAACAATTTATTATTTTTTTTGTTTTTAAGATTTATTTATTATGTATACAGTATTCTGGCCTGCAGGCCAGAAGAGGGCACCAGATCTCATTACAGATGGTTGTGAGCCACCATGTGTTTGCCGGGAATTGAACTCAAGACCTCTGGAAGAACAGCCAGTACTCTTAACCGCTGAGCCATCTCTCCAGCCCAGAAACAATTTTTTAAAGGAAGGCTGAGACTGTTGCTCAGTGGTGGAGCACTGGCCCTTTGTGTGAGGGTCTGTTCCAGTCCTATCACCACTATGAGGAAGGAGAAAGAAAAGTATTCTTGTAAACCGTTTCCTTCAGAAAGTCAGGATGGCTGTTTCTCTTCAGCTGGACCTCGTGTGGTGAGGTGTGCCCTCTGGCGTCTGTTCGGTATGCTGAAGTCCTCTACTTCTGACTACTTAGACAGCTCTAATTGGGTGAGCACCCTGGCTGCCATGGTTGTTGACACCTCCCGCTGGGCTGTCCTACCCAGCCGACCTGGACTCTCCTGGGCACTGCTGATACTCTGCAGGTGCTTGTCTGTCCTTCACAGAGAGCTGCATTCAGGGTTTCTGACATGCACATGGGTGGGGTCATGTGTCCATTGCTAGCCACTGAGAGACATGGGTTTAACATGCTGTCTCTGGATGTCACTTGAGTGAACTGTGTGATGGGGACCCAGCTAATATGCTTGACATGCAAAGACAAAGATTACAGGCCATAGCAGTCCTTATGTGCGCACAAAGGGTTTACATGTCTCCTGGTTGTTTATGTGAGACGTACATTTCTTTTTTTTTTTAATATTTTATTTATTTATTATGTATACAATCTTCAGCATGCCAGTAGAGGGCACCAGATCTCATTCAAGGTGGTTGTGAGCCACCATGTGGTTGCTGGGAATTGAACTCAGGACCTCTGGAAGAACAGTCAGTGCTCTTAACCACTGAGCCATCTCTCCAGCCCGTGAGACGTACATTTCTTCAGAACTTATTTTACCTCTTTGATGAGAGAAAAGTAAAAACTTGAAGGCATATTTACGGGGCTTATAGTTTCTGGATGGTTCTTGTTTTATGATAAAGGCAGAAATATGCAGTTGCTAGGCAACCCCTTCATTTCTGTCTTCCTGGAATGGGCTGTTAGGTGGGCCTGACCAGGAATGCCTCTGGACTGTGGATTTACTGGGTGGCGTTTTACAAGTGGTGGGAGAGGACCAGGGCCTTGCACACACTAAGTAGTCTCTACCTGTGACCTGCACTACGCTCTCCCTGGTTTTGGAGTTCCTGGGCTTTTGTTTGTTTCTTTTGGTTGGTTGGTTTTGGTTGTTTACTTTGTTCTTTTGAGATACATTTTTGTTGTTGTTAGTATTTGAGACAGGTTGTCTCTCTGTAGCCCTGGCCAGCCTGGAACTCAGTATGTAGACTAGGCTGGTCTCAAACTCAGAGAGATCTGCCTGACCTTTCTTTCCAACTGTGGGATTCAAGTATGCATCACCATGCCCTGCTTATTTTAATTACATGTATACCTATGTGTGCCTGAGTGTGGGTATATGTGCATGAGTATAGTGTTTGTGGAGGCCAGACAGCAGCCTGAGGTCCCCTGGAATTGTAGTTATGGGCTGTCCAGCATGGGTTCTGGAAACTAGGCTTGAGTAGTTATGTACTCTTAACCAATGAACTCTCTGGGCCAGCCCTTGTTTTATTTGTCTGTCTGTTTTAACGAAGTGTTACTATGTAGCTCACTGACTTCTGAGTGCTGAAATTCCAGGCATGCTCTCTAATCATCCTTGGGCCCTGATTTGTTTGTAGTTACCTGTTTAATGTGTGTGTGGGGAGCACCTGTGTTCCTCTCAGGACAACTTGCTGGAATGGGTTTCCTCCTACTGTGTGGTGCTTGGGGCCCAGCTGAGGCTGACCTGCTCTGTCAGCAGGCGCCTTTACCCCTTGAGCCATCTCGTCACTTCTGCTGGGTTTCAAATGAAGGGTGCAGTGTTTGCCTGGCATTGCTCGGTCACACGGTCACACTCTCATACTCTCATTTTCTTTCTTGTCCTGTGTTACATTTTCCTACCCATTTCCTTTCCCATAGTTTGTTTCTAGGGTTGCAGGATCTTCATACCGGATTTTGACTTAAGACTTATTTTCTACTCTAACAGAAAAGGTGACATCAGGGGAAGATGCACCTAGCCCCAGAAAGAAGCAGGTTTGCTAGACTTGAATATTGTACAGTTTCATTTAAATCAAATGCTCATCTAATATCAGATCTGGAAATTATTTTAAAGTCAAGTTTTGGAGTAGCAAAATCTAAATTACCTTCTTAAGGTGTTTAGCTTTTTTCTTAGGGAAAAAGACAGTCCTCAGTGGTACTGAGTTTTGTAGAGTCCTAGTAAGATTTGATTTGTCTGCTCCCCCAGGATGCTTCCTACATGTGATGACTGAAATGAATCAATACATCCTTTTAATTACATATAGCACAATGAGAAAGAAGCCCTCTTATAAAAGACACAACTATAGTATTTCACACCAAACTAAAATCAGTAATATCTTGGGGTTGGAAAATGGCTTAGTGGTCACTTGCAGTTTGACTGGCAAGATGGCTCAAGCATGGCAGTCAATCAAAGTGTGATCATGCCACCTACATGATAGAAGGAGAAAACTGACTCCCCTGTTTACCTGACTGCTACATACAGTAATTTCCTTTTTAAAATATTTGCTTTAGCTGGGTGGTGGTGGCGCATGCCTTTAATCCCAGCACTTGGGAGGCAGAGGCAGGTGGATCTCTGTGAGTTCGAGGCCAGCCTGGTCTACAGAGCGAGTTCCAGGACAGCCTCCAAAGTTGCAGAGAAACCCTGTTTCGAAAAAAAAATATATATATATATATATATATATTTGTTTTAGCTTTAGAGTTATATGTACATGCTTGTGTCTGTGGAGGCATGCACACTTGAGTTTAGTTGCCCAAGGAGAGCAGAAGACATTGGATTCCCCCTGGACCTGGAGTTACAGTTAACTGTGCAAACTGCCTGATATGGGTGCTGGGAACTGAACTCTGAGCTGACTCTGCAGCCCCAAATCAGTAATCTCAAACACCCCTCCTTCTTCCTCCCTCCTGCCCCCCCTTCTGATCCTGTTTGCGTGTCTGTAGGTGTAAAACTGTCATAAGCTCATTCTGATACTTAACTTCAATTTAAAACTTCAGCGTTCCTATTCTTCCCTCTCTGCTTTCATCTAAGTGAGTATCTTTCTCTGTATTTGATTGACACGAACCTAATTACTTTACCCCTTTATTGTATAGCCCAGAACAACAATATTCACACTGCTGTAGACTATTGGAATGTTTTTCCTTTGGTGCTGGGATTTAGTCCAGGCCCTTGCATGTGCATTACGCATACTTTGCCAGTGAGTTATACCCCCAGTTGCTTGGAAGCAGTGTATTGTTAAATTTTGTTTTACCTTTTGACTGTATCCCATGAGGACTGCAGGCATGTTTTAGCATTGAAATAGTCCCTGAGTAGAACCAATTCAACTGTTGTTGCATGTAATTTTTCATTTACTGTGGAGATTTTGTAATAGTGTTGTTTTCCCCCAATTTCTTTATTCCCTCTCCCCCTTTACATAAATGGTAGATAATGTAAACTCTCTGGGCCTCCATTCTTTCTGTTTGCTTTCAGAGCTGGTCTGTAGTCGGAGGTTGCCTCCTGTAGCTTGTGTGTGATACAGCATTTCTGAGCTGCCCAGTTATGAGCAATGCCTCAGAGGATGTCCTGTGTGCATTGGTGTTTGTAGCACACTTTGCGTATGTCCTCAGAAAGGGGCCTGCCTGGAAGCCAGTCCAAGAATGGAGCCTGGTGTTAACTTGCATCCCTCTTGTCTAGACCTCAAATTCTACCTTTAAAAGCCTTGTCTTTCTCTATGTCACCCAGTCTATTTCTAGTCACACCCTCCCCCAGGAATTGGTTCATGTTCCCCCAACTATAGTAATTTTCAATTAATATAATCACGAACCATTGTTATACTAGACACTAGACTTGGCCAGGGGATGGAAAGCCAAGTACTCATGTCAATGACTTTCCAAACAGATATCCATCCTGTTTTCATCTTAAAACAGCATTTTCACTATATATTAAGTAGAACTGAACTAGATCATTCTGTTTTATTGGTGATTAAATTGCCAAGACTCCCTCTGGGAGCAGGGTGAGGGGACAGAGACCACAGTGGTGGAAAAGCAAACAGATTTTATATGACAGCGAGAGGATCTAAACTGACACAGGCTGTCAGGATTGTGCAGAACCAGGGCCTTGACAGAGGTAGCTGGCTTTGGGGAAAGGCTCCTGGAGGAGTGAGGGTGTTTCCTGCTTTTCTAGGAAACACAAACCTTTAGGCTTGTTGACCCATAACAACCCTTCTGTTTACCCAGCCTTGGCCTTTGGGGGAAAGGGCCTGATAGCACCCACTAAAATGTTATAAAGTGAGTACTAAGTGTGGAAAATCATTATTTTGCTTAGAGTGGTGCCACATACCTGTAATGCCAGCATTTAGCCAGGCGTTGGTGGCACACGCCTTTAATCCCAGCACTCTGGAGGCAGAGGCAGGTAGATCTCTGTGAGTTCGAGGCCAGCCTGGTCTACAGAGCTAGTTCCAGGATAGCCTCCAAAACAATACACAGAAACCCTGTCTCGAAAAACCAAAAAAAAAAAAAAAAAAAAAAAAAGCCAGCGTTTGGCAGGCGGAGGCAAGAGAATTGTGTCTAGACTGTATAGCAAGACCCTGCCTCCAAACAGCACTCCGCCCCCCCCCGCCCCCAGCCAGCCAGCCAATAGTTTCCTTGTTTGGGGAAAGTGAGGGTGGCCTGGAGAGCAGAGGTGTAGCCTGCTGGGACAGCGGGTAGGGGTGTTGTGTTTTCTCACAGAACAGCCTTAAAACTTGACCGTCCCTCATTGGAAAATCGGAGCTTTCACTCAAAATGACGATTTCTGGGTGGGGCCGGAGCAAGCAGGGGTGAGGTAGACAGTTCCTGGGAGACAGGGGTGTCCCCTGGGTGGGGCAGTGCTGTCCTCTGTCTGTTTTACCTTGTGCTCTGCCTGCTGCAGATTGGGGTGCGGAGTTGTGTTTGTTGTGTCTGCTGACCTGCTAGACTTAGGTATGTGTCACTCTGCGTTTCCAGTGTTTGCATCTACACTTGTCTGCTTATAATGAACTATTCCTGGGAACTTCAGCATAGTGTAAAATATCAAAGCAACATAAGACAACTAGCATCATTTTGAGCCAAATTTGAAGTAAGCTTTAATTAAATACTGGCCAGTGGACTCTGACTAGGTCTATTCCAGAGTCCCCAGAAAATGTCCATGAGTTATGTTACCCAGGTGCTTTTGGTTTGTGGGACAAGGTTTCTCTATGTAGACCAGGCTATTCTTGAACTCACACATATCAACCTGCCTCCTCCTGAGTGCTAGGATTAGAGGCATGTGCCACCACCACCACTGGCTGACTACATAATGTACTTACAGCCTGAGTCCATTTGGGGGCAAGCATCCATCCTGAGGTACTTCCTGTCTAGGTACCTCCTGCCTATGTGTGACCAAGCACATCCGGTGCAGTTGGGTTACCCACAGTTGTTTAGGGAAGTGAAAACGTGGCTGTTGAAAACAACCTGTAACATCTCAGGAAGTGTCTGTCTTTGGGTAAGGGCCTTACAGGTTAGGAGCATTTTTGTTTATGTATCTCTTAGGCACAGTAATTAAAACATAATTTTGGGGAGGCAGAGGCAGGCGGATCTCTGTGAGTTTGAGACCAGCCTGGACTACCAAGTGAGTTCCAGGACAGCCTCCAAAGCCACAGAGAAACCCTGTCTCGAAAAACCAAAAAAAAAAAAACCCCATAATTTTGGATCTCACAGTAAGAATGTTGGATACTTGCCTCTGGTGGTTACAGGCAGCTATTGTACCTGCCTGCTTACGTCTGTTCTGCCTTAGAGTGCAGGTGAGACATCTTAGGGCTTAGAATCTCGGTTGTTCATCACTTCTGTTCTTTTTTTTTTTTTTTTTTTTTCTTGGTTTTTCGAGACAGGGTTTCTTTGTGGTTTTGGAGGCTGTCCTGGAACTAGCTCTTGTAGACCAGGCTGACCTCGAACTCACAGAGATCCACTTGTCTCTGCCTCCCAAGTGCTGGGATTAAAGCCGTGCGCCACCAACACCCGGCTCATCACTTCTATTCTTATTTGGGTAATATGCCTTACATGTGATGATTTATGTATACTGTCTGATTCACTCTGCGTAGTCATAGTAAGCTTATAGTTAGGTTTCATCTCATTTATTCTAGAGAGTTCCTACCTGTCCCTTGATAAGCAGTTCTATTCTTCCCCACCCATGCTCTTTCTACCTCTTAAGTTAACTAAGCTGTTTTTAGTGTTAACTTTAGTAGCTCATGTTGTTATTTTGACTGTGACACACTGTCTTTAAGTGTGTACTGAAGATGTCTGTCTGTCCTCATTGGGAGCTGTCGCTCTATGGTATGTCCTATTTGTGTATCCGATTGTTTCACCCTGTAGATCACATTGGTACAGGTTGGCTTTGATACCCCTCACTGCTCCTTAATTGGGGATTAAGCAGTCTATTGTGACAGCTGTGGTGAAATGATGGGATTTGTGGTGCTGCCAGTTTCAGAGATTCACGATTTTGCTCTTAACTTTCTGCTGCCCAAGGAAAAAGTGTACAGTGCTCCAGTCCCAGGAGACTGCATGCTGGGATGCCTCTTTCTAGTGCTTAGCTTGAGAGTGACTTCTTCATCCCTGTCTTTCAGGCCAAACTCCCAGATTTGCAGCCGTTTCCTTCTCCAGATGGTGACACTGTGACTCAGCATGAGGAGCTAGTCTGGATGCCTGGCGTCAGTGACTGTGACCTCCTCATGTACTTGAGGGCAGCAAGGTAATGGAATTGCCCCAGCTGTTTCTGAATGAGGACATACGGAGTGACAAGTGTCAGCACAATGTCTCCCTTCCCTCCTTAGTAGTGACGGGGCCTTTTTTACTCTGAGTATTGCTTTCTGCTCTGGTGACCCTTCTTGCCTGATAGCCTGCCATTGCTTCTCTTCTTGAGATTTGCCTCACGTCAGACTTGAGAACTCCTCAGTAGGAGCACCTGCAGCCATACAAGTAACTTTCAGCGCCTCACAATGCAGTTGAGAGAGGTGTTCGCCTTAGCTAACACTTACATTACCGAGTTCCTGCTCTGTGTGTTGTGGCTGCTCATTGGTGTCTCACAAACTTGACATTTGTATGGCTTCCCTACACGGGAGCACTTATCTGAGGTTTTCCCATAGAATTTGTGAATATATGTAAATGACAAAGATGAAAACAGAAACTTGAGTCCCTTCATGCCATAGTGCAGACAGAGCCTCCCTTTGTCTGGAATAACGTTGGGGACTCACAGCAGCCTCACCTGTGTACAGTAGCAAAGACTGACGTGCATACCTTGGCCGTGTGTAGTTCACAGAGCTTTTCACACAGTCGATGTGAGATTAATGTAATGGCATGGGTGGCTGTCTTTTCCTGTTCTGTTACTTTTCACTTTAAGGTCACTGAAAAGTAGTTGATACACAGATGAGAGAAATTAATTTCATCTGTTTTCTGGGGACTTAAAATTTTAATTAATGCATGATAATAGTGCATATCCATAACCCAGTGGAATGCCATGGGAAGTAGACCATTCATGTGCTCAGATTTGAAATTTTACTATGAGCAAAACAGGAGAACTGACATGGACCCACTGTAAGCCACACTTCTGTCCCAAGAGAGGAAGGGTTGGATTCTTGCAGCCGGGCTGAGGACAGACATGATGTGACATGATGGATTAGTGGGATCTTGGCTAAAAATGATCTTGCAAACTGAAGATTAAAAGTCACCCTGTATCTGGATGTTGCTGAGTGCTGATGAAAGAAACTCTGTCCTTTCCCCAAAGGAGCATGGCGGCATTTGCAGGGATGTGTGACGGAGGCTCTACAGAGGACGGCTGTGTCGCAGCGTCTCGGGACGACACCACTCTCAATGCACTCAACACAGTAAGTCTATGGGGTCACCTGAGAGAGCTTAGGAGTGGGTACTGTGGTGTTGCTTGGATTTAAAAATGAACTGTGCTGCAGTTCAGAGTGCTTGCTGCTCTTACTGACTTTGAGAGTCTCTCTTGTAACTTGTAGGCACCCCCACACACAACACACAACACACACACTCATACACAATTTATATACAAAAGTTAAATGACATAAATACATTTTTTTTTTTTTTTTTTGGTTTTATGAGACAGGGTTTCCCTGTATTGTTTGGAGGCTCTCCCTCTCCGCTCTCTTTTCATGGTCTGGTTTAGTCTGCCAGCCATGTTCAGTCTGGATGCTTCCCTCTGCTGCCTTCTCCCTTATATCTACAGGAAAAATCTTCTTTATACTTTAGGACTAGTCATTCCCTCCTACTTTTTTTTTTCCTTGGTTTTTCGAGACAGAGTTTCTCTGTATTGTTTTGGAGGCTGTCCTGGAACTAGCTCTGTAGACCAGCCCGGCCTCGAACTCACAGAGATCCACCTGCCTCTGCTTGGGATTAAAGGCTTGCGCCACCACCGCCCGGCCCTACTTTTATTTCACTTTTTATTCAACAATCACCTGTAACTTCGGCCCCATAGGCATCTCTGGCTATCTGTGTGCAAAAGACAGTCACATGCACATATCTGCTCTCCCTACTAAGTAAAATAATAATAAATAAATAAAATCACATATTTGAAACCTCATGAGTGCTGGCGTGTGGTTTATACCTGTAATCTCGGGCTTAGCGGGCAGAAGCAAGGGGATGCCTGGTCTACATAGTGAGTTCCAGGATAGCCTGGGCTACATGGAGAAACTCTGTCTTAAGAAACCAAAACAGCCGGGCAGTGGTGGCTCACACCCTTAGTCCCAGCACTCAAGAGACAGAGGCAGTTGGATCTCTGAGTTCGAGTCCAGCCTACTCAACAAGAGCAAGTTCCAGGATTCCAGGACAGCCTCCAAAGCCACAGAGAAACCCTGTCTCAAAAACAAAACAAAAGAAAGGAAGGAAGGAATAAAGAAAGAAGGAAATGAAATCTGAGTCTATCCAGGTGGAATTGGTTAAAAGAGAATTTGCTTTAGTCCTATGAAGTCTACACAGTGGTTCAGAAGTGACAGCACCCACTCTACTGCCGACAGTGTGCCTGCTAGGGCCACTGCGTTACTGCTGGACAGTATAGGAGACTAATGTTTGAAGCTGTTCCTTTCTGTTTCCTTAGTGGAATCATCACATCCAAACAAGTGATGGTCACAACAGGATATGGTGGTCACACGGTTATTTGTGTGTAGGTCACCAGGAGGCCTAGGAGCTCCTCTAACAGTTATCTACTTTAAGCTCATCTTTGTTTCTGTTTTGTTTTGTTTTTGTCTTGAGAGTTCTGTAGTTGGAAGGAACTTCTGTAGACAGAGTTCCTCTGTGTCTTGCAGCCTGCCTTTAATCCCAGCACTCGGGAGGCAGAAGCAGACGGATCTCTGCTATTGTGTATCATCGTGGTGCCTCAGCCAGTAAAGGCACTGCTACTAAACATCTACACCTGAGCTCCATCCCGGGATCCTTACAATAAAGTTAGAGAGCCAACTCCTGCAAGTGGTCCTCTGACTTGCATGTATGCCATGCACATGTAGGCAGACATACAAATGCGTGATTAAAAAAACCTTTCTCATTAACTCAGTACTCAGCTTTTATCTTTAACTGATATATAAAGAAAGAGGTCTCTCAGACTGCACAGGATGGAGCTGAGACTTGGACTGTGGGATCCTGTGGACAGCTGTGACACTCTGTGAACTTAAAACGTGTATATGATCAAGAACACCTCTGAGAGGAACATTTTATTATCATGCTTATCAATTAAAATTTGAGTAATGAAGCTAGTACTGTAATTAATCCACTCCTGACCTATTTGAGTTCTCGTGCCCATCCCTCACTATTCTTCCAAGCATGAGTTACTGTGCAGCTTTGGTAGTTTTCTGCTTCATTCCTTAGAGTTGCTGGTATACACAATCAAATATGTTTTGTGCCCCCCCCCCAAATTCATTTATTTTTGTTTTTCAAGACAGGGTGTCTGTGTAGTTCTGGCTGTCCTGGAACAGTAACTGCTCTTATCACAAATTTTGATTTTCTTTTACTTATTTTGCTTTCATTATCTTGCTTTTCAAAATGCTTTAAAGCTTTTTTGATATTTATTTTGCCTGTGAATTATTTAGAATAAATTGTTTAATATCAAGATATTGAGCTGGGCATTGGTGGTGCACGCCTTTAATCCCAGCACTCGGGAGGCAGAGGCAGGCAGATCTCTGTGAGTTCTAGGCCAGCCTGGTCTACAGAGTGAGTTTGAGTTCCAGGACAGGCTCCAAAACAATACAGAGAAACCCTGCCTCGAAAAAAAAGAAAAAAAGATATTATAGTATTTGGAGCTGGGTAGTGCACACCTTTAATCCCAGCACTCAGGAAGGCAGGTGGATCTCTGAGTTCAAGGCCAGCCTGGTTTACAGACTGAATTCCAAGACAGCCAGGGTGACATTCTCTTAGCTACTAAACCATCCCTCTAGGCCCAAGATTTCAATCTTTTCCAGTTTCCTGGTTTGGCATGTGATTTATATTGGCTAAAATGCTTCCTGTTTTTAACTCTGCAGTTATGGGATGGGGGTTAAAATTGAGGAGCTAGGGCTTGGAGATACTGTTCAGTGGGTAAAGGCAGTAGCCACCAAGCCTGAAGACCTGAGAGTTTGTCCCTGGTACCCATAGAGTAGGAGAAAACTGACTTCAGCACATTGTCCTGACTCGTCTCATAACTGATAGCTACGTAATCAGTGCAGTATAGAAGAGCTACATAATAGACACCGTTTTCACTGTTACCTACTCTCTAGCCCCATTCGTTTTTGTAGCATGTTTTGAGGTGGTGGTGTGAGACACGTGGGCCTCTGTACTGTTTATACATTGGCTCTTGCATCCTAGGGGTGGGCTCTTTGTGTCCAGTAATCGCTTTTGTCTTACTGTCTCTTGTGGCTGATGCTCCCATAGGCCCTCCAGTGTTTTCTTCCTCTTTGACTCCATCTTAAACTTTCTTCTTTCCTTTTGAAGGGCTCACTTGTTTTGTGTTTCTGTTCTCATCTGACTGTGCAGTCTTGACAGTGTCCCTTTTTTTTGGAATATTTAGCTCGTTTAAATATAATACAACTCTATAAATCTCAAGCTACCTGTAAAGCTCTCATTGTTGTTTGTTTGCTTTGCTTGTTTGTTGATTTATTTTGGGTGTTTTTAAGACAGAGTTTCATTGTATAGCCCTCCTGGCATGGAATTTGCTAGATTGCCTGGGCTAGCCTTTCGTCTCCGTTACCCAAATATTGGGGTTACAGGTGTGAGTCACCATGTACTGCTTATAATACTTAGAATGTGAACTCTGAAATGTGGGATTGCTAGGTTATGTTTAGGAATATTTCCACGTGGGACCCAGATGGGCCAGGTGCACCTGTACCGTCACCTGATGAGTAACTGGTAAACTTGATGCCAGGAAGCACCCAACAGGCTTCTTATCCTGCTAGGTTTGATTCGGCCATCTCTGCTGTCTGCCCATTTACAAAACAGATCCTACATTACGCTGAATTATTTTTACTAAATCAATACTGTATTTTACTGTTGGGGCTCAGTTTTCTTCCATTAACACTAATAATATTAAACTTGGCTTCCTGAGTAATTGTTGCCACTTTTATGTTTACCTTTTCTTGCAACACTCAGAATCTGATTGGTTTTTACTTTTATAATTGTAATCACGAAGCCGACATTGCACCTCAACCCATACTGCTTGGTTCCCTGAAATGTGGGTGGCTGCTAGATTTGAAGCAAGCTTTTTACATATTCAAAAGAGTGTGTGTTTGTTTGCCTATTTATTTATGCACACCCACATCTCCAACAAAAGATTCAAAGTTCCCTGTAGTTGAATGGGTTTTCATCTCTGATTGGTAAATTAGCTAGATAACTAACAACAATTTCTTAAGTATCAGGTATTAATCATCTTGTTTTCTCAGCCCTACCCTGCTACCTGGTACCTGGTAGAGAAAGGCTAAATGTTGTATGGTTGAAAAAACAAATCAGGCTCACTTGTGTATCAGAGCAGGTCATGTAAAGTATGCAAAACGAGCTGACCGTAAGGACTCCTTCATCTCATTTGCTCCCTTATACTCAGCCAACTATATCTATAGAGTGTTGCTTGGAGATTTTCTATTTGTTCATCGTAAGTGGGCTGCATTGACGTCTCGTGACCTGTATTAACTTTGCAGTACTTGTGGGTCTTTAGGGAGTATTTCTCAGTTCCAAATATGGTGCTCCCGGGAGGCCCTTTGTGACAATGTGTGAGCAGCTCCTTCTTGCTTTGATTCCGTGGGCATTACCAGCAGTGTTGTCCTTTCCTCACGAGGCAATAGTAAGTGGTTTGTGTTTGCTGACTTGGGTTAAGGCAGGGGGCTATGGTGGGGTACTGATTTGTTGTTGAAAAGGGAATGGAAGAAGTTAATAAAGTTGACATGCTGTATGTTTCCTATTATGGAATTGGTTTTCTTGTCTTTTTTGTGTAACAAATTTATTGAGATACAATTCAAATTCTATATAATTTACCCATTTAAGATGTTCAATTTTGTGTCTCCTTGATGTATTTAATATCCAGGCATCTAGCTGGGCGGTGTTGGTGCATGCCTTTAATCCCAGCACTCGGGAGGCAGAGGCAGGCAGATCTCTGTGAGTTCAAGATCAGCCTGGTCTACAAGAGCGAGTTCCAGGACAGCCTCCAAAGCCACAGAGAAACCCTGTCTCGAAAAACCAAAAGGGGGAAAAGATTCGTGCAGCTATTGCCACTATCAATTTTAGAGTTTTTGTCACTCCATAGAGGAACCTGGCCTTTCTAGTTCTGGACAACCACTCATGAGTTCCTGTTACTGTGTACTTGTCTGTTCTGATCGCTGCAGGTATAATAATCAGCTGTTGAAAACTGGTTTCTTTCACTGAGGATATTGTTTTCATAACAGTCCCATTCTTACATGTAAACGTCTTAACAGAGCACCTTCCCTAAAACCACAGCTCTGATAGGTAGAGCCACTCAGAGTTACCCTAAAACTCCTGTGTGAACTTGTGTTTAGCCCTTTTTTTTTCATTTGTGTCTCATTCTTACTTTGTTTTCTTTCTCTTTGTTTATTTGCCTTTGTTAAACCACTTGTTTCTCTCCTTCACTGGCTGGATTTAAAAAGTCTAAAAGAATTTCATGTGCATATGTATGTATACATACGTGTGTGTGTGTGTGTGTGTGTGTATGTGTGTGTGTGGCACGCACATGTATACAAGTGGAGATCATGGGACAGCTTGCAAGAGTCACTTCTCTCCCGCTACCGGATTGGACCCAGGTGGTCAGGCTCCTTTACCCTGTGAGTATCTCCTTAGTCCTCAGTAGACTTTGTAGTGTCACATGGACTTCATCATTATTATTTTCATTTTACCAGCTATAAATTATTGGTTAACTGTTGTATCTTATTTATTGACAGCAGTTTTGTTGGTTCATTGATATCTTACATGCTAGGCATAAGTTTGTATTTATGAATGAACTAATTTAATCTACATACATAGTTATTTATTTGTTTGTTTAATTTTGGGTTTTTTTTTTTTTTTCGAGACAGTTTCTCTGTGACTTTGGAGGCTGTCCTGAAACTAGCTCTTGTAGACCAGGCTGGTGTCTGACTTACAGAGATCCTCCTGCCTCTTCCTCCCAAGTACTGAGATTAAAGGCGTACACCACCACCTCTTGACAGAGGCTAGAATCTTATAGCAGCCTTCTCAAAATATCTAATGAATTTGTCATTTGAAGCCTTTGCTCTTTCAACAAGTTAGAAACTCCTCATTGGCGTCCCCGTCTCTCTGTCCTTTCTCAAATGCCTGGTCCTGACTGCTCTTAGGCTTGGGGATTGGGATGACCCAGCACCTTGGGAAGATCAGCTACTGTGTGGTCCAGGTTGGCCTCCAACTTCTGTTTTTCTTGTTTCTGTCTCTCAGACACTGAGACTGCTGCTCTTATGGGTCTGGGTTGGCTTATTTGTTGGTTGTTAATACCAGAATTGTGAGGTAACCCCCACTTCTTTTTTTTTTTTTTTTTTTTTTTTTGCTGTTTTGTTTTTTCGAGACAGGGTTTCTCTGTATTGATTTGGAGGCTGTCTTGGGACTCGCTCTGGAGACCAGGCTGGCCTAGAACTCACAGAGATCTGCCTACCTCTGCCTCCCGAGTGCTGGGATTAAAGGCATGAGCCACCAACGCCCGGCTGGTGACCCCCGCTTCTAAGGCTCAGCACTAGTGTGCTGCTCACACAGGCTTTCTGCTTCCTTCTTAACAGGCAGAGAACAGTCTTCATCCCGTGACTGCTAAAAGTGCAGACTAAAGAGCAGCCACCTGTTTTCCCAACTGGGAGCCCCATACTTGCCATTGTGTGTGCTCTTTGGTTTTCTTTGTCCCGCAATTCTATTGTTATGCTCAGAGCATTAACCTTAAAATTGTTGTGGCAAACCATTGCAGGTAAGGTTGCCGAGAATCGGCAGCCACTGCTCCGCATTAGCTTCTGTGGGAGCAACTTCTGCAAATATGTCTCCGTTCTCACTATTGTGTGTCTAACTTCCAGTGTTAGACCTTTTTCTGGAGCTGAGTAGGTTTCCTTTTACCACGCCAGGTAAATAACAGCTGTGGGCTTGATGTTAGCCTGTGTTGTTTTGCCCAGGTGTTATTGTTTTGTTTTCTGCTTGTTTCCAAAGCTGTAAGAATGCTAGGGATAGGATAGCTGCATGTGTGTTTTCATGTCTACCCGTGGTCCAGAACCAGTTCTACTCGTGCGTTAATGTGGACCTTTTTCTCTTGGCAAGTCATCATGCAGAAAGTCCCATACATAGTTTTTCTTATGGCTCCTTACATCCATCTCATGTTCTGAGCCTTGAATCCTCAGCAGTCAGTCCCTGAGTTCTCAGGGCCCCCCTCCCCGAGGAGACACTGGCTGGTAGTACTGTGAGCTCTTATTTGAAAAGCAGGAAGACTGTTATATACACACTGAGTGTGTAAATGATAACCCACTCAGAATTTCATGTAGACATCTGTGCTTTCAAGAAATGGTAGACTAAGGCAGCCTTCTCCTGTGCTGAGTGAAGCAGTAAGGGTTTTATTCCAGGAATTTGGCTTAGGTCTGAATTAATGTGTCAGTATCATTACCATACATTTATTATTTCAAGAGATCCTCTGATTTTGTCTTTCAGTTAAAGAAGTGATAAAATGTGAAAATTTGGCAAGTTGTAAAAGTGATCTTCCAGCACCTCCTGTGTGGCTACAAAAAAACAGGGCTCTGATTCTCAGGCCCAGAGTCTCAGGGCTCCCACAAGATTGCAGGGTTCTCTGTTTCTCCACATTTAAAATTCTCTCCTACCTTCCTCTTGAGCTCTTCAGCTCTTCTCTCCCCTGAGCTCTTAATCTGGCCTGTGTACATAGGTAACAGCAGGGGCATGTCCTGGAGCAGTCATGTGACTGGTGGAGCCCTAGTGAAAGTCTTTTCTAAGTTCTTCCATTCCCATGATGCTTCCTTTGACCTGCCCCACCCCCTCCCTTGTAGTCCCTTGTCCCTAATTGAGTAGTTTTTTAGTGTCGGGAATAACGAGAGATATCTGTTCTAAACAGTCTTCCAAAAGAGGTTCTCACTTCCCTTCTCCAGCTGAGAAAATAAGAGGTTTAATTGAGATGGTGGCACTGTGCCAGAGCCAGGGGGTTGGGGGGCAACCTTAAATCAACCCACAGCCGGGCACCAGTATGGTGCTGAGTCTTCCACACAACCCCTCACCTGTGTCTTGGCCTCAGGCTTTTCTTGGTGTTTGTGTTGGTGTGGAGACTGCAGACAGAGCCTCCAAACAGGCAGATGGTTCGCCTCAGCCAAGACCTGTAGAGGTCATTCCCCGAGACTTTTCCAAGTGACTTGCCTAGCCTCTGTTGGAGTGTTGCCTTTAAAGCTTGCTCTTGGACTCTTGGTGCTGGCTCCACCTCTTCTTCCTGTGAGTCTACTGAGTCCTCAAGAGACCCCCTCAGTGAGAGAGGGTGAGCAGCTTGCTTCCAGACAAGGCAGTGTTTAGGAAGGAGCTGTGACTCAGCAGTGAGCCCGGAGATGCTGTCTGTATGTATTGCTGCCTATTTCCCTCTCCCCAGAGTGCGGGCTCATCTAGCTGCTGCTGCCGCTGAAGGACAGGCAGGGTTGGCGGAACTGCACTGACTAGATTTTCAAAGCTTGCTCTGGAGTCACTCGGCGTTCCTAGGCTAGCATTTATCTCCCGGTTTTCTGGATCTTTTCTCTGCCAATTGCCTGCTTCCCTTTACCCACCCTTAGCTCCAAGACCCAGATCCAGAAAAGGGAGGGATATGTTTGCTGTGTCACTGCAGATGAAGGATCTTGTGTCTAACCAGATTGTCAGCAGCTGCTCCAAGTTGAGCACTGTAGGCCTGGGACTGTGGCACAGACTTCCTCCTGGAATGTAGATTTATGTTAAATCCCTGCTGCAGCAAGCTGCTGGCCACTAAAAGTGATACTTGCCACACTATGTAGTGCCCTGCCACTGTTCTGTGTAACTGCAAGGGCTTGTCGTTATTTAGAAAGTGATCTGGGGTAGGAAGACCTGTGTAGTGGTTATAGAACACTGGCCTAGTGCGCTTAGAGCATTGAATGGAGGAGGGATGTCTAAGGACTGTATTTTCTTGTAAAAAATTAACAATACCTTTCTCTCAGGCCTTTTCTAAGCAGTTAAATTCTATATTTTTGCTCTTGTTTCTTTGTTCCTATTAGTATATTTAGACAAATTTAGCTGCAGTGGTATCTAGATAGCCTGGCTGATGTTGGAGTTCTAAATGAAATCTGTTGATCATGGTTAGGGAGAGGGAGATGTTTTTTAAATGTCTTTGACAGATTTTTGACAAGGTCTTTTTTATGTTACCAGTTAAGTACATGAGACAGGCTGGTGAAAAAGCTTGCAGGTCAGCTGACCACTGCCAAACCTTCCAAACTGAGTTTGACCCCTGGGACCCACCTGGGAGAAGGAGAGCACTAACCACCTCCCTTTGTCCTCTGACCTCCACGTGTGCACTCATACGCAAAACACCTACGCACAAAGATGACGAGGTCCATGTCCTGTTCTCCCCTCTGAGTTATTTTGGCAGTTTCTTGCTGTCTATATAGCATATTTTCAATAGCAGAAGACTCTAATCTTAACGTTGTTCTTAATAGACCACACTTATTAAATGTTGGGCTTGAGAGCAGCCTGCCTTGGAGAGGCTTCCCTCAGCTGCTCTAATGGCTGTAATTGTAAAAGGTTCTTTGGTCTAGTAGAAACTGCCAGATGCACTGCCATTTGATCTAAAAAGGTCACGGGAAAAGGGACATTCAAATTAAGTTATAAATTACAATTGAAGAACAATATTTTGATGTGTGAGAGCAGAGATGTCAGAGCAGGGAGATGTAATTCATGGGTTCATTATAGAACAGAGGTGCCTGACAGCTGAGCCGTGCCAAAGGGAAAATATATTTGCAGCGCCATGCAGACAGAAATGGCAGCTCCTGTGAGAAGCCAAAGCAGAAACTGGAAACCCTGTGGTAATACTCGAGTTTATGCTAATGAGGCAGCCAGAGCCCCAGAGATGTTTAATGACTGCTGTAATGTAAATGAGGTGCTCTGACATTGTGCACATTTTCAGTCTTACTTAAATTAAGACCTCATCCTTGCTCTGCAGAATAACATACTTTATAACCGAGCATGAAGGCTGATTCTCTCACCTCTGTGTCCAACATAGAGAGTGGCTGACATTTGAGAATTGTTGAGGCAAGAGAGTTAAGGCTCAAGACAAGATTCTATGCATGGCAGCTTTGAGGGATGGTGTAATTTAATGTTTGTGGCAGTCCATGAGAAGTTCAATCATGAGTTAATTAAACTGTAGGCACTCATTAAGTATTATTTATTCTTGTGAGAGGCTTGCCAGTAAAGCACTTATATATATTAAATTATAGAAAGTAATAAGCAAGGGATGATTTGTCGGGCAGAGTAAGAGAAGCACATTTAACTTAGGCAATTATGCAGAAATGTGTTTTTCTTCTTGTGGCATGATCTTCCTCACAGCTAATCAGGAAGGGTCAGGGGCTGTAGTGAGCCCTGAACAGTCTGAGCCATGCATCTAAACTGTCACTGCCAGTAAGGAAACCACTGTAGGGTTTTAAACTATTTTAAATCTTGTGGGACCCTGATGCTTTGTGTCTCGTGTGAAGCTCCCCACTGTTTCACGACAAGCTGAGGGCTGGCGGTGCGCCCAGTTGACCAGTGGAGATGTCCATTCCATAGTTCAGGGTAGCCCTGGCATCAAGAGTATGACCCTAGGGGCCTCTGAGATGGCTCCAAAGTTAAGAACACTTAACTGCTCTTGGCAGAGGACCCTGGTTCTTTTCCCAGCACCTACCTGTCAGCTCACAACCGTCTGTAACTCCAGTTCCAGAGGATCTGATGCCCTCTTCTGATCTCCATGGGCAGAACAATCATACTTAAATTTTCTTGCTGTTTTAAAAGAGTTTGACCCTGCTTTGGATCCTGTGCCTATTTTGCAAGGTAGCAGAAGCACTGGAGGAAGTCCTGGGCAGGTTCCTATTCAGCTATGGGAAGGTGGCCATTCACACTCGCAGTCTTTGGCTCTGTGGTTCAACAGAGCGTCACTTTTGTTTGTTTGTTTGTTTTTGTTTTTCAAGACAGGGTTTTTCTATTGTTTTGGAGCCTGTCCTGTTTTGGAGGCTGTCCTGGAACTCGCTCTGTAGACCAGGATGGCCTCGAACTCACAGAGACCCGCCTGCCTCTGCCTCCCGAGTATTGGGATTAAAGGCAGGCACCGCCAACGCACGGCCAGAGTGGTCACTTTTGTTAGAGTGGGAGCAAACCAAGTGTTGCCTGGTGTTGTTAAACAGCAAAGTCCTCCACCACAGCTTGTGCAGACCCATCTCTCCCCTCACGTCTCAGTGACTAGCACAGAGACTTGCTCAGTGCCTCGGCCCCAGAAGAAGAGTTTGTGTGTGCTCTTTGACAAGGGTATGCCAAAAATGAAGGAAGGGCACATCTTGGCCAAGCCTTTACCCCATCCAGGACCCACAGGACACTTGACTGGAAAGAGCAAATTATGACGGAGCCATTTGAAAGCTGGCAGATTTGTGAAGGATCCCCACTTTGTTACCAGGTCCCCATCCTTAAACCCTACTTCATTGGCTGAAAACAAACAATACTAAAAACAACAACCAAAACTTCATCGCACCTCTCGTGGTGATGAATTTGGACATGGTTCCCCTAAGTGACATCCCACTCTAGGGGGGTGGGTAGCAGGTGCCTCTACCCTCACTTGCTTTCGAAGACTGGAAAATTGAGTCACTGTACTAGTTTGTGGTCCCTGTCCTTTTTTCCCCCAGTACTAAAATGCACAGTTCTCTGTGTTTTCCATGAAAATTGCATTTAATCCCAGATCTTACCTAGCTTGGCTACAAAATGGCACAAATGTTTAAATATCCTGCGGAGTGAAGCTATAAGGTAATTGAGGGTTCCACTGTCACAATCCTGTTTCTTTCCCTAGCTTTCTTTAGGAATCTTTCACCTTAGTAATAAGGAGAAGGCCTGCCATGACTGTCCTCACTGAACAGCTGTACCCAGTGGTCCTGACCGGGTGTTTAAAATTGGAAACCTGGAGGCAGGAGAGATGGCTTAGCAGTGAAGAGTAATTGCTGACTGAGCTCGAGGCCAGCCAGGACTACAGAGCCAGTTTCAGGACAAGCAGGGCTACACACAGAAACCTTGAAACCTTGTCTTGAAGTCAGGGGAGGGAAGGAGGGAGAGAAGAATGAAGGAAGGAAGGAAAATAGTTGGCTGCTTTTACCTAGGGCCAGAATATTTTTTCTAGCATATATGTCATGTGCCTCAAAACCACCTCTTCAGCTTCAAGGGATCTGATGGCCTCGCTAGGCCTCTGCAAGAACCTTCTTGCACATGGCGTAGACACACACACACACACATATACACACACACGCACACCATAGTAAAAAGGAACATTATCTGTTTCACCTTTAAAAGAGTTGAAACCCAGGCAGTGAGATGTTTAGGTAAAGATCCTGTTCTTAAGCATGATCGCCTGAGCTCAAACCACACAGTGGAGTCCTCTGAGTGCCACGTGTCCTCTTTCCTCCATCTCTATTCCCAGTTCCTTCCTCCCTCCTCCTCCCCCTTACCCATACATGAATGAATGCCAAAATTAAAATTAAGCTGGGCGGTGGTGGTGCACATGTCTTTAATCCCAGCACTAGAGAGGCAGAGGCAGGCGGATCTCTGTGAGTTTGAGGCCAGCTTGGTCTACAAAGCAAGTTCCTGGACAGTCAGAACTACACAGAGAAACCCTGTCTCAAAATAATTTTTAATTAAAAATAATAAATAAGACAATAAAAATTAAAATTTATATCTGTTTTACAAAATCAGTTACTTCTATCTTTTAACATACTTTATAAAGGAGAGTTTTTATGACAGGTTTTAGAGATTCAATTAAGATAGCTCGTATTTTGGTGACATTTACCCACTCTGACTGACATGAGAAATTCATAGGAATGTCCATTTCAGCTCCTCCTGCAGTTAGCTTGCTTGTTTCTGGTGGGTCCATCTACTCAGTAGCCTGGGGTCTGTGTGAATGTGCAAACCTGTGTTTCCTGTGGCTGTGTTTAGCCACACACTCCCTGTGCTCATTGTCTCTGTTGTTCACAACTGGGTCTGTCCACAAACCTAAGAGAGGGCCTGGCACAGGCGAGCACAACATGGATCCACATTGAAGGGATGAGGTGAGGAGGTCCTGCCCTCCAGGCTCCCCCAGTGTGCTCTGGAGATAGCCTAGCCTGGTATGGCGCTGCATAGGCCATAGTCACTTGTGGAGTGTTAAACATGTATCTTAAGTGAAACACGATTACAGTTGCATGTTCTCCTCCAGCCCCAGTTTCCCTTTCCACTGTTGGAGTTAACTGCACTCCAGAACTAGAAGTATTGGGCATGGTAGCACTCTAGTCCTATCACTCTGGAGGGTGATGGGAAACCTCAAACGGGAGAATGTGGAGTTCCCAGCCGTCCTTGGCTAGAAGCTGCCTGCCCTAGACTCAAGCCTGTAGCCCTGGCTGTCCAAGAGCTTGCTACACAGACCAGACTGACTCTGAACTCACAGAGATCTGCCTGCCTCTGACTCTGACTCTTTAGTGCTGCAGTTAAAGGCCGTGTGCTGCCTCCCCACTTTTGTTTTTTGAGATAGGGTTTCTCTGTGTAGCACTGGCTGTCCTGAAACTCACTCTGTAGAGCAGGGTGGCCTCAAATTTACAGAGATCCACCTGCCTCTGCTTCCCAAGTGCTGGGATTAAAGGGAACACTTTTTTAAAAGTCCTGTTTTTAGCTTTGAAAGCAGGGATCGTTAAAATCAAGCATCAGCGCACCAATACTTACACCAGTGATTGACCCACTCAGGAGAAATGAGTGTTTTTGTCAGATATGGTGGAAGGTATCTATATATAACCCAAAGTATTCCCTCTTTCTTCTGTTTAAAACTGTATCACACGGGGCTGGGAAGATACATCTTTTAAATTAAACATTCTAGTGTTAACATGTAAATTGTATTGAGATAAAATGGCTTCATGAATGGGCTGGAGAGATGGCTCAGAGGTTAAGAGCACTGGCTGCTCTTCCAGAGGTTCTGAGTTCAATTCCCTGCAACCACATGGTGGCTCACAAACCATCTGTAATGAGATCTGGTGCCCTCTTCTGGTGTGCAGACATATATGGAGGCAAGATGTTGTCATAATAAATAAATAAATCTTTTAAAAAAATTCCAGAAGTAACAATTCATAGAAGTCATGTAGTTTTTTGTTGTTTTGTTTTGTTTTAAATTTTTATTTATTTATTATGTGTACAGTGTTCTGCCTGCATTTATAACTGCAGGCCAGAAAGAGGGCACCAGATCTCAATACAGATGGTTGTGAGCCACCATGTGGTTGCTGGGAATTGAACTCAGGACCTCTGGAAGAACAGGCATGTACTGCTTTGCAGAGGGCTCAAGTTTGATTCCCAGCTTCCATGTCAGACATATTTCAACCACCTGTAACTCCAGCTCCAAGGGGTCTGGTTTGCACAGGTACCTGCACAGTTATATGCATGCACACACAGACACACATGCTGAGACGCACAGGCATGTAACTGAAGTGCATTCCCTGGGGTTCCTAGCAAAGAGGGCATGCAGAACAGCCACCTGTTCTCTCTTTTGTGCCAGCTTCTGTCTGTCACACGGCAGTGCAGCCACACGGAAGCTTTATTCGTTCCAGGAAAGGTCATCACTTTGGGAAGTAACTCACACGTGTAACCTTCCAGATTTGTTTGTTTGGGGAAAGGATGGGTGGTGGTTCATAAGTACCGAATGAGCTTACAGTGGGAGAAGCCAGGAAAGGAGATATGTTAGGAGATTATGCTGAGAGCAGGTCAGGTGCCCATCAAGGACACAGACCCAAGAGCCCCGAGTGTCAGGCTACCGTCATGGTTGCTTCTGGGGACAATGTGGCCTGAAACATGTCCACTGGAGGCATGTGTGCAGGGTGTGTGGGGAGCTTCTCCCTCTGTTTAGCACCCCACCAGAAAGTGAGCTGAGGGTCTTGTGCAGGCTGCTGCATATTCTCTGGCAAACCAGCAGCCACGTGTCCACTAGCCATGCCTGTTTCTCCAGCTGCAGCTGGAAGTTCTCCCTAGTTTACCCTGACACCGGAGAATGTGGTAGGGGTTAATGACACTTGATTTCAGTTTGCTTCTAGACCAGGCTGCATGTTCTCAGGAGTAATTTCCTGGTCCCAGACACATAAGATTTAATGTTTAAAAATTTCCTATGTGCTATACTACAGTTCTCATCAAACTTCACAAACTACAGTATTATGTGGCTTTGTGTATAACCTAACCAGCCTTCGGTCTAGAAAAATGATAAAAATGGAGGTGAGCCAGACCTGGTGCTGTATGTCTTTAGTCTTTAGTCCCAGCACTCAGGAAGTGAGGAAGGTGAATCTCTGTGGATCTGAGGCTAACCTGGTCAACACAGTTGGCTCTTGTCTAAAGAAAGAAAACAAAACTGGCCTGAAGGTGCTTTCTCTCTTCATGGCTTCCCCTCCCAGCCTCATGTGCTCAGTGTCTGTACGTCTGTCTGTGTCAGTGTCAGAGTGTGTGTGTAAACTGGGAGTTAATATCATGTGTCTTCCTCAATCAATACCCACTTTGGTTTGTTTGTTTATTTTGGTTTTTCGAGACAGGGTTTCTCTTTGGCTTTGGAGGCTGTCCTGGAACTAACTAGCTCTTGTAAACCTGGCTGTTCTTGAACTTACAGAGATCTGCCTGCCTCTGTCTACCGAGTGCTGGTTTGTTTTTTTTTTGTTTTTGTTTTCGTTTTTTTGTTTGTTTTTTTGGTTTTTGTTTTTTTTGGTTTTTGTTTGTTTGTTTGTTTTTTGGTTTTTACAAGACAGGGTTTCTCTGTATTGTTTTGGAGGCTATCGGTCCAGCCCGGCCTCGAACTCACAGAGATCCACCTGCCTCTGCCTCCTGAGTGCTGGGATTAAAGGTGTGCGTGGTTTATTTTTAAAAGACATTTTTAGTCATGTCTATGTTCACATGACTACAGGTGCCCACAGAGATGGGGGATATTGGATAACCTAGAGCTAGAGTTAGGCAGTTGTGACCCACCTGAGCCGAGTGCTGGGCACTGAGTCAGGCCTCTGGAAGAGCAATATTAGCCCCTCCTCACTGTAGTTTTTGAGATAGACTTTTACTGACCCAGTGCAGCAAGACTCACTCTTGGGAGTTATCCATGTTGTCTGCTTCTTACCCCGTACACAAGAGTCACTGTTAAAATTTTTGTCCTGAGCTTTTTATTACATGTTTCAATTTGATCACTTGATTTTATTTTAAATTACCACTAAAATATGTGCTTTTAAATTCAGTTCAGTTTCATTCTGTGTTAAATCTTTAAAAGCCCTCACTATGTCAAAGAACTTGGAAAATGCCTGCTTGTTTCAGGTATCAGGCAGAGTATGAACATCTGACTTTTCTTTTGTGTGTCTGGAAGATGCCAGGCCCCAGAGATTGGATGATAATAGATAGCTTAATAATTCTGGATAAACAGAGGTTTCGACTCGGGCCGGACAGTAATTGAAGACCTTTACTCTCTCACTTAGTTTAGCAAGCATGTCTGGAGGGTCATCTTGGGCTACAGACTGTATGATATGAGGCTCTGGGCTCACACAGCAGCCTGTGTGGGAGGCCCGCTATGGGAAGACAGGCAGATTTCAGCCTGGGAAGGTGTGGGTTAAACGTGAGACTCTGCCTAGTGGCTGTCTGCAGCATCTGATAAGAGGTCAGTGGGGTGCAGCACTGCCTGGTGCTGGGAAACTGGGGAACATGTGTGAGCTTTGACAGGAAAAGTCTGCTCTGATGGTCTAGCTTCTTCAGTCACCTCTGCTATTACAGAAGGACGGTTTTTGGAAATCTCTATTTTGGGCCCTTTTATTTATTTTTAGTTAAGTACTTTACTAAAAAGTCTAGAAAAGAATCTGGTCTACCCATGGGCTGCTTTGGAAAGGATGTGACCAGAATAGCTGACCGCAGTAGCTTACAACTGTAATAAAGCACCTGGGAGGCTGAACGAGTTCAAGATCAGCCTAGGCTACAGAAGGAGTCCTGGTCTGGAAACAACAAAAACGTGGAACAGGAGCTGGGCATAGTGTGCACACCTTTAATCCCAGCACTAGGAGTGCAGAGGTAGGCTGATTTCTGTGAGTTCAAGGCCAGCCTGGTCTATTTAGTGAGTTCCAGGACAGCCAGTGATACACAAAGAAGCCCTGTCTGGAAAAACTAAAACAAGCATGCAAAAAAGAATGGAACAGAGCATGAGGCTTGATGGCTGGGGTTTGAGCCTTGGCTTCCACCTCATGGTGAGCGTCTTTTCTAATCACACCTGGGAAATGGTGTGACAATGGTTCTCATCTCATGAGATTAAATAATGGTGTGCCTTTCTCATAGGATCAGTTAAGGCAATGAATGCCCACACGTGCTGAGTACCGTGCCAGGCATGTTCTACAGATGTTGGCTTTGGTGTTTTGTGGGTTTTGTTGTTGTTTTTTGGTTTTGGTTTTTCAAGACAGGGTCCTGAGTGTCCTAGAACTCTCTCTCTGTAGACCAGGCTTGCCTGGAACTCACAGAGATCCTCCTGCCTCTGCCTCCCAAGTGCTGGGATTAAAGGTGTGACCACCACTGCCAGCCTTGATGCTTTTCTTATTGCCAGAATGTTCTCCGCTTTATTTGTCTCCTTCCCTGTTTTCTATTACTGTAACAAATGCCTGAGATGAATCATCTTAGGAAGATAAAAGGTTTGTTTATTTTGCCCACAAGTTCAGAGGTTTGTTGCTTGACAAGTTGTCCTGTGTTTGTACTTGAGACAACAAGTTAGTGGTAGAGGGAGTGTGAAGAAGGGAGCAGCTCACCTTGTGGTGGTTGGGAAGCTAAAGCAATGTTGTGTCCCTACAGGTCCTCTCCCTCGAGATTCTAGCATCCCCTAGTAACATCTTGCTGGCAGCCAAACCTTCAACACCTATACCATAGAGGGACAGTCCTAATAACTGGAATGGGGCTTAGAAGGGGAGGGCAGTGGTCTTGTGACAGTATGTTACAATAAAATACTGCCTTTCTATGGTAGGTAGGTAGGTAGATGACTGATAGATAGATAGATAGATAGATAGATAGATAGATAGATAGATAGATAGATAGATTCCTCTAGAGATAGATAGGTAAATAGACAGACACATATATTTATAATATAAAGATATAGGAACTTGCAGCTATTGATTTACCTCCTTGTCTGTGTGGTACAGTTAATTAACTAAGGTCATTGTTGTCTCAGCTACATGAAAGCAGCTACGATGCTGGCAAAGCCCTGCAGCGCCTGGTAAAGAAGCCTGTGCCCAAGCTGATCGAGAAGTGCTGGACAGAGGATGAAGTGGTGAGCATGCACCTGTGTGTTTTGTGTTCTGGGTCTTTGGGGTGGTTCTTGTTGTGTGTGGCCTCCCTGCTCCCCAGGGAAGAGTCCCATTCAGAAGACAGATTGCCTATGGTGTGCATCCATAAGAAAGAACTGTTCTGGGAAGAGCCCTTGCTATCCCAGCACGAGAATCTGAGTTCAACTCCCTAGCACCTTCTTGTTTGTTTAAAGCTGAGCATGACTGTTTGTGCACCTATGACTCTGTAGAGTTGTGGGAGCAATGACAGGAGGATGGCTGGGCTTGCTGCCTGCCAGCCTCCTCTAAGTTCATGAGTGACCCTGTGTGAAGGGAATAAAATAGAGCAGGACACTGTGCATTGTCCTCTGCTGTCTGCAACAGGTTCCTGTCGTGTGTCACACATGCATGGGAGGTGCCATGAGAATGACTTGATTTGTTTTAGCACCACTGGGATCCATGGGTGGCATGAAAGCTCTCCCAGAGTTTAGCAGAAAACACGGCTGGTGCAGGGCAGTGTGTGAGTCTTCCCTGTTTTAAACCAGAACCTGAAATAATTTATTTTGAGGACTCGCAGGTCCTCAAGCTACTGAAAGCAGTTGCTCCAAAGCAGGAAGCATAGACTTGATTGAACCCTGAAGGAGACAGGAAGGGAAAGGTGTCTACTAACACAGATGCAGACCCTGCTACTCCCATCCCACAAACCTGAAGCTACACCTCTCCTAGTGAGTTCTGCAAAGCAAAGCGCTGCTGTAAACCACGCCTTTAATCCGTGCACTTGAGAGCTGAGGCAAGTGGGTCTTTGTGGTTTTAAGGCCAGCCTGGTCTACAGAGTGAATCCAGGACAGCCAGGACTGTTACACAGAGAAACCCTGTCTGAGATAAAACAACAACAACAACAACAACAAAAAGCCACAAGTGTTGTTGTAAACAGCTCACAGTGTTTCCTGTGCTTTTGTAATATGACAGTGACTGCTTGACGTTTCCCTTGAGGTCAAATGCAACTGAAATACAGAGTTGATGGAAAGTTTCTCAGTTCTGTTGTAAAGCATGCTAAGGAGAAGTGTTTAAAAGTGCTGTTTTGATTGGAGGCCAGCCTGGTCTACAGAACATGCTCCACAACAACCAAGGCTACAACCCTGCCTTTTTTTTGATCCTACTTTCTTTCATACATGCAATGGTATTTACACCAGGCCTACTGTGTGCCAGGTCTTGTGCTAGGAATGCTCTTAAGAACATGATATTTCAAGCCGGGCGTTGGTGGCACACGCCTTTAATCCCAGCACTCGGGAGGCAGAGGCAGGCGGATCTCTGTGAGTTCGAGGCCAGCCTGGTCTACAAAGTGAGTTCCAGGGCAGCCTCCAAAGCTACAGAGAAACCCTGTCTCAAAACAAAACAACACAAAAAAAAAAAGAACATGATATATCTGAGAGTTCTAAGAGAGAAACCATCTTCACCCAGTATAAGTCAAGGAGACAGTATAGGATGGGGACAGGGGCAGGAGGACCTTTGTTGAGTGAGAAGGGAGCATTTTTGAAGGATTCAGGGAGAAGAGAATTCTTGGCCCTTCAGTAATAATACGAGTGGTATGTGCAAGACATAGGGTTGTGGCTGAGATGCAGTCATTTACTCCACAAGTACATTTTCTGAGTCAGCGAGCTTCAGGGTGAGGTCCATGCATGAGGAAGGCTAGAACCGAGGAATTCCATGTTCAGGTGATGGCTAAGGCAAAAAAACAAGGAATGGAGTTGTTTTGAGAAGTCCCGTGACACCCTTCCACCATAAGCCTGTTTTTATAGGAAGGAGATAGCATTCTGACTGTAAGAGTCTCAAGTTTCCAAAAGCCTTTGTAGAGGAAGATGGAAGGAGCAAAGGCCAGAGCCACTGTTTAAAGTACACTCTCAGAAATGTCCCTCCGTTTTGGCCTGTCGTAGGGACCCTGCCAGTGCAAGCATACTAATGACTGCGTCCAGCCATCCGTCCCTGCTGCCTGGGGCATCTCTCTTCTCCCTTTTGTCACCCTGTCTTTTGGGGATTCCCTCACTTTCTACCTCCAGTCCTTGCTATCATACTGCTGTCCGCCCCTTGCTGCTCCGCCTCCACTGATCAGTCCAGCGCCCACTCCCCTCTCCTTTCTCTCATGACCTTTCGTTCCTCTGGGATTTTTAGAGTACGTAACAGTCCTCTCTCCTGTCTAAAATAAAGCCAGTTTCCTTTTCCTGAGCACTTCTCGTGCTGGCTCTGCTGCTGCTCCAGGATCTTGAGCCAGAAGGGTGGGGGATGAGGAGTGTTGGGCATCAGAAAGAATCCAGCTTCATTTTGAAAAACAAAACAGGGTTCCAAAATGGTGAGCATTCCAAGTGTGGGATAATGTTGGTTTGGGCTCATTTTTATCTTATTTGCTTCTTGTTTGAGAAATGTTTTGGCAGTCACCCAACCCTTGCAGAGCTTAGGGATCAAATAGCTCCCTTGTTTGTGAAAACTAAGCTTTACTTGCTGAAACCCCAAACCTGGACAGTGAATTAGAGAGAGTGATTGGAAGATCGGTGAGTTAAGGGAAGCTTCTGGTGCGTCTAGATCTGAATAGCTGAGCTGTGGTGACCAGTCAAGGTCTTCTTCACCTTCACCTGGCTTGGACTGTGTTACGGGGGCCCTTGAGTTGAATTCTGCATCTTCTCATCCTGACAATCAAAGGGATGAGCCACACAAATGTGTCCAAGATAAGATAGCTGTGTAAGCCTACCTCCCTTTACTTTTTCCTCATGTTGTTCCAGATACTTGGAACATTCTGGTTATTTTTACTTTGTTGTCTCCAGCTTGTTAATTTGATCTAACATTCAGTATCCGATGTACCTAAATGACCTCCACGAAATGGTTGTGAGTTCTTAGGTGAGAGTTTCCCAGCTGGGCCAGGAAGGTGGCCTGCACTTCCTCACTTTGGCAAGTCCCTGCTTGCTGGGGCTACAGCTTCAGTCCTTGTCAGCGTAGAGCAGCGTTGCTCAGCCTGGGGGTCACAACCCCTTTGGAGGTTGCATATCATATACCCTGCATATCAAATATTTACATTACGGTTCGTAACAGTAGCAAAATTACATGTATGAAGTAGCCACAAAATAATTTTGTAGTTGGGGTCACCACAATGTGAGGAACTGTATTAAAGGATCTCAGTGTTAGGAAGGTTGAGAATGTAGGGAAAAGGGACCAGTCAAAGAAACACACCCTGAGCAGAGCCAAAGAAACACACTTTGGCCCTGCAACCAGAACCAAAGAAATGTACCCTGACCCTAAAACCAGTGCCAAAGGAACACACTTTGTCCCTGGAATCAGAGTCAGTGAAAGAAATGTACCCTGGCCCTAAAATTGGAGCCAAAAGGCTTAAAAGGACCAGAGAAAGAAACACACTTTGGCCCTGAAACCAGAGCCAAATCTGACCTTAATCCTGTGTAAAAAAGTAACCAATCCCAGAGCAGAGCTCTAGCCAATCTGAGCTCAGCACTGAAATCGGACCAATCCCTACTCTGGAAAAACTTCCCCAACCCCAGGAATCCCTATATAAACCCTGTGTATGTTCAGCTTGGCTGGTCCAGCTGTCTTCCAATAAACCCCTTTGGATGAGCTTCGGGTGAAGATCTTCTTTTGCGGCGGCGACAGAGCAGAGGCGACCCTGGGCAGAGCAGAGCAGAGCGAGCAGCGCTGTAACACTTGCCCGGGAAACCTTCCTTGGCAGAGCGGAGTTGTTACACTCTGCTCCCGGCTCCCTGCTCTCTGCTCTCCGCTCTCCAGGAGCAGAGCTGAACTGTAGCAACTTCGCCTGAGAAACCTCCTGCGGAGCAAAACTGCTACACTAGGCGAACATCCCCAGCTGGAAGACCCTGTCCTGCCGGAGCGGAGCTGATACACCGGAGAAGCCTTTCTCTGAGGCAAGGCTGTAAGCTGCAAGCTTACTGCAACCTGTGGTGGTCCTTGGCTCCCGAGCTCCAGGATACCTTTCCACCTGAGCTGTGTAACACTGAGTATTCTGTGACTCCCGAGTGCCAGAATACCATACCTGACCCACTCCTGTTCCATCCTGTCCTGACCCATCCCGACAAAACGCTTACAGAGAAACCACTGGTATGTGATATATTTATGATTTATTAAAGCTTGCCTGAAAATCAGAAAAGCAAAGCAGCTGGCCACTAGCTCTTAACCACTACCTCAGGCTAAAAGGGCTGATCCATGAGATCTCCACCAAGCCTCAAACTGCCGCCTCTCCTCAGCGTGGCTGGTGAGAATCCTGGGACTGAGCCTCCTGAAGACCCTGCGCCTGTCTTTTATCCCTCTCTAGTGCTGGGATTAAAGGTGTGTGACACCAAGTGCTGAGGTCATCTTTAGTGTGAGCTGTTTCTCTTAGCACTGGATAAATTGCATGTAGTCATTGTGGCCTTGAACTTACAGATGTCTGTCTACCTCTTAATCCTGAGTCTTAGGATTAAAGGTGTGTACCTGGCTTCCATGGCTTGTGGCTGACTCTGCTTTCTGAATCCTCAGGTCTGCTTTAATAAATCATAAACAATGTGTCCAGCTGTGCCCGAAGCTGAGCTCAGTCCTCTGCCTGCTTTACAGCCATGGTTCCCTCTTTTGAGCTACATCTTCTATTTTCTCCTCTTTTTGGTTTGTTTTTGTTTCATTGAGGAGGGGCTTGTGTATCCTAGGCGCTCAAATCCCATGTGTAGCTGAGGGTGATCTTGAACCCCTGATCCTTCTGCCTCCATCTTCCAGGTGCTAGGATGACAGAGCTGTACCACCACACAGCCTCTTTTCCTTATTTATTTATTTATTTATTTTAGTTGTTGTTTGTTTGTTTTTTCGAGACAGGATTTCTCTGTATTGTTTTGGAAGCTGTCCTGGAACTAGCTCTTGTAGACCAGGCTGGCCTCGAACTCACAGAGATCCGCCTGCCTCTGCCTCCCGAGTGCTGGGATTAAAGGCGTGTGCCACCAATGCCTGGCCTCTTTTCCTCTTTTCAGATTTATTTTTAAATAAAAAGTTAAACACAAATAAGTGCTCTTGGAGGCTATGCACCTCGGATTCCCACGGAGCTGGGGTTACAGGCAATTGTGAGGTGCCTATTACTGTTGGGAGTGGTCTCCCCTGCAGGAGCAACAGGTGCTCTTGACCATTGAGCTGTCTCTCCTGCTTTACTTCTAAGATGATTGCCTTCTTACTTTACAAGCTTGATAAGGGTGAGGACCTATTGATAGTGAGGACATTATCTCCCATGGAGGAGCTTGCAAAACCTGTAAACTATAATTCTTGATTCCAGCATTTAAAACTTGTAATGGTGCTGGGCATTGGTGGTGCATGCCTTTGATCCTCCTTTAATCGGGAGGCAGAGGAAGACAGATGTCTGTGAGTTTGAGGCCAGCCTGGTCTACAGAGCGAGTTCCAGGACAGCCTCCAAAGCCACAGAGAAACCCTGTCTTGAAAAACCAAAACAAACAAACAAACAAAAAAAAACAAACAACTTGTAATGGTTGATATTTAGGAATCAATGTAAGAACTTTTACATGCTTCTCCAAAGTGACCTTAAATTTTTTGACTTTTGGAGCTAGACTTAGTGATAGACACCTTTAGTCTCAGCACTTGGGAGGCAGAGGTAGGTGGGTCTCTGTGAGTTTCAGACCAGTCTGGTCTACAGAGTGAGTTCCAGGACAGTCAGATAGTGAAACCATGTCTTGGGGTTGTGCAGGCGGTATATTTTGACTTTTGAAGAAAAGCTTATATCATCTCTGTCAGCAGCAGCATAGCTGCCACTCCTTGTGTAGGCTGTCGGGAACCTTCATCTCATGAAGCAGTCCCTCTCCCGGGTCATGGAGATGATCTTCTAGGTGAAGTTGGGGCTGACTGATGTAGTAGGAAGTCTTGTTGCTCTAAAATCAAACTTATACTAGTATCTTAGTTAGGGTTAATTACTGTGATGAAACCATGCCCAAAAGTGACTGTGGAGGAAAGGGTTTATTTGTGACTGTGGAGGAAAGGGTTTATGTGGCTCACACTTCCTCGCTACAGTTCATCATTGAGGGAAGTCAGGGCAGAAACTCAGACAGAGCAGGAACCTGGGACCAGAAGTCAATACAGAGGCCATGGAGAAAGGATGCTTACTTACTGGCTTGCTCAGCCTGCTTGTTTATAGAACTCAGGTCCACCTGCCCAGGGATGGCAGCGTGTACAATGGGCTGGACCCTCTCCTATCAATCACTAATTAAGAAAATGTTCCTATATTCCTTTTTTTTTAAAGATTTATTTATTTATTTATTACATATTCATTGTTCTGCCTACATGCCAGAAGAGGACACCAGATTGAATTGTAGATGGCTGTGAGCCACCATGTGGTTGCTGGGAATTGAACTCAGGACCTCTAGAAGAGCAGTCAGTGTTCTTAACCTCTGAGCCATCTCTCCAGCCCCCTATATTCCTATTAATCTCAAATATTTTACATTGGTATGAACCTTGGTATATTAATACAAATTTGACGTTAATATTATTATACTGACTGTATGTTTCTACTCTTGTTTAGAGTATTGTGCTTATGCAGCTTATTTTAAAATTAATGTACAATTAAGGAAAAAAATAAAAAGGCTTGTCCATAGCTCTGTGTTATGGAGGCATGTTTTTCAGTTGAGGCTGTCCTCTTTCTGGTCACTCTAGCTATGCTAAATTGACATAAAAGTAGCCAGCAGCCGGGCGTTGGTGGTGCACGCCTTTAATCCCAGCACTTGGGAGGCAGAGGCAGGCGAATCTCTGTGAGTTCGAGGCCAGCCTGGTCTACAAAAGCTAGTTCCAGGGCAGCCTCCAAAGCCACAGAGAAACCCTGTCTCGGGGAAAAAAAAAAAGTAGCCAGCATAGCTACTTCTTTAATCCTAGCACTCAGGAGGCAGAACCGGTGGATCTCTTGAGTTTGAGGCCAGTTTGGTCTACAGAGTGAGTTTCAGGACAGCCAGGCTACACAGAGAAACCCTGTCTCAAAAATCCAAAAAGTAAACATTAAAAAAAATAAACTAGCCAGCACAACTAGTTTTTGCCAAATCCTAGACTAGATAGATACTACAAACAGATTTTGCCTTCGTGGAGGAATGACAAGAATCGCCTTGATGGCCTTCCTAATATCATAGCTCAGGTTAGATGGAACATTTTTGGAAAGAGTGCCCAGTAAATTCATGATACTTTCTATGTCCTACAGAATGGGCCAAAGTAAATGGATGGATGCTGTCTGTGAGGGTTAAATTGAAGATTAACCCATTTCACATACATTATTCTAAGAGCACCATTTCTTTTCAAGAAGTCATCCATACTGGTAGGAATTAGGAAGAGAAAAAGAAGGAAATAAAAAAATCAGTGTGTTAAAATACACAAATCCTAGATTATTGGGTTTTTAATTAAACCTGATAAACACATTTAAATATAACACAGAGGGCCCCAGGCTGAACTGCACCCAGTCGAAGCAGATGAAGTCACCCTTCCGTGCTCACTAATTCTGTCTGTGCGTGCAAGCCACTGGGGCCTCTGCGTGGCTATGCTGTTGCTTATTGTGCCCGGCTCCCATTGCTACTTGCTGCTGTGCCCCTAATTATCATTCAGCTGTTGATTATGGAAATACTGGGATGCTAATTGAATTCTTGTTGAAATTCTGGGCCTGCCTTTCCCTCATGGAGTTTCCCTGACTTGCAAGGTTGTAAGAATGGATGCTCCATGGAGCTGTGCACTCACACTTGGCTTCCTGTCCTGTTGGCTGCATTTGTGTTTTGTTTGTTTTCATGTTGAGTTTTCTTTCAGCAAAAGGTGTCATTCAGGGTGAAGGTTTTGTTGTTTACAACATTACAGCAGGGTGCTTCCATCGCATTTTAGTTAACTGTAGTTTTTATTGTGAAGTATGTTTCCTATTAAATATTTTACTTTAGTTTTGTTGTAATCCATTGAGGTGAACAACCTAGATACAAATGAGCTCTGATATTTTTAGCCAAACACAGTTAATCCAAAGTGGTGACAAACCTTAATTGGTCATGTTTATGAATTCATTCACAAGTTCTTGTACTTAAACATCTAACCCTTCTTTCCATTTAAAACTCAGTTCACCACAGATTCACACTAATAGCCCCCCTCAAATTTGAAATGACACAGCAGATTAATTGTAGTTGAGGGAGGGAGCGGTGCAGTGGCCCAGGAATTTATCACCTAACTCCAGAATCCAGCACTGGGGGCTTTCCCAGCAGCATCTTCAGAGCCTCTGTTATGTGCCTTTGGCAATGCCTGCTTGAGAAAACATTGTTTGCATTGTTCATTGGATGTGCTGCTAGGCAGAGCTGCTTAGTGGGGCAAAACACAGTGAGCTTTATCTGCTGTTTGTGTGACAGCAGAGGAAATGGAATCCATAGTAGAATCACAGTTAAGAGCCTCTGGGGGTTGTGGAGGTGAAGGCAGGGAGGGGACATTGCTGCAGAGGAAGGGGTTCTCACCACCTAGAGCTAGCCTGCACTGAATTCCATGGTAAAATCTTAATCCACAGTAAGGAGAAGGTTTAGTGTATGGCGTTTATTTTAGGAAAGGTACAGTTTTCTCAGTTGTTTGTATTTTACATCATCAGAATAATGCTGGTATTGGCAATCTTGTATGTCGTTTAGATGAATCTGTTAATTTTATTCTTTTAAATACATGCCATTCCCCTGTAGTTAGAACAGTATTAAAACCTGCCTATTGATCTTCATTTATGTGAATACACGTTTTATAACACTGTAGTTTAATTTTATTTGCTTAGAGTTGTACACATATAAACGGGGCTGTATAATACTGGAATTGTGAGCTTTTGTTGTGTTTTGTTTTTTGAGACTGGATCATGCTGTGTAACTTCATTGGCTCAGAACTCAGCAGTCTTCTAAATGTGGGCTTTCAGCCGTGCATGACCAACCCTGACTTGAAATTCTGACTACAGGGTTTTTGTTTCTTTGAGACAGAGTCTTACTATGTAGCCCTGGCTGACCTGGAACTCCCAGAGCTCTTCCTGCCTCTGCCTCTTGAGTGCTGGAGTTAAAGGTGTGGCCACCATTGCCCAACTACATTGGTTCTGTTTGTAATGAGCTGTAACAGTAGGAAGCGGTGAGATGGGTGCTGACTGTTTCTTCCTAATAGAAACAACCCTGACTAACGACTCGGGTGTGTGCTTTTAGTGTGACCCAAGATCAAATTCACTCCGTAGCGACCAAGACAGAATGTAGATGCAGCCTTGTCTAAAGAAGTCGATAGTGTGGATAAAGTAGAGTTTATTGTCAAGTCCTTTTGGAAATGAGACAGTAAATTAAAAATCAATTATATGTGCAGGAAGATGGTGGAAGGCAATCAGTTCTGTCAGTTAGTTTGCAGAAAGATTCTACTGTTTAACAAGCTATAAGGAGAAATATTTTTTTTAAATCCTAGAGTAAACGAAGTAGGACAAGCATTGGAAGGAGGTCTTTTTAAATTGTATTTTGGTTCCTCTGTCAGTTGAAGTTGCCCCTGGGTTAAATGGACAGATTCACCTGAGAGCTTGCATTTCCCATGCAAGTCTTAATCCCTTTCCATTCTTCCTTGTTCCAGTGTGTCAACGAAATGTTCTTTTTTGTTTTTTCCCTGTTCATTTGTAAAGCAAAAGTCCTTTGTTACTAATAATATTTTCTAAACTCATTATTTCCTAGCCTTATTTTTGCCTGGTCTTCTTTCTTTTTTTCTTTCTTCCTTCCTTCCTTCCTTCCTTCCTTCCTTCCTTCCTTCCTTTCTTTCTTTCTTTCTTTCTTTCTTTCTTTTGTGTGTACTTGCACGCTTGTGTTTTATGTTTGAACTCAGAGCTATGCAGAGCAGAGCCAAGATGGGGAAAGAGTAACCCCATGATGAATATGAGCATGCTTTGTATTGTTCCTTGCAGCTCGGGATAATCATTTTAAGTCAAAGTTTTTTTTTAATGGGACATTTTTAATTTTGGTTGAGAGGGACAGTGTTCCTCTTCAGATGTCTTCAGCTTGAACGATTCATAAATACTAGGGCAGTGGGCTGTTGAAACCACGTTTTCATCTCATTTTCAAGGGCATGTAAGAAAAATGGAGATAGCATACACTTCTCACCACTCAGTCATCTTTCTCTGTTCATTTAAAAAATGAGAACACAACACAAGAGGGCTTGAGAAATTGCATGTAGTTCTCCTGCAGACAAAGCGGATATTTTATAAACGAAGAGGATGCATGGAAACCCTTTTCTTCTTTAGTTCCTTAGCAACAGATCAGAGTCAGTTTTAATGTATGTGATTGGGGCATTCTGTGTTTATCAACATAAAGCCTTACTCTTTGATGGGTGAGAGAGACATCCTAGACTGCTAACTGGGATCCAGTGCTGGGAGAAAGAAAGGGGTAGAAGATGAGCTCTGTCCTGAGAGGATGGCACTCATTTGGTGAGAGCTCCTATCTCCCGCATCCCTCTGTCTGACAGCTCAGGTCTCTCTTGTAGAGTTAGTAATGGTCGTGATAGCCCCACGACTGCCAGGGGCTTGCAGGGTTGAAAGCCAGCCAGGCACCTATGATTTTATATGCTGAGGCTATAGCAGAGCAATATAGGCAAATATGCCTGCCCTCATGGAATTGACATTACACTGAGCAAGGGAATTAACACCAAGTGACCTAATGTTGTCTGTTAACCCAGTGCTAATGAGAAAGCAATGTTCAGTGCAGGGCAGTACACTACACTTTATTTAAGGTAGCCCTGAAAGGTCACTTTTGAGTAAAGACCTAAGCAACGTTTTAGAGCCAGCCTTGCAAATACGTAGGAGAACATTCTGAACCAAAGAAACATAATGCAGTGATCTCTCATTCCTGTGAGAGATCCTATCCAGTGTGGAGGACTCTACTGGAGTTGGACTGGAGGCCATCTAGTCCCAGCTTTCCCAAAGCGTGCTCACTGCTCTGTGGGATGATCTTCTGGAAGTCTGAGTATGGTCCTTGGCCTGTAGGTGGAAGCTACAATGTCCCAGGGCAGATGCCCCACAAGAGTCCCAGGAGGAGATGAAGTAGGCTCTGGGATCTTGAAGCTCATGCCTGCTCCTCTAAATTCCATTCCTGTCACTGAGCGAATGGGCGGTGGGTCCTGTGAGCTCTTCTGCTTCATCATGCACGGGCCCCTCCCTGCTGTCTCTGGGTTCAGTGTCAGCCTCCAGACTTGACCAGCTCAGTGAGTAGACAGTGTTTCCTGCCAGGGTTTGCTCTGAATTCCACATTTGTGCAAGGAGTTGTTTTTCCTGAGTATTCAGACTTAAGAAACATACCAGAAAAGGAAAGGGTATGAACTGTCCCCGCCATGGAATAAGTTACTTGGGTTTTTTTTTTTTTTTTTTTTTTTTTTTTTTGGTTTTTCGAGACAGGGTGTCTCTGTATTGTCTTGGAAGCTGTCCTGGAACTCGCTTTGTAGACCAGGCTGGCCTCGAACTCACAGAGATCCACCCGTCTCTGCCTCCCGAGTGCTGGGATTAAAGGTGTGTGCCACCAACGCCTGGCGGAATAAGTTACTTGTGTTAGACATTTCTAGCAAAGTTTAACTCAGGAAGTAAAGAATTAGGAAAGTTTAGGACTATCATGCTAATACTCTGAATTGAATTACCTGGGAAAGAGAAAGAATTGTATTTTTTTTATTTTTTTGGTTTCTCGAGACAGGGTTTCTCTGTGGCTTTGGAGACTGTCCTGGAACTAGCTTTGTAGACCAGGCTGGCCTAGAACTCACAGAGATCCGCCTGCCTCTGCCTCCCGAGTACTGGGATCAAAGGCGTGCGTCATCACTGCCCAGCTAAGAAAGAATTTTTTTAAAAAACGTTCTTCATTGGGCCCAGTGCTGGCTTTGAGAGTCTGCTCCGGAAAAGATTCTATAATACAGTTGTCAGTTGACTGGTTTCGGTACCCACTGACTTTTGTTGTTGTGTCTGTTTGTTTGTTTGTTTGTTTGTTTGTTTGTTTGCAAAAGAGTCTCGTTATGTAGCCCTGGCTGGCCTAGAACTCACTATGTGGATCAGACTAGCCTCAAACTCAGAGGTTTCTCTGTGCCTCTGCCTTCAGAGTTCTGGAATTAACCTTGCACCACTACCCCCTGCTATGTCCACTGACTAGAGGCTGGTGCTACATGCAGTAATGAGGGTTCTGGCTAGGGTTAATTCCCTAGCCGTACTCTTCTTTTCTCCCCAGCCCTGCATTCTCAGGAGGAGTGAGTGTCTGAAAGTTAATCCAGTCCTTGGCTCTTCACCTATCGCCATGCTCAACTCTGAGGTCTAATTGCTGTAGTGTTTTCTTTTGATTTTGCTGTAGTAGTTTTTTTTTTTTTTTTTTTTTTTTTACGAGACAGGGTTTCTCTGTATTGTTTTGGAGGCTATCGGTCCAGCCCAGCCTCGAACTCACAGAGATCCGCCTGCCTCTGCCTCCCGAGTGCTGGGATTAAAGGCGTGCACCACCACCGTCTGGCTGCTGTAGTTTTTTATGGTCTGTATTCCCAGAATCTAGCGGGCACGTGAGACAAGGTTGGTAGATAATGAATAAGTATTTAACTGGGTCAGATAGATTAAAAGTTCCTCCATGGAGTGTCCTGTGGGGTGAGGCCACTGTGCCGGTATCATACAGCTGCAGGCCAGTGCACACTCTTTGAGCTTCAGTGTCTATGTGTTTGCCTGTCCTTGTCCTCTTGTATCTTTGTTTGGCACCCCTCCCCCCCCATGTCTGATTTTACTTACTCAGTTACATTTCCTACAAGGGTGGTGGTAGTGCTAGAAGTGTGTGAGTGGAATAGCACGTGCCTAGCACGTGTGTGTCTCTAAGTTCAATTCCCAGTAATGCACCACACACACACACACACACACACACACACACACGGTCTTACCCTTTGCCAGTGTCTTCCAGACTTAGTAAGGTGTTAGCAGTGAACAGGAAGGAGCTTGGCAACAGTAGCCCAGGTTAGCTGGCCTCACTGACTGGCAGTTTGTTGTGTACAACTCAAGCACTCTTTCCAAAGCAGAGTGACTGGCCTGCTATCTGCCTGCTGTGACACATGCTGCAGACCTCTGGTTGCCTCCCTCCTCTTTCAGCGCCAGGGTCGCTCGCCTGCCTTGCAGAGGGCTGTTAGTATAGTTAATCTTGGCAGTGAGAGCAAGGAAGGCCTCACATACAGACAGACAGAGAACTGACGCCGAAGGGACAGGAAAGCTGCACATTGGAAGGAAAGTAGAAGATGAAGCAGAGCGTTTAAATGTGCAGCCTGAGAGACCTACTGATCAGCCAGTTTTATTTAAAGTGTGTGCATTCTAATGTCCTGGGTCATTCCATCATAGTGCTTCCTGGACACTAAAAACAGAACGCCTTAGCGTCACAGCCTGTGGCCAGTACCCATTGTACCTGGGCTGTCTCTGAGGCCATGGGTCCCCCTCTGTTAATCCAAGACAAACTTAGCTTGTGGAGAAGGTGAATGGTGAATTTTGCTCTTTCCCTTCTGACCTAGAAGCCCTGGTGCTGAGATCAGGCAGGAGGAGCCTATAAAAGACTGGTAGTCTGTGGAGACATAAACCTCGCTAGACCTGCTGTGCAATCCCTGTAATCCCAGCTATTTGGGAAATTGGGGCAGAGCAATGCAAAATTCAAGGATGAGATAGGCTACCTGGTTAGTTCAAAACCAGTTTGAGCAACCTAGTGAAACTTTGTCTCAAAGTAACAAGTGGGTGGCAGCAGGATGGCTCCACAGGTAAAGGCACCTGTCACACGTACCTGAGAACCTGAGTTCAACCCCTGAAACCTACATAAAGTTGGATGGCGAGAACCAACTCCCCAAAGTTTGTTTGGCCTCCACATGTGTGCTGTGGCCTGCATTCTCCCTCCCACTAATAAGTAAATTAAAAATGTTTTGTGTTTTTTCTTTCTAAATAACAAGTTGGAGGAGCAGGATACAGTGGCACACACCTTTAATCCCAGCGCTTGGAAAAGCAGGATGAGGGGACAGCTTTGCACTCTCTGGCAGGTGTGCCTGACAGGAACTCTGGGTCTGACCGCATTCCAGTCTTTTACTCTCCTAGTAAGGAAAATGGACCAGGGATTGTTGTCTAACTTAATGAAATGATTCATATTAAAAAGACTTGAGGGGTCGGAAAGATGGCTCAGGAGCTGAGAATGCTTACTGATCTTGTGGAGAGCCTGGGTTCAGTTCCCAGCATCTGTAGCAGGCACTGCAACTCCAGCTCTAGGGGATCTAAACTCCCTCTGACCTTCATGGGCAGCTTCACACACAGTACACAGAAATTCATGCAGACACGTAGACAGACTTGGAAAAAAAAAAGTTCAAGCTGGGTTTGGTGGTGCATGTCTTTAATCCCCTCACTCAGGAGGCAGAGGCAGGAGGAGGATCTCTGTGAGTTTGCGGCAGCCTGGTCTACAGAGTAAGTTCCAGGACAGCCAGTGCTAGAAGGAGAGACCCAGTCTCGAGAAAACAAAACAAAAACAGACAAAAACCAAACCACCAAATAAATACATAGTTTAAAAATGAAACAAAAATACACAGATACAAATATAGGTGTTCTAATATTTTCTAGTCTTATGTTAGTATCCTGTGAGCTATGGGGACTGGGAGGAAATAGTGGCTATGGTGGAGCTCGTGCTGTCTCCTGGGTAGCAGGTGTCAGGCATTTGCTAGTTAGCCACTTGCCAAACAAGTATGGTCAACCTAAATATGCCATCCAGGGCCTTTTCTTTTTAGGCAGGCTTGGTTATCCATTTTTCAAACAGGAATTTAGAAAATGAATTTAGCAAGATTGTCATAAGCATAGGCTTGGGGAGACAGGTGACCTAGACTTGTAACCCATCTGACAATGTAAATGTAAAATGATGGACTTTATATGTGAAAGGCATCTCTGCTGTCGCTGTGCCCCAGGAGAAGAATTGGATTCTGGGTATCATCAGGCAAAACTGCTCACATGCTACAGAGGACTGGGGCGCCTCTGAACTTGGAGGGTCCTCCTTCTCAGTCTAGGCTGTGGGAGTGGAATCCCCCAGTCCTTAAGCAGCACAGACTTAAGGTTGTTTACAATCACCCTTAGAGCCAGCACAGCTTCCTTCTCAGCTCTGAGCTCTGCGGGACTTTGTACCCTAGAGCAGCCTGGCCTTGGTGAATTGTCCGCCTGTAGAACTTTGACTTAAGCCAGCAGCATAATCTTCCCCCTCCACTTTTAAATTCCTGTCTGACAGTCCAGGAATTTGTTCTGTCTCCTGGTTACACTGTGGTGCATGTTGCTCCCACATTTCAAGAAGGCCAAACATTAATCAGCCCTGTGCCTCTGCACTGCACATGCTCAGTGGGCACCGATGCACTCCAGGCTGTGCCTGTGCGAGGGGCTTCGCTCTCCACTTGAATATGCAGAAGGGATGTGGATGCTTGAGGCTGGAGAGGTTTTTGTCTGTCTCCGGATAACCGACCTTACATGGAGCTGCACCCCACTGTCCCTGCCTGCCTGCCTGCACTGTGCAAGCTTTACCGTGTTGGAGATTCTGAGGAGGAGGAAGCTAGAGGAAAAACTAGAGAAGCCTCATGAGACCTTTAGTGTCAGATGGTCCTGAGCATTTGACGTGGCATTTACACATGGAGAAGTGGTTGCAGACACACATGGCCATTGCCTGGCTACGGAGCACATGGCTGTGGCTGGCAGTGTTTGCCTTCCACTGTGTTCCAGAACCCCTCACATGGCTTCTCTAGAAAGGCCAAGTCACAAGAAACAGAGATGGCACATGGGTGCAGAGGAGGCTGGCGCTGACCTGAGGGCAGAGCATTTGAAGGGCTGTGGGAGATGGAAGTGGACGTAGCAATTAGGCGTGAATGAAGCTGGTTGAAAGGGAGGGAGGGCTCTTTGGTTTGCAGAGCTGCAGAGCAGTGTATGAGGAAGTTGCCAGAATAGCAGTAAGTTTAAGTAGAGGCCCTGTGCAATGGCCTAAGACGGACGGAAGATGGCCATTGTGATATGATAGAGACAGAGGGATACCAGAAGACAAGGGAATGATTTGGTTCCATGTTTAACTTGTTAGACATTTTGTTAGGAAGTGAATAATATATTTTTTAAAGGCTGGGTCTCAGTTAACCCAGGCTGGCCACTATAACCAGGCACGATTTTGCTCCTCCTGCCTCAAGTGCTAGGATTACAGGCATGAATTCACATGCCCACACGAGTGCTTCTGTTTAAGGTAGCGTGAGTCAGGAAGGACTCCTCGAAGAGAACCCTCATGGGTGTGGCCCGGGCCTGGACTTACTGCAGTCTGTAGCAGAAGTGAGGCAGAAAGTGGTAAGAGGCTGTGGGTGGGTTTATTTACAGTGTTGACCAAGACTGAGGAGAGAAAAACTCATGCTTTCCTTGCCTTTCCTGTGTTGGAATTAATAGAAAAGATGAAACAGCTGTCAGGAAATGTGCACATGTAGATTGAGCTGGAAGCCGGATTATCAGAACTCTTTTCAGGTGTTGTCTTCCCTGCCAAGTTCAGATCTCGAGAACCTGCAGCATGGGGTTTCCAGGAGAAGTCTGTCTGTCATTGTGTGTCAGTGCTGTGTTTTAGCAGCGCCCTCCCACACTGTCAAAGATCCCAGCTCCAGAGTCCCCAGCTACACAGATGACTTGGAGAAGAGGACAGACGTGGTAAAGGAGTGGATGGCCAGGGGCCACCATCAGGAAGGGATTTGTGGGTTAATGTTAGACCTGCAGGAGTCACCGGGAGAGATCTTTAGTTCTTGTGTGTGGTGTGGCTCCCCACGGGCTGGTCTAGCTAGAATAAAGAACACCAGAACAGACACAGAGTCTCGAGGTCTGTGGGCAAATGTAGGCATTTTAACAGTGGTGCCGATAGATAGGTGCAGAATCACTTGATAAGGGTGCCGAGCAAGGCCAGTGGGTGGCTGCCACTGACTGAACTGAGGCCTTGCCTGTGAGGGGAGGCACTGAGAGGGATGCTGTGTGGGTTTTAATGTGAGGAAGAGGAGGTTGGAAGTGGGGGACACTGGGGCATGTGTAGAGGACGGTGTGGGTCAAAACTGTGGTGATACAAGTAGCCATTTGGGGTTGCTACTGTGACGTCCCTGGCTGGGAATAAGAGTGGTCTGAACTATGTTGGAAGAGCAAAGGTCATCAGTTAGGTCCCCTGGACAGGGACAAAGCCAATGCTGTTGCTTATGAGATAGCATCCAGTCTGCGGGATGACCTGTTTGCTACAGGCCTTCCTAACTGAGATAAACTAAACCCTGAACATGTGGGGTCAAAGGTGCAGGAATGTTATGAGGAGGCAGGGTTTGGGGAATGGATGGGCACATGCCTAATACCCGAGATTCTGAGGCATCGTCCTAGTGTTTGTTTGCTTAGTCACTTAGCAGAGATTAGTTCTGGGCATTGTTTTAACGCAGCTTTTTTCCCTATGGCTTACTAGATTAGGCACAGACCTTTGCTGGTATCTTACAGTAGCTGTGGGTGATGATTCCCTGTGCATAGGAGAAAGGATTGAGAAGAGTGTGGCTAAACTTAAAACGGGACTCTAGTCCGGTAGGATTCCCTTTGTCACCATGGTTTCGTTCTCTTTGAAGCTTCCTCGTTGTAGTATGTTTTATCAGATAGGCTGAAAAGGCCGGAGACAAACAAAAAAGACACGGAGGACTTAATGCGTGGATGATTCACTTCCTTTTTGAAAGGAGCGTGTCTTTCATCCTTTCTTAAGCCTTCAGGGTGTAGAAACATTTTTTTCTGCTGTTAGCAGATTAGATCGTGCATGACTCCCACCAATGGTCCACCTGCCTGCCCTCTGAGCAGCCCAAGAAGAAGGGTCCACGGATCAGAGTGGAGCAGTGCGGGGCAGGTGCCTCCCGCCTCAGAGTGGCCCTCGGTAACCAAGGGGAGGAGAGCTGCTCGAGGAGGTCTCCAGCCTCACTCATGTCCTCAGTTGTGATTTCTCAAAGTAGGAAAGTTGTCTCCCCCCTCTCCTCCCTTCCCCTCATTCCCCTCCCTCCTTTCTTCTGTTTACATCATACAGCCCTCTGTCTCACTGAAACAGCCTCCATAGGGTATGACTTCTTAAGATTTATTTATTACATATACAGTGTTCTGCCTACATGCCAGAAGAGGACACCAGATTGAATTATAGATGGTTGTGAGCCACTATGTGGTTGCTGGGAATCGAACTCATGACCTCTGGAAGAGCAGTCAGTGCTCTTAACCTCTGAGCCATCTCTCCAGCCCCGGGTGTGACTTCTTAAAGAGTTATTTTCTCTGTAAGGACAAAAAGCAGAAGTGAAATAGCCCTGACTTCTGGTAGAGTCAGAGCCTTGGACAAGTGTACTTCAGATTAGTGCAGACACTCCCTCTAAGAAGGAAGTCTATTAATTCAGCAGTTAGACTCCTTCTAGGTGTCCAGGGACTGCTAACAGGAAATGACATTGAAGAGACAATTGTTAAATGGCTGTCAGTACAGAGGTTTCTTCCAGACACAACGTCAACAGAAGGAGGCGATACCCTTAGAAGTCGGAATGTGGGATGTCCTTGGAGGCCAGCACAGAGAAGGCTGTGACGCTGGAGCAGCAAGCTCGGTAGCCCTCACTGCTTCTGTGAGGTTGAAGCTAGAGTCTGATGAATCTGGTTGACGTGGACACTGCTTGGTACTCCAGAGAATTTCTGTGTTCCCCTTCAATAGATGCGAAGTAAAACAAAACAAAGGAAAATTTCCCCTCCTGTCAGGCATGGTGGCACTCCTATAATCTCAGCATAGAGGAAAACACAGTCAGCCCTTTCTGAGACTCAGGCCAGCATGGGCTACATACTGAGAGGTTCTATCTCAGAAAGAAAAACAACACCAAAGCTGCCTTCATGAATCATCTAAACAATGCTACCTAAAACCACACACTTCCTCCCAAGGTTAAACTGGCATGCTGTTTTAGTCTCTCATGCAGCCCAGGCTGGCCTTGAACATGCTATGGAGCCAAGGAGACTTTAAACCTCTCTTTCTCTCCTTTGCTACCTCCTCAGTTTACCCAGTACTTCCTGTGTGCTAGACAGCAGCCGTGCACTCCCTGAGCCACGCCACTAGACACTGGCATACAGTTCTTGTTGGTTTTTCATCGTGAGATGTAATTTCACATATGGAGATGTTGACATTTAAAGTAAAATGGGGGTCTGGAGAAATGGCTTAGTGGCTAAGAGCATTTGCTGCTCTTACATGTAGAGGAAATATAACAATACACGGCGTATGGATGTTGTTGGTTATTTATTGTGGGAAATTACTTACGTGAGAAACTGAAAACCCAGGTTAGTCTGTGCAGTCTTTGGAGACCTGACCAGAACCCCCAAAAGGAGTGAGTGCCCCTCTTCTCAGCACTCTATCCCACATGCCCTTACGCACCTGTGGCCACGCCCAGAAAGGGCATGGTCAGCACCATAGGTACCTAGATCTCTCCCTACACTTACAGATGACCTAGATTTGGTTTCTAGCAACCACATGGTGGCTCACAACCATCTATAATGAGATTGGGTACCCTCTTCTGGCCTGCAAGCAAATATGCAGGCAGAACACTGCATACATGATAAGTAAATCTGTGTGTGTGTGTGTGTGTGTGTGTGTGTGTGTGTGTGTGTGTGTGTGTGTGTGTGTCAGAACTTGGGGGTGGTGGTGGTACACGCCTTTGATCCCAGCACTTGAGATGCAGTGGTAGGTAGAAGAAGTGGATCCAGAGTCTGAGGCTAGCCTGGCCTGCAGATAGAGTTCCAGGATAGCCAGGACTACAAGAGAAACCCTGTCCCAAAAGTAAAAATTAAATAAAAAGAGAGGAGAAAAGATAAAGACGGCCTTTCTGATGCTTGAATGATAGGAAGGTCGAGGGTCTGTTAAGTGAATTCCCTTAGAACTGTTCGAATCCAGCTGGGCGTTGGTGGCACATGCCTTTAATCCCAGCACGTGGGAGGCAGAGGCAGGCGGATCTCTGTGAGTTTGAGGCCAGCCTGGTCTACAGAGTGAGTTCCAGGACAGCATCCAAAACAATACAGAGAAACCCTGTCTCGAAGAAAAAAGAAAAGAAAAAGAAAAAACAAAAAAACTGTTCGAATCACCAGTGTTGTGCACCGTGATAGTCTTGGGGGCCTGATAAGATGGGGCTAGATGTGGACTAGAGAGGACTGTTGTGGGAACCCCAAGCCTGAAGTTACTGACATGACCAAAGGGTTGTGAGATGATAAAACCCTTCCTGCCCTTGTCTTCTGGAGCCCGTGCTGTGAGCTCCAGGAAAACATGCACTGTAACCCCTCTCCCCCCATAGCAGACCCTCTGCTAGATCTGCTATGTGTTAACATAGCACATACCTCACTCCAGCACACCATATAAAATGTTTAGGTTGGGGCTGGAGAGATGGCTCAGGGATAAGAACGGGCTGCTCTCACAGAGGACCTGACTTCAGTTCCCAGTATCCACACTGTTGCTTACAAAAAGACCTAGGGTATATGACACCCATTTTTTTTGGCCTCAGGGACTATACACATGCAGTGCACATACATACTTGCAGGCAAGCACTTAGGTACATAAAAATAAGTTTTAACAATGTTCTAGTGATGGAGTGTTATTATCACTGGGTCCCTTTGAAGTCCCATGTATTTTAGGCAGCCATAAACTGTTTTTAGAAGGGTAGGCTTGGCCAGAATGCCAAGTATCTATGGCATAAAACAGATTAAGAATTATCCTTCTTCCAGATACCACCAATAGTTTCCAGAACATCTAAGATGTCAGGTTCAGAGCAGTGGCTTCATGGCAGGACACTGCATACAAGTGATACTTGTCATAGCTGCTAGCACAGCATGCTGGCTTAGGACACAGGCTCTAGGCGGTCCAGATACTTCCACAGACTCTCGTATCTCGGACTGGTCATATCTGGCATTATCCTAAGAATACTATAGTCAAGCATTTGGGAATCCACTTGGAACCACTGGCTTGGCTTCTAGGAGGTCCTTGATCTCTGAAGAACTCTGCCAGAGAGAGGAAATGCATTGTCTATAGGCCCCAGTTAACAGTTGAGGAGTTTCTTGTTTTCTATGAGGCAGTTGTGCCTGCAGCTTTGTTGTCTGGTGTGTTTCTTTAACATCCTAACAGTCATTATTTTCCTTCTGGTGCTTTCTTGGGCAGCTGATTTCCTCTGAGCAGCGGGTCCCCTGACTTGAAACGACAAAGCTGCATTTAGATCAGGGTTCTCACATGCCGCCGACTTTATCTCATTTACAGTATCACATTTCTGTTGCCACACACTGTGTGATCTGGGCCTCCCCACAGCATTTTAACAATTGGTAATTGGGCAGGAAGTGTGTTTTTATTACAGTGGCCTTTTGATTTTGATTTTACAGTCATGTCGTGTTTAACAGAGAGCAGAGGTGGGCAAGTGGTGCTCTGAAACACATTTTTGACAGAGAGAAGTCTGTTGTTTCAGCCACTTGGCTATCTGTCAGCTCTTCTCAGACTTCCCCCTTGTGCTGGTTGCCTGGCAACCTGGGGCTGGAGCAATCAAACCGTGGCCAGTGCTTTTCCAAGCCCAGATTGGGAAATGATTTATTGGTGGAACTGTAAGCACCGTAAACCAAGCCTTAGAAATGGATCCCTCTCTCTCTTCTCTCTCTCCTCCCTCCCTCCCTCCCTCCCTCCCTCCCTCCCAGTTTATAGTTACATTGAGGAAAGATAAAGAAGATAAGTGAAGGATTTTTATCGCTGTCTCATGCACACACAGAATAAAATTAGGACCTCCACATATTTTTATTCTTTGTGTTATTGGAACTTTTCTTTTTTGAGACAGGGTCTCACCATGTAGCCCTAGCTGGCCTATGTACACCAAGATCTGCCTGCCCCTTCTCCCGATAGCTGGGATTAATGGCTTTGCCACCATGCCTTGCTAGAAACACTCAAAAAAAAAATTTAAGCTAATCTTTTCTGTGGTAAGTGAGACACTCAAGACACCATCTTAGTGAGAAACTCAGGCCCAGCTAGGGAAATGTTAGTGACTTGCCAGAGGTCAACAGTGGGACCTTGATAGAATCAGGCCTGGAACTAGGGCCCAGCCTTTACTTAAAAAAAAAAAAAAGTACATTCTTGATTTAATGAAGCATAAAATGTTGATTGCACTTCTTTTTTAAAACAAGCTTTTAAAAAGTCGTAATTGGATGTGTGGGAGATGTCTATACTTTCTCCTTGATTTTTGCTATAAAGCTAACTCTAATCCCTGTAAAATAGTCTCCTTTTAAAACATGTTTCAAGGGCTGGAGAGATGGCTCAGAGGTTAAGAGCACTGACTGCTCTTCCAGGGGTCCTGAGTTCAATTCCCAGCAACCACTTGGTGGCTCACAACCATCTATGATGAGATCTGGTGCCCTCTTCTGGTCTGCAGGCTTACATGCAGGTGGAACACTGTATTCATAATAAATAAATCTTTTAAAAAAAACAATGTTTCAAGAGACAAAGATTCTGGCTTTGTTAACAGGTATGGTGGGTCTCTGCCATGTGTGTACACACGTGTATCTATGCCCATTATAGAAGACAGAGCTGTTCGTTTGTTAATTCTAAACTCTCCGCTTCTGCCTTGCTGCCTTCTCCTCCCACCCCGTGTGGCTTCCACTTTGCATTTTTGTTGTGGCCTTCCAGGCTAGCCTTGAACTCACTGTTGTCACGTTTCCATTGTAAGGTGATGGGGTAATTGGTGCACCATCGCTCCTGACTTAATCACAACCTCCTAACTAAAAATTACTCTAGCAAGAATGAAACTAAACTCCACAGCTCTTTTTGTGGTTCCTCTTTCATGTCTCTAATAACAAGCACAGTGAAAAACACATTGTTTCCGGTGCATTCTGCCTCGGATGGGGCGGGGCAGAAGATTCTCAGCCCAGTGTGTCCAGCTCTGTATTCAAGTGCACTACTAGTGTGTCCAGCTGTGTATTCTAGTGCAATACTAGTGTGTCCAGCTGTGTATTCTAGTGCACTACTAGTCTGTCCAGCTGTGTATTCATGTGCACTATTAGTGTGTCCAGCTGTGTATTCTAGTGCACTATTAGTGTGTCCAGATATGTATTCACATGCACTATTAGTGTGTTTATGGTCCTTATAAATAGATAGAGCTAATCTGTTTGTGTATGTAATTTACACAAAGCTGTGTTCGTGCTCCCTCAATACCAATGTTCTCAGCAGAAGTAAGGTGTCATGGGAGCACTGTTGTTCTAAATAAAACCCAGCAGAGAGAACAGCCTTGTGATTGGCTTATAGCAGCTTCCTGTCTAGGAGCTTCCTCTAGGAGCTTGTCTGACTGTGATGCCATCTTTAATGGTGGACAGGAGACAGTGACCACTGGTTGATGACTGAGGTCTGGCTTTGGTGGAAGGACTTCTTAACTCCACTGGGCTGTGTTTCCTAAAATGACACTGATTTTCCTTCCCTTTGGGCTCTTGGTCTTTTTTTGTTCTTTCTTTTTCTTTTTTGAGTAACCCTGGCTGGCCTGGAATGTACTATATACATTAGACAAGACTGGCCTTGAACTCACAGAGATCATCCTGCCTTTGCCTCTCACATTCTGGGGCTAACGGTGTAAGCCACCATACCCAGCTGATTTTCCTCCCTTGACATCTTAGCTGAACTGTGTCCACCGAGGAGTCCAGGCTCATATCACATGAAGGAAAAACACAGTCTCCACACCTCTCCCTTACCAGGAACGGAAATGAACCTGTGGTGCCTTTTCCTGATTCAGGAAGTTGAGAGTAGTCATAACAGTTTAAGATGTGGCTTATTTAATTTGAAACCACAGGTCTGTGTGAATATGGGTTATCATTGCCTACAGGTATGCCAGTATAGTTATTTACCTCTATAAAGGTGATCATTTGGTGCTGTGGGTAGCTAGTTATTTGCCAGTTACTGGTAGGTACATATGTAAATATAAAACATAGGTTAACAATATATAAGTAGTACATGTTCATATGTAATATAAATGCATTCATATTTATATAAATATATAACTATAATGTACAGCTTATAGATACTTATTTTTGAGACATAGCCTCCAGTAGCTCAGGTTGTTCTTGAATTTGCTATGTAGCTGTGGTTACTCAGCAACTTCTGACCCTCCAGCCTTTACCGCCCCAGTGTTGGCATGTTTTGCTGCCCCTGATGGGCAGTGAACCCAAGCCCCATTTTTTTTATTTTATTTTTGTTGTTGTTGTCGTTTTTACAAGTTTTACAAAGGGCTTCCTCACTGAAAATGCCTTCTTTTCTTTGCATTTTAACAGAAAATCCACATTTCCTTTTTGTCTCCCCCACTCCCTTGCTCGGTGCTGAAATCAACTTTGTTATTGAGAGCCGAGCATTTAACAGCAGGGGTCTGTACCACTTTCCAGAGCATTTTATGGAGACTCTTGGATGATGTCACAGGGAGAGAATGGCTGTTTGGGTTCTGTTATTAGTGCCAGGTTATTTTTAATTTGAGTGTGGCTGTGTAGCCAATAATTGGCAAGATGCATTTGGCCAGCTGAGTCTGCACCTGTTGGTCCTCTGTTTCCCGAGCCTCTCCCTTGACCGGGCCAGTGCACTGAAGCATGCCTGCTGTCTCACAGTGGCAGGGCTTGAAGTAACGAGAGGACTTTGGTGTGCTCAGCACAGTTTATCTGACTCGAGCCATAGGAGGGCTATGCTGCTACTTCAGCCGTATTCCCACTGGGTGTGTGGTCTTTGAGTGGAAATAATAGTAATTTTCATTTGCTAGCAGAAGCAACCTGGCAAAGGGGTGGTTAACACACAAAGATACTCAAATAGAACATTGTTTACTTCCTGCATCGTGAGTGAATATCTGGTAGGGTGGGTATGGCTTGGAGAAGATAAGGCATCCCTGGTGCTGTTAGTTGTATTTGGAAACTTAGCAGTGGAGGCCTATCAGGAGATGGAGTCAGTTGGAAGGATGGAGGCCACCTACAGGTTAATCATGTAATCAGTCAGCGGGTAATTGAGGACTACCTGCCCCATGTCATCAGCTCTGGGGCTGTAACACCCGATGCAGCCCCGTCCTCTTCAGCTCACAGGATAGCATGTGTCAGGGTCACCTGATGTCTAGAACTGGGTGTTGTTATAGCAGAGCATGCGCACTGTCCCAAGAGCAGTTTGCTTCTTATTTACACATGTACTTGACTGACGTTAGGATTGAAGGGTTTGCTTTGTTTTCTTTGTTTTTGTCTTGAGATGGGGTCTCCTGTTCTATACTGGCTTGTCTCAAACTCATCCTGTAACTGAGGCTGGCTTTGAACTTCTGCCTCTATCTCCTAGTGCTAGGATTACAGGTGTGCACTGCCAGGTCTAGCTGAGGTTAAGCTTACATAAGAAATCTACATAAGAGATCAAATGACTCCTAACACAAATGAACAAAAACAACCAGAAAACAGCATTAGGTATAGATTCTCCCTCACAGTTTCTATGGAGGAAGAATTCAAGAGTGGTTCTGCTGATGTGAGATTTGGTAAGACGCAGTCACATGGTCTGTGGGTTTGGAACCCTTCAAAGCCCCTTCACTTCCAGACCGGAAAATCACAGCTGGAGCTGCTGAGGTAAATTTGTCTGTCCTGCCTGATGCTTCCGGAGTGGCTGAACATTTTTTTGGGGGGGGGGAGGGGGTTCAAGACAGGTTTTCTCTGTGTAGCCCTAACGGTCTTTGGACTCATTCTGTAGACCAAGTGCTGGAATTAAAGGCGAGAACCGTCACCACTCGCAAACAGTGTCTGAACTTTGATTACTGTTGGCATTAGTTACTTTTCTGTCACTGTGGTAAATACCACAACCGAACACAACTTAGGGGAGAGAAGAGAGGTCATAGGTGTCAGAGAGCATGGCAGTAGGCAGCTAGAGTAGGAAGCTGAGAATCACATCTTAACTGTGACCAGAGAACTGGAGATGCGGCCGGGCTCTGTTCCCTAAAGGCTCCTTAACCTTCCCAGCACACCAACCAGGGGACAAACGTGCAAACATAGACTATAGGAGATATTTTTCATTCAAACACCGTATCATTGGCATTACCTTTATTTATTTAGTCCCAGTACTCAAAGCAGAGGCAGGTGGATCCTTGAGTTTGAGGCCAGCCTGGTCTTACAGAGCAAGTTCCAGGACAGCCAGAACTACACAGAGAAACCGTGCTTCAACAAATAAATAAACAAAAATGTATTGATTTAAGGCATGTTCTCTATCTCAGCCATAGCTGACAGCAGTAGGGACTCAGGGAGCTAAGAGCCTCCCCGCTAGTTTGCTAACAGAGAAAGAAGTTTGGAAGTCCCAGGGGTTAACATGACAAGCTGTAGGGGGGATCTCCAAGAATATAGAACTAGCCCTGTGCCAGGTCTGACTGGGTGTGTGTGAGAGCAAGACCATTAGGTGGAACAGGACAGCCTGGGGTCCTGAGAACAGCCATGGGCTTTCAAGGCTGTGTGTATATCTATGCTGTGGCTTATACCCTACCTACTTGCAGGGTGTCTACTCATGAACTCCACAACCGAGGTACAACTCTTGGGGTAAAGGGTGTGATGGCTGTGCAGAGGCTCTTGAGGTCCATGCAAGGAGTCAGCCCAGAAAAACGTGGAGGGTGTGTGGTGGCTAATGTCTAGGGAGCGTGCTGTTCACAAAAGGGAGTCTGCAGCGGGAGTGGAGCAGAGAGTTCTAGGACAAATGAGCACACAAAGCGCTCCTGCCATGTCCTGTTGTTTACTGGGCCAGGGACACCATCTGGATAACTATATTGTGGCTGCCTGTGTTGCTGCCACTGCCATCATGCTTCTCACTGAGACCTGGAGGAACCGTACAGACTCAGGGAACTTGGAGTCAGCTCTCTGGGCTCAGGACTAGTCTGCTTTGAGCATGTGACTTAAGACCCTCCCAGTGTTGTGTCCACACTGATGGTCATGTCCTTAGCCCATAGCCTCGCATCACGACATGAGACTGGACAGTGCTGCTTTGAAATTTGTGCTTTCAAGTCTGACTCAGGGGGAACATATCACATTTGGAGAGAGGGGTCTGGGACAGATCTTGGAGAGGACTGGGGTCTGTTCCCAGGACCTACATGAAGGCTCAGCCTGCTGTAACTTCAGTTTCAGGGTATCTGATGCCCTCTTCTGAGTTCTTCTGACACATACACAGAAAATAAAGTAACCTACAAAACTGAAAATGTGTTATTAGATACTTAGAAACATTTATTTGCAGGTGGGTTTAATCTTTCTGAAAAAGTCATTTGCTTGTTTTCTTTTATATGGAACTTCTTATATTTCAACAAATAAAAGGGACCACTCCTTGCTCCTTTAAAGTTCTTCAGAGTTTCTGGGACTTTGCCATCTTGCAATAGAGTGTGGACGTAAAAAAATTAAAATAAATTAGAGATTTGATATAGCCAATTAAAAATAGTATTTGTTTATTTGGAGTTTTTTTACATAGGGTCTTACTGTGGATGACCTGGAACTGACTATGTAGACCAGGCTGACCTCAGACTCGTAAAAACCTGACTGTTTCTGCCTCCTAAAACGTTGGGGTTAAAGTTGTGTGCCACCATGCCCATCCCAAAAGGGTAGTACTTTTTATTGCTATTCAGTTTTATACGCTGAAACTGTAAGTCAGTTAAACTTTTAAACTGGATTGGAATAACACTAGCCATTATGGAGTACTTAAACTGGAAACCAAGACCAGGAGCCGTGGTCCCTGCCTGGGCACATTGCAGTGCTGTTTTGCCAAAATGGTGTCTCAGCAGGACACCTTTCATGAGTGTGTGAGTGCTTCAAAGCAAAAGGAAATGACACACCTTACACAGAATGAACGGCAGAGGCTGTGTCTTAGATTTGGGGTGGGTGATGTTAATTGGTTACCGGGACTGTATGCTGCACTGGCACAGGTTGCCACCCAGTGGGCTCAGTCAGAGCAGCTGCAGTATGGGTACCAGGCATGATGCCGCACACTGTTTAGAAAGGTGTCGGCACTCGTTCCTTACCCAGGACCCCTCTCTCATTAGCTGCATTTGGGACGCTTATTCTCCTGCCTTTCTGCTTTTCAAAGAAGAGTGGTTTTCTTACTGCCTGGCTGATGGGCTCACACTTTCGTGTCCTCTTTGGGGTTGGTTGGGAAGGTGACTGCGGATTGCTTACTTGTAGATCTGCCTGCTTGTCAGCCCCTGAGAACCAGTGCACTATTAACACAAAGTTGTGTGCAGCAAACAGGGCCGAGCAGAGTCCCTGTCACAGTGGGACTCATCTTAATGCCTGCAGTGTTCCCTACACTGTTACGTAAGGAGACCAAGTAGAGAAGCCACGGCGAGTCTCTGACTGTGTGTGATCCACGAGTTAAAATTCACCAGAGGGAGTTCATTGTGAAAGCTCTCAGCCAGTGCCTCATGCAGAGGTCTCAGACGGGATGCTCCTCTCTTGTGCTGTCTTCTCCTGCAGACGGAAGGCTTTGGAGGGAGCCATGTGTGCACGAGACCTAGAGGGTTAGGCTCACCTGGCCCTCCGCAGGTCTTACTCTTGGGGCTGCTGTCCAACTAGTGCTCACAGTGCTTTATTATTATTATTACTATTACTGTTATTATTATGTTTTAATTGCAGGGGTTAGAATTTTTTGGAAGTGGCTGAGACAAGAATAAGCAGTGAGGATACCCTTTACTTGCCTGTTTATAGATAAGTTTTGAATACTGAAAGGGGCAGCAACCATCACTGATCTGCACGTTGCTTTTAATGTCTGCACCCCATGTATGTTTATGTATGTATGTTATGTATGTTTATGTGTGTCACCTTTGCCCCTCCCACCATGAATTAAGGATTTGGTGCCATTGGATATCATCTGATTTCCTCCTCTCTGAAATGGAAGCCCCGCCTCCCAAGGCACCTGTGATGATTGAGGAAGGTCCTGCCCATAGAGCCTGAGGCGGTGCCACACAAGGCAGTGTGCAGCCGGTTTATTGCTGTCAGGTATACTTGTTGGTCAGTAGAACCAACGGTGAGGCGTCCTGTCCAGGCCCAGCCAGCTGTCTCTCAAGGTGGACAGGACAGGAGGGCACAGTGGCTGGCTTGTAGGCCATTTCTGTACTCCCAGCTCACAGACAGGTTTGCCCAAGCACACAAGGACCCTCTGAACACATTAACCTGTAGGGAGATTAATGGTACTGCATTTCAGCCTTGTGCTTTTCGTTTCTGTAAGTATCTCCACCTCGGGAATGGCTGTGACTAAACAGCCATGTCAGAACTCTGTGAAACACAACGGTAGGCAGTCTTAGGGCCTCTTGAATATTCTCTCCTTTCAACCCCTTTCCACCTGAGAAGGTTTTAGATAGCCTTGGGTAGATGGGTATATAAAATAGATGTCTAAATCAAACGTACACTGACAATAAATCACAAAGAAATGTATTTGAAGTGATCTGGTATGCATCTCATTTTACTGTTTGTTAGCAGTGAAAACATTTGCGTGTTAGTGATGTGGGTGTGCTTGTTTGACATAAAAGAAATCTTGCTGGAATAATAATGCAGGATGTTGAGCATCTTTGGGGTTTTTCAGAATTATTCAATATTTAGGTTTTATAGCATCAATGTTCACATGAAAATATAGCACAAATGGCAGAAGTATGATTAAGGCCTTTTCATAAATGGCTGGAAATTCTTTTCTAATCCCATTCCAGGACTGGACAATTTCTATGAAATTCAAAAGCAATCTTTATTTAAAATGTTTTTCTTCTGCACTGTTAATGTGTGTGTGTCAGTCATCTGAGTTGGGGCATGCACATGCTGTAGGGCTCATGTGAAGACGGGAGGACAGCATGCAGGAGTTCTCTCTGCCGCTAGGATCCTAGAGATGGAACTCAGGTTGTCAGGCTTCCTGCAAGCCCCATGACATGCTAAGCCACTTTGCCAGCCACCAAAATGTCACATTTTAAAGATTTGGTTTTTTTTTTTAATTTATTTTTTTTTTTCGAGACAGGGTTTCTCTGTATTGTTTTGGAGGCTGTCCTGGAACTTACTCTGTAGACCAGGCTGGCCTAGAACTCACAGAAATCCACCTGCCTCTGCCTCCCAAGTGCTGGGATTAAAGGCATGCGCCACCAACGCCCGGCTTTGGTTTTATTTTTATTTGTGTGTGTGTGTGTGTGTGTGTGTGTGTGTGTGTGTGTGTGCACGTTTGCACATGTGTCTGTATGAGGGAATGCCTCATATCTAAAGGTACCTGTGGAGGCCAGCAGACCATGCTGGGTCCCCTAGAGCTGGGTTATAGGTGGTTGTGAGCTGCTGGGTTTGGGTGCTGGGAAACAAACTGGGGTCCTCTGGAAGAGCAACAAAAGCTCTTAACTTCAAACAGCACTTTTTTAAAAAAGGCATTCTCAACACTACATAATCCAAAGAGACTGATTAGATACTTAAACAATGAGGAAAATATTAAAAGTCTTTGTTTTCCATAATTAAACTATTGTTTCCATAAGAGCAGAAAACTTCGTAAGTACAGTAACAACAACCCTGCCCTTCATCTCAAATCTGAAGCAAGGTGTTTGATGTAGCATTCATTAGCCTTGTGTGGTGTGATGGCATGCACAGTATACATAACATGTGCTCAGCAGGCTGTAGTGAATGGGTGATTGCTGACAGAAACTTGACTGTGTTTGAGTTTTTCATTAATTTCTAACTGTAGTGTGTTCAGAAACCTTTTCCTGATGGCCAGATTTTTCACATTGTGTTTTAACTTCATGGCCTCAATTACTGTCCACTTACACACACACACACGCACAATGGAAGTTGGGCAGAGCCCCAGCTTCAATGGTACTGAGTACTTTTAAAAAAAGTGTTTTTTTAGATTTCATTTGAATGAGTGTTTTGCCTATGTGTTGTAAGTCCACCATGTGTGTGCCTGGTGGTCTTGCAGTCAGAAGAGGGTGTCAGTTCCCCTGGAACTGGAGTTACAGAGTTGTGAGCCTCCATGTGGGTGCTGGGAATCAAACCATCTGTAAAAGCAACAACTGCTCTTAACCACTGAGCCAGCTCTCCAGCCCCTATTACATTTTCTAAATCTAGGCATTAAGTTTTCCCTCTTAGGAACTTGGGTGAAAACCCTGCATTAAACTCATGAACTGAGTTGAGGCATCAAGAATGTTGTCCTTGCCATGGATAAGTTCTGTTTGGGCTTCACCTGGCTGTGAGGATGCAGAAATAGCCACACACTCAGGTTACTTGGAGGAGAAAAATGCCAACGAAACAAGTGCCAGCTTCCCGAGAGCCTCAGCACCCACATACAAGTGGGGTGATGGCAAGCTCCGGAGCAGACAGCAGGGCTGCTTAGCACTGGCATGTGACCCCACTGGTCCCACAGTGGAAATGCACGCATCTTCTTTCTCTGTTGCCTTTGGCAGTCTGGCATTCTAATATTTATGCCATCAGGGACAGAGAAATGATACACAGGGTCTTGGAAGGAACAGACCATGGCCATGAACTTAGTGACTTAGCATTCCTCTCTGTGGTAATTGTTAATTTACTGTTGGAAACATGAAGGTCTTCACATGGAGGGGTGTGCAGAGGGAATGGTGTTCACAGCCTTTTTAGAAGGCAGTCTCACACACTGAGGGCCAGTTAATGTGTGTTCTGAGGGCTTGGCTCTGTTTCCATTTTAGAGGCCACTCTGCATTTCTGGTAAACCACAGGTGAAGTCGTCCTGAGAGGCAGTTGTTTGGCTGGTTTTGAGGCCTGTGGCTTTCCATAGAGAAACAACAGCACAGGCCACATGAAGCTTTTACTTCCTCTTTTTTTTTTTAAAGTGGGGCCAAGGGCACTTTGTACTGGTCATGCATAGACAGCAGTGATTGGCTTCATTCACCATCAGATGTCAGGTTCATATTTCTGGAAGTGTGGCCAGTTTGAGATGTCTGTAAGACAGTCTGATAACAGAGTGTTCTCAGTGGCGGGGTTAAGATCAAGATCACGGGAGTCTTGGTGAGCAGAAAGCCCAGAACTTTGGAAACATCTTTAAAGGCTAAGAAAAGAATTGGGCCAGGTGATCCAGGAAAACCAGGAGGCCCAGAGGTCAGATCTGCTCTCAGAGCTCAGGCTGGGCCTGCCTTCCTGTGGTGGTTCTTTTTGTTTTGTTTTTGTTTTTTGTCTGTGGTGGTTCTTGCTTGTTTGCTGTGAGGTGTTGGGTTTTTGGTTGTTTTTTTGTTTTGTTTTTTGTTCATTTTCCCCCCTTTGCTTTACTTTTTAATGCAGGGTCTGATATAGCCGGGGCAGACTCAGGCTATGTACAGAAGAATGTGAATGCCTTATCCTCCTGCCTCCATCTCCCAAGTGCTGGATTTCTAGACAAGCCCCACATTGCCTGGCTGTGGACCCTTCTCCATTTCTTAGTCTATTTCCAGCCCCACCTTGTCTCATAGTTGACTTCAGAAACTTGGAGGATACCAGCTGGCCCAGCACCTAGGGAGGGAAGTGGCGTGGGAGAGGATCGCTGCCTTCCCAGGGTGTATAGGCCAAGTCAGTGACATCTCCTGCAGATGAGTGAGTGGGAGGGGGCTGGCCACAGGACTTCACTCTGGGAGCAGGAGGGATTCTAGTCTGTATTTGAAATGAACCTTGAAAACAGGCTGGCACCCTTAGACATCTGCATGGAAAGGGGTGGGGGCTTGAAGTCAGGGCTGAGGCGAGTGAGCACTGCCCTGCAAATGTTTTTGTTTGGTTTGGTTTTTTGAGACAGGGTTTCTCTGTATTGTTTTGGAGGCTGTCCTGGAACTAGCTCTTGTAGACCAGGCTGGCCTCAAACTCACAGAGATCTGCCTGCCTCTGCCTCCCCAGTGCTGGGATTAAAGGTGTGTGCCCAGCCTGCCCTGAAAATGTTAAAGTTGTTCTTAGGCACTGCCTAGGGAAGGATGGAACTTTTTTGTTGTTTTGTGTTTTTGAGGCAGGGTCTCATGCTGTTTTCTAATCTGCTGTACAGTTGAGAATAACCTTAAATTTCTGACTTCCATCTTCCTAGCACTAGGATTACAAGTATGTACTTAAAATCTGTAGTTTTGAAAAATTCCTTGGTGGAGGCTTGTAACAGGCTCTTTGGTGAGCTAACTCCCTGGAGAGAGTGCTCAAGGTGGGGCCTGGACCTGAGCTGGGTAGGTTGGGAGGAAGGAAGGGCTGAGCAGCCCCTGTCAGGAGAACTGAAGAACTGGTGTGAAGTGAGCTAGAAAGTGTGGTTTTAGGATAGACACCAGGACAGACAGAATTTCATGGATATGTCAGGGAACATACGGGTTTGTGAGGCTGGGTGACCTTGGTCTGTTTCTTAACCCTCTGTGCCTCAGCTTCCTTGTCTGTAAAATGGGAGTAATGGCAGAACTTGCTTATGTTGGGGATGATGAGGTGGATACTTAATAACTACTGTTGGTTTGAATGGTATTTCTCACCCTCCTGTCACATTACCCAGATGTTGCAGAGCCAGCCTCTTCCTTCTCTTCTGGTGAATGTGTTGTGTGTTGCTGGGTACCAATCCAATCCTATATCTTTTTTTTTTTTTTTTTTTTTTTGGTTTTTCGAGACAGGGTTTCTCTGTATTGTTTTGGAGGCTGTCCTGGAACTCACTCTGTAGACCAGGCTGGCCTCAAACTCACAGAGATCCTCCTGCCTCTGCCTCCCGAGTGCTGGGATTAAAGGCGTGTGCCACCAACGCCCGGCTCCAATCCTATATCTTATCCCACAGTCTGGCATTCCACCCCTAAACTGTCTCCCACAGCCCATTTCCTCTTCTCAGAGCCCCCTCCAGCCCTGCAAATGCTGCCCCTTCCCTTGGTAACCTGTGAAGATGCTCTGTACTGCCAAAGGCCGTACCAGTCATTCATGAGTGGAGCTTCCTTGGTGCGCAGGTGAGACGCCCCTTGCTTCTTTATGCTTGGTCAGGACCTACCTCGGAGTGTTCTGGAATGACGCTCCATGCACTTACCTTACCTGCTGAAAGCCAGCCATAGTTTAATACATGTCCTGGCACGGTTTTTCAAAGTCCCTCCCAGTGTTAGGTGTTCAGTAAATTATTAAAGTGAGTTCACTGCCTCATTTCCTACCAGTGCAGTGTGCCTGCCTCTGCTCTGTTCCTGGTCCATACTGGAGCTTTCCCCAGGGAAAGCTCCTCCTTCAACCATCCCCCCCCCCCCCACCACCACCGGTGTGCCAAAGGCCTCAGCTCCTCAGAGCTCTCTGCAGCCTGAATCCTTACTCTCTTTTTCAGGCAGTCCCTTTTCTGCATACTTGTCCTTGCAGCTTCCAGAATGTTCCTATGTCCTTTTGGTCAACTTCAAGTCCAGCTGGAGCCCACCTGGCAGGCTTATGCTCTTCCTTGTGACTTCCCCTAAGTCAAGCCATGCAAGCTTCCTCCTCCTAGCTCCGCCCACCACCCTTTGTTCCTCTGCCGCTTCCTTAGAGGCCGGAGAGTCATCTGTACCTGTTTGCTTCTTTGGGCTGACTGAAACTCCTTGAGGGCAGAGCTCTTGTTCTAGTTCTGGCGGAGATGCTGTGTGCAGCTTCGGATGCCTGTTGCTTGTCTGGCTGGTGCAGAAGTCAAGTACCAGGAAGTCGCTCTTCGTACCAGAGGAGTGTGTGCTGCTTTCTTGTGCCTCACAGATTGTTCCCACTGAACTGTATCAATTACATTGGAAATTGACAGTGATGAGTCATATCCTAGCAAAGGGAGACATCGGAACTCGCAGAGCCTGCAGGACTAGAGTAGGAGGTTGCAGATGGGTCTCGCAGGCCAGGTCTGGCCCTTCCCAGCGTTTGTCCCGCGGGTCTCTAGCACCCGGAGCGGGAGGCCCCTCTTCCCGGTGGGCAGGTGATTTATTGACTGGGGCGCTTCCTTGGTGATCACTTGTGAAGTGCAGGCTGATACCCGTGCCTGGCAGGAGCGAACACCTCAGCCGCGGGCCGGAGTGGCCACTGGGGTGGGCACTGGTACTGGTGCGGGTTTTGTTGCCTCGCAGTGGGCGTGCGACCTGGCCCGCGTGGGGAGCAAGTTTCGCTGCCGTGGTGCCCCGCCCGCAGGGAGGACCCCTGAAGGCCGCGGCTGGAGCTCAGCCGCCTGCGGGGCCGGGCTGGGCGGAGCCGAGCGGGCCACGGCGGCGATCCAGGCCGCTTTTTGCAGCTGCCCGCCGCCGGGCTCGCTGCGCTCCAGCCTCCTCCCCCGGCGCCCTCCGCTCCCCGCGCCCCGCGCCCCGCGCGGCCCCGCCGCGGTCACACGCTGAGCAGCCCGCGGCCGCCTGGCCCTGCGCTTTGTGGAGCCCGGGGACGGGCGCGGCCTCCTTACCTGTGGCTACGGGTTGCGCTTGGATCAGAGGTGGGGGCAGCTCATGGAGCTGAACGAAGTGAAAGTCTGCGGGCCGGGCGGACCCGGGGCTCGACCCTAGAGGCTCTCGGCTACAGGGCTGCGGGCTTCGGGTGGGCTTTTGTGGTCAGGGAAGGGGACGAGGGCCGGAGCTGCCCGAGACACTTCTGAGAAGGCAGATGCTTCCGCGGGTGGAAAGCGGCTGTGCTGGTTTTTGCAACGCGGGCTGTTTGTTGTTTGCACCTCCATGCAGCCCACGGTGTCAGGAGGCCGCCCTAGCTCCGCTTGCCTTTCCCGAAATACGCGGCGCAGCACGGCTTGTGGTTCCCCGCAGGCCGGGGGCTGCCCTGCCCTGCCCAGCAGGTCCCAGCTGTGCCGCCGAAAGCCTCCAGCCTGGCTAATATTCCCGAGCTCAGAGTTTTCTGCGGTTGCTATTCTGCTGATTGCAGATATCTTTGCTTTGCTGACATCCTGTTTTGGTTTTGGTTTTTACGTCTCACTTGTTTCTTTTTTATCACAGAAACGCTTCGTTAAGGGGCTCCGGCAGTACGGCAAGAACTTCTTCAGAATCAGAAAGGAGCTGCTTCCCAATAAGGAAACCGTGAGTACAATCGGACTTTATGTAACTTGGCTTTTTTCCTCTTTGGTCTGCTCATGCTGCTTCTCCACATCTGAGCTTAGGAAATGGTTCCTTTAACCCCGCGCTGTGCCTGAGCAGGCTGGCCTCAGATTCCGTGCTGCTTCCTCGACTCCTTCAGCTGGTGGTTTTCAGATGGCAGACTGACATACTGTGCTTATCCTCCTGAAGAACGCGTTGTAACTGGAAGAACAGAGTTAGCTGGGGGAAGGGACCGCTGGAGAGTCACATCTAATTTTAAATCCAGTGGCTGGAACAGGAAACGGTATTTTATCGCTAGTTTGGATTTGGTAATTATCAAAAGACATCGACCAAACGAAAGGATAGAATTGAGAGGTTTTTGGAATTCTACTGGGATTGTCTTTCCCCCACCTCCTTAATTTGTTTCTTTGTTTTAGAAAAATACTTTTAAATCTTTGCTATCCTAGCTTTAAATGTTTGCACTTTGTGCTGAAAACGGTTTTTATTAGTTGCTTAATGGGAGCTTAAAAAAAATGCCTTTGCTGTTTCAAAAGCTGAGAGTCAAATGCTTCTGATGAACTTGTACTGAAGAGTTTCCTAAAGGCCAGCTGTAAGGCCCAGGCTCTGTACCTGCAATTCCTGCCTCCTGGAAGGTGAGGGAGGACCACCCACCTCACCCGGCTGGTGGCTTCAGGCTTGACCTAGTAACCGGAAGTACCTCCGACCTGGGAGGGGGAGGGTCATGATTGATACTTAATCTGGCCACACTTGGGCTCTGGAAAGGAGAGGGGTGAATCCATTAGGATAGTGGGTGGTAGGGTTTTGTTAGTTGGATATTTTATTTTCTGTTGGTGCTTACTGATTTCCTCTTTTAAAAATGAAGTTTTTCTGGGCACGTAATGTAGAGTACATGTAGGATCCTGATAACTGTTAACAGGAAGAAAGGTTCTGAGGTTCCAAGTGCATCCCAGGAAACTGACGACTCCAGTCAGTGGGTAACTAAATTAAAACTGAGTCATGATTGAGCATGTAAATGTGCTGAGATGGGCCACCAGAGTACCTTTGAAAAACCCACACTGTGGGCAGGTATGATTTTAATGTATTTCATGTGGAAATGATCTGCATTTCTCACTCTTTGCAGAAGAGGTTCTGAAAAGATTTTGCCAATGAAGAGCAGCAAGGATGTAGAAATAAATCCTCCTTAAGTTTTCTAGGGATTTCATTTTTTTCTGAATTTATTGCATAGTTTAAAAAAATTAAAGTAGCCTGACTCAAATGTAGCAGTTTTGCTTGGGACAAGAGTTAGAAAGTAGATGCGTCCAAAGCTGACAGACAGCCCAGTGTTAACCTGACAGCTCAGGCCTTTTTAGTTACAGGTGCTGGAAAACTGGGCCTTCAGCTATTATCTCAACTTTTATCTGTCCCTTTTATCTGCTGAAGGTTGCAAAGCATAAAGATCTGATAAAAGAAATCTTGACAGGCATTTTATCTAGATGCTTTGGGGAAAAAAAAAGTAGTACACTCTAGAATTAACCCAACACCTTGCAAAGGGGTGGGAGTTGGTGCTGGGGTCATCTCAGGGTCTTGTGTTTGCTAGGCAACACTGAAAACACCAGACAGTTTTACTCAGTTTCACCTCCTCAGCTGAAACAGACCTGGCTGACCTTTAACCTTGTGCTGTGCTGCTCACCTGTCTTCCTAGTTAGAAAGTGGGATTCTCCTAGTCTGACCTGCTCTCTTCTTGGTTGCCCTTATCAAAAGGCTGATTCAGTGATGGCTTCTCCCCTCAGGCTGCTCTGGTGGGCCAGCCTCGTGAGGAGACTTTTCTGGTCATCATTCCGGAAGCATTTTCCTTCTCTGTCTGTTATTTATGGCTGTGCCTTCTCTACACTGTTTCCTCCTGGCTTCTCCAGAGGACAGCAGACTCGCTCTGCAGCCTTGGAGGACCCCTGCAAGTATCCTTGGGTCCCACTTTTCATCTGATTGCATGGGAGGAGTTTGGTAGTGGGGCAGATCTGTGATTGTTCTAATCAGTGGGGCGAGGCTTGTCTTGTATTTTCCTTAGCTATTGACCTAGCTGGGCTAATCATTACAGCCAGTGAGAGGGGAGGGCAAAGGTCACATTTCATTTTTGCTGCAGAAGATGAGGAATTTCGAAGGTGCCAGTATTCCAGAACTTTCTTGATAAAAATCTATGGTTATGAACCTTTTTATAGAAAATTCTTATAATCTAGATGCTTTCCCACATCTTTCTTCTCATGGGTTATTAACTTGTTTCTTTGCTATTCTCAGATGACTTGAAACATCAGAAGGGCGGGCATTAGCATCCAAGAAACATGACAGACTGGGCTTTGAAGCCGGTCAGCAGACCTGTGTTGTGTTTCTGGCCTTGTCAGTGACCAGAGCACCCAATCCCTCCCAACAGTGTTTCCTACCTTAGCCTAGTACCTTGGGAAGTTCAGGTCCTGTCTTGACAACTCACTGGAAAGTTACTGTTTCTGAATAGTGTTTCTTTGCATGATACAGATGCTCTCAGCCTTTAAAAAAAGGTGGGTGAAGCCAGGCGTTGGTGGCGCACACCTTTAATCCCAGCACTCGAGAGGCAGAGGCAGGAGGATCTCTGTGAGTTCGAGGCCAGCTTGGTCTACAAAGCAAGTTCCAGGACAGCCTCCAAAACAATACAGAGAAACCCCGTCTCGAAAAACCAAAAAAAAGAAAGTGGGTGGGTGGCCTAGGAGAGCCCAGGTAGATGGCTCAGTGGTCAAGAGGACTTGCTTCCCAGCACCCACATCAGGTGGCTTCTTATAATTATTACACTTTTTTATTTTTCAAGACAGGGTTTCTCTGTATAACTGCCCTGGCTGACCTGGAACTCGCTCTGTAGACCAGGCTGGCCTCAAACTCACAGAGATCCGCCTGCCTCTGCCTCCCAAGTGCTGGGACTAAAGGTGTGCCAGACTCACATCAGGCCTCTAACCACCCCCTATGATTCAAGCTCAGGAGGTCCAGCACCCTTTCTAGGCATCTGTGAGCACACATGGGCATACAGAGATTAAACATAGAATGAATGGATTTTTAACTTTTTAAAATTTATTTTATGTGTATGGATGTTTTGTCTGCAGAGGTAAGAAGAGGGTGTAAGTGGATCCTCTGAAACTGGAGTTACAGACAGTTGCAGATGACTGTGAGTCACAATATGGGTGCTGGGAATTGGACCTGTCCTCTGGAAGAGAGCCAGTGCTCTTAACCACTGAGCCAGCTCTCTCACCCCATGTTTATATTTTGGTTTTTCAGAACAGGGTTTCTCTGTGTAGCTATGGCTGTCCTGCAACTCGATCTTGTAGATCAGGCTGGCCTCGAACTCACAGAGATCCACCTGCCTCTGCCTCCCAATTGCTGGGATTAAAGGCATGCATCACCACCAGCTGTATTTTTTTAAGGTTATTTTATTTTGTATGCATGAGCGTTTTGCATGAATGTATGTCTGCAGTGCATGGATGCCTAGAACCTGCAGAGGTCAGAAGAGGACATTGGATCACCTAGAACTAGAATTACAGACAGCTGTGAGCCACCACCCTGTTCTCAGCAAAAGTAGCAAGTGCCCTTAATCTCACCACTTCTCCAGGTCCATAAAGTAAAAATAATGTTGTTTGTTTCTGTTTTTGAGACAGGGTTTCTCTGAGTAACAGTGCTGGCTGTCCTGGAATTCACGGTGTAGACCAGACTGACTTCAAACTCACAGAGATGCTCCTGCCTCTGCCTCCTGAGTTCTGAGATTAAAGGCGTGTGCCATCACCACCTGGCAACGAAAACAATTTAAAAAGAAATCTTTAAAGCTGGTGGTGGTGCACTCCTTTATTCCCAGTACTGGAAAGGAGAGGCGGGCAGATCTCTGTAGGCTACAGGCATGTTATTGAGCCTTCTGCCTTTTGATTCCTGTGAGATGGGCGTGATAACTCCAAAGACTTAGAACATGCATGAGTATTTAAATGCGATGGTGTCTATTAAGGGTATATAAAAATGATTTAGCTGGGCAGTGGTGGCTCACACCTTTAATCCCAGCATTCGAGAGGCAGAGACAGGCGGATCTCTGTGAGTTCGAGACCAGCCTGGTCTACAAGAGCTAGTTCCAGGACAGCCTCCAAAGCCACAGAGAAACCCTGTCTCGAAAAACCTGAGAGAGAGAGGGAGGGAGGGAGGGAGGGAGGGAGGGAGGGAGGGAGGGAGGGAGGGAGGGAGGGAGGGGAGGGAGAGGGAGAGGAGAGGAGAGGAGAGGAGAGGAGAGGAGAGGAGAGGAGAGGAGAGAGAGAGAGAGAGAATATAAAAATGATTTCTTAATCTGTTACCCTCTGTTGAAAAACGAGTCTCTGTGTGCATGGGCATGCTTGCTAGGAGTCAAACCCCAGACCTGGACATACTAGACAAGACAAGTGCCTACCTCTAAACTCTGTGCTTTTGAGTGCCTGGGGGTTCTGTTCTGGAGCTGTTTCACCAGTCACCTGTCCTTTCATTTGAGTTACTCAGGAAGGGTGGAGAGGAGTTCCTGGGTGGGAACAGATCTCTTTACCTTTGGAGTTTTCCTCCCATTCTTTATAGGCCTTGTTGTCAGAAGAGCGTGCCTGTGGCATGGACAGCAGCAGCTTTTCTGGCACTCAGTTTCTGGTGCTTATTATACAGGCACTAGGTCTGGCTTTCCTCTGAATGCTGCTGCCCTCCAACATGGGAATAGTGGCTGTGATTACGGAAAACCAACTGTTTATAGAGGATTAGTTGAATGGGTATTGCATGTCAACTTCCTGGCACCCAAAAGAATAACCACAAGGCAGATCTTTTTAGCTGCGCAGATACCAAGTTCTTCCTTGTTCCCCATTTGCCTTTCTTTAATATACATATAAAACATATGATTAGTCGATAAAATAACCAGGAATGGGCACAGCATCTCACATTGACTGTCACTGCCCAGTGATGTTTCAACTGTTTCCACTGAATTTTAGGGTGTTAGTGCATCAGTATAAACACCGTCAAGTGTTCTACACTTCTGAGAAGACAGGGCCACTCTCTCTGTGTCACATGGGGTCTCATTCCAGGATGGTAGGAAGTTGCCATCCTTCAAACCAGGCCTCTCAATTCTGTAAGTGCTCTAACTCTGCTATTGGTAGCTGAATTACAGACCTTTGGCCTTTGATGGTAAAATAATAGCTGGAAAATAAATAGGCCTATAGACTCAAATCCTGACCACCCACAGGGAACCCATCTTATAATACACATTCCAGTGTGACTTGTTTTTTCACATACATTGCATTTCTTACAAAAATCTCGAGATGGTTATTCAGGGTATGATGATGTGTGTCTCTCTTCAAGCTGCAAACATGGCTGTTTTATTGGATGCAAGATTGGCGCCCAGGTGGTTGTCCTTTGAAGGCTTTGTATACAGCTCTGCCTGCTGCTGCCAGCAGTGGAGTGTGGGAAGGAGCGCCCTCACCAGCCTGGAACAGTAGCTCCTGTCTCAGCTGCAGTGCAGATGGACAAGAAGACAGTTTGGTCTGGCCCAGCTCTATAGGGAAGAGGCACCCTAGGGAAGCAGCCTGTGGAAAGAGGGAAGGTGTGGAGTGCTTGTTTTGTGTGCCTTTCTCGGCATCTCTAGTCTTAGTTTGGGCAGCCACCCCAGTGAAGATTAAACTAGCGTTATTTGTAAGAGCAGGTGGTAGCGTGCACATGTTACCATGGTGGACCTCGTTTTCACTCCCCTCTTTCAATGAGAAACATTGTATCATGAGTGAAGACAAAGAAGAGACAATTGTAAAAAACGGCACCATTAGGGATGAGTTTACACACGGAAGGTTGTGTGAGCTGATGCCAGGGACCTGGGCCAAAAATAGAGCTCACAGACTTCGGGTTGCCCAGTGAAGGGACAGCTAGTTTTTATTAACCTTGTGGGGTGAGATGAAAAGTTTCTAATTTTCCAGGTAGCATGACAGTCAGCAATGTTTCTAGGGGCAAATTCTCCTGACTGCGGAACTGCTCAGGGAGTTGTCATCAGGCAGAATGACCTCTATCAGCATGTGTTCCCAAATGGGAGAATGCAGAACCAAAGTTCTGTTAACATCAAGAGGTTAAGAATTACTATAGTGTTCTGATTATAACCTTCGGTAAACAATTGTAGTGCTTACTCTCACATAAAAAAGTATGGGCTTCCTGATTGGGTTGATACCTAGAACAGGTAACTGTGTTGCAGCCACAGAACAACACTTGGGAAACTCTCTGGTTTTCACTGTCACTCTGGTGTGTACTGTACCGTCTTAGCTGCTATGGAAAGTGCAGGCTCTAGGGCCTGCTTAGCCCAGATGGGTGTTTGGTTGCTAAAATGGGAATTTGGGTAATCAAGTGTTTGATAAAGTTTAAGAACTACTTATTTAAGCCTCAATGCTAAGCCTCCAAGGTATATTTATTCTTTCTAACACTTATTTTACTGACTGTATGTGAATGTTTTGTCTGCATGCATATCTGTGCCCTGTGTGCGTGCAGTGCTGGTAGAGGCCAGGAGAAGGAATCTTCTGGAACTGGAGTTACATGTGGTTGTAAGCTGCCATGCGGGTAACACACACACACACACACACACACACACACACACACACACACACACAACTAAATATGAAAAGAAAAAGAAACATTTTAAAAATCTTTCCCTCTAAGGTAGTGGTGATGCACACCTTTAATCTCAGAACTCAGGAGGCAGAGGCAGGAGGATCTCCATGAGTTCAAGGACAGCCAGGGCTACACAGAAAACGCCTGTCTCGAAAAACAGCTAAAACAAAACAAAACATAACTCACCCTTCAGGTATTGCTTTCTCTCACTGGCGCCCCTAACATAGGAAGAACCACGAGTGCTCTTGAGGATTGGTGAACTGGGGAGGTGACGTGTCTGCCATTTAGGAAGGGGCCAAGCTGTTCTCCGAATGGCTCCTCTCCAAGGTGCTCACTGCGGCTTCCCAGCTGAGACTCTGCCTTTCTGAGGCAGGTGTACCGTGGTGCTGAGGGCTTTCCAATACAGTGTAGCCCAGGCCTGACTCTGACTGTGATTTTAGGATTTTGTTTTTGTTTGGATAACTCAGGTTTTTGCTTTATAGCACAGAGGGCCTTGAACTAGAGACCCTCTTGCTTTAGCTTCCGGAGTACTGGGATCGCAGGTGTAGGGCACCATGCCAACAGGCACTATTTTAACTATGGTGCTCTAAGGGCATGGCTGGTTCCCGTGTGTGTGATTTTCATGGAGGAAACCTTGTGCCAGTGTTGGAAAGAAAAGACAATTTTCAGAGCAGAGGCCTTGGACCTTTGCTCTTTACAGTGTTGTGCCCTTGTCCTGTCTGTATATATTCAAAGTGACAGAAGTGACACAAGAGTGCTCTAGTGCACTGCTTGCAGAAACTGCATTTGTGATAGGCTTAAAAACGTGTGTGTGTGTGTGTGTGTGTGTGTGTGTGTGTGTGTGTGTGATTAAGCACATGCCATGATGTGTGTGAAGCTCAGAGGACTATTTTAGTAGAGGGTTCTTTCCTTCCACCCTCTGGGGTCTGGGAGTCAAGCTCAGACTGCCAGTCTTGGCAAGAAGTGCTTTATCCACTGAGCCTTCTCAATGACCCTGCTTCGAACTTTATAAGGTGCCAAGAGTTCAAATGCTGCCTGCAATGATCTCTCATTCCTATTGTTGTAGAGTATAGTTAAAATTGTAATCCTTAGATAATTGGCTCTTCTGTTTGTTTTTGAGACAAGGTTTCTCTGTGAACTGAATCTGGCTGTTCTGGAACTTACTCTATAGACCAGGCTGGGCTTGAATTCACAGAGATCTGCCTGCCTCTGCCTCCCGAGTGCTGGGATTTTAAAAATGTGCATTACGCCGGGCGGTGGTGGCGCACGCCTTTAATCCCAGCACTTGGGAGGCAGAGGCAGGCAGATCTCTGTGAGTTCGAGGCCGGGCTGGACCGATAGTCTCCGAAACAATACAGAGAAACCCTGTCTCGTAAAAACCCAAAAAAAAAAAAAAGTGCATTATCACCCTTATCGGTTCATTTTAATCTTACTCTAAGTTATACCCATAAGTGACACTTAGGAAATTACAATAACAGGAGAAGTAAGGATAAGATACTAGACTTATGTGGAAAAATCATCCCTAGCCCCAAAGTAAAACAGCTTCTGTTCATGTCATCTGAAACCATCGTGCTGTGTGACTAGAAAAAAAATGAATAGGGCAGACCTTTTCTCTGGGATGATTGAGTTTTTAAAGGAGTGTGTGTGGGTGTACACATACCGCACCATGCCATGGCAGTCCGAAAACAACTTGGATGCCTGACCTAAGGTCTTTTTGTGCTCTGTAAACCAGGCTAACCAACCTTTGAACTAACCAGGATTCTCCTGTCTTGCCTCTCTAGTAAGGATATGCTGGGACAGCACACTGCTCTATATGGATGGTATTAGGGGACAGTCACTTTACCCGCTGAGCCATCTCCCCAGCCGATAGACATGGACCTAGCCACCGAGCTGCACTCTGGCCCTAGGGCGTTGTGTCTCAGTTACAACTGCCCTGTTGTGTCCTTTCCTGATTTTCTTTGATTTTGGAAATGTGATTGTCGTGTTGCTGTCCCCAGTTCATCTGAACTGAGGATTTGGACGTTGAGACTTATGCCCCACTACTGCTGGCTAAGCTAGGAGTTCAGGCAGCTTTGGTTCAGTTCAAGGCTGTGCTATGTGAGCGGGAGATGAGGGTGAGCCTGCCTTCCCAGAGCTGGTGCTGAGGGCCGGCTGTACTTGGTGCTTCTTGAAAACACCCGTGCTGTTAACTTGCTGGAACCACAGGCTCTGGGGCCTTGCAAGTCCTTTCTTATCTAGTCCACCTGTCCAGCAGAAGTGTGTCCTTTGATTTTTTTATTTTAAGGGTTTTAATGAAATGTATAGTCTTAAAACTTGCCGGGTGGTGGTGCACATCTTTAATCTCAGCACTCAGGAGGCAGACAGGCAGGTCTCTTTGAGTTCAAAGCCAGCCTGATCTACCAAGTGAGTTCCAGGACAGCCAGGCTTATTCCTCTTAATGGATTTCCGTTACATATACACGTATGGCTTTGTATACAATGCATATTTTTATAGAAAGAGTGTGGCAATCTGTCAGTAGCCTTGTGCAACTGCATGTTTAGCTGCTGGTTTTAAGTTCATGGCAAACCTAGATGCCCAGGGCCTTCCTCTGTGTGGAGTGGACAGAGTACCTTTAGCTCACATGTCCACAGCAGCAAGACTAAGACCTAGGCTCACTGTGCACAGAGGCTCTGTGTTCTAGATTGTAGGATTGGAAACCATAGTTTATTTTTCTCAGTAGGTATAGTAGGCATTGATTTATTCTACAGCTAAAGACAATAAGATACTGTCTTTAGAATAAACCAATAGCTTGTGAGCAAAGAGCATGTGTGTGTGCATACTCGTGCAAGCTGCGCACGCTCCTGTGAGCTGTGCACGTGGAGGTGTGGGGCTCTCTGCTTCCTGGCCGTGATGGTTTCCTTCTCTCCATCTCAGTGACTCACTGTCACATGCTATTTCATTGTCTTGAAGACAGGCTCTGGAATTTTTTATCCTCTGTTTTTGCTGTGTGAGTGGAAAACCACTGAAGTTGTTCTGAACAATATTTAAATGAAGACTTTCTTCAGGGACTCTTTAGTTATCTATTTTTGACTTTTTCAGTTATCTCTTCCTGTATGCAAGGTTTGGATTGCAAGGTTAAGAATTGGTGACTGCCTAGAACAAACATAGACCTAGTTGCCTTGGTGACTATTGATGGTACATGCCTCCCAAGATCAGAATTTGGTTTTGTTTTGGAAATGTGCTAGTGAGGTGGTGCATTCATTGAGCAGATCGATTTGTTGGTCTAGCTGCCTGAGAGCTAAGATGACCGAGACTCAAGAAGCCTCGGCATCTCAGGTGTCTGTCCCTAACACCTCCTGTGCTCAGACTGCTCCATCTGTTGGTCTTGAACTTGCTCAGACTGACCTAAGGAACGGGGAAGGGGGGTCCCCCGCTTCAGAGGGCAGCGTGACTTTGTTGCCCACGAGAGAGACAGGAGACTTCTTTCTGGCTAGTGGGAGATGACTGTGGGCAAGGATGGCAAGGGTGAGTGCCCTGTTCTCCTCCCTGGCATCCTACCCCTGATGGGCACGGGGCTTCTTAACTTGGAGGCCTTCAAAACAATTCTGGCTTTTTGTTCACTGGCTTTCTTGAACTGCTCTCTCCCCCTAGCCCAGCCTCTTTGCCCCATTCCACACTCGCAGCAAGAATCATTTTTATAGCACACATAACCTTTAAACCGAAAGTATATTGCTTATAACAAGAGTGAACTTCTTTGCTTTTATTTTGAAAAGTCCTCCCTGTTGTTTAATGTGGAGGGGTATCGTGCTGAAAGCCTGTCCAAGTAGGCATTTGTGCATCCCAGAGGAACTTTTGATTTATTTCCTTAACTCTGCCCTCCTTTCTCTGTGGTTCAGAACCCTTTAATGATCTGTGAAGCTTGGAGACTTCGGTGCATGAACAGTAGTGGCTTTAAGGCCCCTCCCACCATACAAAAGGCCTGCCAGGTCCCACATGCTGGGCTTTGACTCCCTGGAAAGCTAACCTCTTACAGATTTTTGGTTGTGCCGGCAGGGCATCCTGGGTTGGGGCCTTGATAATGCTTTTGTGAAATATTTTTTCCTCCTTTTCTCCCTCCCTTTGAAAAATTGTAGTGAAGGTTCCGGGCTCACGGCCAGCCTGTGGGATGTGATACAGTAGAAATGTTTCTGGTGCCCTTTGTTACTGCTCGGCTTTGATTAAGTTTGTTTCCAGTGAGTCTAACCCTATCCCCTTGCCCTGCTGCTCCTCATGGCTGAGAAGGCTGATCAAGCCAAGGTTAAGCATGGTGTTGTGCAAGCTGCCGAGGCCTAGTGGACTTCCTGTGCCAGGCAGAAGGAGCAAGGAGAAGCATGTCTCCACAACGTGATGTTTCCCTCTCTGGGCTGCCTTGTGTTTCTCAGTGCGGGAGGTAATGAGCTGTGTAGAAGCTGTGCAGCTTTCCTTCCTCTGTTGCTTCTGCTCAAGGTGTTCCAGGAAACCACTCAACGACATGCTCTTTTTGTTTCTTTCTAAAATTGTGACACACTCTGACTGTGTAGCCTAGGCTGGCCTCCAGCTGTAAGAGGCCTCTGCCTCTTAAGTGCTGGGGTTATTGGTGTAGGCCCCTCCTCCTCCACAGGAGGCTGCACAGCTCGTCCTGAGGTTGTGTTAGTTAAGTAAGTTAAGATGATGCTGTACAACCTCTGGGACTCTGCCAGGTGTGGGAGGAGGCTCCCAGAGCAGCAGTGAGCAAACAGTGCTGCCCCTTTGATCTTCTGTGGCTCTCCATTTCAAAAGAAAGAGGTGGTTGCAGCTTTAGAATGTTTTTTTAAATATTGCTTTGACCTCATATTTATAGCCCTTTTCATCCTACCAACAGAACCCTTCCCAGAAAGCATTTCCCCAGTCCTCCTGCTGCTCCAGAAGGTGAGACCAACGTGCCCTGGTGCTGGATGTGTGTGCAGGGCCCATCCCAGTCCGAGCTGGGTGGACCTTACAGATGGTACCTGGACACCCTGGAGCCTCAGTGCTGACTGCTTGCTTGGTTTTCAGGCAGGGTTTACTGTTCACAGAAAGAAAGTGAGATTTTACTCCCTAAAATTCCTCATTTATGGTAGGATTCTTTGGCCAACCCACATTGATGAAGTGCAGTCCCTTTGTGTCCTAGTGCTTTGGAGACACTGACCTATAAGCTAGCAGAGGACATTGTGATAAAGCAGTCTCCTAGGAAAACAGTGACCCCATTTCCTTCCGGATTGGATCCTTAAGCCTGTCACAAACGGGTCATATGAAGACAGAATTCTATAATGACCAACACATCTCTGTGGTCCTAGAGTCTATGAAAGATAAGCAAATCACCAGACAGAAGAGGTGTATTTTATCCCTCTTCTGTTCTTTTAAGGCCGGGTCTCATTTTCTTTTCAGCTATTCTGGGAACAGAAAACCCCAGCAATACTCCTGTCTCTACTCTGTTCAGAGTTAGGGTTACATATGTTCGTTGGGTATCATCTTGGTTGCCGGCATCTGAACTCCAGTTCTCTATTGTGCAACACATGCTTTAACAAACACTGAGGCCTCTCTAAAGGAAAATATGTGGGATGAGACTTTTTTTTTTTTTTTTTGAGGCAGGGTTTCTCTATTGTTTTGGAGCCTGTCCTGGAACTCGCTCGGTAGACCAGGCTGGTCTCAAACTCACAGGGATTCACCTGCCTCTGCCTCCCGAGTGCTGGGACTAAAGGCGTGCGCCACCAACGCCCAGCTGAGCCGTGTTCTTTGGGAGTGTTTTGTTGTTGTTTATTTGTGGAGTTTTGTTTGTTTGAGACAGGATCTTTTGCGGGGCGGGGGTAGGGCAGTCTTTCCAGTGTTTTTCTCTGTAGCCCTTGTTGTCCTGGAACTCACTCTGTAGACCTCAAACTCACAGAGATCCGCCTGCCTCTGCCTCTGCCTCTGCCCCTGCCTCCGGAGTGCTGGGACTAAAGGTGTGCGCCGCCACCACCCCTGTGAGGCAGGGTCTTACGTAGCTTATTCTGACCTCAGACCTGCGTTGTGGTCACGGGTGACCTTTAATGTTAGCTACTTGCCTTGCTGTGGCGGAATACCTGGTGAAGGCAACTTTGAGGCAAGAGGGTTTATTTTTGACTGACAGCTCAAGAGTGCAGAACTTCGTGGCAGGGAAGTTGGAAGAGAGGCGCTTGAGGCAGATGTGCCCACCATCAGGAAGCAGAGAGATGGAGTCTGGTGCCCAGCTGACTTCCTCTTTTTACTCTGTCCCGGACCCTAGTCCATGGCATGACGCCACCCCCAGGAAAGTGGGTCTTCACTGTGGTTAATTGACCTAGACAGTTTCTCACAGGCGTGCCAGAGGCTTGTCCTCTAGGTGAGTGTAGATCTGTCAGGTGGATGACCAGTGTAGACTCTCTCAGCTTAGCTCTTCTCCTGCCTCTGCTTCCACGTGCTAGCATGACAGACAGTGCAGCTTGCTGCGTGCCACACTCTTAAGCAGTGTGGTTACTTCTTGTTCTTTGTTAGTGATATGCCCCTAATCTGAAAACAGTAACTGCCCAAACACTGACTTCATGTTAGAGGTAAAGCTGTTAGAAGTACTTGAGCAAAATAAGGATGCGCACTCTCATTGTACCCCAATTTTTACAGAAACATAATTAGACAAAAAGTGTGTATGTATATCACAAGGAATGGAAAGAAAGACAAACTTGAGACTTGTGATCTGTCTAACTATGTAGAAAACCCAGAGACTGTTAATGGAACAATGGAAACATGGAAAAATTGCTGTAGTTGAAATAGTGAAAATAAGTGATGCTTCTGTGGACCCTCAATAGCCAAGTAGAACATACAAGATTTAACATGCTGTCTATAATGACAAAAGAAAGTATAAGATCCTTGCAGTAAGTATAATACAGAATGGAGTATAAGGCCTTTGCACAACAACAAGCTGTTAAAACACAGGCATTTCTGAGGCAGTGAAGGAACTAGGGATGACGTAGTCTCAACATTCAGGAGACAGCAATGGAGGCAAATGTGGACTATACAGTAGCAAGACAGCACTTAAGAACAGCACAGAAAAACCTGGACTAGTAGACGAATAGGTGACATAGTGGCTATAGTGCTTCTAAATAAATCCAATGTGACTTCAATTAATAAAAAAATTAGACAAAATTGGCTTCATGCTTATAATAGTGTTCAGGCTGACCTTGAACTCCTGGTCCTCCTCTTCCCACCTCCCAGTGCTGAGATGACAGGCACATAATCAGCACTGGAACTGCAAACATTTTATTGTTTTGTGAGGCCAGGGAGCAAATTCTGAGCTATGTGCTAAGTTGGGTTCATTGCCATTCAAAAGCTTTGGCGGCTGGAGAGATGGTGGCTCAGTGGTTAAGAGCACTGACTGTTCTTCCAGAGGTCCTGAGTTCAATTCCCGGTAACCACATGGTGGCCCACACAAAAGCTTTGCGTCTGAGTTTGTTGCTTTCCTCTGCGATGCTGCTGAGCACAGTAAATGTGACCAGGAATATGCTGAAAAAAGAGAGCTCCAAGTTGAATTTTCAAGGCTTAGCTTTCCCACTCTTTTAAACCCCATGGAAGATGGGGCCCATATTTCACTTCACCGAGTTGAGCTGGAAGTCAGACTGTATGGGTACTGGTAGTGAACTTGCCCAGCATACTCAAGGCTCTACATTTCATCCCTGGTACCTCATAAAACCAATTCAGGTCCAAGTGAAGAGTTAAAATTACAGGTGATGCTAATTAAAGCCCTGAATGTGCCAGGCATTGTTTGGGGGCGTTTAACCCATTTGATCTTCATGCATCTTGGTGCAGTCATGCTGCAAGCGCCTTCTACCTTCTTCCTCAACCTTAAGCACCAGATCTAAAGGTGCTGTGCAGCTGAGCTGCTGAAAGCACTCCTTTCCTACTTCCTAGTAATGCAAACAAGGCCAAAGGGGCAGCTGTTCACCCTTTGGTATTATTAAGCTTATTCTTGGTTTCCTAGTTCTGGCTCCTTTGGATGGAGGGGTTGCTAGCTGGTATCTGATGAAGGGAAGTCTGCAGGGTTAGTGCTAGCGACAACCGTCTTGTGACTGCTTTGGATTGTTCATGGTTTTCTGTTTTTATTTTTCTTATGTGTATTCATTTACTCAGCCAGTCAACAGACATTCAAGTTGTTTTGCAAAAGACATTTTAGTTGGATGCTGGAAATATTTATTTTAAAAAAGTGTGAATTAAAAATAAACAAGTACAATGTTTCTTTTACCCTTAAATGTTTATAGTATTCCCAAGAAAAGCACATGAAATAAGTGTGATAATTGCTATGTAGGAACATAAATATACTTGTACCAGGCTGTGGCTTGTGCCCCAAGTTCACATCTTATTACTAAAGCTGTCAGGTGACCCTGAGCAAACTTGTCCCTCCACGTAAGGTGGCTCGAGCACCTGTAGCCCAGGATCTACTGCAGCCTCTTCCCTCTTCCATGAAGTCTCCACTGAGTGGGAATGTGTGGGAATTCTCTCCGTTCCAGCTGTTTTCAGACAGGTACTCCTCCTGGGATGTGTTTTCCCATCGATCCAATGGTGGCACCACGACCTGCCTGCCAGGGCTGCTGGAGTGAGGGTCTACTGAGTATGGATGATCAGGTGACCCTGTCCTCACATAGCTGTATAGCCTTACAGATTTTGAGAATCTGAAAAGCAAAACTCAATACTCAGTTTTACCATTTGAAAAAAAGAGTCAATTTTTGGTTTTTGGAGACAGAGTTTCTCTGTGTAATAGTCTTGGCTGTTCTGGAACTTTCTCTGTAGACCAGGCTGGCCTCGAACTCACAGAGATTCTCCTGTCTCTGCCTTCTGAGTGCTGGAATTAAGGGCATGTGCCACCACCACCACCTGGCTGAGTTGGATTATTTTTAATCATGTATGTGCATGCATTTGTGCACATATGTATAGGTGCCCAGATAGAAGAGGGTGTCCAACAAAGAGCACTGGATCCCTTGGATCTGGAGCTAATAGTCTGTGACTCACCTGACCTAAGTGCTGGGAGCCAATCTCTTGTCCTCTGTAAGAGTAGTATGTATTCGTAACCACTGAGCCATCTCTCCAGCCCCCAAGTCTCACATTTTTATACTATGTACAGTGTTGCTCAGTTAATTTTCTTCTTTCCCTTCCTTTTATTGTGTTTTGGCCTCGGCCTCACAAGTGCGGGGCTGACAGGCTTGCTTCCCTCACAAGTGCGGGGCTGACAGGCATGCCTCCCTCATTTGGCTCATCCGTTCATTTATACATTTTGATTCAGGGACTCAGTATGTAGGAGCCCAGGCTGGACTGAAACTGACCGCGGCCCAGCTGGCTCAGCACACTTTCAATCAAGTCTTCTGTAAAACTCCTCAGATAATGTGAAGAATTGAGGTGGCTTTGTGTGAATTGGGATTTAGTTCCACCAGTGTGCGCTTGAGTTTGAAGTAGAAGTTGGAGCTAGAGGATGTCAATAAATACAGCTATAGCTTGATCTTCCCAAGGCCTGTCTTTCTACCATGCTGCCTTCATGTTCTCAGGTGTCCTTTATAGAGATCAAGGGTTTGTACTAATCTGCCTGTAATTTGGGATGGAAGAATGGACCTTGAGTTCCTGTTACCTAAGGCTTCTCATTGCCCTTAGAACTTTAGACAGAAAATATGGGCCTCGTTGAGCAGGTGGCTTCCAGGTTGGGCTGCTCTGGAGGTTGTAGTTTATCTGTGGGCTTCACTCTCATTCTTTTCCCTCTGACGGCTCTGCGGGTGAGCAGTTTTGTGTTCCCCCCTCCCCCATGCTCTGCCCGTCACAGAGCCACACCTGAGACCAGGAGAGAATGTGAACAGAAACTTCTGAAACTGGACACCGGATACAGCTGGCTTCCTTTCTAATTCTTTCTAGTGTTTGTCACAGCAGTGCAAAGTTCTCTCTCTGTCTCTCTGTCTCTCTCTCTCTCCTTGAGATACTTTTAACTTCAGTTTCTTTAAAACATCCACACCTCTGCCCATAGTCAGCACAGAAGACTTCTGTTGTCTCAGTTAGAATTTCACTCTACCGAGAAGCAACTCTACAATAACAACCGCACTAACCAGTCATTCAGGCGCTGTACCTGGAGACAACATCCATCTGAGGCTACAGGTTGAGGTCTCAGCTGTCCTCCCCCACCACGCTACCAACTCCACTTCAGACCCAATAATCCGGACACAAATTGGGTTTGATTAATTTCCTAGGATGGCTGACAAACACTATTCCACATTTATTCGTTATATTTAACAGGATATCTTAAAGGACCCGAGGTGCCAGCTGAATGTATAGGTAGGAAGCCATCTCGAAGGGTCCTGAGAACATGAGCTTCTGCCCCCCCGGAGTTGATGTGCCCCACTCTCTCACTCTGTGGATGGGTTCATCTCTTTTTATTAATATTTCGTGTGTGTGTGTGTGTGTGTGTGTGTGTGTGTGTGTGTGTGTGTGTGATTTGCTCACATTATGTCTGTACACTGCATGTGGAGGCCAGAAGAAGACATTTGATCCCTGACCCTCCATCCATATGGGTCCTGGGAACCAAACCCAGGTCCTTTGGAAGAGCAACCGGTGCTCTTAACTGGTGAGCCATCTCTCTAGTCCTGAGTTCTCTTTTTTTGCAAATACTTTCATTCAGCTGCCCAGAAAGCCTCTGAACCCCAGCCCAGCCTCTTTTTTGGGGATGGTTTTCTAGATCGGCGTTTACCAAGTTTAATGAGGAGAGGTTAAGCATCATTGATTAACCTTCAGCCCTTCTCTCTGGAGTTGGAAGAAGGGACTTTAATCCCACTTCATAATCTTACTTTGGTCTTTCTGACAGCCTGCCCCCATCCTCTCACAGCTAGGCCCGAGAGTCATTAGCATAGCATAGCAAAGGATATACCCTGAGTATCTTCCTCTGCTGGGAATGAGGACGAAGACCAAATGCCTGGACATGAAGTCATTGAACTTTTCCTGTGACACCGAGGTCACTGTTACGTTTTCTGGTGCTGTTTCCCTGGTATAGTAACAGAAATGCCACTTTGCCTGTGCCTGCATCTGTTGCAGAAAAGGACTGGATTTCTTCCATGGACACTATGTGTTCCTAAAGAGTCTTGATCTGTGAGGACGGCAAAAGGGTTCATCTGTGAGTGGAATCAGTTGAGACTATGTTTGAGTTTGTTGCAGGAGAAATGAGTTCTGTCAGGCGTGTGCAGGTAGAAGAGCCTGAGAGACTGATTGCCCTGGTGTGGCTGGCCCAGTGTTGCCGTGAGTCCATCTGCCCAGAAGTTGGTAGAAGGAAGTGTGTTTATCCAAGGATGGTTCTGAACCCCCATCTTGAGCTCAGGGAATGACACAGTGAGGCAGTAAGTGGGAAATTCCCACTAAATATGGGGTCTCTCCAGGAACCATCTCTTGTTTCCTCTTAAAAACCACCTACCTGGGACTTGGCCTCCTAGGGAAATAATCTACCTTTTTTTTTCCTTTTTTTTTTTTAGAAAAACACATTGCTATCTTGTAAATTCCTATGCACAAAGGAGAGTGGAGGGTGTGGTAGAGGATCCCACAGAAGAGGAGAGTGGGGTATGATGGAGGGTCCCACAGAAGAGGAGAGTGGGGGTATGATGGCGGGTCCCACAGAAGAGGGTGGGACCAGCAGTGCTTGATTGCACAGGCACTCTGGAAAGTAAGGCAGGAAACAGTTCAAGACCTGTCTGGGTTGCAGAGTGAGTTCAAGACCAGCCTGAGCAGCAGACTGTCAAAATAAAACATTTTGAATGGACTAGAAGTACAGCTCACTTGCCTAGTGTATGTAAGGCCCTGGTTTCAATCCCTAGCACCACACCCCCCTCCAAAACCTGTTTTCAATTAATTTAAAGATTAGGGAAAATATTGGGACAGGAGGCAAAAACTCTGACTTGACTCACCACCTTGCTTTCCAATTCGCTTCTTTCAGAATAACCAGCTGAGTGTGTTTGGGGTATTTTATGTCCTTTGCCATTTTACTATAAATATGGTTTCTCTCTGCATTGATGATTGGCCTTTGGGTCCCTAGTCACACAGGCCATACAGGCTCAATACACAAGGTCAGTGGGAAACTTTATGTTTATTTCTCTGCAGTAGTTGGGGAACTTGGGGAAGCCAGGACTGATACAGACAGATCTGGCAAAGCAGTGGCCTTCGTGGGAGGTGTGTAGCTGTCTACTTCCTGGAGTACACCGCCTCACATGCCTGAGATCTACCTGATAAAATGCAGCACTATGTTTTGGGGTACATCCATGAGCTTTTTTTCTGAGAAGGGTCTCACTATATTGCCCCAAATGGTTCTGAAGTCCTGGGCTCAAGCAACTCTGTGTCTTAGCCTACAGAGCAGCTGGGACTGTGGATAAATGTCAGTGTTCTTAACTACTGAGCCATCTCTTTAACCCTTAAAAAAGATAATTCTAAAAAAGGATTTGGGGAGGCCGCTGGAAATTGCAGAGTCCAAAGTCGGGAAACTCGGAGAGAATCCGTCTCTTGAGAAAGTTGAGGGTGGAATGGTAGCTCAGCTGTAGAACCTGTGTTTACCATGGGAAGGCCTAAGTTAGCCCCAGCACACAGGGAAAGGTGTGGAAGGGAGGGCTTTACGTGCTGTCCTGGAAACCAGGCTGCTCTAAAGTCTCCCCTGAGCTGTGACCCCTGGGTACCTCACCTCCCGTGCTCCTGTTCCTGAGCACAGCCGTGCAGGAAAGCCATCCAACTGTGCTCAAGGAAACCAGGAGCACAGAATGCAACAACAGCCAGAACAGATGTGGCTTTTGATTTTTCAATTGTATTTTATCGACTTTCATATTTTATAAATAAACGTGAGTTGTTTTTTTTTTAACTTCAAAAAACATGACATTATGTAAGATAACATGTATCGTCTTTAGTATGTAAGTGGCTCTAGGTTGTTTATTTAAAAAGATAAGTTAATGTTTGCTTGCCTACCTATTCATTTTGTAAATATTTACTTAATAACTATAGGTTTCTAAACGTTCTTACATAATGAAATGCCGTGGTAGTGGGTGTGACCTTGCTCTCTGCCTCAAATGCACACTCCCTCAAAAACAAAAAGAAGGGGGGCTGGAGAGATGGCTCAGAGGTTAAGAGCACTGACTGCTCTTCCAGGGGTCTTGAGTTCAATTCCCAGCAACCACATGGTGGCTCACAACCATCTGCAATTCAATCTGTCTGGTGCCCTCTTCTGGCATGTAGCAGAACAATGTATATGTAATAAATAAAAAAAAAATCTTAAAAAAAAAACAAAAAGAAGAGGTGGGAGAGGAAATGGTAGGGTTTTTGTTTTGTTTTTGTTGTTGTTTTGTTCTTTTTGGTTTTTTTCAAGACAGGGTTTCTTTGTATTGTTTTGGAGACTGTCCTGGAACTTGCTAGGTAGACCAGGCTGGCCTAGAACTCAGAGAGATCCGCCTGCCTCTGCCTTCCGAGTGCTGGGATTAAAGGCCTACGCCACCAACACCTGGCAGTTTTGTTTTGCTTTTAAAGGCTGCATTGTCTGGGTACAGATTTTAGATCTGTGAGAAAGACAGAGTAAGTAAGTAACTAAGTGTCTGATCAGAGTCAGGTCTATAAACTAAGTGTGTGAAGCTCAGGACTATAAACTACTGGGCAGTATGGGAAATTGTAACTGAGAACCCCAGAGAATACGAATATGAGTATGGAGAGAGTGGCAGAGGTGTAAGGTCCACAGATATGTGTGGCCCTGTTCTGAGTGCCTTGTATGCATCGATGGAGTCTGCATTACCCAGGGCGGTGCACAAAACAAGGAGTGCCTAAACTACCACGTAACTTCTCAGGGTTCAGCATCCTCCTTCTTGCACACTTTACTAAGGTTTTGGTTTGGGCCTTTGAGTTTGTGAGACAGGGTCTTGTGTAGCTCAGGTTTGCCTCAATTACACTGTAACCTTGAACTCTTAAATCTTCTTGTATCTACCTCCCAAGTGCTGGGATTTCAGGCATGTGCCTGATGTGACCAGCCACTAGGAATTTCAAATAGAAAAAAATGCAAGAGACACAGTATGAAAAATGAGTAGTAGCTTGTTTGATAATATTCTGGAGCAGCAGTTCTCAACATATGGGTCAAGACCAGAAAATACTGATAGTTACATTATGATTTATAGCAATAACAAAGTTAGTCATGAAGTAGTAATGAAAGTAATTTTATGGGTGGAGGTCACCACAACATGCGGAACTGTATTAAAATATCACAGCACTAGTAAGGTTAAGAGCCACTGTTTTAGAGTGTCCCATATTACCACAAGATAATATTTGCAGTTTGGCAGTAGAATTTATTGCAGATAGGAGTAACGAGTCTTCCCGCCAGCCGGCTACCAAATAACAACATGTAGACTTAATAATTACAAAAGCTCAGCCTTAGCTTAGGCTTGTTTCATACTAGCCCTTATAATTTAAATTAACCCATTGCTATCCCTCTATGTGCTGCCATGTGGCTTGTGGCTTTTACCTCGCCTCCTGTGTGTCCTGCTTCCTCTGTGTCTAGCTGGCAGCCTCCCCTTTTCTTCATCCCGGGCTCTCTGTCTGGAAGTCCTGCCCATACCTCCTGCCTAGCTATTCGTTGTTTAGCTTTCAACTACATCAATTACAATGACATATCTTCACACAGCATAATCAATTATCTTACAACATCTCTCCCTTTTTGTCTAAATACAAAGGAAAGGGTTTTAACTCTAACATAGTAAAACTATATACAATAAGAACAATTATCAGGTAAGAATTACATTTACAATGTCCAGTCCATTTGTATTTGATGATTTTAGAGAAAGTAGCTCTATTATCTATCTTATCTTGATGAGTTACATTTTTATGCCAAAACTTGTTTGTTTGTTTGTTTTGTTTTTTTGAGACAGGGTTTCTCTGTGGCTTTGGAGGCTGTCCTGGAACTAGCTCTTGTAGATCAGGCTGGTCTTGAACTCACAGAGATCCGCCTGCCTCTGCCTCCTGAGTGCTGGGATTCAAGGCGTGCGCTGCCACCGCCGCCACCACCACCAACAACAACAACAACCACCACCCAGATGCCAAAACCATTTTTTATCATAATTTGTATTACAATCCTAAAAATATATTTTAGACCTTAAAGCGTCTTAAACAACTTGAACTTTTATGTTTCTCAATGTTATAAATTTTACATCTTTTATGTAAGTTTTTTTTTCAATTTGGTAGCAAGGAAAACTATAAAACTATCTAGTCTTTAACCCCATCAAAGACCCAAAAAGGATATAATTATAATATTACCTGAGGAAACAGTAAGTGCAGAGCAAACAACTTCCAAAACTATGGAAAGGACAGAATCATCTAGCTGCCCACACAGTCACCCAAGGACATCTTTGACCTACAGGCCTGTAATACCTGACAGACTTTTCTGTGAAGCAAGAATTTTGAAGGATTCTTCTACCTTATCTTAGCAAAGTTCTTAAGATGCTTTCTTTTGTGTCCTGTCAGCAGTCAAGGCAAGGGCAGCTTCTTGTCCAGTAACTAACTTTTGCCACAAAGAACGTAAACTCCATGCAGAGGTTCTTGGATGCCCAGTATCTTCTCTGAAGTAGGTTGGTGATGCCAGGAGCAGACATGTCCGTCTCATTGTCATAAAAAGCTTTATGTTATTAAAGCATCTTAAATGCCATAGTCTGTAGATCTCTCAAGTGTTTGAAGACCATCTTTTTGGTTTTCGAGACAGGGTTTCTTTGTATGGTTTTGGAGCCTGTCCTGGCACTTGCTCTATAGACCAGGGTAGTTTCGAACTCACAGAGATCCGCCTGCCTCTGCCTCCCAAGTGCTGGGATTAAAGGCGTGCACCGCCACCGCCCGGCAAGAACATATAGTTTTGTTTAATTTAGCAGTTTCCATAATCCAATGTCTTTTAGAAGCTATTGTTTTTTTGTACATTAGTGTTTAAAAATTCAAAATCAGCAAAGTAACACATAGGAGCCATCTTTACATGGCTTGTTTTAAAAATATATTACTTTACTCTCTTTTTAAACTATTTTTTGTATGACTATCTATACCCTTACTTTACTGTATTTGTTTAAAGGCTTTCTCAGTCTGGGCCACTTTACTGCGTACCTGTAGAGTTCTCTAACCAGGAGACACATCTTAGACTTCTCGGCCACTGCTGCGCAGCTCTGGTTAGTCTGTGACCTGCTGATGACCGGCTCCACACATCTCGGTTCTGTGAGAGCCTGTTCTCGTGTCTGCGTGTACCAGCCCCAGAGCCACATGGGCCCGCCCCAGATCTGGGACTGTGTTGTGTCTTCCTGAAAGCAGGAGATTGTACCAAGTGCTCAGCTGCTCATCAGGGCTTCCTAAAAGAGCCACGCCTCTGTACACCAAGCCTACCTGACAGAACACTTTCTCAGGCCCTATTCGGATTTTTCAAGCCCCATGTTGGGTGCCATATGTAACAAGTCTTTCTCTGTCTGTCCGCCAGCTCCCAGATAATAGCATGGAGACTTCATATTAGTTATGAAAGCTTGGTCTTAGCTTAGGCTTGTTTCTGACTAGCTTTTATAACTTAAATTAACCCATTTATATTCCTCTATGTGCTGCCATGTGGCTTGTGGCTTTTGCCTCTCCTCCTCTGTGTCTAGCTGGCAACCCCTCTTTCCTCTTCCCAGAGCTCTCTGTCCAGAAGTCCCGCCTATACTTCCTGCCTAGCTATTGACTGTTTAACTTTATATTAAACCAGTCACAGTGACATATCTTTACACAATATAATCAAACATCTCACAACAGATAGGTCTAGTTTTTCAGTGTGTATGTGTGCTTGCTTGCGTGTTCAACTCTGAAAAATAGGTAATGTGGAATTAAGTAGCAGAATGTTCTGAGTCCCTCAAGTGTAGACTGAAGTGGGGGTGTGGCTTAGAAACTCATAGCATCCAGCTGCAGATGGGCAGGTGTGTTTCTTGTTTTGCTCTTATTCCTGCCAAAGCTCTTTGAAATTGCATGTCCTTTCTTTTTCTTCCCTATTTTATTTTTCTTGTGTGTGTGTTGCGGAGAATCAAGCCCAATACATGCTGGGCAAAGTCTGCACCATTGCACTATGTCCTTGTCTCCTTACGACATTCTGAAATTGTGGAATCCTCGATTCTTCTGCTCATGGGATTCGAATCCAGGGCTGGGTGAGCAGCAGTGAGACTGCTAGCATGCATGTGCTGGTTCCTATGGGATGCTGATCTGGGAGCATCATTACCCTGACTCTTTTTTGAAATGCGTCTCACTGTGCAGCCCTGCCTGTCCTAGAGCTTCCTATGTAGATTAGGCCGGCCTCAAGTCACCCTGATTCTTTGGCTGTATGGTGTGTGGGGGGTTAGAGGGCAGCACGACATGGGAAGGAAGTTAGCAGCATGCTATTTGAAAGACAGTTTGGAAATTCAGTTCATTTTCAGGTGAACGCCAGGCGGTGGTGGCACATGCCTTTAATCCCAGTACTCTGGAGGCAGAGGCAGGCGGATCTCTGTGAGTTCAAGATGGGCTCCAAAGCCACAGAGAAACCTTGTCTCAAAAAAACAAACAAAAAACAATTTTCAGGTGAACTTAGTTCTGAGTTTCTGGTCCGTTTGTTTGGGATTCTGTTTGGCTGGGGTTTTGGTTTTTTTGTTTGTTTGTTATTTTGTTTTTTGTTTGTTTGTTATTTTGTTTTTCAGACAGTTTCTCCATGTAGTCATGGTTGTCCTGGAACTCACTCTGTAGACCCAGTGGGCCTTAAACTCAGAGATCTACCTGCCTCTGCCTCCTGCCCCCACACCCCAGATTCTGGTCCTTTTTCTGATTAAAAGATACCAGTTAGGAATTGAGCATATGTGCTACAGGCCCCACCCTTTAAGAAGGGAGCTGATGTTGGACCTTCCTTGGCTTGCAAGAAAGGAAAGAGCCTCAGAGAGAGTAGTGAGCTTTTTTTGGACACACAGTATTGGGGAGTTAGAAAGAAGAGCAGGAAAAGGGCACAGCCAAGGAAAGCCTCGTGTTGTATTACTGGATCCTGGAGGGAATTCTGACCATGATAGGTTTTTGATCTATGTTGAATGTAGGTTAATGAATGCAAATGGAAATCAGTCATTTGTAACAGAAGGTGCTGGCCTGGGGTGTGTCCTGTCCTGTTTGTCCACACTTGCTGAGCTCCCCGTCCTAGCAGCATAGGCATTTGCTGTGTGATGTGTTGATGTTCTCCTGCGCATCCAGAATGGGCTAGTTGTGTCCTGCTTATGGCAGATGTGTCTGGGACTTTGGGAGTCGTGTGGCTCAGCAGTAGAACTCCAGTTGAGAGAAGCTAGGCAGTAATCATTGTCTGTCTTCTGTCATCCCCACTGGTGTACCACCAGACACTTTGCACAGACAACAGGTACACACCCACTGTCTGATCACATCAAGCCTACGGTGAGAAGTCGGCTCTTTGTCTCTGTGCAGGCAGTTGTGGATAGCACCCACTTGTGTGGATCCAGGGTTGATGGAAGCCTTGGCACTGCTGGGAGCAGAAATGCTTACTGCTGGTCACATCCTTGCCCACTTGTCCTCGCTTCAATAGGTTTTCTCCAGCTCCTGGCAGAGCAGGTCAGATAGCTTGCATGAGTGCCCTGCAGCCTGGTGCAGGCCCTGTGAGATATGACACTGATTCTCGGCTGTGAGCTGCAGGTGGGTAGGGGGTGGCTCATGGCTCAGATTCCCCGATCACAGCCCTCTTTCTGTGACTCTAGTCCCAGATCAGGCCCACATGATGTGCGAACATACATGCAGGGAACCATTTAGAACATCTAATGGTAAGGACAGGGGAACTCCCTGCTTCAGGAAAATGGACTTGTTGGGACAAAGTGCTATTAGACCTGGGTTCAGTTTAGGTGGGCTTGTTTTTTGTTTTGTTTTCGTTTTTTTTTTTTTTTTTTTTTTTTTTGAGACAGGATTTCGTGTGGCCCACTGGCTTCAAACTCCATATGCAGTGAAAGTGTTTTTGAATTTCTGATCCTCCTGTCTCTGCCTCCTGAGTGTTTGGATTGTAAACATGTTTCACCACCTGGCTTTTGGCTGTGGTTTTATTTAATTCAACTTAAGACCTAACAGTATCAAGCCCTGACTTGTGTGGTTCCTTGTAGGTTGATTTAAAAAACAAAGGCAGAGAGTATCTGGCCCAGTGACTTCTCACTACTGCTCATTGCCTATACTTGACTCCTCATCCCTCACTTACCTGTTTCATTGCTGAGAGTAGCCCTAACATACCTAAATGCATTGAGGGACTAACTCTCTTATACTTTACTGCACAGATGAAGTCCCATGGAAGCTCAATAAACTTGAGAAGTTTCCCAACTGTTGGAAACTTACCTTTGCTTTGTATTTTCCCTGTGTGGTATTCTTGTTTGCCTGGCTCACAATAGTGAATGTTTACTTAGCGTCTTGTGTGAATATGTGCATACTGTGTCCATTTATGTGCACCTGTGCTTGCAAGTGCCTGAGGGAGCCAGAGGACTTGGGTCCCCTGGAACTGAAGTTATAACTCATCTGGTATGGGTGCTGGGAACCAAACCCAAGTCCTTTGGAAGGGTAGTCGGTATAAACTCACGGGTGCTCTCCAGCCTGCAAGCAGCTCCTCAGGTCAGGATCCACTGTTTATTGCTGGGGCTCTAACAACATCTTCTGTTTGTGTGTGAGTCCAGTTAGAGAAGAAAACCAGGCATTCATAATTCCCACTAGATTCTGTGACTGAGCCACCAAGGAACCCTACTTGAGAGATTGATCTTCATGGGAAGAGGCTGACAGAAACTCTCTAGAGAGTCAAGAAAAAAGGCGTAGGGTCACAACAGATGGCTGTGTGGGCTGTAGGGCTGGCTAGCAGCAACCAAGAGGATATGTCCCTGGAGCCTGGGGCCACAAGGCAGGATGTGTGGACAGAGCCATCAGCTGTCTCTGTGAAGGAAGGACTCCAGAAGCCAGATGTGTGGGATGTGAAGGGTCCAAAGTCACAGCAGATGTCAAAGTAGCATCTGGTGTTTGTAGGACCGGTTCCCTGAGAGGGGGTGGAGGGTGGGTTCAGGAAGTGCTGCTCTGCTAACAGAAAGGTTGCATCAAAGGGAAGTCTCTGTCCTTGACTTCAAAGTCTCCTCCACTGGGAAGTGAGACAGGTGGGGAAGGCCAATTGCTGAGGAATTGGAACTGGAAACTCAAGTTTTAAAGCTAAGTAAAGAAGTCTGTGGGGAGGGAGGCGCTTGTTTTTGGTTTTTGTGGGATTTCAAGTTTGAGTAGGAAGAATGCAGAGCTCACCCATCAATGTCCTTTCTTCTGTATGGCTCTTTGTTCAAGCCCGAAGTAACCTTTTATTACATGCTGCATGAAGGAAAAAAAATCTTCATATCTCACCATTCTGCACACAAACTGGGAGGACTGGAGGGTCACAGTGTCTCCTAGGAGCAGTTAGTTCATCACACCCCTCTCTGCCATGCCTGCCAGGGGAAGGGAGGTGTTGATCCCCATTATGACAATGATTTCTCCCCAGAAGAGCTATGGAGATTTTCGTGTAAACCTTCAGCATACTAATTTAAGTCAGTACCTGAGGCACTATGGGGAAGCGACCCCAGACTGTAGAGTTTGTTTCTGAGTTCTGCGGTGCTGCTTTGTCTGTATGTATAGCCACCACTGACCTTAACCTCCTGATTTTCTGCTGCTGTTGTCTTGGGATAACAAGCATAGACCACCATTCGTGGTGCCATCTGGCAATTTTAAGATGTGAACCAAATGCCTAAGGATGTTCACGGTTCTGGGAGGTCAGCTCCATCTTCCCAAACTCTTCAAGGGGGCGATGTGGACAAGGCAACACCTTCTCCAAGCAGCTGCAATAATGGAGTCCCCAGAAATTGACCATCAGTGTGTCCTGATAAGGGCTACAACCTCCATGGAGTAAGAATGCCAACCACATGCTCCTGCCTTTCCTGTGTGGGAGTTAGCTGGCCGGAAGGAACCTTGAGGAGACCTAGCCATGGACCAGATATGTAATTAGGAGATCTGCAATTTTGTGTTACGGTTTTCAAATTACCAAGTGCATGTCCATGTGAGTAGCATGGAGGGACACGGACACACACACACACACACACACACACACACACACACACACACACACCACACCACACCACACCACACCACACCACACCACCAGGACCATACACCTACTTACATAGCTGCTTGTCCTGGAAGAGGGGTTGCATTCCTGTAGAAACTTTCCCTGGCCACAGGTTCGTGATGAGTACTCAGATGTGTGGAGCTCAGCTCCTTCCCGTGGAACTCTTGTCCTGGAAGAGGGGTTGCATTCCTGTAGAAACTTTCCCTGGCCACAGGTTCATGATGAGTACTCAGATGTGTGGAGCTCAGCTCCTTCCCGTGGAACTCTTGGGGGTTCCTCCTTCCAGACTGGGCTGGTCCTCCTGGGTCACACTGTGGGAGTGAAGGCAATGGCAGCTGCCTTGTGGAACTCCTAGCCTCTGCAATGGGGTTGGTGCCAGCTGGCAAGGAGGGTGGCCAGTTCTGGGAGGGTCACAGTTTGTCCACACCATTCTCCTTTGGCACCTTCTCCCCAGTGGATTGTCCTTCCTCTGAAGGTAGCCTGCTCCATGAGTCCTGCTCATAGCCAGGGGTCTGCTAGCTTCACAGACCATGAGTCTTCTTTCTGCAGTGCTAGTCAGGAAGCCCTGTCCTAGACTTACATAGTAATCCGCCCTACCTGCTATACATACACACACACACACACACACATATATATATGCATATACATACATACATACATACATATCCATCCACTCAGGGTGGCAGAGGCAGGTGGATCTCTGTGGGTCCAGGACAGCCAAGGCTATGTAGAGAGACCCTGTTTCAAAAACAAGAATGAATACAGTCAGGTTCCATTGGGGACCTCCCAATGACCTCATTTTACCTGGATTGCCATTTTAAAGATCCTATCAAATCACAGCACACTCCTAAGACAGCAAGGGTGTGAGCAGCGTGGTGATGATGCACTCAGCTGAGCGCATACACTTCTGTCTTGGAATTTCTGTGGTTCAGAGATCTAGGAGACAGCTGCTCTGGCCATGAGCACATGGTGTTGGTTTATCTAAATTTTCCTAAGATCTCTGCCTCATTTGAAATCCCCAAATTTAGGTAAAAGAGTTGAAATGTTTTATATCTCTGAAGAAAGTGGGATTCTGTGTGTGAGTGTGTGTGTCTAACACTTTAGTAATCTCTGTTTCTGCTCATTTTATTAAACAAATGTAATACTGTGACAAAGTTAAATACCCTTTCCTTCCTTTGTAATGAAGTCTGTCCTTTATTTGAACATTCAACTTGAAGAAATAGATTGTACATGATAATTTGCTGTGCGTCCATAAAAACCATAAAACACAAGAAGCAGTGTTAGAATAGCTACCCTCATTTCCTGACCGTCATTATGTGCTTCTACCCAAAACATTTTTCTCCTAACTATCCTTTCTGAGCTCAAAAATGGCTTTTCCTGCAGCCCCTGTCATTCAGTTATCACCTCGGGAAATGCACGGGGATAACTGATGACCCCTGTAAAGCTTCCTGCAGCACGCCACCCTCTCATCCCTCATTTCCCTCCCCACTCTCGTCATTAAATGTTACATTGCAATGTATATTTTATATGGTGACCCTGACGGATGTCACTTTGATGCTGTGCACGGATAATAAGATTGCACATACAATGAAAGGCTGATAAATAGAAAACTGTTTATGAGATGGAGAAGGGCGGTTTTAACATTTTATGGCTTTCCCTTTTCCTTTCTCCTTTGCTGGTAGAAATGTGGTTTCACTTCAAAAACAGACAAACACAAAAAGACCCATTAGCAAAGGTGCAGTGGTGATGAGCCAACAGCAGTGAAAGCCTGCTCGCCCTATTGCTGAACTCCACTAAAATGAACTCAGGAAATAATGAACTGTTCACCCGGGAGACAAAAACCGATGGCCGCAAATGAATTCTTAGGGTTTGGGATGTCAACTGAGAAAACACAATTCCTGGTAATGTAATGTTTAAAATTAGCAGTCCTCATTTAAAACAAGAACTCAGTTAAGCCAAAAAGCCAGGGTCTGTGTAACACTGTGCTCCTGTGTCAGGACTTGCCAGGGAAGCTCTTAGACAGACTGGTAGGAACCTTAGGTCCCTGCTGTGCTTAAACATTTTGTTGTGTTGCCTTTAGCTCTTCTTTAAGTGTGTCATTTATAAAGCTGCTACAGGATTAGAAAAACTAAGGGTTTTTTGGTTAGATGGAAGAATCTTGTGTGTACTTCATACATAGATCTAGTAGAGCCATTGGCAGGGTTAGCAACAAAGTGTGCTGAGGGACACCCACACCAGCAGCCCTTCAGTGCTTTAGCAGTCTGAGCACTTTTTAATTTTATTTTTGTTGTTTGTGGGAGGATGTTTGCTTTTGTGTGTGTGTGTGTGTGTGTGCGCGCGCGCGCGCGCGCGCGTGGGGGGGGTCAGAATTTTGAAGAGCCAGTTTTCTCTTTCCACCATGCTTTAAAGGGTTTGTGGCTTGGGCTGCATGCCAAGGGAAAGGTCTGGAAGAAGTGGACAAGGAGTTGGAACTTGGTTTGGAGAAGTGGCAGGGCATCGTCTGGACTTTGAGAAGACTGAGCTAGCCTCCAGAAAAGTAAAAGGCCAGCCAAGGACAGGGATGTAGTGGTGCCTCCAGCCTGCACTTTGTAGTAGAGATGTGGGACCAGAGATAGGATCAGCAGGCCGCTGAGTCAGGAGCCCAGACAGCAGGGTGTTTGGAACTGAAGGGTAGCTCAGGCTGCTTCCATTTCTTGTGCCGTATAAATGGAATATAAAAATTGGAAGAGGGAGTGAATTTTTAACCTGTCCAAATTAGGGATTCAGGCTTAGAAGGGTGCCTGGTTCAGGAACTTCTCCTAGGGCACCTTAGTCTAACTTCCATCTTGGAAATACCTTGCCTGGAAGCAGGCTGCCTCTCAGAGCAGGGTGTGCTAAGTCAGGCATCTTCTGAGTCTCTTGAGGAGCGGTGGCTGGGTTCCAGAATGCCATCCTCGGTTCTGTGCCTTCAAGCAGATCATCATTTTCCCAGATGCCAGGAGGTGGAATGCAGTGATTTGTAGCAGAGCTGCTGACAGTGGCTGGCTCCTCTGGGGATCAGGGGATTCTATTAGGTTGGTTAACAAAAGAAGGATCCCAGAAGAATAGTGCTTTAATTACAAGCTACTGGAGGGTGAAACTGCTTTCCTTCTTTTGGGGGTGGGGGTGGGAGGTTGTTGTTGTAAGTTTTTTTTTGTTGTTGTTGTTTTGGTTTGTTGGTTGGTTGGTTGGTTGGTTGGTTTTTTTTTTTGAGACAGGGTTTCTATGTGTGGCCCTGGCTATCCTAGAACTCACTTGCCTGCCTCTGTCTTCCAAGTGCTGGGATTCGGGGTGTGCCCCACCATGCCTGGCAACCTGCTGGAAGCTCTGAAGAGGTGTTTCTCCCAAACATAGCTGCTGGTTCTGCTCAGTGCCCCGGCTCTCACCTGATCGGTCCCCTAGCATTGTTAGATCCAGCTGGAACCCTCAGACAGTGAAGGGAAGGAAGGACTTACACTGGGCTCTTGTACAGGCAGGAAACTACTGCCAAGAGACGCAACTATAACTCCAGGCAGAAAGGTGAGGGAGATCAGGGAGCTGAGCTTGGCTTGTCGAGTTGGGGGATTCCTGCAGTCCATCCAGGGAATACTTCCCCTTCCCGGGGATGGCTCATACCCACCCCACCCCACCCCTAGCCTTGGCCAGTGTCTAGGTGCAGGGGTTGGGAAAGGCTCTTTTTTCTCTTTTACCAGCTATTTCATTTGGGTGTTGTTTTTAATTGTCTGCTGTTGGTAGAATGTTTCCTTGGAAAAATAACATGAAACAATTGTTAAGGCAGTGAGGTCCATGGACACATTTGTGATCACACAGAGGAAGCCCAAGTGTAAGTTCCAGCCCAGTGACAGAGTCAGTTCTGCAGTAGCTCTCCCTCCATCCATGGACTTGGTTGGGAGGGTCAGGTGCTCCTCTGTGGACCACTCTTTCAGCACAGTGCTGGCCCAGGAACAAGCATTGCATTCCAAGTGCACATTAACACTGAGATTTAAGCCCTTCTACAGGGGTTGTTTAGCTACCCTTTTCTCTATATGCTCATGTCAAAATATTTATCTTTAGTTTTTTCCCCTTGTTGAAGCCCATTCCCTATGATAGATGCCATGCTCAGCCTTAATGCACGGGAGAGGGGTTGGCCCTGTCCCAACGTATTGTGCCAGACTTTGTTGATTGCTCATGGGAGCTCTTACCCACAAGGAGTGAACTGGGAGTGAGCTAGGGGGAAGGAGGGGTGGGAGGGATAACTGTGGCTGCAGAGCAAAGTAAAACTTAAAAGGATAAATTATTTTTAAAAAGAAGAATGTAGGTCTAAAAATATTTATCTTTCACTTAGGAACAGATAATCTTATGTCCTTATTTTAAAGATTTATTTATTTTTGTATAGCTATTTTTTTTCCCTGCATGTATGCCTGTGTGAGGGTGCCAAATCCCCTGGGACTGGAGTTGCAGATAGTTGTGAACTTCCATGTGGGTGCTGGGAATTGAACCTGAATCCTCTGGAAGAGCGGTTAGTGCTCTTAGCCACTGAGCTATCCCCAGCCCCCAAAATCCTATGTCTTAAAGATTTCAGGGATGGAGATGCCACTCAGTTGACAGAGTGCTTGCTTGGCAAGCAAGAAGCCCTGGGCTCAGTCCCCAACACTGAATCCCAGCATGTCCAGGTGGCCACAGTAAGGCGTCCGTGTGTGGGAATTCTCTGTGCCGCCAGCGTTAGAGCGCAGAGGAGCGCACAAGAGGCTCTCTAGCTGCAGCGCCATCGGCCCTCCACGTTCTTCCCTCGGCCCTGCAGCCATGTCAGAATGGAAGGTAGTGGGACAAGATTCCTCTGACCCACGCTTGCTTTGCCCTGTCTCTAGCACACACAGAGAAGCCCTGGGAGTGAACTGTCGGTGCTGGGGGCCAGGAAACCACATCCTCATTCCTCTCTTTTTCTGTCTCTTTGCTTTGTTTTTTGTGTAACAGCCCTGGCTGTCCTGGAACCAGCTTTGTAAACCAGGCTGGCCTTGAACTCACAGGCATACACCTGCATCTGTCACCACGCCCAGCTGCCCCGTCTTTCTTCTCAGTTAATTTATTTTATGTACATGATGTGTTGCCTGCATGTATGTTTGTGTACCATGTGCATGCATGGTGCCCCAGAAGGCCAGAAGAGGTGTTGGGTCAGTGATGAGCCGGCACGTGGGTGCTGAGTGTTAAAGCCTGCTCTCCTGGGAGAAGAACAGCCAGTCCTTCCCCAGTGAGACTCCCTCCAGGCTCCTGGACCCCACCTTATACCACTCTCTGACCTCTCTGGGTAACATACTGATTATAATGCTATAATTTTCTCTTACAATTGCCCGACTTTGCTTATACCTGTAGGCTTTTAATATGGAGCCAACACCATTGGCTTGGCTGAGCAGTGGCTCATACCTCTGTTGGGAAGTAAGAAGGGTTAGGTGGGGGGTGGAAAGAGTATGAGAGAGACGAACAGGGGAGTAGTTGGTGCCAAGCTAAGGCATAAGAAAAGTGCAGGGACAGGGCAGGGGATGAGCCAGGGTGTGTGGCAGGGGTGGGGCATGGGAAAGGGGGGGTAGGTGCTCTTCTTAACCATGGAGGCCAGGTCTGGTTGCTCGCACCTTCAGTTCCAGCATGTGGTAGGCTGAGTCTGTGCGATTGGGGGCAGCTGGCGCTAACAGAGAGACCCTGTTTTCAAGAGAGGGCAGGGTGGGCTTTGGTATTTTAGATGCTCCCAGTGCCTCACCTCCTCAGCATTCTGTTCTAACCATTTCCCTGGGCCCCTAAGGACAGAGAAGACGGGCAGTGAGTGCATCTTACCTTTAAAAAGAACCATGTTTTAATTGAGCAGGACAAGTTACAAATCTCTCGGCTTTGCAGTGACTGATGGAAGTGAACTAACCAAGTACTGGAGTTTACCAAATACATGCCAGTGGGTAGGCAGAGACCTGCCTGTAAGGCAAGGAGGTAGGCAGGCCAGTGCTGGCCACACAGATGCCAGCTTCCACCTCAGCCTCCTTGTTTGTCTGCCAGGGACATGGACACTCAGCCTGCTGTTTTGTCACAGCAGCAGAACTTGTCCTTAAATGAGTTTAGGCTAGCTCCAAGATGGGAGCAACTCTAGCCCCCATCGCTTGGGCAGACTGCACAGGCAGCTTGGGATCCCTTGTGAGTAAACTTTATAGACTCAAAGGGCTAAAGTCAAGTGCTGAGGGGATGAGGCAGGCAGCCCCGGAGCCGTTTCCCCACAGCTTTGCTGACTCTTAAGTGCCCGACTCCTTAGGAGGGAGTGCTGCCCTAAGCTGCCCCTTGCCCTTTGCTCCGTCCATGCTCTCTGTATGGCACTGCCTTCCCCGTGCCTCCTTTTACAGAAATGTCACTGGAATCCAACAGTACCCCCCCCCCACACACACACCCAACCTGTTGTATGTATATCCTAGAAAGACATTTCTATTGCGTTGATCCCCTGCTTCTAGGAGCCTTTGCCCGTGACCCAGCTCCCCTCTGCAAAAAAAGAGAGGGTGGGGGGTGGAGGTTGGAGGAATTGGTAGGAGAGACAGGTGGGAAGCACAGACAGGTAGGGTCAGCACTGGACAGGAGCTAAGGTCTGTGACTCTGGCAGTTGGAGGTGGCTTTGTCCCCCCCTCCTTTTTTTTTTTTTTTTTTTTGGCCCAGGTTCTGAGTTGCTTTAGCACCTTGTAGTGTGTGTATAGCTACTGCATCTGATGTCACACGCATTGGCTGTGAGACCTGTGAGGTGAGAGCATTGGGAACAAAATGATCATTATAGGCCATTCATGTCAACATTTAGACCTCGGTGTTTGCTTGCAAGCAAAAGCAGGAGCTAATCTGCAAGGCTGCCTTTGTGGAGCTGCCTTTTGATCAATGATGCCTGTGTTAATGTTTCAGTGAGCTATTGATTTCTGCAGCCGCTTTTCTTCCCTGGATTCATGTGCATCGGGTCTCTGCTGCACACCATGCATGTTTGATTAAAGTGCAATTGACTTCGTTCCTGGTGAGGCTGTGAGCTTCTTCACTCCCTATTTGTAGAACCAAAGCTTTTCCCAACACGTTCTTTTGTTTGTACTCAAGACCCAGCCACCCATGCGGGCAGCAATATGCTGCCTCCAATCCTCCATGTTTTATCCCTCAGTGACCATTGCCATCCCTGAGAGGCAGCTAATAAAACCTGGTCTGGATTTATTACTGTTTTTGTCAACTTTATTGACATGTAATTGACATATGCTAGTGTGTGTGGGTGTGTGTTCGTGTTCATACATATATTCATATGCATATATAAATGCACCCACACTCTAAGTATACAGTCAGTTAAGTTTTGACAACTGTATACATCTGTGTGAATAACACCATCTGTGTGAGGCCTTTGAATTTTCCTCCTGAATAGTCACTTGGTTAGGTCAGGTCCTGGACAACCACTGGATCGCCTTTCTTGCTGTTCTAGATCTCCCTGTCTATCATGAGCTCATGCTCTCCTTGTGGCTTTCATTTAACAGGGTGATTTTTGTTTTTGTTTTTGTTTTCATTTTTGGTTTTTTTTTGTTGTTGTTGTTGTTTGTTTTGGTTTTTTTTATCTCTGTTACTGTATAAGCTGCTGGTTCCTTTTTGTTGTCAGATAACATTTCCATGGATACTTACAATTCAGTCATGCTTCCTATGGCCAAGCATCCTTTTTTCTTGTTGGGACTATTAAAAATAATGTTTCTATGAATGTTTGTGTGAACATCTTTATGTGGGACCAGAGAGCTGCCTTAGTTAGGAGCATGGACTGCTCTTCCAGAGGACTGAGTGTGTTCCCAGCACTCGCAGTGTGCAGCATGCTCCCTGAGTCTCCAGCTCCAGGGACTTCTACTCCCCCTTCTGGCCTTCACAGGCATTCTCACACCAGGACACCTACACGTCAATAATATAAAACCGTTGAAAGCGTTTGTGTGGGCACATTTTGTCTTGTTGGATAAACCAGCCAGGCATAGAATTCTAGATTGTGTGGTATTTGTTTAACCATGTAGAAACTGACAAACTTGTGTGAAGTGACTTTGAGGGCCTTATCTTCCCACCAGCCGTGTATGCAAGTCCTTGCATTTTAAGTTTATGCTCTTTCATTGTCTCAGCCATGATTTCCACCCAGCTCAGGTACTGGCTCGTCTTGACCTATGGTATCTAGGTTTAATCTGTTCTGGGTGCTTAGTTTTTCTGTCACAGCTGTTACTTGTTGACAAAACAGTGTTGCTTGAATTGTCACATTTACCCGTGTCATCTCAGCTGTTAAGAGAATGAGGTGTTGGGCTCTGGTGGCTGCCACGTGCCTTTAATCCCAACACACACACACACTCTCTCTCTCTCTCTCTCTCTCTCTCTCTCTCTCTCTCTCTCTCTCTCTCTCTCTCTCTCTCTCTCTCTCTCTCTCTCTCTATCTCTCTCACTGTGGGGAAGGAAGGAGTGAACTAAGTTTCCAGCACATGTGTATCAGTTGCCTTTGAGAAGTAGTTTCCTTGTCTAAACCCTGCTCATTGCTTCTGATACTCGAGACCACTGGTGTTGGGGTGAAGCCTGTTCTGATTGGCCTTGTCAGTCATGGGAGTTTGTGTATGGTGGTTTGCCTACTTGTCTCCCAGGCTCTTAGAACCTAACTCCCAAGAAAACTGCTTTGCCTCCTTTCCTGGTCACCCCATCCATGAGATAACACACATTAGAGGGAGTGGGTGAGGGGGGCTCCGGGACCAGTCAAGCAGCCTGCACCTAAAGTGCGGATTTAATGTTTAGTTGATGTGTTCTTTTAAGACCGAGGTAGAGACTTTCTTTTGGGGTCTTTCTAAGAAATCAGCCCTTTAATACATTTAAAATTTTAGTTTTTAAAGTTGGTCTTTAGCCAGCTTCAACTCGGTGCTCTTTTGTTTTGTGGGAGACAGGTGGCAGGGGAGCCCCTCGGGGTAGGACTGCCACAGTACTGCCCGCCCCTTAAGTTGCCCCCCCCAACGCTTGGCATGTGACAGGTGTCAGTCCCTGTGTTCTTTTGCTAGGCCCCAGTCCTGTTCTTTAGGATTTCCTTCTAGTTTGTGCAAGTAGCCATTGAAAGAGGGTCAAGAGAGATGGAAAAAGCAGTTTGTAGCTTTGAAGGCAGAGGCAGGTGGATCTCTGTGAGTTCAAGACCAGCCTGATAGCCTTGTCTACAAGAGCTTGTTCAGGACAGCCTCCAAAGCTACAGAGAAACCCTGTCTCAAAAAAAACAAAAGAAGAAAAAGCAGTTTGTCTCCGGGCCCTCGCTCCCACCTGCTCACCTGTGTTCTCTGTTTGGTTGCTGTCTTGTGCACCTATCACACTCAGCTTGCACACTCGCATGTCTCTGGCTCCCTAGTAAGTGGGAGCCTTCTGTCCTTTTTGTCTCTCTTGTGGTCTTGATTCTTGATGTATGGAAGTCATACTCTGCTGGGCTGCAGGAGGGGACCCTGGAACTTCTCCGGGAGCATTGCTGTGTGCTCTCGGCTCCAGATGCAGGAGGGTGTGCGCTGTGCACCAACAGCTGCCCCTCTTTCTCGCAGGGGGAACTGATTACCTTCTATTACTACTGGAAGAAGACACCAGAGGCAGCCAGCTCGCGTGCCCACCGCCGGCACCGCAGGCAGGCAGTGTTCAGAAGAATTAAGACTCGCACAGCATCCACCCCGGTCAACACACCTTCCAGACCACCTTCCAGTGAATTCTGTAAGTGGGGTTCTTGATGCTGCAAAGCATAGTAAGAGACTGCTCACATGCAGGCAGGTGTGTGTCCAGCTTTGGTGAGCCAGGGATCTGTGTGGTGTGGTTTGTGCATTAGTGTGTGCATATGTATACATTAGTGCTGACAATTGTGGGAGGGTTTAAAATAATTCTAATAAACTTACCTGTTCTTTTACATTTTACAAAATGTAAGCTTGACGTAGGGTTCCACTTTCTTCTTTTGTCTGCTTTACCCAGATCCTCTTCCTAGTCCCAGGGTACCATTCAGATGAGACAGGGAGGCCCTGTGGGTCCTGCTGTCTCGGCCCCTATGAGCTAGAACCAAGCAGAGTGCTTTGCAGTTCTGACTTAGCCCAGAACACTGGCCTAAGGGTACCAGGGTTCTGTGTTATACTTGATGAGGGCCAGAAGCCATATTGGTTCAACAGATGGAATTCCAAGCTGCTCAGATGCTCCCAGAAGGCATTGTGGGTATACTGCTACCATTTTAGATTCACCAGCGTGAGCACCTGGCAGAGCAGGACCTTGAATAGTGCAACGCCTCAGACAGGCAAGCTCTTGGCTCTAATTGATGGCGGGGCATTCAGAGTGCGCCTGTGGTCGATGCTCATCCCAGTCTGTGGAGTTCTTTTACTGGTGCTCCCATTCTCTGCTGAACACGATGGTGTCTCTTGTGTCTCCACTTTCGCTCCCCTTGTGCAGTGGACCTGAGCTCAGCCAGTGAGGATGACTTTGACAGTGAAGACAGCGAGCAGGAGCTAAAGGGGTACGCCTGCCGCCACTGCTTCACCACCAGTAAGTGACCTGGGCACCCGCGGTGCAGAGGCAGGCACTCATTCCTGGGCCAGGCTGGGCTCTGGGTCACCAGGCTCAGAGTATTTCATGTGCTGGGTAGAGAAGAAGCTGGGGACAGTGACTGATTTGACACTTGGGTTGTGCTTGAGAAACTTGAACCTTTTTCTGACTTTGCTTCCCTGTTGAGCAGTCAGAACTATTACTGCTTTATTGGGTAGGAGAGACTCACACAAGGGGAGGGAGGGAGCCTGCTGTTCCTGCAAAGTGGCTGCCATCTTAAGGGACTGGACAGTGGACACTCCTCCCCGGCTTTGGGTTGTCTAAGGAGCAGGTGTCTACCCGAGCTCATGCTCTGTGGCTCTCATGAATCAGGGCAGGTGGAGCCTACAAAAGGGCCCTCTAGAGACTCAGATGCCCTCAGAGACAGAGGTGATTTCCAGGGTTGCCCCTCCCCTCATGTAGCCTCCAAAGACTGGCACCACGGGGGCCGGGAGAACATCCTGCTCTGCACCGACTGCCGCATCCACTTCAAGAAGTACGGTGAGCTGCCACCCATCGAGAAGCCCGTGGACCCCCCGCCCTTCATGTTCAAGCCTGTCAAGGAGGAGGAAGATGGGCTCAGTGGGAAGCATAGCATGAGGACGCGGCGGAGTCGGGGCTCGGTGAGCTGGGGGCCTGGTGCGGGGGGCTCGAACCCACCAGAGCTCAAACGAGAATTGGTTTTAGGCAGAAACACAGTTTTGCTGGTACTGCTCTCCCTGGAGGCAGTCGTTTTGCCTACAGAGTTGGGGCCACTGAGCTTAGTGTTAGGGGGAGCTCGTTGCTCTCTGTCTGTAGCCCATTGCTAGCTTCCCAAGTCCCTCAAACTCTCTGGCATGTTTGCAAACATTTGATTCTACGTTAGAAGCTTTTACATAGGTTCTTTAGTGAAGATTTGTCCAGTTGGTCATGGACAAATCGTAGCATGGTCTATAATCGTAGCACTTGAGAAGCTATGACAGAAGGATTGCCATAGAATCAAGGCCTTCCTGTCTCTGGAGTGAGTCTTTGTTTTTAGTAAATACAGCAGCGGCAGCAGCTTTGTTTAACATGCTTGGAAACATGTCTAAGGCTATGGGCAGGGTGGGGGTGCATATCTTTGAGGCTTGGGACTGTGAACACCAAGGGGTCCTCTCTCCGGCACTGATCTCTTTGATGACCTTTCTGGTGGGTGGATAGAATGGCCCACCCTCCTGCATCCTAACCTCAGCTGAGCCCTGCTGCAGGCCAGGCAGCTGTGAGAGTTAGGCTGCAGTGTTTAACAGCCTTGTCTCCTGTTTGATTAACTCCACAAATGTTGCGTGGTGTGATTTGTTGAGCATGGACAGTTACCTGAGAAAGGGTGAGGATCTTTAGACAGTCAGCCCTGCTCATTTCCATGGTAGGCCCTCAGGATGTGTTCCTGGGTTTGAGTGAATTTGTGAACATGCTGTTTATCCTACCTTGCCAGTGAATACATTTGGGTGAGCATCTGTGGGGTCTTGGGGTCCATTCTCTCCATCTTTGGTTTTGGAGGGACAGATGTCTACACTACGCAGTGGTCGGAAGAAGCAGCCCGCCAGTCCTGATGGCCGTGCCTCACCCATCAATGAAGACATCCGGTCCAGTGGCCGGAACTCCCCCAGTGCTGCTAGCACCTCCAGCAATGACAGCAAAGCAGAGTCCGTGAAGAAGTCAGCCAAGGTCAGGGGCTGAGGGTGCAGTGGGAGCTTCGTGCTCCCTCCCTCCCATTGGACAGTGACATTAGGGGCTGCAGATGGATGCCAGTGGCTGGAAAGACTCCTAAAGCCAAGAACTCCCATCCCTAGACAGCTGCCCCCTTGGAGAACATTCTTGTGTGTGGAGATGGGGCGCAGAATGAGGAAGTGTATTCACAAACCTTCACTTCTCTGCCTCTACCTGCAGAAGGCGAAAGAAGAGTCTGCTTCCCCTCTGAAGAGCGCCAAGCGTCAGCGGGAGAAGGTGGCCTCGGACACGGAGGAGCCTGATAGGACCACCTCCAAAAAGACAAAGACCCAGGTGAGGCTCCTGTGACACCCGCCCCCCAGCCACCACACAGTCTCAGGTGACCGGAAGGAAGGCAGTGCCTAACTGCAGCTAGAGTCTGCACGGCCCGCTTGTGCTCCATGCCAGCCGCGTGGGCTGAGCCCTGCTTCCTGGTGCTTTCATGTCTCCTTTCTCTGGCTTTAGGAGATCAGCCGCCCCAACTCTCCCTCTGAAGGCGAGGGGGAGAGTTCGGACAGTCGCAGTGTCAATGATGAGGGCAGCAGTGACCCGAAAGACATCGACCAGGACAATCGCAGCACGTCCCCCAGTATCCCCAGTCCTCAGGACAATGAGAGTGACTCGGACTCATCAGCACAGCAGCAGACACTGCAGGCCCAGCCCCCCTCCCTGCAGGCTCCCAGTGGGGCTGCCTCAGCTCCCTCTGCCCCTCCAGGAGCACCCCAGCTTCCTGCCCCAGGGCCCACACCCTCTGCCACTGCAGTCCCTCCACAGGGCTCCCCTGCAACCTCACAGCCCCCTAACCAGACTCAATCTGCAGTAGCACCTGCAGCCCACACTCACATCCAGCAGGCACCCACCCTGCACCCACCGCGGCTCCCCTCACCCCATGCTCCACTGCAGCCTCTGACTGCACCCCCCAGCCAGAACACCGCACAGCCTCACACCCAGCCCTCCCTGCATGGTCAGGGCCCACCTGGCCCTCACAGCCTGCAGGCTGGACCCCTGCTACAACACCCAGGGCCGCCTCAGCCCTTTGGACTCCCTCCCCAGGCCTCCCAAGGCCAGGGCCCTCTGGGCCCCTCCCCAGCAGCTCATCCTCACACCACCGTACAGCTTGCAGCCTCCCAGTCAGCACTGCAGCCCCAACAGCCCCCAAGGGAGCAGCCCCTGCCTCCTGCACCCTTAGCCATGCCTCACATCAAACCCCCGCCCACCACACCGATTCCCCAGCTCCCAGCACCACAGGCCCACAAGCACCCACCCCACCTCTCAGGGCCCTCCCCCTTCTCCATGAACGCCAATCTGCCACCGCCGCCAGCCCTGAAGCCCCTCAGCTCCCTGTCCACACACCACCCTCCTTCTGCCCACCCTCCACCCCTGCAGCTCATGCCCCAGAGCCAGCCCTTGCCCTCCTCCCCTGCCCAGCCCCCTGGGCTGACCCAGAGCCAGAACCTACCACCCCCTGCTCCTGCCCATCCCCCCACTGGCCTCCACCAGGTGCCCTCCCAGCCCCCATTCCCCCAGCACCCTTTTGTACCTGGAGGCCCTCCTCCCGTCACCCCGCCCACCTGCCCCTCCACTTCCACCCCACCTTCCGGGCCCAGCACCTCCTCACAGCCGCCCTGTCCTGCTGGCTCTTCTGGAGGAGGTGTTCCAGGGGCGCCATCTTGCCCACTCCCTGCTGTGCAGATCAAAGAGGAGGCCCCGGATGAAGCAGAGGAGCCAGAGAGCCCTCCCCCACCCCCCAGGAGCCCATCCCCGGAGCCCACTATAGTGGACGCCCCCAGCCATGCCAGCCAGTCTGCCAGGTACTGCGTCAGTGGGGGGTGGGCCTGGCCGGGTGTGGCTGCGTTTGGTGGAGGTGAGGAAGGGTGTGGGTGACCCTCGGAAGAGAAGCCCAAGCTGCCACATCTCTAGGTTCTACAAACACCTGGACCGTGGCTACAACTCGTGTGCACGGACAGACCTGTACTTCATGCCTCTGGCTGGATCCAAACTAGCCAAGAAGAGGGAGGAGGCCATTGAGAAGGCCAAGCGTGAGGCCGAACAGAAGGCCCGAGAGGAACGGGAACGGGAGAAAGAGAAGGAGAAAGAGCGAGAGCGAGAGAGAGAGCGGGAACGGGAGGCAGAGCGAGCTGCTGTGAGTCCTGAAGGCCTGACATACAGGGGCAGTGGCTTCAGCCAGGGCATGATGACAAGGGTCTGTCCCAGACTGTTGGTGTGTTCTCTGGGTCCAGTGGCACCCATGCCCAAGCTTTCTGAAGGCAGTAAGCCTGACTGATGGGCCTGACCTTTCCCTGTGGCCTATAGACGCATGCCTCACGCATAATCCCCAGGTGTCAGAGCGGGAGGGGGTGCTGTGCAAGGAGGGGTGTCCTGCTGTGAAGCTTGTGCACTAGGGTATCTGGTGCCTGCTTGAGGGAAGCCAAACCCCAAAGTGGTGCAAGACTTGATGGTAGGTTTCCTGGCTGCAGGCAGGCACAGACCAGAGTGTTGTAGTAGGGTCTAGACTGTCCTGGGGCCTGGCCCTGGCTAAGGTGCCCTGTTCTGTGCTGGGGTAAAGGTTTGACACTGCAGCAGGACAAGGGCCTACCTCTGGGCTGAGCACCAGTCTTAGGCCCAGGTGGCTGGCACCCGTCCTCATTCTCTCTTTTCTTGAGCAGAAGGCATCCAGCTCAGCACACGAAGGCCGTCTTAGTGACCCTCAGCTCAGTGGTCCTGGTCACATGCGACCCTCCTTCGAGCCACCACCGACCACAATTGCTGCTGTGCCCCCATACATTGGGCCTGACACACCGGCCCTCCGGACACTGAGCGAGTACGCTCGGCCCCATGTCATGTCTCCCACCAACCGCAACCACCCCTTCTACATGCCCCTTAATCCCACTGACCCCCTGCTGGCCTACCACATGCCCGGTCTCTACAATGTTGACCCCACCATCCGGGAGCGGGAGCTCAGAGAGCGAGAGATCCGGGAGCGGGAGATCCGGGAGCGGGAATTGCGGGAGAGGATGAAGCCAGGCTTTGAGGTGAAGCCACCAGAGCTGGACCCCCTGCACCCGGCCACCAACCCCATGGAGCATTTTGCCCGGCACAGCGCCCTCACCATCCCTCCTGCAGCTGGCCCCCACCCCTTTGCCTCTTTCCACCCGGGTTTGAACCCTTTGGAGCGGGAGAGACTGGCACTGGCAGGTCCTCAGCTGCGGCCTGAGATGAGCTACCCAGACAGACTGGCGGCCGAGCGCATCCATGCCGAGCGCATGGCCTCTCTTAGCAGCGACCCCCTGGCACGGCTGCAGATGTTTAACGTAACTCCACACCATCACCAGCATTCCCACATCCACTCCCACCTCCACCTCCACCAGCAGGACCCTCTCCACCAAGGTGTGTACCCGCTCAGGGGCCACTGCGCAGGCAGCCTCCATCCGCAACTCAGGGTTAGAGTCTCAGCAAGCTGCTGGCCTGGGGGAAGCCTGGCCCTGGGCCCTGGGTGAGGGACAGCAGATTGGGGCTCTTGTGGCCATTAGAGTAAAGCAAGGTCTAGGTATATATAGGTCCTGGGCTACCCAAGGAAGCCAAAATGTCCTGTTGTGGGCCTTGGGGAAGGCATTGCGTCTACTGACTTTGAAGTGATGGCCAGGCAAAGTGCAGCTCTGAAGCTCCACTCTCCTGGCATCGGTGGGCTGGGGCAGAGGCGGGCACAGTGGGTACCACGCCCTTCAAAGGGCGGCTGGCTGTGCTCCTGGGGAGGCAGCGAGACCAAAAGGTGAGAAGAGAGGGCTACTGCAGCAGGACCCCAAGGGGAGGATAAGCCAGCACGCCTCTGGAGGGCCTGAGGTGGAGGGCCCAGCAGGTACCCAGGACAGGACTGCTCAGGACGAGCACATGGGTGGGCTGATTGGTGTGCTGTTGTGAAGAGGGGGCTGAGGGAGAAGGCTGTGCCGCCTGAGCTGCACAGATGAGGCAGAGTGCCTGCGCGGCGTGGCCTCGGGTGTGGAGCAGGAACTGGTCCATCAAGGCTGAGCGCTGCACTGCTCTGCCTTGCTCTTCTCCCCAGTGGCGGGCGTGCACGTGTGCAAGGGGAGTGACTGGGTTGTGCAGCAAGGAAGGCGTACCAGAGTCGTGTGCCAGCTACATTTGGACCTGTGGTTTTTCAGGTTCAGCAGGCCCAGTTCACCCTTTGGTGGACCCCCTGACCGCTGGTCCTCATTTGGCTCGCTTTCCCTACCCTCCTGGCACCCTCCCCAACCCTCTTCTTGGACAGCCCCCCCATGAGCACGAGATGCTGCGCCACCCAGTTTTCGGTAAGAATTCACTGGGGGAGGAGGACATGGGCTTTCAAGTGGAAGTTGGGGTTGAGTCAGATCAGCATCCTTCGTATACCAAATGCACACAGGTGGGGACCAGGTGGGTGGACTTCTGGGGAGGCTTGAAGTAGGGAGGCCATAAATGCGCAGCAAACCAGCCTAGCGGGAGCCCAGACTGAGATCTGGGTGTGAGGCCCAGGGACCTCTGGAATGGGCTCCTTCCTGCCTGAGGACTCTGCTGAGCTTGTCCTGCCCCTAGAGCCTCAGAAGGGCCGGCCCGCTTCCTCAGCTAGGTTAGCACACTGCAGAGTAGGCTCTGTCTGACCTTCTTCCTCGTGTCTGTCTTGGTTGCCCTTGTCATGGCTACCCCCTTGACTTGTTTTTGTAGCAGAGCGTGTTTTGTGCTTGGCAGGCACTCCCTATCCCCGAGACCTGCCTGGGGCTATCCCACCCCCCATGTCAGCAGCCCACCAGCTTCAGGCCATGCATGCCCAGTCAGCCGAGCTACAGAGACTGGCCATGGAGCAGCAGTGGCTGCATGGCCACCCGCACATGCACGGTGGCCACCTGCCAAGTCAGGAAGACTATTACAGGTGAGGTGAGAGGGGCAGGCTCCTCACCCCACCCCGCCCCCGCTGACCCTTCCCAGAGGCATGACCTGGCTGGATGAGAGGCTGTGAGGGTGTGGGGGGAGTGGGGTGTAACTCACAAGCAAACCATGGACCAGCCTTTGCCTGTAGCCTGTAGGGTGCCATGTCCCTGTCACCTAGCACACCCTGATACACATTCTCTTGTTTCTCCCCTTCCCCCACCAGTCGACTGAAGAAAGAAGGTGACAAGCAGTTATAAGTTATTTATTTGTTAATGCTGGCTGTGGAAACCCCAGTTCTAGGGGGCAGAAACAGGACTTTACATCCAGTAGGAGCTGCAAGAGCAAAGAGGAATATCGTCTAAAGATTTCTCTATATATTTAAAACCCACAACTAAAAACACATCTGCATAATAGTGTTCGTTTGTTGAGAGGATTTCCTGAGACCTATTTGGGTCTCCCTGCATGACAGTCCCCCAGAAACTTGATGTGTCCTGGGCTGGACTGACACCCAGAAAACTTCCCTGCGATCTTGGGGTTTGGCTTTAGTTCTTTTCCTTGATTTCTCAGTAGGTGCTGGAGTCCGTTCACACCCTTCACTGTGCGCGCAGACACTGAGGCACGTGGGCTCTGGAACCCACGAGGTTTGCAGAGAGGCGGCATATGAGTTTGAAATCCAAGAGCTATAATTTTTAAAAAATCTTTTATTTTAATACATTGTAGGGGATCTTCATAATTTGAGACCGTTCTGCAGCATGGCTTTTTACATCTGTAAATAAATAATTTTAGAAGCCTTTTTTTTCCTTCCACAGACGACTATTCTGATCTATTTTTTCCAGCCATGTCACAAAGTGTGAATTCCTACCAGCTATTGACAGAATACAGAGTTGATTTTTTAATAAAAAGTTATATATAATTATCCCTTTAATTAAAGGGAACAGATGGGCGTTTCTAGTTTCAAGCAGGCAGGAGCTTGGGGCTAGGTTTGGTCATAGCAGTGAGCATCCAGGAGTTGGCAGGGACAGTGTTACAGGCTCTTTTACTTTGCTGCTTTGATTTTGCTTCTGTCTGTCCCTCGCATGTGCAGTGGCAGGCCTGTTTGAGCGAGCCTCCTTCCTTATTCATAGGAGTTTAGTGTTGACTTTGTGTTCCCTGGTGTCCCCGTCGTCCTGTCTTTGGTATAGAAAGCGCATGTTTACTTGTATGTGTCTGAAGATAAGTTTCCTTAGAGTTGTATGCACATGTTTGATTGTTCTAGATAAATTGTCATAAGCAGTTTAGGGAGTTCAAGAAATGACATGGTGCACGGCACATGAAAGACCCAGGGCATATGCTTGCCCAAGGAGCGTTAGAAACCTGTGACTGTGCGTGTCACCAAACCATGCCTGCCACAGCGAGGCTGCTTCAGAGTGAGGGACACCCTGGGGTTAACGTGATGTAGGTTTGGCCTGTGGTTTGGGCTATGCAGTAGGCTGTATAGGTGATCTGCATCCTCTGTGTGTCCTGTGTTTCCTCCTGGAAAAGGATTGGGAGTCGTCGTTGGAGCAGGCTCCCCTGGGAAAGCCCTCTCCAGCAGGCCCTTGGGGAACAGTCCTGGGCAGAGCTGACTGCCACTGATGGGACACTTTTCCCTCCAGAGCCAAGTGTGACATGCCTGTGTGACTCCTCTCTTGGGCTCTGAGGGCCATTTCTACTCTCATATGCAGTGGCTGCATATAGGAACAGCCAGCCAGTCACAAGGTGTGTCTTGGCCCTGTGGAGAGGAGAGGCTCGCTGTTAACCTGGCATTCACCCTGCCCCAGGCTCTGACTCAGGTGCGCCAGGGCCTCATGCTCCCCGACATGAGGCAGCTAGGATCCATTTGTCTGTTGAACATGTTTGTAGGGTTTTTTGTTTTTATTTTTTTTAACTTTATTTTTCTCATTCCTTCTGCCTTAACTTTGGTTCTTCATAGGAGGCGAGCTCAAGTTAACCTTTCGTTATCAAACTTCTGGCCACCATGGCATGAAGGCATTTGTTTTCTCCTGGGGGTGGTGACATGCTCTCCAGATGGTCTCCTGCCCTGGACTGAGGAAACCCTCTTCCTCATGAGCTCTGCCCAGGCAGGTTCTTGCTGTCCCATGTCACCTCCTCCTTCCCCCCTTTAACGGAGTCTGCCTTTCAGTTAAGCCTTTATCCCCTCTCTAGTACCCAGTTTCCAAAGAGAACGAGTGAAGTACTTTGAAGTCTGAACTTGAAATCTGTCCGGAAGTGTTTCTTTGTTAGTTTTGGGTTTCTCCCCTGTCCCAAGGTGAAGCGCTAAGTTCATGTCCTCCGTGACCGACTGGTTTGTTCGGAGGCCCTGGACTTTCATGGCATCTTTGAAGCCCGGCTGCTTGGCTTCCTTTTGGATTTTCCTTCCTTTCATTTGAAGTTGGGTTTGCTTTCTGTGTTCTGTATGTATCTTGTTCAGTGTCGTCAAGGTTGAGCGTCACGTCTCACTGCAGTGGAGCGAGCGGACATTCTGATCGCTGCATTTCTTTAGATCTCGGAGCTAAGTGTACATATGAGTAGTTTGCCATGAGATAACACAGTGTAAACAGTAGACACCCAGAAAATCGTGACTTCTGTGTTCTCTCCATTTGAGTATTTTGTAATTTTTTTGAAATATTTGTGAACATAAATAAAACCAAGCTACACTACAGAACCTTGTGTGTTGGTCGGTGCACTGTCTCATTCTGGAGTGTGGTGGGTGCTGCAGACAGCCGGGGAGGCTGCTGCTCCTATTTAACCTCCCAGAGCAGTTTCTGGAATGGGTCTGTGCTGTCTGGGAAGAGCTGCTTCCGCAAACCCCCTTGCTCTCTGAAACCAGGGTTGCCACCCACATCCACCACTCCACCTACACCACCCCTAGGGTATGGGGAGAGTCCCCTTCCTGCTGAGCAGCTGTTGGAGCCATCTTCTCCAGAATCGACCCAGGTTCAAGGTGCTGGAGACCCTGTAGTGCCGCAGTTCTCAACCCGCAATCCCCTTGGGGGGTCAAGTGACCTTTCACGAGCGAAACATCGGATATCTACTTAACGGTACCCTTCATAGCACTAGCAGAATTACAGTTATGAAGTAGCAGCAAAGTACTTTCATGGTTGGGGTCACCACAACATGAGGAGCTGTATTAAAGGATCCCAGCTTTAGGAAGGTTGAGAGCCCCGCTGCTGTAGTCTTCCCACAGAGACTCTGCACTGGATAACCGCTAAGTGGCCGTCAGAGGCCAGGGCTCCTAGTGGATTCCAGCGGTGGCTTTTTGTTTTTGTTTTTCCAAGACAGCATTTCACTGTTCAGCCCTGGCTGTCCTGGAATTCGCTCTGTAGACCAGGCTGGCCTCGAACTCTGAGATCTGCCTGCCTCTGTTTCCTGTGTGCTGGGATTAAAGGCGTGTGCCAACACTGCCTAGCTCTGCTGTGGCTTCTGAGGACCGGGGACATTTTCCCCTAAACATTTCTCTATAAAGCCATGGTTTTGTAGACATTTCAGGAAGTGGAACGAGACCAGCCCGAAGAGTGTACTGGTGAGCTGCCTGCCAGGGAGGAAAGGACTGGACGTGGATGGGTCAGGTGCTGCTCACTGGAGGTAGGGGAAGGCATTGAGTGGCATGCAGTTCTGGTCCTGCTCAGCAGCTTCGGGACTGACCTGTGCAGGGATGAACTTGCAGGCCAGCAAGGGAGGCCAGGCAGCTGATCTTGGGTCTTGCCTGTATGATCGAAGTCAGGTAGCTGGGGATGCGGAGTGAGCAGTGTGTGCCTGGGACCCAGGTGACAGCTGCTGTAAACTTTCTTACTGAGCATAGGCGTATGAAAAAGAAGCACCAGACTTAAATGCAAGACACGAGTGTCTTGACTGCTCTGTGACCCCACGGCCCCAATACTGGACGTATAAGCAATGGAGAGAAAAGCAGTACCCTCAAACACCTGTGTTTATAGGACATCACAATAGCCACAGTGCTCATTTGCTAACAAGAGGACATACACGTGTGTGCACTGTATATATGTGTGGTCAGTGGAATGCTATTTGGTCAAACATAAATGAAACTCTGTGTAACAGTCCTGGCTGCCTTGGACGTTGCTTTGTAGACCAGAAGGGCCTCAAACTCACTGAGATCCACCTGCTTCTGCCTCCCACGTGCTGGTATTAAAGACATGCCACCATCGCCTGGCGCACATGACCCTTGCTGGCTCAGGAGCCCATGCCCGCCCTCTCTGGGCTCTTTCTGCTTCAGATGTCTGCCCCTTTGCTCTCTCAGTATTGGAAATTGACCCTTCCCAGATTCCCTTCAGTTGGGCTCCTTTCTGACGAGGCAGCTGAAGTTCTGGACCCTGCTTCTCTGTCTTTTACCCAACGTGACTGTATTTTGACGTTATCAGGGATCCGTACTGCAGAAACTGCACTGTGGACCCCCAAGTCAGCTCGGACATCCCAGCTTCCCTTGTTACTAGGCCACGGTCACTGGCTCTGTGACTGTTTAACTGGATGGATGGATGGATGGATGGATGGATGGATGGATGGATGGATGGATGGATGGATGGATGGATGGATGGATGGATGAGTGGGTGGGTGGGTGGGTAGACTCTTCAGAAGAAGGTCCCTTGGTACTGAGAGGGGACTTGCTCATACTTGTGAAAGTGAGGACTCTGCTGGGGAGCCGGGTGCCCACTGCTAACACTCCTCCCTGCGGTTTCTCTCCACCACCCTGACGCTACGCCTGCCCTCATGCTCTGGCCCTGGTGGACACTGTTCTTAGGAGCTCCTGCCCTGCAATTTGGGTCTGGTGAACCCCAAGGGGGAGTTCAGAAAACAATGAGGTTAGTTGGTTTTGGCTTTTGGGGGGGGGGCGTTTATGGGTAGAGGCCCAGGGTTGATAAAAGTGTCTCTCCGTTGCTCTCCTCTTTAGACTCTGAGGCAGGATCTCTCGCTGAGCTGAACCCAGCTAACCACAGAGGTTCTGTTTCCACCTCATATGTGCTGGTGTCATGTGGCCTCCACACACATATAGCATTTACACAGGTTCTGGGGATCCGAACTCTGGTCCTCACCCTGGCAAAGCAGGCACTTTATCCACGGGGCCATTTCACCGGCCCACGAGAAGCCTGTGTGACTCAGCGAGGGACGTGGAGCTATGCCTGCCATCCCGAGGGCACTCCAAGGTCCCCTTACTGGGGCTTGGCCACTGGTCCATGACAACAGAATTCTGATCCCGGCCACCAGGTGGCAGTGGCTACAAAGCTAGCTGGTGGCCCTTGCAGAGAAGGTAGAGGTGTGTGCCGCAGCTGGGGAAGTGGTTTCCTTGCTTTTGTTTTGTTTTGTTTTTGTTTGAGACAGGGTTTTTCTGTGTAGCCCTGGCTGCCCTGGAACTCGCTCTGTAGACCAGGCTGGCCTCAAACTCCTGCCTCTGCCTCCCGAGTGCTGGGATTAAAGGCATGCACCACTACTGTCTGGCCAGAGGTGGTTTCTGGGATCAAGGGGCAGCTGGGGAAGGTCGCAGAGATGACAGGCTGACATGCTGTGCAGGGAGATAGTGCTGACAAGACTTCTTCACTTTCTCCGATGTATCTGCAGGAGCTGGGGCATGCACAGCAGTGCCTTTTAAGTGCTCACCGAGGGCCAGTGCATCTTCCCCTCCATCACCCCTCCCTCCCCTCCCCCTGCCTTCCCTCCTCCCCCTCTAATGTAGCCACCTGACTGCACCTCCCAAGTGCTGTAATGACCGACCAGTCTGCACGGTGCTGAGGCTTCCTGTTGGGAACTCATGAGTTGTGCATAGCTTCCAAAAATCTTGGGCCCAGAAACTAACTTCCAAGAATCTCCCCGAGCAGCCCTGCCTGCCATGTGGACCCTTGTGTGCCCAGCAGGTACCCAGTGCCAGGTGCCCTGTCCTCAGATACCCTCATCTGCTCACAGGGAAGAGCACTCAAGGCACGGTGTGGGGCCTTGCACACAGCTCAGGAGCAAAGGGAGCCTATGGGGCCCAGGTACTGTGGGCTCGGGCATGTGTGAGGGAATCTGCCCCTGTTCCATGAAGCCTTGTAGCTGACCACACCCCTACTATCCCTTGGTGAGCAAGGCAGATGGGAAAGAAAGCTCCTGGGCACCGACATATCCATCCTCAATGCCAAGTATAGGGTTCATGGGCACTGGGGATAGTGCACTTCTGAGACAAACGAGCAAAGGAGGCGGCCTCCAGTTTGGACAGCATGGCTTTAGTTTTGGGTTTAGTGGCCTCGGTGGGGCCTGTCATAGAGCACTTGGGAGAGGGTAGAAACTTTTATCTCCTTGCATGGATCGACAAGCTCACTAACGTGGACACCTAGAGGACAGCAAGGTGCCTGGTGGGGCTCTGGGGCTCAGCGTGCAGTGGTTGCTCCACTGCCCCCTGCTGGGAGCAGTCTGGAGTGCAGTCCCGGCCTCTGCTGCTAACAACCCTAGTGAGAAAGCAATATGTTTACATTCACATGGAAAGTTCCAGGAAAAGGACCCGGGATTTGACAAGCTGACGGCTGCCTGCGGTTTCCCTAGTCATTTCTCTTGCAGACTGGAACAGTTCTGGGAAAAACTAACCCGGAGCGGAGGATAGCTGTTTCAGGGTCACATTCCTGAGGAACCCAAGCTCTTCTCGTGTAGTCGGGTGGTGCTGGGGGAAGCCTGAGCCTAAGGAGGCCCCTGGAGCTGTGACTTGGGAAAGTCCCAGAGACCTCCTGGGGCTCAGAGCACAGAATGGGGGGGAAGTGACCCAGCGGGCAAATACCTGAACTCGACCCCTGGTGCCCAGAGAAAGTCAGGTGTGACGGTGTGCGCTTTTAACCCCAGTGCTGGGGAAGCAGAGACAGGCGGTCCCTGGAGTTCTCTGATGTCTAGGCTCCATGTGCACGCACACTTAGATTCGCACACACGCGAGCACACTTATGGAAGGCATCCCCGGGGCGGGTTAGACGGGAGGCAGTGACGCCGGCCGGGCCCCTTGCTGTTGCCTGAGTGTCAAGGTGTATGGCCGTGAGCTGGCATGAGGCCAGAAGATGACCAGGAGGGCAGGACGCAGACACATGCTGCATCCTGGCACCCAGCAGGGCAGAGGGCGATGGCACTGAGGACGAGTACCTGGCTGTATCTGGATTATATGGGAGGTGAGGGCAAGGGGGTTGACTGAGCCGTGGGTTTCTGCCCAGCTGGCCATAACTGGTCACAAGCTGATGAGCTCCATGGTCATACACTCTTCAGGGCTGGACAGTGTTGGTCGGACACCATATACTGGGAGCCCCACGCCAGGCCCAGAGCATTGGGTACCGTGTGCTCTTTCCCCGGCTCCAGCCAGCCGAAGGAGAGTCGTTGCCCAAGGGCCTTGGACGAGCTGGGATGTCGGGGAGTGGAGGGTGGCCAGAGATCTTATGAGAAATCAGCTCTCCAGGCCAGCAAGAGGTACTAGAAGCCGGGAGACATGGCCACACGCTCTCATTGTCTCTGCAAGCCCGGCTCTGTGCAGTCTCAGCACCCAGAGCGGCCCCCCCCCCCCCGTGTCCATCTGCGCAATGAATGGCTGAGAAGGGAGGGGCATGGCCCTCAGGTGGGGGTGGGGGGGTGGCATCCTCTACTCTTTGGGCATGTAGAGGCAGTGCTCATTCAGACATGCCCAGCAGCTTCTCTTCCAGAGACCAGAGACGGTCCCTTTCTCTGAAGGGCACTGCTCAACCATCTCAGTAGAGAGCGGTCTAGACACCTGCCCTGCTCACCGCCTAGAGCACTCTCCACCAACGTCCCTGCTCACCGCCTAGAGCACTCTCCACCAACATCCCTGCTCACCGCCTAGAGCACTCTCTACCAATGTTAAGCATGAGCTCAGTTCCTCAGTATATGCCTGTGTGTGTGTGGGGGGGGGCCTTGTTCATTTACACTAATCTCTGAGAAGTTGCTCCTGCCAGCCCCCCTCAGGGCACTGACTGGACACTCCTGGGTGGGAGGGTGGTGGGCTGCTCCTGTGGGAGATTAACTTAAATGAGAAAAGTTTCCTTTCGCTTCGTGTCTTAAGTTCTAGGCCATGGGCTCTCTTGCATTGACCTTATGGTAGCACCACGCATCACGTGTGATGCGTAGCTGAGGAAGAGCTCAAATAAGGCAGCAAGAAGCAAAGAAAGGAAGAGTCTACCATCCCAATATCCCCTTCAAGGTGTGCCCTAATGACTCAACTTCCTCCCTGTAGGCCCATCTCCTAACTTCCCACAGTGGGCTGGGGGCCAAGCCTTCAGATCCAAACTATATTGTAAGCAGATAGATAGAGGGAGGGATGAATGATGGATGGAAGATGATGGATGGGTGGATGGATGGATGATGGATGGGTGGATGGATGGATGATGGATGATGGATGATGGATGGGTGGATGGATGGATGGGTGGATGGATGGGTGGATGGATGGATGATGGATGGGTGGATGGATGTTGATGAGTCTTTGTGAACCACCCCCCCAGGGGCGAAAACAACACAAACCTGTCTAACCATGATGCAATGTGCAGAATATATGGCCCGGTTATCAGAGCTGTGCGCTCCCCCCTCTGCACTACTGGCATCTTGGCCTGGATAAACCTTTTACTGTTGGGGGCTGTGTGTCCTAGGATGTCTGTGACATCCTCGGATGGCAAATGGCACCTGTCCAAGCTGTGGCAACCAGACACCGTTGCCAGCCTTCCAGGGGGCTGGGAGATATCAAAAGCACCCTTGATGGAGAACCACAGTTGAGAGCCGAGTTACATCTTCACTTCTGATAAATGATTTTCGCATGGTACCACCATCCCCAGGAAGGGAGCTCCACCCACGTGACCCTATGCCCTTGGATAAGAGCGCTTCTAGAAGGCTTTGCTGCTGTCATTTATTTACCACATATTTACATTCCACTGGAAGTCTGGCTGGCTGCCAAGGCCTTTGGTTCCTCAGTGGCCAGCCTGCAGCAGACCGACCACCTTCAAGTCCAAAGTCAAGATTCTGAGGCATCAGACATTCAGCAGGAGGGGCTGGTGTTCCTCGTCAGCCGTTTCGCCAGAGGGAACTTCGTAAGTGACACACAAAGAGGAGTAGAGGCAGCCGAGGAAGGACAGGAGGCTGGAGAAGTACATCACGCCGTTGGCACTGCCCACAGCTGAGGTCAGCGGCCCCAGGACCACAGAGACAAGGATCTGAGCCAGAAAGTACTGGCAGCTAAGCAGCGAGATGTCCATCCCCATGCCACGCCGTGTGCCGTCTGCGCTGGACCCTGCAAACTGACCAGGGAACATCACACCAGTTAGACCTGCCGCAACCTCCATGCAGAAGTGGACATGAGGGGACCGAGCAGGAGGAACAGGGCCATAGCAGGGGTCAGCCAGTGTTCAGAGAGGTTAACAACCAGAAGAAAGGCTGGCTTCTCTCTCATAGGCCAGGTGACATGGAACGTCCCTGCTGGAGTACAATCCATGAAAATTCCAAAAGCCAGCACTTGGGAGGCAGAGGCAGGTGGATCTCTGTGAGTTCGAGGCCAGCCTGGTCTTCAGAGTGAGTTGTTGAAAACACACACCCCTCTGTCTCTCCCTGCCATGTTGTCACCACCATGCTCTAGGTGTCCTGCTCTTTCTCTAGACACAGCCTTGAGCCTCTGTGTTAATAGGGATCCCTCCCCCAGTGCCCCTGTTCAGACTGGAAAGTTGCTGTGGAATATTCCCTTTGTACACTGAAGATTTGTCACTGGGATTGGTTTAATAAAAAAGTCGATTGGTCGGTAGTAAGAGTTAGGTAGTAACAAGCCTGAGCTATCAGCTGAGCGTTTGTGTCATTAATACACACTCCTGTGTCCGTCATTCGAGAGCGGCTGTGGGACAGGAAAACTGTAGGTAGCCTGGAGGTCGTCTCTAAGGTGCCCATACCTACCTTCTTACTCTGGTAGTAATCGCAGAGCAGGGAGTAGGGCAGGGTGCAGAGCGTGGAAAACAAGATGCCGTAGGTGGTGCATAGAGACAGCACCACATACAGGTTCCTGGAGAGCGTGGCCAACCCCGTGCCCAGGCCGAAGGAGAGGTAGGCGATGAAGTAGAGGGTGCGGACGCTCAGGCACTCCTCCAGCTTCTCCAGGATAGCTGTAGGAGGACAAAGGCTGAATGGGCGGCTAGGCCTCCCCCCTGCAGCGCGCTCGTCCCCTGGGCAGGGGCGGGGCCCATGCCGGAAGCAGGAAAGCAGGGGCTGGTCCCTGCAGGCCTGGAGAACAAGCCCTGGGGCGGCCTCACTCACATCTGCCCCGTCCGGACCCCTGGAGCTTCTACACATGGAATGGTGAGACCCCTGGCAATGTGGGGTCTTAGGTTAAACCTGTGGTCTCCTGCCTGGAACGGGAGCACAAGTGTGCCCCCCTTGGCTGGCCCTCATCCCCATCTTGCCATGAGCTACCCGGAGCAGACATGACCAAGTAAAGTAAAACACAAGACCACCCGCCTAGGGGACCCCAAAGTGCTGAACTCAGGGACTCGCAAGTGAGACGAGCATCTAGTTTGGGGGTCTCTGGGGGCTGAGCTTGGCTTCAGACATGCTAAGCACATACATAGACTATTGCACTGAGCTACACCCCACCCCACAATACTTCATTCCTCCCCAGCCTCCTTAAGGTGACAGAGGTCAGAAAGGGTGGTTGGCAGCCTGCAGCCTGCAGCCTGGTTTTGGCCTGTTTTTCAAAGTTTTGTCACGTGTGTGCGGTGCTACAAAGATGGAGCCCAGAGGCCTCTAAATGCTAAGTAATCTCTCCCACCATGAGATACACCACCCCTCACAAATCCTAACCCCCCACAACCCCCTCTCGCCCCCCCCCACCGACTCAGCCTGGCTTTGTATGGCCCAAGAGCCACGAGTGAGTGAGTAACTTTGTACTTAAAAACAAATTAAATATTCATTTAGTGTGCATCGGAAGGTTGGGGCAGGGGAGACAAGCGTGTGTCATGGCACATGTGTGGACAATCTGTTGAGGTCATTTTCTTCCTTCTACTGTGTGGCATCTGGGGATCAAATTCAAGTCATCAGGCTTGGCAGCCAGGGCGTTTACCCACTGAGCCAATCCAGCTGCTTTGGAGTTTTAAGCAACAAACAAACAAACCAAAGGAGCTTTTGTTTGTTTTGGTGTCACATGGAGACTGCAGAGCGTGCAGCTCACAGACACACACAGGTATTATTGCCTCAGAGCCGTGCCCGGTCCCTTCTGAGATGTCAGTGGTTGCTTTGGAACCACTGGGCACTGCTAAGAAGCTGCCACAGAAGCCCGTTACTTCCGAGTCTGGGACCGTCTGACCCCGGGAGAACACTATAGGTTCACCAAGTCCCAAGGGGACCGCCCCGGGATGAAGGGAGCTCGGTGTCGCAGGAGCACACCCTCAGGCTCAGCTCAGACTCTAGACTCTGCCCCCTGCACTCCACACTCACCGCAGAAGGTCACTCGCCTCCTTCCCCAGGCCTACTGTTTCGTGCGGTGTCATGTGAAGGATGGGTTTACCTACCAGCCACACGCTTGCCTGCTTGTGGTCCCATGGCTTGCCCCTGGGCCCCCGCTTTGCCCTTACGTGTGAACCCATGATCTAGGCAAGTCTAGACATGTCCCTTTTGGGGTGCCTCCTCCTTGGAGACCTGACACCCACACACAGGTCTGTACCCCCATCTACTTTTTGGTTCAGGACAGCGCAGCTGGGAGGCCCAGAAGTATTTGAGGACTTGAACAAAATCGTGGTGTCTCCCCTGAAGGGGTGCTTGACCCCTGCAGTTGGTCTTTGAAGGGAAGGCGTGCCGTGCGTGCGTGCGTGCGTGTGTGCGTGCGTGTGGCCGCTGGCGGGTACCTGAGTAGCAGGCAGCGCTGAAGGCATAGATGCACATGCCCCAGCAGCCCATGGTCACGCCGCTGTTGTACTTCTGGTAGGCCTCCGACGTGTGGGGTGCCTTGGGGTCGCCCTGGAACACCACCTCGCCCATGAAGTCCGTGTAAAAGAGCAGCATGCCCTCAAACGAGAGCCACCCTGGAGGAAGACAGGCGCTGTGACCCTTGGTCACTCAGGCTGTGGTTCCACCCTGCCCGCCAGCACTCAAGAAAGCCAGGCTTGGTGACTCACACCTGTCATCTGAGAGCTCAGAAAGTGAAGGCAAGGCCAGGCGGTGGTGGCACACACGGCTTTAATCCCAGCACTTGGGAGGCAGAGGCAGGCGGACCCCTGTGAGGATCAGGAGTTCAGGTCTAGCCTGGGTCGTTAACTTTTGTAAAGTGCCCCCCATTTGGTTGAAACATGGCAGTTTCCATAATGACAGTAATTCAGTTTTCAGAACTGTAGAGTTTGTTGTTTCTAAACCCTTGCCGGGCTGCCCCACAGACCCTCACCCAGCAAAAGCTGGTCAGGAATGTTTATCCATCACCTAACATCTTTATTTTTCGTGTGGTTTGTTTAACAAGGTCTCTCTCCATAGTCCTGGCTGTCCTGGAACTCACTCTGTAGACCAGGCTGGCCTGGAACTCACAGAGATCCACCTGCCTCTGCCTCCTGAGTGCTGGGATTAAAGTCTGTGCCCCACACCCAGCAGGGGAAAGATATATTAGGAAATGCAAACCGTAATGTGGGCCTGATGCGTGTGAGTTGGTCCTGCCTCCAAGTGCCACTCTTTGAAGACCGTTAACACCTTCCTTGGCTGAGGTGGGAGACGGCGAGGCCCTCTCAAGCCACAGTAAACCGCCACCGCAGCTTCTACGCCATCAAGCAACATTGTTATAATCTGGGATTATAGGTGCGCTTGGTTTCTGCAGTTCTGGGAATAGAACCCATGCAAGCTCTGTGCCAACTGAGTCATTAAACTCGTTTCCACAACAGCAAAGTACGCCCCCCCCCCAGACACATGATTTAACCCTTCCCTGGACTAGACATCTGTGTCCCCATCCCGGCTTTGTGGGCAGAAGCTGTGCTCCTCTCAACACCTGTCACATCAGTTCTTGGAGCCATGTGTGACTTTGGCTTATGTGGGACGCCCTGCAAAGATCACTGTGGGGAAGGTTGAGACCATTTCAAGGTTTGTCCATCACCAGGTGACTAGTGGCGCACGTCTTTAGTCCCAGCACTCGAGAGGCAGAGGCAGGCAGATTTCTGAAGCCAGCCAGGGCTATGTAGGGAGACCCTGTCTCAAAAAAAAAAAAAGTTTTGCCTGTGATGTCTATTGTGTTCTTCTAAATGGCAGCCCTAAGTTACTGCAAATCTGTTGTCCTCAGACCTTCAACAACAGATGAATGACAGCCACACAGGGGTCCTTCGGGGTCACCGAGTGCCAAGCCCGGGTGGTTTAAGAGCCTCAACAGATAGGAGGGAGATCTACACGCCTTCACATCTGAGGGTGACGTTCCAGGAAAGTGGGGCCTCTTGCTTGACCTGGAGGAGAGCCTCCAGTGCAGACAGGGGGACGTGAGAACCTCCCCCCGAGGAGTGGGGGCCCTGTGCCCAGACCCTGCGTGCCTGACGGTACCTTGTCCCAGACAGGGCGTCACGGCTCACCCAGAAAGTGGTTGACGCAGAGATTTCGCAGTGCCTTGGGCATGTTGTAGATGGCGGAACAGAGGCGCCGCAGGGACAGTGGCTGCTCCAACTGCTCACTGGAGCCAGTCAACTCACTCTCGTACTTCACGCCGTTCAGGAGGATGTTCGCCACCTGTAACAGAGTTACTGAGGCAGCCGCTAGGCCCACGTCCCGCCAAGGCGCGCGATGGAGTGTGCTGGGGAGTGAACTCGGACAGCCCACAGCACACGCTGTCAATTTTATGTATCATTATCAGAGGGTGTGTGCGCGCGCGCGCGTGTGTGCATGGTGTGTGTTAGCGCACGCTGTGGGGACCTCTGTCTTTTCTTAACTGTCAATCTTATCATTATCAGAGGATGTATGTGCGTGCGTGTGTGTGTGTGTGTGTGTGTGTGTGTGCATGGTGTGTGTGTGTTCGTGTTATACGTACGTGTGTGAGTGCAGGTGGAAGTTAGAAGACCATTTTGAGAATCAGTTTCCTCCCACTGTGGGTTCCAGGGATCCCACATCAGGCTTGTGCGGTGGGGGCTCGTTTACCCCCTGGGCCATCTCACTGGCCCCACTCTGCCTTCTGACGGGGGTAACCAGGCACCAGGCACCCCATGTGGGGGTCTTGTGTGAGACCCAGGAGCAGTTAGAGGTGAAAGTTTATTGTGAGCGCCCCATGGTGCGGCACAGGATCTCTCCTCTCTCTGTCTGTCTCCCTCTCCATCTCCCTCTCTCTCTCTCCATGACAGACAGACAGACAGACAGACAGACAGACACACACACACACAGAGAGAGAGAGAGAGAGGGAGGGAGGGAGAGAGAGAGAGAGAGGAAGTCTCTCAAAAAGTAGACATGTAAATAAAATAAATACAGATTGGGGAGAGGGACAGTTGGTAAATGCTTGTCATGGAAACATGAGACATGAGTTCAAGCTTCTGAACCTAGGTAAAAAAAATGCCACATTTTTTGCAATCCCAGCACTGAGAAGGCAGAGACAGGTAGATCTCCAGTGTTGTTGTTGGGCTAGCCTAGCCTACTTGGCAAGTTACAGGCCACTGATAGACCCTGTCTCAAAAAACACAAAACAAAAAAAACAAGGATGGTGTCTGAAGAACACCCAAAGTTGACCTCTGACCTCCACATATGTGCACATATGTGTGCACGTGCACACACATGAAATACAGCCAGCCCTCACCTGCTCCCCCTTGGGAGAAGGCTGTGAACACTTACTTCAGAGGGACTGAAGACACATTTAAAACACAGGTGGGTCTCCTGCCACATGGAGGACAGGGCAGCCCTGTCAGCGGACACCTCTTCTCTCCAGGGGTTCAGATCATGAGACACAGACACCCAACTGTCGGCAGAATGGGAGGGCTGAGACAGCACTCAGTGGTCCCTGCGGGCCCCTGGCATAGCTGCCAACCTTTTTGAATGAAGTTTCTCTCCCCAGAACTTTGCCTGGGAATGAGGAAGGAAATCTGGGACTGAGCTGTTTGGAGAACAAGGAGGACAGGGTGCTGCTCTGCTCGGGAGTGGAGGTGACAATGTGGGCTCCAGACTGTCTGTCTGTCTGTCTTTTATGCTTTTTGTCTCTCTGTCTCTCTCTCCCTCTCTTTCTCTCCATGACAGACAGACACACACACACACACACACACAGAAAGGAAGTCTCTCAAAAAGTAGACATATAAATAAAATAAATACAGATTGGGGAGAGGCTGGCTGCACAAGACTATTTTAGTGGGAAAAGGAAACAGGAAGCTGTAGTTCTGGACCACAAAGCAGCCATACTAATGAAGCCTGTTACCTACGCCTGCAGCAGAAGACCACTAAAAGCCAGAGCCTGGGTGTGGTCGTACTTAGCTCTCCTTCTTTCCTTCCTTCCTTCCTCCTTTCCTTCCTTCATTCCTTCCTTCCTTCTTCCTTTTTCCTTCCACCCTTCCTTCCTTCCTTCCTTTCTTTCTTTCCTTCTCTTTCTTAGAAACAGGGTCTCATTAACCTTCTGGGTGCCGGGGTTACACGCATGCACTCCGCGCCCTGTGTATGAGAAGACTGAACATGTACATGTCAGGCAAGCTCTCAGTCAGTGGAGCAACTCCCCAGCCTTGAGCACACGACTTTTAGTATTCTGCCTGCATGTGTGTCTGTACTAAGGCGTCAGATCCCCTGGAACTGGAGACTGGGGTTATAGACAGTTATGAGCTGCCGTGAGAGTGCTGGGAACTGAACCCAGGACCTCTGGAAGAGCAGCCAGTGCTCTCAACTGCTGAGCCATCTCTCCAGGTCGATTTTCACTGTTTTCAAAGAACTCACTGCTGGCAGAACGGAAGCTAGGAGGGACCAGGAAAAGGGGGGTGCTGGGGGCCTCGGGTTCATTAAGACCTGAATCTAGGGCCATCTGAGTTTTGTGAAACAGGACGTCCATTCGACAAAGGGCCAGAGAAGCGACCTGGATGTCACCAACGGAAGATGGCAAGCCTGGATCTGTGTGGCTAGGAAACACGGCCTCTGGCAGCAGTGATCTGAAACACCACCCAACTCCTGGGCTGCTCTCCACATTGGGATCTCTGCACTCTTCCCCAGGAGGGAGAGTCACTCACTGCAGAGTCCTTCCTCCAGCAGAGGCGGTGGCCCTGGCTCAGCCAGCCTCTGCGGCCTAAGCAAAGTGTCTCACTGGGTCCTGCTCCAGTCTATCTGGCCCCAGAACACCCTCCCTCAAGAGACCGGTGCAGGTTAGGTGCTTCATAGGGCTGTGACCTAGAAACCCCGAGTTCCTGATCGCTGTCTTCCTGTGAGGGCCCAAGGCCAAAGGGGCACAGGCGTGTCTACCTAAATAACAGGACATCCTAAAGGAGCCTCCTCCTCAGGGTGGAGGGTGCTGAGTGTGTGCATGTGTACAAGTATGTGTGCACACATATGTGTGTGTAGAGACCAGGGGACAACCTTAGGTGTGGTCTCACCACACCAGCCTCTTACGTGGCTTCTGGGGAATCAAACTCAGGTCCTCATAATTTCAAGACAAGCACTTAACCAACCCGGGCTCTGAAAGTAACCTCCAATGGCAACCAAAAACCCTGTGGCCAATCTGACACATACTAAAGACTCTTCAGCCTTCCAGAAGACTCTGCCCCCTTTGCAGAAGACACCCTTGAGCCTGCAGCCCTTCCAGGTCAGCTAGTCTGACATGAGCAGGGGAAACGGCTCACACTGGGGAGGTCCCAGAGACGTTGCAACCGCGGTGTTCCCTTCTTCCTTTAAAACTCAGATTGGGGGCTGGAGAGAAGGCTCAGAGGTTAAGAGCACTGGCTGCTCTTCCAGAGGTCCTGAGTTCAATTCCCAGTAACCACATGGTGGCTCACAACCATCTGTAATGAGATCTGGCGCCCTCTTCTGCCATGCAGGCAGACATGCAGACAGAACACTGTATACATAATAAATAAGTAAATCTTTAAACAGGACTCTGATCTGTTGGCCCCATATTCAAGGGGCCAGTGTTTGCAGTGGCCGGGCTGTTGAGGGGGAGTACTAGAAACTGATTGGATATGCACAGCACTTGTACACACTCTCTAGAGGGCACAGCTTTCCTTGGGGCAAACATGACAGTCTGTTGAGGACTGTGAGTCCTAAGGCCTGCCCCGAACATACCCTCCCATCTGGGGACTCAGACATCCCAGAGTCACATACCCACATGCAAAGGAAGCGTCTCTGAGACCACGCTTCCCCCTCAGCCTCTGACTGACGACAGAGGCCACCTCGCAGAGCACCATGGAGGCTTTACCTGCTGACTGAAGGTCACGTTCCTTCTCCTGCTGGTTTCGGGGCCATTTCCTGCAGCCACGTCTGGGAGAGCCAAGGTCTGCGGCCTCTTCAGGATCCCCGAGGCCCGTGGCTTAGAGGTGTCCAAAGAGCCTACCCTTAGCACGTCTCCATCTGAGCCTGAGGTCAAGGCCCCCTCTCTCCTCTCCAGCAGCCCCCTCTCCTGGCAGTAGAAGCCATCAGGGGCCCGGGGGAAGCTGACGCTGATGGCCTGTCTGGGGACGCTGCTGGACAGGGCCAGGTAATTGTCGTGGCCCGCCGTGAAGCAGTCGATGAGCACACTGTCTATGTTGGAGGTGCCGAAGGAAGAGGCGAACTCGTTGAGGCCCGTGAGGGAGCTGTCCCTGCTGATGAAGCTGCCGTACTTGGGGGTGAGGGGGCTGGGCGGGGAGATGGGGCTGGAGAAGCTGGTGTACAGGCTGGTGGCTGTAGTAGAGGGGACGGTGTCACCAGCCCCCTCCTCCAACAGGACAGGTGGGGAGGGGGGCAGCGGGAGGCTGGGGCTCTTCATAGCTGTCCTCTCCTCTCCTGGGGGCCGCAGGGGCCTCTCGGGGATGCTAATCAGGGTAAGCACAGTGGTGACACTCAGGGTGATGGCCGTGAAGATGTAGATGACCCGGAGCTGACCCCCCAGGGCCCTCCCAAAGCTGGTTTTGTCCCAGTGGATGCCCCCGACCACGTAGCCGAACCCTCCTCCGAGACCTGTGGAGAGAAGGATTCAGTGTCCTCTCCAACCCAGACAGGCCAGGAGAGTCCCCAGGAAAGGTGGGACCATTAAAGTATCAAAGTCCATTCCAAGGACCCAATGCGGTATCCGTAGCAACTACACCCCAGCCAGTGAGGAAGGGATGCTAAGGGCACCCCCCAGGGGCGTTCCTGACACCTCCGCCCCCCCCTCTCCAGGGCCAGTTGGCTACTCTCTTCTCCACATTAACCTGGGGACTTGGCTCCAGGGTAGGGGGTGGATGGACAAACTGTCAGCCTGTCCTTCCATTTGAAACGAAGCGTGTTAGAATCCTGGAAGGGGCTGTTTGGACCCAGTCATTCCTTTGCTCTAAGATGTGTCCAGCTTCAGGGCAGCACAAACACAAGCAGTGTGTACATGAGCATGTCCCTTGGTATCATCCGTGTGCAGGGCCACCATGAGAAAAGTCACTTCTAAGGATGGCCCCGGGTTCTGGGGATGGGACTGAAGGCATCAGGCTTGACAGCAAGCGCCTTTACCCACCGAGCCATCTCAGGTGAATTTGGGGTCCTGCTAATTAGCTTTTCCATTGAAGATTTGTGACCCTTAAACAAGGGCAGGTTTCATATGGATGTTATTAACTTGATTTTATATTGAAATTAATCTATTACCGTATGTATGCAGCCCTGACTCACTTTACAGACCAGGCTGGCCTCAGACTCGGAGATCTACCTGCCTCTGTCTCCTGAGTGCTGGCATTATATATACACGTCACCACCCATGGCTCTATTCTTTAAATTTTTATTTACTTAGTTTTACTCTATCCATCTGTTTGCGAGCATGCGTGACATGTGTGCTGTGGGGACCAGGGGAGGTGTCAGGTCCCTTGGATCTGTAGTCACAGGTGCTGTGAGCCCAGGTCCTCTGCAAGAGCAGTCAGTGTTCTTAACCACCGAGCTATCCCTCCAACCCCTAAATGGCTATGTTTAAACGGGAGTTTTTCCCCCTTCTGTATCATTTTGTTATATGTGCTTTATTTGGGAAAACTGAGGTTTCTAATTTTTTGTTGTCAATTTAAAATTTCCAAATTAAATTTTTATGAATTTTACTGTGTGTGTGGGCATGTACATGTATTGTGTGTGGTGTTTATGTGTGTGTATGTGTGTGTGTGCATGTGTATGTGTGTGTGGGGGATGTATGTATGTGTATATGTGTGTGTGGGCATATATATGTGTATGGGGTGTGTGTATATGTGTGTGGGGTGTGTGTATATGTATGTTTGTGTATGTGTGTGTATGTGTGGTGTGTGTATATGTGTATGTGTGTGTGTATATGTGGGGGGAGTGTATATGTGTATGGGATATGTGGATATGTGTGTGTATGTGTGTGTATATGTGTGTGTATATGTGTGTGGAGGTGTGTATATGTGTGGGGTATGTGTATGGGGAGTGTGTATATATATATGTGTGTGTGGGTATGTATATGTGTGTGGGGGTGTGTGTATATGTGTGGGGTGTGTGTATGGGGAGTGTGTATATATGTGTATATGTGTGTGTGTATATGTGTGTGGGTGTGTGTGCATATGTGTGTGTGGGGTATGTGTATATGTGTGTGTATGTGGGGGGGTGTATGTGTGTGTGGGGGTATGTGTATATGTGTATGTGTATATGTGTGGGGTGTGTGTATGGGGAGTGTGTATATATGTGTGTGTGTATGTGTGTATGTATATGTGTGTGTGGGTATGTGTATATATGTGTGTGGGTATGTATATGTGTGTGGGTGTGTGTGTATGTGTGTGGGTATATGTGTGTGGGTGTATGTGTGGTGGTGTGTGTATATGTGTGGGGTGTGTGTATGGGAAGTGTGTATATATATATATATGTGTGTGTGGAGGTGTGTGTGGAGGTGTATGTGTGTGTGTATGGGGAGTGTGTATATATATGTGTGTGGGGGGGTGTATGTGTGTGTGCGGGTGTATGGGGAGTGTGTATATATATGTGTGTATGGGGGTGTTGCACACCACAGTGTGCATGAGGAGCTCAGAGGACAACTGCAGGAGTTGGTTCTCTCCTCCCCCATGTGGGTCCTGGGCAGTCAGACTCAATGTGTCAGGCTTGGTGACAGGCACCTTTACCCACTAAACCACTGTAACGCCCCTTCTTCTTGTTTTGAGACACCTGCTTTGTCATCCTGGCAAGCCTGGGCTCACTAGGTAGACCAGGCTGGGCTTGCATTCCAGGGACCCTCCTGCCTCTGCCTGCCCAAGTGCTGGGCATAGTCACCTCACTTTTATTCACCCTGTGTCACTAGGATCACACCTCCAGCCTCTGGCACGCTAGGCAAGTGCTCGGCCACTGAGCTAGGCCCCAGCTCGGACTCCATTACAAACGTTCACAAGCCAGCATTCTGCTGAGTTCCTGCACTGCTTTGCACAGGTGTCCCCGGAAGTCAGTAGGTGCTGTCCCATAGTGTGACAGGGTTGACCTCCTGCCCTCTGCTACTGTCTCAGAGCAGTCACCCCGTGGGGTCAGTGCCGCCTTGCCTTGTTCCTGACTTTGGCAGGGACATTTCTCGTGCCATCAACCACAGGCGTGCCCGTGTGTGGACACAGTCTGGATGCACAGGCGTGAACGTTCCAGACCCTTGTTTGCACACTCTGAATCTGTGAGCCCATCGACTCACAAAGTTTGCTAATGATAGTTCTTAAGGCATTTTTTTTTTTTTTTGCATCATTCAAGAATATGCCCAGCACAGACAAAGACTGACTTACCCCAAGCACAGGGTGACCTCAGAGGCCTAGCCTAGGTGGCACAGGGTGACCTCAGAGGCCTAGCCTAGGTGGCACAGGGTGACCTCAGAGGCCTAGCCTAGGTGGCACAGGGTGACCTCAGAGGCCTAGCCTAGGTGGCACAGGGTGACCTCAGAGGCCTAGCCTAGGTGGCACAGGGTGACCTCAGTCTTTTGCCTGCTTAGCTCCTCATTTCCTGCATGCCCGTGGGTTCTACTGGGTTGTGCTGGCTAAAGTACGTCAACTTGACACAGACTGTAGTTATCTGAGAGGAGGAAATGCCGCCATAAGGCCAGGCTGTGGACCAGTGTGTAGGGCATTCTCTTAATTAGCGATTGATGGGGGAGGGCCCAGCCCATTGTGGGCGGTGCCATCCCTGGGCTGGTGGTCCTGGGTTCTGTAAGAAATCAGGCTGAGCAAGCCATGGGGAGCAAGTCAGTAAGCAGCGCCCCTCCGTGGCCTCTGCATCAGCGCCTGCCTCCAGGTGCCTGCCCTGTTTGAGTTCCTCACTGACTTCCTTCAGTGATGGACTTCTCTGTGGAAGTGTGAGCCGAATAAACCCTTTCCTCCCCCGCTTGCTTTTTGGTGATGCGGCAGTAGAAACCGTAGCCGAGACACGTTTTTCCACTGTGTGAAGTGCCCTCAGTCTGGCACTGAGACGGCTGAGGTTGCCTTATGGAAGAAGACATATGTCACCCGAGGTCTGTTCAGCCGTAAGCCACAGTGCTGTGAACCACCAGGCCAATGTGATGGGGGAGCAGCATGTTCAACAGTGTCTTTCCGCCAAATGAGGCAAACGAGGTCGGTCAGGGGCAGTTTGTGTGACCAGAAGATCTCAGGAATGCTTGCTGAATCAGCGTTTGCCTCGCCCTGGGAGGAACACGGCTGCTACAGATAAGACCAGACTGCACTGCGTACTGACACTCATGACCCCATACGTCACACGTACACAGGTGGTACTCCCATCCATCAGGCCAGAATCATCCTGGCTTTCAAGACGCTCAGAGGAGAGCAAGCTGCTGCTTGTACTAGACATATACAGACTGACGACATTCTCTAGATGATACAGCTTGATGACGACTTATGTGGGATGTGTGCGTGCGTGTGTGCATGTGTGTATGTGTTGGTAAACATCTGAGTGTGTGTGTGTGTTGTATGCATGTGTGTTTGTGTGCATGTGCGTATGTGTTGGTAAACCTCTGTGTGTGTGTGCATGTGTGCATGTGTTGGTAAACATCTGTGTGTGTGTGTTTGTGTGCATGTGTTGGTAAACATCTGTGTAGGTGTGTGTGTTGTATGCATGTGTGTTTGTGTGCATGTGTGTATGTGTTGGTAAACATCTGTGTGTGTGTGTTTGTGTGTGTGTGTTTGTGTGCATGTGTGTTTGTGTGCATGTGTGTATGTGTTGGTAAACATCTGTGTAGGTGTATGTGTGTGTTTGTGTGCATGTGTGTATGTGTTGGTAAACATCTGTGTATGTGTATGTGTGTGTTTGTGTGCATGTGTGTGTGTTGGTAAACATCTGTGTAGGTGTGTGTGTATGTGTGTGTGTGTTGGTAAACATCTGTGTAGGTGTGTGTGTGCATGTGTGTTTGTGTGCATGTGTGTGTGTGTTGGTAAACATCTGTGTAGGTGTATGTGTGTGTATGTGTGTGTATGTGTTGGTAAACATCTGTGTAGGTGTATGTGTGTGTATGTGTGTGTATGTGTTGGTAAACATCTGTGTAGGTGTATGTGTGTGTGCATGTGTGTATGTGTTGGTAAACATCTGTGTAGGTGTGTGTGTTTGTGTGCATGTGTGTTTGTGTGTGTATGTGTTGGTAAACATCTGTGTAGGTGTGTGTGTGCATGTGTGTTTGTGTGCATGTGTGTGTGTGTTGGTAAACATCTGTGTAGGTGTATGTGTGTGTTTGTGTGTGTATGTGTTGGTAAACATCTGTGTAGGTATATGTGTGTGTATGTGTTGGTAAACATCTGTGTAGGTGTATGTGTGTGTGCATGTGTGTATGTGTTGGTAAACATCTGTGTAGGTGTGTGTGTGTATGTGTGTGTGTGCATGTGTGTGTGTTGGTAAACATCTGTGTAGGTGTATGTGTGTGTTTGTGTGTGTGTATGTGTGTGTGTTGGTAAACATCTGTGTAGGTGTATGTGTGTGTTTGTGTGTGTGTTGGTAAACATCTGTGTAGGTGTATGTGTGTGTTTGTGTGTGTGTATGTGTTGGTAAACATCTGTGTAGGTATATGTGTGTGTATGTGTTGGTAAACATCTGTGTAGGTGTATGTGTGTGTGCATGTGTGTATGTGTTGGTAAACATCTGTGTAGGTGTGTGTGTGTATGTGTGTGTGTGCATGTGTGTGTGTTGGTAAACATCTGTGTAGGTGTATGTGTGTGTTTGTGTGTGTGTATGTGTGTGTGTTGGTAAACATCTGTGTAGGTGTATGTGTGTGCATGTGTGTATGTGTTGGTAAACATCTGTGTAGGTGTATGTGTGTGTTTGTGTGTGTGTATGTGTGTGTGTTGGTAAACATCTGTGTAGGTGTATGTGTGTGTATGTGTGTGTGTTGGTAAACATCTGTGTAGGTGTATGTGTGTGTGTGTTGGTAAACATCTGTGTAGGTGTATGTGTGTGTTTGTGTGCATGTGTGTGTGTTGGTAAACATCTGTGTAGGTGTGTGTTGTATATGTTTTTGGGTGTTCATAATTGTGTTTGGAGGCCAGAAGCCAGTGTTGAGTTCTTTCTCTGTTACTTTTTACGTTTTTTTCTTTTTAAACACAGGGTCTCATGAGCTGGGCAGTGGTAGCAAACACCTTTAATCCCAGGACTCCGGAGGCAGGTGGATCTCTGAGTTCAAGGCCAGCCTGGGCTATAGAGTGAATTTCAAGACAGAGAAACCCCGTCTTGAAAAAAAAACCAAAACAAAGGACATGGTCTCATTATGTTACTATGTAGCTCAGACTGGCCTGGAACTTGCTATGTAGCCCAGGCTGACCTCGAACTCACAGAGATCCACCTGCCTCTGCCTCCTGACTGCTGGAATTAAAGGTGTGCACCACCACATCCTACTCTCCTCTGTCTCTCTCTCCTCTTTCCTACTCTCTTTTGTTAGGGTCTCATGTACCTCAGTTTGGCTTCAGACTATGTAGTCTAAAATGAGTTTGAACTCTTGTCTCTACCTCCTAAATGCTGGGATTACAGGTGTGACCACCACGCCTGGTTTATACAGTGATGGGGACCCTTGGCATGCCAGGCAAGCACTGTACCTAGTAAGCCACACCCTCAGTTTCAAGATGAGTATTTTCTATTTATTCATTTTGGGGAGGTGGTGTGCGTGCCCTGGTGCACTGTGGAGGTCAGAGGGCATTTGTAGGAATTAGGTCTCTCCTTCCCCACGTGGGTCCTGTGAGCCGCTCAGGAGGAGCACTACTTCAACGCCAACCTATATATTTGAACGTCATCAACTTATTTCTAAATCTAGAGGTTAGGAAGGAGCACCCCTGCCCCCAGGGACACACACCCGAACCCCACAGCACTGCAGCCTTGCCTGGGGGGGCACTCACCCGCCATGAGGGCATGGATGTTCAGGCCTCGGTCCTGGTCCACCGGGCCACACACATCCATCATGTAGGCGTGGCTGGGGTTATCTGCCGAGTCTGCGCTGAAGTCCATTAGCACCACCCCGCACACAGTCAGGAGGATGCCCCACTTGTGGTTGGTGGCTGTGTCAGCCAGGGCCATCCCAATGTCCCTTCCATTGAGCAGGAGTGACAGGCCCAGCAAGGCCCCTGGGAACAGAGAGACAAAAGTCACTAGGTTGAGCCTGAGGACTTAAAAGCCCGTGGGAGTCACCTGTGGGGACCCGCAGAGTTCTCACTCAGGCCAGGGTTTTCATCCCATAAGCTGAACAAGGACAAGACAAGCTTCATAGGGTTATTAAAACAAACGAACGAACAACAACTAAATGTTTTATCCTTAGTGTTGGCTCAGGCAAGGTTGGGCCTGGAGCTGCCTGGGAATTGCCTGAGCCTCTCTTCTGCTCCCTCCATCCCCCCTCCCTCCCCCCTTCCCCTCCCTCCACCCCCCCTCCCTCCCCCCTCCCTCCTTAGTTTCTTTCTCTCCATTTTATTTCCATGCCAAACAACAGACCTATGGCCAGAACAAGAATGAAAGGACGTCTCCTTCCAAACCTTGAGGTACATCGGTCACTCCAGGCGCCCAGCAGAGGCTGCAGCAGGAATCCTGAAACAGAGCAGGTGGTGTTATTGCCAGGGCCATTGAGAGCGAGCACCACGGGGAGGCAGGCAATCAAAGCAACAAGACCAGGGTTGGTGGCACCCCAGACACCAAGCCCCTGGGACCCTCCTTGGGAACCCCAGCAAACCCCCGGCCCCTCCCGGTTGCATCAGCTTCACGTTTCCGGTTCTGCGCTGAGAGATTTGGAGGGAGCTCGATGATGTAATCCTGGGGTCTTGTCCTACCCTCCAGCACAGATCAAAAGAACCGAGAAGACAGGATGTGACCGGCCACACCTGTGTTTTCCCACAGCCCCATACTAAGGAGCGGGACTCAACTCCTCCCTCGTCCCCTCGGGTCCCTCAAGCTGCTTCAGCAGAGGCTTCTGGAAGCCTCCGGAGATTTCCAGAGGCCGTTCCACCATCGGGGCTCACCGAGGATGGGGCTGATGAACCACACTAGGCTGTAGAGCTGGTCGGGCAGGCCCATTTGCAGGAGGACCGGAGTCACATAGGCCGTCTCCATGGCGTAGCTGAACTCGATGCCAAACAGAATGCAGCCATTGAAGACCAGCTCCCAACACGACCTCTGCGGGTGCAGGTCTCCAAAGTCCACCAGCTCAATGGGACATGGGGTGTTGGGGGGTGGGGGTGGAGAGGGCCGAATGCACTTCCTCCTCTTGGGGTGGCGTTTGAAGTTGTTGGCCCGGTGGCTGATGTGTCGTGTCACGGACCCTGAGTAGCTGGAGACGGGAGACCTCCACAAGTCCTGAGCAGCCACACTGGGGAAGAGGGCCTCTCCCGGAGGGGTGCTGCCTGCTGCTGGCGGGATCATCGTAGGCAGGGCTGGTGGGTGTCACTGTGAGGGAAACCCATTTAGGGACGACAGTTACCTTCACCGAGGTCTTACGGGGCGCCTCCATCATCTTCCCTGTGAGGGAGGCCCTTGGCCCTCCTCGCTCGCCACTCACTTGGGGAAAGCTGAGTTCGCACTCCATTACTTGGGAGTCCATTCTGTCTGCCTCCCCAACGATGCCAGCATCTGTCTCCGAGCAGAGCCCTTCTCGTGGGGGCAGCAGAACAGACAGGAGGCTCCCTCTATGCTTAGGGACCCTCTTGTCCTTCCTTGGAGGTCCCACAGGACCAGACACCCAAAAAGACTAGGCAGGGGTCGGGAGCCACCTGGGGGTGAGGGGACTGCCCTTCCTTCATGGGGTGAAAGTCACAGGTGGTCAGCTCAGTTCCTGTGTTTATATGGACTTCCTCACAGGAGCCAAAGGGGCCAGATGCCTGCCTGCCCTAAAGCATCAGGGAGTGCCTGCATGTGTGTGTGTGTGTGTGTGTGTGTGTGTGTGTGTGTAGGTGTAGGTGGCATGGGGGGACTTGGTCATGAGTCCTTTCCTCTCAACTATTACTGATGAGTGAATTTTCAGCCAAGTTGAGAACTGAAATCTCTGGTGTTTGAACTGCTCTGTAAAGAAGTATGGTTGGAGCCGGGCGGTGGTGGCGCATGCCTTTAATCCCAGCACTCGGGAGGCAGAGGCAGGCGGATCTCTGTGAGTTCGAGGCCAGGCTGGACCGACAGCCTCCGAAACAATACAGAGAAACCCTGTCTCGTAAAAACAAACAAACAAACAAACAAACAAAAAAAGAAGTAGGGTTGGAAATATAGCTCAGTGCCGGCCTCGCCTCGTGTGTTCCAGGCATGGACTCCATCTCTAGAGCCAGAAATGAATGAATGAATTTTAAAACAGAAGCATGGCGTGAGAGATTCCTCTCCTCCAGTGTATTTATGTCTTGAGAAATGTTTACACCACCCAGAACCTAGTGGGGAACTGGGAATACAAAAGCCTCCCTCTATCTTCTGACCCCTGCCCTCTAGCCTCTGCCCTCTGCCCTTTGCTCTCTGCCCTCCAGGGTTTGCTGCTCAGATGGTTCTCTGAGCATCCTACTGCTTTTTGCTATCTAGAAACAAATCTAGATTATAGATGAAAGAAATTGATTCCTATGACTCACATTGTAACCAACTTTGTTTTCCCTCAACACAGAGAAGAAAGCTGAGGCCATAGGGGAAGGGTCAGAGACCCAGAGCAGGGAAGTCCCAGAACTGCCCAGGTACAGGCCACCTCCCCCACCCGACAGAAAAGCCACTGACACTCTCCTTTGAAGTCTGTCCAAACCACCATGCCTTTCTCAGCCTTGGGAGCCCTGATGGCAGAGGCATTTACCACGAGAGCACCACAGGCTTTCCTCACAGACTACGTCTAAGCCTCGGCTTGAAGTCCGTTTCCCATACTCACTGCACCACTTTCCATCCTACTGCTGGGGCCACTGCTTTCTTTATAAACTCAGAAACTACGCTCGTGTGTGTTCAAAGTCCTGCACTACCCCATAGCTCCACAGAAGAGACCAACAGTGGAAATGATTGCACACAGAGACAGCAGGATGCAGAACAGTCACTCATCCACCCTCCATCCATCTACCCTCTGTCTACTCTCTGTCCATTCACCTACCCTTCCATCTACCCGCGTGTCTGTCAGCTGCCCCATCCATCCACATCCATCCACCCATCCATATCCATCCCACCTATCCACGTGTCCATTCATTTATCCACCCCATCCATCCACCATTCATCTATTTGTCCAACTCTCATCTACCTCTCTGTCTCCCATGCATACATACACCCTCTATGCATCTACCTATCCATCCGTCCATATATCCTCTGCCCATCCACCCACCATCTGTTTGGCTATCCACATATCCATCCACCCACCTTCCATCCATCCATCTACCTATCCATCCACACATCCATCCATCTACTCCTCCTCCCTCTACCCATCCATCCACCCATCTCATCCACCTCCCACCCATCTATCCATTCATTCACCTTTCTATCTATCTATCTATCGATCTATCTATCTATCTATCTATCTATCTATCCATCCATCCACCCTCCATCTATCTAGCTGTCCATCCACCATTCATCTACCATCTACTTTCTATCCACTCATCCATCCATCCATCATCCATCCATCCTCCACCCCTCCACCGTCTTTTCACCATCTGCCTAGCCGACTATCCATGCGCCCACTTTCCAATCCTTCTACTCATATTCCCATCTCTCCACCCACTCTCCAAACATCCCAAGTTCTGAGCACTGAGACACAGAGCTCACAGAGACAGGGTAACGACATAGTTCTTGCCTTCAATTGAGTTAGAAAGTGAAGAAAAATGTTCCAAGCAGTGGGGAATCTTCCACAGGAACAAGAAAGAACTAGCTGCCGGTCACAGTGTGGGTGTGGAGAGAGAAGACGCCACCAGTGAAGCATTTGCTGATGGCGAAGGACCTTGACGCCTTGGCTAAGGGGTGCGTTTTACAAGAGGTAACGTGGAGGAGAAGCTCACTCCCCTGTTACTTCAATAGCGGACTTATCTGGTGACCATATGGATGCTGTCATGTAAAATGAGGACAGGTGAGCCTGAGAACTACGTAGACAAGTAACACTTCATTTGAAATACGGTTCACTTACGAAGATTAAATCAAGATTAAGGTTTATGGGACTACAGGGATGGCCCAGTGGGTCAAGACACTTGCCCTAGGACCCAGATGATAGGACAGAGCCAACTCCTACAAGCTGTCCCCTGGCTTGCGCCTGTACCATTAAATAATAAATAAACAAATAAATAAATGCAGCTCATTTTTTTGTTAGAGATTAGTAGTTTCAAAAAGCTTAAGCTTGTGTGTGTTTCCTTCCTCCAGCTCAGGGGCTTCTGCAAATTGAGACCTGTCACATGACCAGGCTTCCTAGCCGGGCGTTGGTGGTGCACGCCTTTAATCCCAGCACTCGGGAGGCAGAGGCAGGCAGATCTCTGTGTGTTCGAGGCCAGCCTGGTCTACAGAGTGAGTTCCAGGACAGCCTCCAAAGCCACAGAGAAACCTTGTCTCGAAAAACCAAAAAAAAAAAAAAAATGACCAGGCTTCCTTCCAGAGCACAGTTAGGTGCTAATGATCCCAAAGGCCAGTATCCTCTTTGACACGGGTGTGCTGTGAGCTTGGTTCAACTCTACCCGTTGGCCACAGCGCATATTCCCCTTCAAGGGGCCTATTCCTGGGCTCTCCCCATTTCAGAGACACAGGATCTATCCCCTCTTTGCTATCCGTACTCTCCCCAGAATAAAGTGCACGTAAACCTGCGTCAGAAACTGCCCCCTTAGCTGGGTGTGGTGGTGCACGCCTTTAATTCCAGCACTTGGGAGGTAGAGGCAGGAGGATCTCTGAGTTTGAGGCCAGCCTGGTCTACAGAGCGAATTCCAGGACAGCCAGGTCTACACAGAGAAACCCTGTGTCAAACAAGACAAAACAAAACTGGCTGGAGAGATGACTCAGAAGTTAAGAGCTCTTGACTTCTCTTCCAGAGATCCTATCTGTAACGGGATCAGATTCCTTCTTCTGGAGTGCTCACATATATAAAATACATAAATAAGTAAACAAATAAAGAAATAAAATGAACTTAAAACAAAGGGGGTGGAGACCCCCAGGTTGAGAACCGTTGATCTGGTACATGAACCAGAACTAACCTGGAGCTTGAAGAATGTGTTCATTCAGCTTCCTGTTCGCATTGGAGTCAGGTCAGAATAACCTTTTAAAAATTTTAATTGCTGTGAGTGTGTGAGTGAATGTGTGTGAGTGAGTATGTGTGTGAGAGAATGTGTGTGTGTGAGAGTGTGTGAATGTGTGAGTGTGAGAGAGTGTGTGAGTGTGTGTGTCTGTGAGAGTGTGTGAGTGTGTGTGTGTGTACATGAACTATGACGCATACGGGAAAGGCAGAGGACAGCTGGCAGGAGCTGGGTCTCTCCGGCCATCGTTTGAGTCCCTGAGATGGCACTCAGGTTGTCAGAGTTGGTAGCAAGGGCTTCTACCTGCTCCACCGTCTTACCAGTCCCAAAATTAGCCTTTTTTAGTGAGAAATGTATTTTTCTGGGCTGGAGAGATGGCTCAGGGGCTAAGGGCACTGACTGCTCTTCCAGAGGACCTGGGTTTGGTTCCAGCAACCACATCAGGTGGCTCACAACCATCTGTAACTCCAGCTCCAAGGGATCTGATGCCCTCTTCTTGCTTGCCAGGCACTGACACACTCATGCATGTGCAACACTCTCACATTCACACACTTTCACACTCACACACACAAACGAATATAAAGGCTAAAAATACAAAATGTGTTTGTTAAGAGCTTTGCGAAATTTTATACTAAGAATTTTGTTGTTTTGTTTTTGTTTTTGTTTTTTCGAGACAGGGTTTCTCTGTGGCTTTGGAGGCTGCCCTGGAACTCACTTTGTAGACCAGGCTGGTCTTGAACTCACAGAGATCCGCCTGCCTCTGCCTCCCGAGTGCTGGGATTAAAGGCGTGCGACTGCCCGACCTTACACGAAGACTTTTTTTAAAGTTCCTTTTTCTGTGGGCAATGAGAAGGCTCAATGTGTGAAGGCCCTCGTTGTTCAGAGACACGCTCCCTGGCTTGCAGCTGGATACACCAGGCTAGCCCACCCATGAGCTTCCGAGGATTCCCATCTCACGTAAGAATGCCAGGACTGTAAGTCCTGAGACAATAACACGTAGCTTTAAAAAGGAGCCGGGCGTTGGTGGCGCACGCCTTTAATCCCAGCACTCGGGAGGCAGAGGCAGGAGGATCTCTGTGAGTTCGAGACCAGCCTGGTCTACAAAGTGAGTTCCAGGACAGCCTCCAAAGCCACAGAGAAACCCTGTCTCGAAAAACTAAAAAAAAAAAAAAAAAAAAAAAAAAGGAGCAGGGAATTCAAATTCAGGTCCTCTGCTTAGGCAGCAATGTCTTTACCCACGGAGCCATCCCCAGGCTGGGCTGTTTCAACAGCACCTGACTGACAAAATAACCAACATCCAGGTAACTCGATACTTAAACGTATCTTACTTGGAACCAACCATTTCTCCTTTCTCTGAAAAAAAAAAAGTGTGTGCGTGTGTGGAGGCTTCCACCCGTGGGGACGTTGGGTACCACCTCTCTTTTGCCTCCTGGATTCTCAAGGCCAATAGTTCGGGGCTCTTCTCAGACCCTTAAACACTGGCGTGGACCTGAGAGGCTGCAGTCAGTAAACTTCCCGCCCAGTTCTCACCCCCCATCTCCGGGACCCGGACTCCTTCCCGAGGGTCAACCTGTCCCCGGAGTCCCCGATAGGAGCTCACTAACTTGGCTTCCATCAGCCCCCGACTCTACTTCCCACAAGAACAGGAAAACAAACGTTATAACGACTCCAGGAGATGTTGTCTCTTATCGAGGAGCGGACCAAGGGAACGCTCATCATCCTTAGCGTGTCACCCTCAGCTATATGACTCAGGACGGTGCTGAGATGACAGGGCGCTGTTCCCAGCGACCCGGACATCCTGGGGGATGTTTTACCACCATCCCTGGCCAGCCAAAGGGCTCAGAGGTGACCCGGAAGCTGATGACACCTGCCCAGGTAGCCGGGAACAGGCCTGGGGTTCAATAAACACAGGCAGACGCTGGGGACAAATTTCACCAGACTGCCTCTCCCTCTAGGCCTGTGGGCGCTTCACCCTGGAGACTCCATCCTCAGCTTGATTCACTGGACACCCAAAAAGAACAAAGGTCCCCATGCCCGTCCAGAGCCCCCAGCCTGGGCACTACGACCACCCTGGGGCCTAAGCAGCAATGCTCCGGGCGCAGAGCCGCCGAGCTGGGTGGAGGGAGCAGTTGAAAACGCCGGTACCTGTGCGTCCAGACGGGAGGCATCCCTTTCTCAGGCTGGGCTCCTGGTTCTTCGGGGTATAGCTCCGTCCCAGCCCGGCGCCCCCAGCCCCGCCGCGGCAGCTGCAGCATCACCCCGCGGGGCGGGGCCGTGACGTCATGGCTGCATCCTGCCGCTTGGTCCCGCAGAACGCCCTTAAAGCAGCCACCGCGCACCTTTGGGGACGACCCGGAGTCTACGAGGCAGAAGGCAGGCCAGGGAGGCACAGAAAAACACGCAACAGTTTACTTTTTCCGTGGTCGTAAATGCATTATAAAAGCACTTGCCCGAGCCTGTGGGCGAACTCCCCTGGCCTCACTTGAAAGAAAATGCGTACATTTTTGTGCCTTTAGTTGTAAGGAAGTAGTCACGAGCTCATTTACAGATAGACATGTGCTCCCTAAATATTGTGCCCACTGCGTTAAACCAATCTCCAAAAGATCGTATTCATTGTTCTGGCCACAAATCCATCAGGTGGCTGAGCTACACCTTGGTTTATTCTAGAACCCCCCCCAAGGAGTAAAAGGGGGAGAGACTTCCTGACCTCGGGGTTGATAGGTCAGAGAGGAAGATGCACTTTAAATAGGATATATGAAACAAGTATGGACTGGAGAGACGGCCTCGCTGCAAAGGCGCTTGCCAAGCAAACCTGGAGATCTGAGTCTAGTCTCGGAGTCACCCACTAAAGGGGGAAGAGGAGGCACAACTGCATTCAGTATCCTCTGACCTCACCATGGCATCTGTGACACACACACACACACACACACACACACACGCAGTGTGCACATACACACACACGCAGTGTGCACATACATACACACAGTGTGCACACACACAGTGTGCACATACACACACAGTGTACACACACACAGTGTGCACATACACATACACACACAGTGTACACACACAGTGTGCACATACACACACAGTGCACACACACACGCAGTGTGCACATACACACACACAGTGTACACACACAGTGCGCACGTACACACACAGTGTGCACACACAGTGTGCACACACACACGCAGTATGCACATACATACACACACACACACACGCAGTGTGCACATACATACACACACACACGCAGTGTGCACATACATACACACACAGTGTGCACACACAGTGTGCACATACATACACACACAGTGTGCACACACACACAGTGTGCACATACACACAGTGTACACACACACGCAGTGTGCACATACACACACACAGTGTACACACACAGTGTGCACATACACACACAGTGCGCACACACACACACGCAGTGTGCACATACACATACACACACAGTGTACACACACAGTGTGCACATACACACACAGTGCACACACACACACGCAGTGTGCACATACACACACACAGTGTACACACACAGTGCGCACGTACACACACAGTGTACACACACAGTGTGCACACACACACGCAGTGTGCACATACACATACACACAGTGTACACACACAGTGTGCACATACACACACAGTGTACACACACAGTGTGCACACACACACGCAGTGTGCACACACACACACGCAGTGTGCACATACACACAGTAAATCAAGACATTTTCAAGAGATTACGTATAAACATGGCAAGCCCAAAGACACAGCTCCCTCAAGCACACACGTTTCAGATGGACTAGGTAGATCTGAGAGAGACCATGGTGACATTCCCGTGACACTGCTGCCCATCACGGCGGCGGTAGCTGAAACAGGCCGTGTAGTTGAATGCTGCCAGGCGCCTTGGTTCAGCTGCTGCGCGGGGCATGCGTGTGTGCAGGCGAACACACGGTCTTCACTGACCTAATAATGCAAAAGCATTTTTTTTAAACAAAGAGAGCAATTATATCGGCTGCGACTAAACACAGGAAACAACTCAAGGGAGGGGACTTATTCTGGCCTCCAGTTCTAGAGGACAGCACGGGGGCAGTCGGCCATGCCACGCCCACATCGGGAAGCAGAGGGAGATGGATGCTGGTACCCAGCCCTCTTTCTCCTTTTTATGCAGTCCAGGACCTCAGCCTGGGCATGGTGCAGCCCGCGTTCCATGCCGGTCCTCCTACTTAAGGAAGCCGGCTAGTCCAGTGATGGCCTCACAGCACCCCCGGGGTCTGCTTCTTAGGGTAATCCAGATCCCCTGAGGCTGACAATCAATGTTAACATCACTTAGGGCGCATGGGACCGAGGGCTGGGTGTGGGACCGAGGGCGGGTTATGGGACCGAGGGCGGGGTATGGGACCGAGGGCGGGGTATGGGACCGAGGGCGGGGTGTGGGACCGAGGGCGGGGTGTGGGACCGAGGGCGGGATGTGGTCTGGGGAGGGAGAGATGATGGGCAGTGGCATCTGGAGAAAGGTGTGGAGGTGAAGGCAGCCCCACTGACATCTGGAGCGAGGTCACAGCAGGCACCGGGAGGAGGGCCAGGTACAGAGAGCCTGGGCCTGGGAAACCAAACCGTGGTGACCCAGGCAACTGCGGTGACCCAGGCAACTCCACGCCTATGGTGAACGGCCATAGGCGTTGGTTCGGAGGGACACCAAGCAGTCTGGGCTGAGGGCTTTTTGAAGAAGTGACACTTGAGAGGTGCACAGGTTCCTGTCAGAAGGGTCAGGTGACAGATCTGTGGGTGGAGTCTGGGGAGCACAGAGCTAGAGAGGATGGCACACAGAGACCAAGGAGACAGGAGTAGGAGCTGTGGAGGCAGCTGGACCTAGGACTCTTGTCACTCCTCCCCTCCCCCTCCCTCCCTGCTCCCTCCCCCTTCCCTGTCCCCTCCCTCTCCCCTCCCTCCCCCTTCCCTGTTCCCTCCCTCCCTCCCTCCCTATCCATGAGGTCTTGCTATACAACCTAAGCTGTCCTTGAACTCTACAGTTTCACGTTACCATGCTGCCCTAAGTAATGTGATTGATTTTTTTTTTTTTAAGTGCTGGGCTTGGATCCCAGGGTCTCCGGCATGCTAGGTTGAACACTATCACCCAGTTACACCCCCTGTTGTCATTTTCTAAGAGCAGGGAGAGGCTGGGTGTGGCGCTCGTGGGATAGGGGTGGGCACTTGTAAACAAGCTATATCCCTGTTTTGCAAAGATCATGAAGCTTGTCGTTTGTTTATTTTTTTTACTATATATACAGTGTTCTGCCTGCATGTATACCTGCACGCCAGAAGAGGGCACCAGATCTCATTACAGATGGTTGTGAGCCACCATGCTGTTGTTGAGAACTGAACTCTGGAAGAGCTGCCAGTGTTCTTAACCTCTGAGCCATCTCCTCACCTCCTTGTGGTGGTTTTAAAGAAAATGGCCCTCAAAAGGCGTGGTACTATTAGGAGGTGTGGCTTTGTGGAGTAGGCGAGGTCTTGTTGGAGGAAGTGTGTCACCGTAGGGGTGGGCTTTGAGGTTTCTTTTGCTCAAGTTTCCCTCAGGGTGACACTGAGTCCACTTCCTGTTGCCTTCTGATCAAGATGTAGCCAGCATCGTGTCTGCCTGCACGCCGCCACCTCCGCATGGCCATACTGATAATGGACGGAACCTCTGGAACTAAGCCAGCCACCCAAATGAACGTCTCCTTTATAGGAGCTGCTGTGGTCATAGGGTCTCTTCCCTAACTAAGACAAAAGCTCTTTGTGGAAAATTGGAGAGGGTCATGGGTGGGAGTCAGGACAGCTGGGGACAGAAGACAGGCCTAGATGGGAGAAGACAGCCATGAGGGTAGAGGTGGCAGGGGACAGGAGGCTGGACGCATAGAAGCATGTCCCAGTTTGCTTCTCTGCTGCGTGAGAAGACCATGACCAGTGAGGAAAAGGTGACATGTGGCACAGTCATCACGGAGGGCAGCCCTGGCAGGGACACATGTCACACAATCCTCACGGAGGGCAGCCAGGGCAGGGACGCATGTCACACAGTCATCACGGAGGGCAGCCAGGGCAGGGACGCATGTCACACAGTCATCACGGAGGGCAGCCAGGGCAGGGACACATGTCACACAGTCGTCAACCAGGGCAGGGACTCAAGGCAGAAACGGAAGCAGAGACCATAGAGGAGCACTGTTCATTGACCCTCCCTGCCCTCCAACTTGTTCTGCTGCTTTTCTGGTACATCTCAGGCCCACCTGCCTAGGGATGGCACCACCCACAGTGGGCTGAGCCCTCCATATCAATAAGCAGTCAAGACAACGTCATACAGCCTTCTGATGGAGGCAGTGTGAGGATTCAGGCAATATGCTGGCCCGCCCCTGACACCCGGCAGAGTGCACTCAGGCGGTACCCTGGTCAGCCCAGGGTTCCAAGGCTGCTACGTCACTATGTAGTCTGCATGCAGGTGTGAAGGACCCTTTGAAAGACCCCCCACGCACTTCTGCTCTCTTTGCCATTGTTCCCCTGAAGGGGCAGACAGGACTTTTCCTGGCTCGCTCTTCTCTTCTGTCCCCTCTCTGTCTCTGTGTCTCTTTGCCTCTTTTCTCTTTCCTCCCCTCTCCCCTCCCCTTTCTGATAAAACTTCTCACTTAAGCTCTGTCTGCCTGGTGTGTTTGTCCCTCGCCCTCCATGGACTCCGCCAAGGTCCCCACGCTTTATTATAACAGGTAGTTGTTCAGTTGACTCTCCCTTTCTCAGGCGACTCTTAACTGTCGAGCCTTCCCGTTACACTCCTCTCTTTATATACATGTATGTATGTATGTACATATATTCATGTATGTATTCATTTGTTTCCGTTTTTTCAAGACAGGGTTTCTCTGTGTAGCCCTGGCTGTCCTGGAACTCACTCTGTAGACCAGACTGGGCCTCAAACTCAGAGATCCGCCTGCCTCTGCCTCCCCCACGGAGTGCTGGGGTTAAAGACGTTGCACCACCTTACTCGAAATATGGTATCACTGTGTATCCCAGGCCAACTACAAACTCATGGCAATCTCCTGGCCTCTGCCTCTTAAGTCTAGGGATTTGGCACCTATACACCTGCTTTGGAAACCTGTTTGAGACATTGTCATGTGTAGCCAGGCTGGCCTGGAACTCACCATGTAACTAAGGGTGGCCTTGAATCCCTCCTCGTCTTCCTGTTTCTACTTTCCAAGTGCTGGGATTACAAATGTGTCCCATCCTGTCTGGTTTGGGAAGTGCTGGGCATGAACCCAGGGCCTCCTGCCTGTTAGGCAAACACTCCACCAACCGAGCTACAGCCCCAGCCTGGAAGCTTATTTTAAGGGCTTTCCCTGGCTCTGACATCCCTGAAGTGTGTCTACCTTTCCTCATGGGGGGCTCAAGCCTTCTACAAGGCCCAGGCCCTTTCCACACTCGGGACATGATCACGTTCAATTGCAGGGAGGCTGGGACCTCTGTCCAGGAGTGGAAATGGGGGTGGGGTGGCAGCAGGTGCCTGAGGAGACAAAGGTAGGGAGGGTTGTGTAGAAGAAAAAGGGGGATTCAGTTTCTGACAGTCACAGTAGGATTTTCCAGCAAGAAAAAGGGGCTTAATAATCTAGGCTTTGTTGAGAAAGAAAGGAATTTTAAAAATCCCTTTGCCATTTTTTTAACCTTCCAAATGCAGAACCTCCCTTTAAAAAAAAAACCCTTCCAGGAACAATTGAGAGTCAGGTGTTTGTTGTTTTTTATTTTCACTCTTGTTTTTGAGTGGATAAAATCACCCCTGTCTCCACAATAGGTCTAGACAAGAGGTCAGAGTTGAATTTGTCGAGGGAACCACGGCCCTATAAGCAGTGTTAAGTTTCCTCCCAGCCTCGGTATGGAAAGGACTGTCCATTAGGACAGAGGTCACAGGGAGTTTGGAAGAGAAACCCAGGGTCCCAGGCAAGATGCATTCCTGGGACACTCCAGGAGATCAAGCTAGCAGTACCAAATCCCAGCAGCTTGCGGAGCTCAAAGGGACTTAACACAACCAAGAGCTCTTGTCTGCCAACACACACACCCCGAGTTCACAGGACCCATGCCACTCCCTGTAGCTGTCACTCTCCACGGGTGACTGTATTAGCAAGAACGAGGGACCCAGGGGAGCAAGGCCGTAGGAATGGACACTCCACATGTCCACTAGGTGGCACCAGAGTCACACCATTGAGCCTGCAAAGTTAACACGGGTTAAAAAACTCTCCGCCTCTTAGTTGAGCATACTTTTTTTTTTTCCTGCAAAGCACGAAGCTGCTTGGGGTTTATCCAGACCACATAATCTCTGGTGCTCGATCATAAAGATTTGTTTTTGTGTTTATTCATTTAAAAAATTTAAAGATTTTCTTATTTTACGAATGGGAATGCTCTGACTGCAGGTATATTTAGGTATGCAGAAGATGACATTGGATCCCCTTGAACTGGAGTTACAGGTGGTTGTAGGCCACCGCGTGGGTGTTGGGACTTGATCCTGAGGTCACCTTTGCAAGAGCAACAAGTTCTTTTAACTGCTGATCCACCCCTTGTTTTTATTTTTAGTTATGTGTGTATGGATAGGGGTGTGGGTATGTGCATGTGTGTGCAGGTGCCCTTGGAGTCCGCAAGAGGGCACTGGATCCCCAGGGCTGAGGTTACAGGCGGTTGTGAGTTGCCCTATGTGGGTGTTGGGAACTGAAGTCCTTCTACAAGAACAGTGTTGAAATACCTCTTCATGACAGATCTTACACTGGGCGCTGTGCTGATCTTTTTATGGACTTTAGAATTGGGGTGGAAGAGGCTGCAGTTAGGGTTGGAGCGGACGTTTGAACTTGGAGTAGTGGGATGTGGAGAAATATCCTTCTGCCGTAGCCACATACTTCAGTCCTTGGCGTGGGTCCTTTATCCTTTTTGTTTGTTTGTTTTTTGAGATAAGTTTTCTCCATGTGGCCCTGGATTCCCTGGAACTCACTTTGTAGACCAGGCTGGCCTCTAACTCCGCCTGCCTCTGCCTCCCAAGTGCTGGGGTTAAAGGCATGCGCCGCCGTGCTGGGTTCCTCTGCTTTGATTTTTGGAGGTTATCCGTGTCCACACTGCACACTGCTCAGTTTCATTTTCCATTCCAAACATCTTCCATCCCAATCACACCTTGGGGTACTCCCTCAGATTTTATCTGTTCTGCGGGCTCACTGGATGCAATGCTGCTGTGGGCGTTATGACCCCGCATGGGTGAACACGTGGGGCGACCCTGTACGGCACACATTCGGGAGCTGGAGTTTGTCTCTCCAAAGGTTGTCCTCATCCAGAACAAAGCAGCGAGGACCATTCGCTCACTCACCGCCATTTGGTGTTGCCGTTCCCATCTGACAGATGGACACAGACAGGGGACTAAAGTCCTGAGTTACGTTTCCAGGTGACTAATGGGCTCCAGTGTCTCACGCTTACTGCCCTTTCCATATGTCCTTTGTTTATAGCATGCCCGGCCAAGCATCTGTCCATCTTTCTGGTGGGCATTTGTCTGTCTTGGCAATTTACAAGTGTACACGTGTCTCTGGACGGGGTCTTTTGCAAGATCCTAATTGCAATGGAATACAATCACTTGATGCTGTTTTAGGAATTGCCCTGAGGTCCTGGTTAGGAAATCGTCCCTTCCCTCCAGGTTGGTAGCATCTTCTGTGTAATCTAGCAACGTTGTGTTGTCACTTTGATGTGCCTTTACTAGGATGGGCTTTTGTTCTTGGTGTGATGTCCCACTCCATTTTCCCTTGGCTGAGTGTCACCGATGGAGAGGGTCTTCCCTCCTCGTGGTCCTGAGGGGCCATTTCTGTCGTAGATGAAATTCCTAAATGTCTGGGGTCCTTGTCACCCATCCATTCTCCCGTGTGCGTGGCTCCGTGGTAAATCTTCATATGTAGTGGAGTAAGGCTTCTCCAGCTCACTTAAATGTCTCAGACTGGTCTAAGTGTCTGGGGTCCTTGTCACCCATCCATTCTCCCGTGTACATGGCTCCGTGGTAAATCTTCATATGCAGTGGAGTAAGGCTTCTCCAGCTCACTTAAATGTCTCAGACTGATCTAAGTGTCTGGGGTCCTTGTCACCCGTCCATTCTCCCGTGTACATGGCTCCGTGGTAAATCTTCGTATGCAGTGGAGTAAGGCTTCTCCAGCTCACTTAAATGTCTCAGACTGATCTAAGTGTCTGGGGTCCTTGTCACCCATCCATTCTCCCGTGTTCGTGGCTCCATGGTAAATCTTCATATGCAGTGGAGTAAGGCTTCTCCAGCTCACTTAAATGTCTCAGACTGGTCTTGCCCCCTCACTGTTCCCATATCTATAACATATACCTTAAAAAAGAAAAAAAGGTGTTTGCTATGTAAATGAGAGGACCTAAGTTCAAATCCCCACAAAGAAGCTGGGCATGACAGCACCTGCCTGTAATCCCAGCTCTGGGAGTCCAGAGTGCTAGCCGGGTAGTCTCAGTGGGGGGACTCAGGTTCAATAGTGTCCCGTCTCAAAAAGGAGGGTTGAAAGCTGGGCGTTGGTGGCGCACGCCTTTAATCCTAGCACTCCGGAGGCAGAGACAGGCGGATCTCTGTGAGTTCGAGGCCAGCCTGGTCTACAGAGCAAGTTCCAGGACAGTCTCCAAAGCAATACAGAGAAACCCTGTCTCAAAAAAAAAAAAAAAGAAAGGATGGTTGAGCTGGCAAGACGGCTCAGCAGGTAGAGGTGTGTGTAGCATGGGCCCGGTCACAGGAGTGGCATCTCTAGAACCTACAGGAGGGAGAGGTGAGGAACTAACTCCACACAGTCACCCTCTGCCCTCCTTACCCATGCCACGGTGGGTATGTGTGCACCCACACACATCATGCATGTACACACACAAACAAATCAATTTAAAATTTATTTTGAGAGATGAGAATCAATCAAGGAAAAACACCCTGATATCAACGTCTGGGCTTCATATGTGTGCTGCAGTGCACCAGGATTACACAGGACCACAAACACCACACACACACACACACACACACACGTTCACCACACATACACCATATACATATACACACATCACACACACATACAGTACACACACATACACATACACCACACACAAACCACAACCATACACTACATACACATACCTCCATACACACCCCAAACACATACCACCCTGACCCCCAAATAAATACAACACACACACACACTACACACATGTTCACCACACACACACCACATACATATACACACATCACACACGCATACAGTACACACACATATACATACACCACTCACAAACTGCACACATACACTAGATACATATACATACCCCCATACACACCCCAAACACATACCACCCTGACTCCCAAATAAATACACCACACACACACACACACACATATATATACACACACACACACACACTTGAAACCTGCCCTCTCCTGTACCTATCCCCGACTCCTCACAGAGACACCACAAACACACACATTAAAAAGAACACAAAAGGCTCTGGAATTTTAAATTTTTTCATTTTTTTATGTTTTTCTTTTTCAAAATAGGGTTTCTCTATGTAACAGCTCTGGCTGTGCTGGAACTCACTCTGTAAACCAGGCTGGCCTTGAACTCAGAGAAGTCCACCTGCCTCTGCCTCTTGAGTGCTAGGACTAAAGATGTGCACCACTGTTCTGCAAAACTTTGCAATTTTTAAAGCAATAGATTGACTTAAAGATTGAAAATGAGCCAGAAGTGGTGGTATACCCCTTTAATCCCAGCACTCGGGAGGCAGAGGCAGTTGGATCTCTGAGTTCGAGGCCAGCCTGGCCTACAGAGTGAGTTCCAGGACAGCCAGGGCTACACAGAGAAACCCTGTCTCAGAAAAAAAGATTGAAAGTATTTTCAATCTGTTAGCATTATATGTACATCTCAGTTCACTCCAGTGAATGCCTTCAGGATGGAGAGTGTGAATGCACGTGCCCTCTCTTCATTCTTCAGTGTTTATATTTTTGTTGCAGTTGGAAACAGTATCACTGTCAAATATTTATTTTAGTTTGTGTCTTAATTAGCAATATAACTTTCACGTATTTACCATACAAATAGCAAGCCTTGCTGAGCTCATTTGTTAATCTTAATAATTGTACAGATTCTTTTAGCTCTTCTTGTGTTTATTTTATGTGGTTGGGAATTTTGCCTGCAGGCTGTCTGTGCATCTCATGGGTGCAGTGCCCATGGGGGCCAGAAGAGGGCGATAGCTCCAATAGAACTAGCGTGACAAGTGGTTTTGAGCTGCCCCATGGGCACTGGGAACTCTGCAAGAACATAACAGCCTTTTCTCTTGACCACTGAGCCAACTTTCCAGCCATCTCATTTGCATTTGTCCCTCTCTCTATATATATCTCTATCTATCTATCTATCTATCTATCTATCTATCTATCTATCTATCTATCTATTCCTTTGTGGGAAGGCGCATGTTCCGCAGTATGCATGTGTAGGTCCGAGGACAACTCACTGAAGTTGGTTCCCTCTACCATGTGGATTTTGAGCATTGAACTCAGGTCACCAGGCTCAGTGACAAGTGCCTCTACCCAGTTGTTGGGGAAGTCCTGTGTATATGCCAATAAAGCACTGTTGGCCAATAGGGAAGTAAGATAGGTGGGACTAGGAGTCGAGGAGGACTCTGGGTAGGAGAAACACAGGAAGTCAAGATGTAGCTGCCGTAGGGGTAAGAAGCCCGGGAACTTTGCTCCGAAAATAAAAAGCTGAGGATTCCTTCTAGGCTTCTGTGGTTTGATGAACCATAGACCCCCAGAAGCAGTGGGCCAGGTGTTCCAACAATTGAGACAGCTAAGATGACGGAGCTTTATAGACCACGAAATTAAGGACTTATACAGGTTTCTGAGTTTTGTCATGATCCCCATGGTATGAACAGCGCCCCCTTCCAGCACGAAGCAGTTTGGAATGAGCTACGTCCTAATTCCCATCTTGTTTATAAATCTTTGTTTTCATTTAAATGGGATTGTTTATAATTGGTTAATGATCACAATCAATCTCTTTTTAATGGTAAAAAGGGGAATTATGGTATGGGTATGGTTTTTCATTTATTGACAAATTCAAGGTCAATTTTGTGATATGTATATTTCTCCTCTTGATTAAATATTGTGCTTATACTGATCTTTTAAAATGTAATGCATAATTGAATACAGACTATAGATAGTTATTTATAATAGTTAGGTTAGTTTGGTTTTCTAGATATACAGAGATACATTTGAGATAGATAGACAGTCTTCAAACCTTTCAAAGACCTTCAGAAAATGGCATTTAAAATGGTTTAGGGTTTTTCTTGACAATGAGAAATGTCTGCTCCTGGCACATCAATTACATCTGAGAGGAAGATGGGCATCGAAGAAACTCGTTATGGAGTTTGCTTTCAACATGGCAAGATTAGCCATTTGGACAAGAAACTGCTCTTGCCTGGACTGTTTGACTGTTGCTGTATAAACTGGACATGCAGGACCCACAGGAAAGTGACTGCTGAACTCAAACAGTCCTTCAGGGTTCCTGATTCATGGAAGAGTCTGCCAGACTTTCTGCAGGACACAGAAAAATGACTGACAAACTGCCAACGCAGATGGACAGTTTGAGATTTCCTGCTTTGCTGAGACATCTTCTGGACACACTGTGGTCTATTGGCTGAAGATGGATGCCCCAACGTTACAGAGGAACTTCGGGTGACTGTCTAGGCAGTGAGATGTCTCTGTCAATCCTAGTGTTTACATATTATCCTTCTGTGGTCTTTGATGGAGTTGAAGACAGATAGTTATAATCATAGTTTTACTTAGTTATGATAAAAGATAAGCTACATACAGAACTTTGGACTCACAAGGATGGGATAGATGATTCTTTAAATCTTGCTAAATGTTGATAGACAAAATATTGTAACTGTGTTCTTACTTGATAACTGTTCTGTTATATATAATTTGACTATGTTAAAGTTAAGACCTTTCTTTTTGTTTAGACAGAAAAGAGGAGATGATGGGGGAAGTCCTGTGTATATGTCAATAAAGCACTGTTGGCCAATAGGGAAGCAAGATAGGTGGGACTAGGAGTCCAGGAGGACTCTGGGTAGGAGAAACACAGGAGAAACACAGGGAGTCAAGATGTAACGCCATGGGATAAGAAGCCCGGAAACTTCTCCAGTAAGAGAAATACTTAGGTTAACAATTATGGGATAAATACTTAAGTCAGAGCTAGCCAGTAAGAAACAAGCAAGGCCAACAGCTTCATAATTAATATAGCCTCCTGTGTGTTTATTTGGGACTGATGCGTCTTTGGAACCAGGCTGGCGGGAAGGCTTCTCTTTACACCCAGTGAACCATCTTGCTAATGCTATTTCTAATTTTTTTTTTCTCCTCTTTGAGACATGGTTTCTCTGTGTAGCCCTGGCTGTCCTGGGTGTTGTGTTTGATTGTTGATTGATTTGATTTGATAATATTTCGAGTGTATTGGCTGCCTTTGATCCCCCCAACCCCATCCCGGGGAGTCTAACCCAGGGGCTCCCACTGATCTGCTTCCAACCTGTATAATTTTCCTTTTCTAAAATCACCCCGCTGGGTCTTAGGTTCTTCATGGTCGTGCTCCCCCCTTTCCTGTATAAGGTTGGCGTTATAACTCAGGGTGCTGAGGCAGGAGGGTCGTGGGTTCAAGGCCAGCTGGGTAGTTTAATGAGGCCCCTGTCTCAAAGCAAAGAGTAAAATGAGGGTTTGGGCTGTGTGTGGTTTGGAGGCAGAGTCCTTGTCTACCATGCATGAGGACTGGGCTCACCCTCAGGTGTGAAAGAAAGGCAGGCGGGCAGGCGGGCAAGCGGGCAGACTGGTCCTACACTCTTGCTAAAAATTCAGAACTCAGCATTGGCCACCTAGACCTGGAGTTTCCCTTGTAAGTAAAAAAATAAAAAAACTGAAATTGAACTTAACCTTCAATTTCCTACTTTCCTTTTCCACAGTTTGTTGCTGGGCACTTCCTAAGGAAGTTGTCTTTTTTATCTTTTTTTTTTTTTTTTTTTTTGGTTTTTCGAGACAGGGTTTCTCTGTATTGTTTTGGAGGCTATCGGTCCAGCCTGGCCTCAAACTCACAGAGATCCGCCTGCCTCTGCCTCCCAAGTGCTGGGATTAAAGGCGTGCACCACCATCCGGCCTATCTTTTTTTTTTTTAAGATTTATTTATTATGTATACAGTGTTCTGCCTGCATGTTTGCTTGCATGCCGTAAGAGGGCACTGGAACACATTACAGATGGTTGTGAGCCACTGTGTGGTTCCTGGGAATTGAACTCAGGACCTCTGGAAGAGCAGCCAGTGCTCTTAACCTCTGAGCCATCTCTCCAGGCCCTGATCTTAACTTCGAAGTTCTTTTTGGCACTGCTGTTTGAAGCCCAGCATGGCTTTGAACTTTCAATCCTCCTGCCTCCGCCTCTCCAGTACTAGGGTTGCAGGCCTGTACAGTAACCCCCGGGGCTGTTCTGGTATCATCTTTTTGTTTTTTTTTTTTTTGGCAGGGGTAGGGAGGTGGCGAGTGGTGTTCATACTGGGGAACGAACCCCGGGCTTTTCACATGCTGGGCAAGCCCTGTGCCTCTGGGCTGGATCCGAGCTCATGTGTGACCTTGGGTCCTGACTTAGCCTGGCTCTCTGGAGCATCGGAACCTACAGAATGAATACATACCAGGCAACTTGTTAGGTTGGCTTACGCTGTGCAGTGTGGGTAGTCCAAACATGGCTGTCTCCCACTGCAGAAGCCAAGAACTCCTCAGCCCATGAGGCTGGACGCCCTGGTGCTCTAGCCTAGAAGATTCGCTGCTGGCATCAGCACACGTTGGAAGCCTGACGAAGTTACGCTCTGACCTTGGTGAAGAAAACAACATCAAAGCTTCCCTCCTTTTCCTCTGGGCCCAGGACGTGCGTGTCACCCACAGCGCTGTCACAGACAAGCAGCAGCATCCTACACCCAACAGGACGTTGTCTGTGAGCCCCTGAGTGACAGACATCCCAGGATCCCTCTCTCCCCAGGGAAGTGAGTTAACATCATCGAAGGAGGCCGTGCTGTCTCTCTCCTTGTGGTCCACTGCCCCCTTCCCTGCCTCTGGCCTGGGATCCAAGAACCTGACTGCAGCCTCTTGCTAAGAGCATCTTCAGCCTCCAAAATCCTAAGAGCCCCTGCCCCACGCTGGCGCCTGTCTGCCTGACCACGGCATTAACGACTCTTTATCCCCCAGGTATCTGTCCCCTCATCTTTTTGTGACTCTCCACCTCCCTACCCTACCCTCACCACCATCACCCCCCAACTCTCCCCACCCTCCCCTGCCACGGTGGAAGCCCCAGCAGTGAGTGTGGGCCTTTTCCGCTCTCTATAACGGTTCCACCCTGATTCAGGCTCCGGTGAGTCTGGACCGAGCGAGCAGGACACGCACCCCTGCACGCCTCTCCCAACCCTTCCCTGCTTGCATCCTGCACCTTCTCAGGCCTCACTCCCCTCCTACGACCCCATCTGCTTCCTCAGAACCTGCCTGTCTGTCCCCCGGAGCCCGGCACCTAGCAGTGTTGATTCTTTGTCTTTTGTTCCTAAACAACGCCACGACGCTAGGCAGACCCAGGTCTCAGCAAATGTCCTCAACATGCTGCCTGACAGGAACTGCGCGGCAACTGCCGACTCTGCCCGCACTGGTGCTTCAGATGCCCTCGGATTCTTTGCCCTGGAAACCTCGACCTCGTATTTGATTTTTCCCATGGCTGGCCAAGGCCAGGCGTCCCTTCCAGTCGCTTACTCGTCTTTCACAGCCTCCTCTTCTCGTTGTTGTTACTATAACAGAATTCCCGAGAGTGGGCGAGCTATTGAGATCAGAGGGTGGTTTTGGCTCACAGTCCAAGACCGGGCGAGCGCCCCCTGCTGGACAACAGCTGTCGAGGATGGAGACTACGAAGAAGTCACGCCCACCGGAGGGCACGGTCACTGAAAGGCTGAGGTACTGGGATTCAGAGGTGACGCTGAGGAGGCCTTCGTTCTGGATGAGCAACTTACCAGAGGAGTTATTAACTCCACAGGTGGACGGACAGACAGACGCATGGCAGGGGCTCTGAGGAGATCTCAGGCCCCCAAGGCGGTGGATGTTCTAGGTCTCAGAGGAAGGGTGCTCCATGACACGTGATTGGTGGACACCCCGCAGCACAGGCCCGTAGCCAGGCTGTCCCTGATTCCTGGGCTGCGGTGTGTGGGAGCGTGTCACCCTGCGGATGAGGGGCAGTAGGGACACTTACAGTTGAGAGGCATTCATAGTCTGGCAGCCTGAGGTCTGTAAACTTTGGGGAAGTGGAGTCCAGGTCGCTGGGGGTTTAGAAGTTTGCAGACAGGCTCCTGGCAGACAGGCTCCTGGTTAGAAGTTTGCAGACAGGCTCCTGCCTGTCCTCTGCTGTGGCTACAAAGAGGCTTATAGCCCCAAACCCAACAGACACGGGGGAAGCCCACACCCCACTTCAGCACCTTTGGGGGCAGCTACTTTGAAGTGAACATACACACTGTTTATGACTAGATTAACTTGAAGGGCTACGGGATCAGCTTTTTAAAATAAAACAGTACCCATGCCGTGGGAAGCATAACAGGGTGGGGTTTACAGTCGGGTTTCCTGGATCTCCCTCGGCAGCTGGCCTTACAGAACTGAAGCCTTTCTGGGCCGGTCCGGCTCTTATTTCTCTTTTCATGGTGAAACACCTTGCTTCCTGACTCCCGATTGCCCCAACACTGAGGCTCTTTCTGAACTTAAATGGGGCGGAATCTGCACTGCCCGGCTGGCTCTGTTGCCCACTGGGACATTCATTGTCCGGCGATCAGAGTCTGAATGCATCCTGCCTTCCTTTAAACTTGGGTAGCCAGGGTGCATGCAGACCTTCCCACAGCCACAAATCTCCACTCGGCCCTCCGGCCTGATGTCCCCCTTGTCTTCTCCTTCAGTAACTGCTCCTCTGGGCACATTTATCCCCTCTGCTGGGCTGGGGCCAGCATGCGGGTCCACCATTACTTACCCAACTAGAATAGGGCTGCTTTTCTCTCTTTCTTGGAAGCCTCCCTCAGGGGTTCCACAATCTGTTCTCAGATCAAAACAGTGTCTCCCGCTGGGCAAAATCCTATCGTGGCCCCAACACAGCCCATACTGTTCTTGAAGAGACTTTTGTTTCACTCTGTTTCTCTCTCTCTCTCTCTCTCTCTCTCTCTCTCTCTCTCTCTCTCTCTCTCTCTCCCAACAAGCTCAGTGGTTTGGACTCACCTGGATTGCAGGGCGCTTCAAGAGGAATTAGATTCTTCATTAGATTCTTCCCTGCAGGGCCTGCTGGGAAGGAACCTTCTCTAACCTGGGTTTCCTCCCTCTGGTCCCGTTTGACACCCTGCTCATCTGTGTCATCTTAGGTTGGAACTAAACAGCCCACAATTCCTGTAACTGAACACACAACGCACACACCCCACCCACCAGGAATATGTCTATAATGGGCTGTGAAGCGTTCCCCAAACTCCGGGAAGGGGGCGCTAAATCCCAGAGGCACCTCTCCCGCACCTCTCTCCATCATTGGCAGCCTGGTCCTCATTTTTGACGCTGTGAGCCCCGCTTCTACAGAGAGAGGTAAACAGCCCCTCAGGGTTTGCAAAGCAAACATCCCAGGTGTCTGGATTCCAGCAGAACCATGGGACCCTAGGAACCCCTAGACGTCAGACATCAAAGAGTTAAACACACACACACACACACACATGCACGCATGCACGCACGCACACACACGCATGCACACACGCACGCCCACTGAATACACCTAGCATAGCTTTCATCTGCAGCTCCCCCTCATCTTCAAGACTCCGTCCGTATTTCCCCACAGTGCAACACTGCTCTCCCACCCTTGCCCAGCCACCTTGAACTAGGCTTCTTTACTTTTCCTGTGGTTCAAAACTCCCCCCTCTTCCTCCAGATTCTGCCGTTCAGTAATTCCTGTGACCTCTGGGGACCCTCTCTGTCTCGGGGTATTCTGCCATGAGACTTTTCATGGCCCAAACCAGGTAAGATCATGTTTGCTCCAGCTCCCACTGACATGACACTGTCTGGAAAGGCCAGGGCAGAAGTTACCAGAAACCGTCTGCCGACTGCTCCTCCAGAGGGACAGGTGGGCTAGAGAGGGGATGTGGGGAGCAGCAAGGTGTAGGGCTGGAGTGAGCACCTACAGAAGAACTGGCCACACAACTGTGTGGGCCAAAGTGTGGAGAGCCAGTCCCCAGTGCCCCCCCCACACACTCACACTCACACATATACTCACACACTCACACACATATACTCACACACTCACATATACTCACACACTCACACACACACACACTCTCTCTCTCTCTCATACACACACACACCTATACATAAAGATAATATTTTTTTAAAAAGAGAAAGTTGAGCCAGGCAGTGGTAGCACACGCCTTTAATCCCAGCACTCAGGAGGCAGAAGCAGGGGGATCTCTGTGAGTTTAAGGCCAGCCTGGTCTACAGAACAGGTTCAAAGACAGCCAGGGCTACACAGAGAAACCATGTCTTGAAAAACGAAGCAAAACAAGAGGTGAATTTTGACTAGGGAAGTTGCCTGGCATTGACTTCCAGACTCCAAGTGTGCACGCACATCTGAACACACACACTGGTGTGCAACCAAGAATTGTTGAGCATCATTTGCTATGGAAGCAACTGGAATGCTTCATTGGCCTCAGAGCCTTCTGCTGCCCGACAGTAAGAACTCTGTCCATTCAGGGTATTTGGGGAATAAGGACACAGCGGAAGTTCATGCTGCGGTTATCGTTGTCCTTGGGTGTCATGTGTAATGTTTTAAATTGCTGTTAGGGCCGACTCCCAAATCCAATTCTGTTTGTTTGTTTGTCTGTTTTAGGTTTTTTTCCCCAAGACAGGGTTTCTTTATGTAATAGCCCTTGCTGTCCTGGAACTCACTCTGTTGACCATGCTGGCCTCGAACTCACAGAGATCCGCCTGCCTCTGCCTCCCCAGTGCTGGGATTAAAGGCGCGCGCCACCACTGCCCAGCCCAAATCTACTTCTGTGTTTTAGCCAAAGCCAACAGCGTTGGGGCTGCACCGTCACTCACAGGTCTCAGTCCCAGCTGAAGGCTCTGCAGGGGCCGCGAGACAGAAGCAGCCTGGATCCCCAGCCACAGCAGAAGCAGTGTCCCCAGCCACTGCTTAAGGGAGTCACCGAGCTCCTTAGGTTGGCTGTGGCCTCAGCTTGTCCTGTCCTGATGAGCAGGACACAGGAAAGACAAGGTGTTCTTAGGGGAGGGGGAGGGGCCTGGCGGGCCTGTACCTCTGCTGCGTCTCCAGAGCTCTCCTCCCTGGTTGGCACCAGCAGCCCTGAATCTGTGATCATTCTTGGTGCCCCCTATGTTGTGGCTTGGTCCTTTGAGATTCCGAAAGAGAGTGGATTCTGGGGCTCCCCCCCCATCTTCAGTCAGCTCTCATTTCCGTCTCCGGTCTGCTTTTATTTTTTTGTATGTGTGGGGGTTTGAATGAGAACGGTCCCTGTAGGCTCTCAGTTAGTGCAACTGTTCGGGAAGGACTGGGTGGGGGGTGGGGGAGGTGGTCTCGTTGGAGGAGGTGTGTCACTGAGGGTGGGCTTTGAGGTTTCAAAAACCCATGCCAGGCCCAGGATCTCTCTCTCTCTCTCTCTCTCTCTCTCTCTCTCTCTCTCTCTCTCTCTCTTGTGGATCAGGATGTAGAACACAGCATCATGCCTCCCTGTGTGCTGCCAGGCTCCCAGGTTATAAAGACAATGGACTAAACCTCTGAAACTGTAAGCAAGCCCCAATTAAATGCCTTATTTTATAAGAGCTGCCTTGGTCATGGTGTCTCTTCTCAGCAACAGAACGGTGACTAAGACAGTGTGTATGTTTGCCTGCATGGGCTTCTGTGACCGGGTGCGTGTGCAGGACCATGAAGAGACCTGCAGAGGACATTGGAACCTTCGGGACTGGAGTTACAGGTGTTTGTGAAAAGCCCAAGGTTGGTGCTGGGAAGTCACGAGCCAGCTTGTATGCTCTGGTGTTCCTGTGGCCTAGAACGACACTCTCTTGACATAGGCTGAGTTGGTGAGTGGGCCCTGACACGATTTAGCTCTCGATTTTTGTTCTCCAGTTCCGAGAACTCCAGTGTACTGAGAAATTGGTTTCTTGGGCCCAGTCTAGTCCTCTCTGTCCCCAGGGTGGAGCACGGCTGGACACAGCCATCCTGCCTCTGCTAAGCTGTCTCCACACTCCCTGTAGCTGCTGAGGTGCTAATCCCAGAACACCGTAGAAAGGATAATGCTGGGAACTCTGTTTGGGAGGTGTGGTGTCAGGGCAGAATCGGGGTGACCTTGTCCCCCAACTTTGCTCTCTCCCTGAATTCAAGGCTCTCCCTGAACCTCTTGCCCTTTGCTGGAAGGTTAGAAGGTCAAAAGGGGTCTGCAGCCCAGAGCCCTGCGAACACAGCTCAGCCCTCTTCATTTTATAAACAAACTCGTAAACATTCCTCACCCTCCAAAGGGCATTGCTGCCAGCTGGGTCCAGACGTTCCGACTCACTTCTAAATCGCCCGGCTGCCAATTTTCCAGTTGCAGGAGGGGAAAGCCTCATAAACGGCTTGCTTCCACCTGACCTGTGGAGGAGGGTGAAGCCATGGCAAGTCGGAAGTTATGAACACAACACGTTTATAAAATTCTAACCACAGAGGCCTTGCCAACAGACCTAGCCAGACTTCAAGTGGCAAAACTGACAGTCTTGTGTGGGCAGATGGGTGGGTGGGACCAGGTCACACAGGGGAACAGGCTGAGCTGGGATGACAGGAGAGACCTGGGGACACACGGAGGCTGCAGGGAGGGAGATTTCCCTCAGACTACAGGAGCTTCCAGAAGGGTTAGAATCAGAGAGCTAAGCTGTGTGTGTTGTAAGAAGCTGAGGCAGGAGGATTGAGAACCTGGACTATGGAGTGAGACTGTTTCAATAGACAGACAGATGATAGACAGACAGACAGACTGACAGTGAATGGATGGATGTGTGGGTGGGCGGGGGTGGATGATGGGTAGGTGGGTAGACAGAGGAGCTGAGCAATGTAAATGCTAACATCAAGTTGACTTGTCACCACCCCATTTCTTGCCTTTCAGAAACTCAGAACAGTAAGATGCCAAATGCAGAACAATAGTCTCTTAATTCTGTATACACCTAATTTTCATCGTTTATCAAACACGAAAGCAAATTTGCATGCTAGTGAGAGGTTTGTTTATATTTATTTGTATGTATTTACTTAAGCCTGCTTATCGTAAGGAACTCAAATAAAGCCACTCAGAAGTGATCACTCAAACACTTCTTTTTTTTTTTTAAAGATTTATTTGTTTATATTCCATATATGAGTACTCTATCTGCGGGTCAGAAGAGGGCATCAGATCTCATTACAGATGGTTGTGGGCCACCATGTGGTTGCTGGGAATTGAACTCAGGACCTCTGGAAGAGCAGCCAGTGCTCTTAACCTCTGAGCCATCTCTCCAACCCCACTCAAACACTTCTTAAAATAATATTTGAAATCTATTCCTTGAAATTTTCATATGTTTACAGAATGTACTTTGGTCACATCTGTTCTTTGTGATTTTTTTTCCTTTTTGGAGATGGTCTCACACTTGTGTATCTGAAGACGACTTTGAACTTGTGACCTTGCTTCTACCTCCCGAGTGCTGGGACTGCAAGCCTCTGCTGGGAGTCAAACCCAGAGCTTTGTCACGCCAGGCCAGTGTTCTACAGACCAAACCATGCCCCAATGCTGGTGCTTTTTCAGAAACTTTTTGTGACAAATTTATTTTATGCGTCTGAGTGTTTGTTTTGCCTGAAGGCATGTATGTGCACAACCCTTGTGCCTGGTGCCCAGGGAGGTCAGAGGAGGGCGTCAGATCCCTTGGAACTGGAGTTATGGGTGGCTGTGAGCCACCACCTGGGTGCTGGAAGGTGAACCCAAGAAGAACGGCCAGTGCTCTAACCACTGGGCCATCTCCTCAGGCCTCGTTTGTCTGCGGCTCAGCTGCACTGTGTTTTGCGGCCTAGGCTCTTGTTGGACACATCCTTTGTAATATTTTTTTTCCTTCCTGTACAATGGATTATCTCTTCGCTATGTATTAAAAGCCTCTGTTGGAGACTTTTATGTCAACTTGACACAGCTAAAGTCATCTGAGAGGAGGGACCCGCAATGTAAGAAAAATGCCTCGAGAGCCAGGCAGTGGTGGTGCATGCATTTAATCCCGGAACGCAGGAGGCAGAAGCAGGTGGATCTCTGTGAGTTTGAGGCCAGCCTGGTCTACAGAGCGAGTTCCTGTATAGCCAGAGCTATGCAGATAAACTCTGTCTCAAAAAACAAAACAACAACAAAAAGCCTATAGAGTATTCTCTCTCTCTCTCTCTCTCTCTCTCTCTCTCTCTCTCTCTCTCTCTCTCTCTCTCTCTCTCTCTCTCTCTCTCTCTCTCTCTCTCTCTCTCTCTTTAGCTCTCTGGTTTTTCGAGAGAGGGATTCTCTGTATAACAGTCCTGGTTGTCCTGGAACTCGCTGTGTAGACCAGTCTGACCTCGAACTCACTGAGATCCCGCCCGCCTCTGCCTCCTAAATTAAGGGATTAAAGATGTGCGCCGCCACTGCTGGTGGCATTTTCTTAATGAGTGATTGATGGGGGAGGGCCCAACCCAATGTGGGTGGTATCACCCTGGGCTGGTGGTCCTGGGTTCTATAAGAAAGCAGGCTGAGCAAGCCAGGAGGAGCAAGCCGGTAAGCAGCTCCCCTCTGCGGCCTCTGCATCAGCTCCTGCCTCCATGTTCCTGCCCTGCTTGAGTTCCTGTCCTGACTTCCTTCAGTGACAAACAGAGGTATCGAAGTATAAGCCAAATAAACCCTTTCCTCCCCAGCTTGATTTGGCCATGGTGTTTCATTATAGCAACAGTAGAACCAAATGATTTATTATTATTTTTATTTTTTTTAAGTATGTGTCTGTGTCTGTGTAAGCATGTGCATATGAATACAGGTGCCCTCACAGGCCAGAGACATCAGACAGCCCAGGCGCTGGGGTTACAGGTGGTTGTGAGTTGCCCAGCATGGGTGCTGGGAATTGAACTGGGGTCCTCCGTGAGAGCATATGTGCTCTTAGCCTTGGAGCCAGCTCTCCAGTCCCTGTCCCTTCACTTTCTGGATAGCGTCCTCTGCTGCATAAGAGTCTCTAATTTTGATGTCCCTCTTGGTCCTGGATGCCTGTGCTTTGGAAAAGTGCTTAACTCAGGGTGACAAAGACTGGAGCCTGTGCCTCCTCAGCGCTGTGCGATTCTGGCACCTACAGTTGGTGAGGACGCCACAGTCGCTCAAGCCTTCACGAACGCTCGCATAAACTGATCGGACGCTGGGCCCTAAAGCCTTAAAGGATCCAGACTGTGCACAGATGCCGTCTGCAAACCTGGAACTGAGCTAGGAATTTATACATAATCAAGAGAAGGGGTGCCGGCGGTGCTGTGGAATGAAATCCTAACACCTGGGGCTGTAGGTGTGAGGGTTGGGAGTTTGAAGCCAGCCTGCGGCCGATACCTTGCAAGACTCAAGCTAAAATAGAAGAGGACAGGCTAGCAAGATGGCTCAGTTCTTAAAGTGCTTACCTTGGAGACAGAGGACCTGAGGTCAGAGCCCAGCACCCGTGTGAAAAGCCAGAGACAGTCTCAGACACAAGCCAGCGGTGTCTCCCGGATGACTCCAAATCCAGCCAGAGGGACCGTGAAGATGAGTCATCATGACTATCATGCTAACTGACTGTTATCAAAACTATAAAAATCATATGATCATATCAAAAGATGGAGAAAGCTTGGCATGGTGGTGCATACTTTAATCCCAGCACGTGGGGGTGGAGGGATTTCTGTCTACATAGGGAATTCTAGGCCAGCACTATGAGACCCTGTCTCAAAAAAAAAAAAAAAAAGAAAGAAAGAAAGAAAAGAAAAAGAAAAATAAGATGGGGAAAAATTATTCCTAAATCCCAAGGATGATGGGATGTTATAAAACGCATTTACCTAAGTTCTATCCTATAGCAAAGATCCTGGGTCCTAGCCAGGGTAGGAAGGGTCAGAGCAGCAAACAGATTGTTGTTACTCAAGGGACATTGATTGGGTGGCCAGAAAGCCAGCTATATTGATAAGATATTAAAATTAAGATGTAAAATTAACAAGGTCCCTAAATAGAAAAACTATTGCATATCCGGTAGCAATTAGGAAACCAAATGTAACAATAATACAATATGTATGTTTTTCAGAGAACAACAAAACTAGTCAGACAACAAAAGCCATTTGAAATGTCTGCGTGGGGATCCGCAGCGCAGCTCTGTGGTACCATGAGAAGCTGTGCACACCTTTGGTGATTTGGTCCATGAAGCAGCCAGGCCTGCCTGAACTGCTGTCCAGATTTAATGTGACCCTAACACAAACTTGGTAGATGGTGCATGTGAGTGTACATGTGTAGGAGCTGAAGACAGGTATAAAAATACACAGGTGGCCGGGTGTGGTGGCGCACGCCTTTAGTCCCAGAGCTCTGGAGGCAGAAGCAGGCGGATCTCTGAGTTCTAGGCCAGCCTGGTCTGCATAGTGAGTTCCAGGACAGCCAGGGCTGTGTAATAAATGAGGCCCTGTCCCCAGGGTCTTACTATTGGATCCTTGACATGTGAGGGGAATACATTCCGATAAAGCTGTAGTAAGTAGGAATGAAACTCCCCTGCTTTAGGCAAGGAATACACCTGTATGTTATTTTCCTTTTTTAGCCAACAACCAGGGCTGGAGAGATGCTCGGTGGGTGAGAGTCTGGGTTCAGATCCCCAGCACCCAGGTTAAAAAACAGATGCCAGAGGGCTGGAGATGGGTCTACAGGACTGCCGGCCACAGGCCTCTCTCCAGGTTCAGTTGAGACCTGAACCTTAACAAGGTAGAGAGTGACAGAGTGCACGCACCCACTCCCACCCCCACACACAGGCACACACATCACAAACATCACACACATATACATTACACACACATCACACATACACCACACACACACCATACACACACACACCATATACACACACACACCATACACACACACACACCACACACACACAAACACCACACACACACACCACATATACACACACACACACACCATACACACACACAAACACCACACACACGCACACACACCACACACACACAAACACCACACACACACATGCACAGGCACACACACCACACACACATACACACACATCCACCACACATATGCACATGGCAGTCGCACACACACAAAACAAAAGTCACAAGTGAAAACAGCCTCTAGGTGTGGAACACAAGCTGAGGTAGGTGCTGAGCCCGAGACCCGGCTGAGCCTGTGACGGAGACGTCAAAGTGTGGTTTGTGTCTCACACATCATCATAAAGACGAAGTCTAAGCTGTAGTCTTTACACTGGAGGACTAGTGGTTGGATGTGTAGAAAAATTTGAATATGCTGACTGATAAGCTATCAAAATTAATGTTATATTTTCACACGTATAGACTATATATTCTTTTTTGTAGACTGTATATTCTTATTTTTTTAAACCTTTATTTGCTTTGTGTGTGTAGTGTGGATGTGGGGAGGCCAGAGGACAACTTGCAGGAGCTGGTTCCCACCTGCCACTGTGTGGGTCCCAAGGACAGACTCTGGCTATCGGGCTTGGTGGCAGGAACGATCAGCCGTGGAGCCGTTTCTTTTTATAGGTTATACAACCATGTGTATCCATATGTATATATTTGTAGGTTATAAAATCATAATCTTTGTATCTATTTATCCCTGGCTGCCCTGGAACTCTATATGTAGGCCAAGCTGCCTTTTGACAGAGATCCCCCTGCCTCCACCAAGTCCAGTTATTTTATGCACGTGCCTACACCTGCTTATCGGTATGTGTATGTATGTGTGTGTATGGGCACCACACGTGTGCCATACCTGTGGAGGATGTCTGCATCTCTGGAGCTGGAGTTCCAGGTGGTTGTAAGTCGCACACTGTGGATACTGGGAACCAAACCTGGGTCCTCTCCCAGGGCAGCGGGGGCTCCTGGGCAGTAAACCACCTCTCCAACTGCACCTGGATCGCATCCATGAGTCATTTGTACAGTGAATGCAGCCAGTGACATAATGTCCAGCCAACGGCCTGATTCACAGCCTGCTGACGGAGGTTTTCCAGTCTCTCCTCAGGGATACGAGGCAGTCTGCCTAACTGTCCCTAAGGAAGGAAGGGCCAGGGTAGGGCCAGGGTGTCATTTTACCCATCAACAACATGGCTTCTCTCTGGTTAGCCACACAGCACGGTGGAGCTCACTTCTGTCCTGCAGGGCATGTGTTGGGCGTTCGGGTTACGGTGTGAGTACTGGGCAGTCATTATTAGCACACGGGTAGAGAGTAGGAGTGAAACCTCTCCAGGCACCATCTGCCACTGGTACAAAGGGAGAAAGCTTTGACTTGCTTGTGACCCAGTAGGGGCCCAGCTCAGCTATGGGATGCTTGCCTAACCCTCCTGCCTCCCCCGGTGAGGGGCTGGGAATGGTAGGGATCTCGCCTGGCCTCACAGTGAAAGGCAGGGGCAGAGCCCAGCTGCAGAGAGCTTTCCTGGTCCTCACAAGGCCCTGGGCTCCAGCCCTAGTACCCGGCTGACTTCTGTTGGTCAGAAAGGGAGCCTTCTGGCTGCTCTGAGCCTTTTTCTTTCGGTGGTGGTGGGCGTCACGCTACCCAGGATACCCATGACTGCGGCTGGGCTTTGGGTGCACGTGAGACCCAGTGGGAGCCTCCCCCTTCGCTGGACACTGCGGAAATTTGCCAAAGGCCCGGTAGATGAACCAAGCAAGCTAGGAAGTCCTTGCTTGGGTTGTAGCAACCACATCTCTAGAACTACCGCGTCTGGGTGAAGTAAGGCTACTGAGGAGAAGAGTTTTTGCCTTAGTTGGACACGGAGTCACCAACGTCGTGAACTCTGGGAGGAGAGGAGAACACGGGAACTTCTCCACCTCAGCTTACCATGAACTTCACCTGGAAACAGCTCGGACAACCTCAGACGCCCTCCCCCACAGGCGGCCTTCCCAGAATTCAGAAGACGACAGTGCTTCTTTAAGTCTCTGGGTGACACTTACTCACGAACTTGTGTATATGTCATAGCTAATATGAATAAGACTTTCCGGGATTAACTCAGATAAAACTAAATTACCCGGCAAGCGCAACTAATTTTCATTTACAGAAAACGATTACAGGCCATAAAAGTCTTCACCCATGATGCTCGCCAGTCCCTAATGACCTAAGCCTGGTGACAGTGTCTTTCATGAGCTCCCACAGTAGGGGACCAACCTTTCCCTCCTCCACAGTCAGGCTGGCTCCTGCTCCTCTTGTGACATCTTTTTGAACATAACAAGACATCTCTGTTTTGCCCAACAGTGATCAATGTTGATTTTATTTTTAAATGCATGTGATCATCTGTGAGGTCAACTAATTAAAAAAAGCCCAAGGTGACTTCATGGAAAATTGTTCCCGGTCCTCTCCCCCAGATCTATCATGGCGAGCATAGGCGCTTCCTGCCTGGGAGACAGGTCACAATGGTTGTCATTCCCACGTAACTGTCCTCTTTTTCCTCCTTATGTGGACTTTGAACAGAGACACCCAACTGTCAGGTTTCTCAAAGCTGTGCCTGGTGGCTGGGGGCGGGACTCAGCTGGTAGAGGTCTTGCCTGGCACGCAAGAAGCCCTGGGTTTGATTCCCAGCGATGCATTAGACTAGGCATGGTAGTGCCTGCGTGAAATCCTAAGAACGCAGGGTTGGAAGCAGGAGGGTCAGAAGTTGAGTGTCTCGTTGGCTCCGGGGGAGTTTAAAGCTGGCACGGGAAAAGAGACCACACCCTGGATTGCTTTGCATCCTGGCTGAGGTCTTCGGCTACCATGACGGGCGGGGGGGGCAGCATCCGCCATGGCCGCCAACTTCTCCCGCTCTTTGGGGTCTGATCTGCACCGCCCACAAGGGCTGTTTCCAAATCATCTCCCACTCTCAAACTTCCTCGCAGCCCTTTCTGACCCAGTCATGGCGGAAGGGTCGGTTTCTGATTCTGAGAAGGAACTGGCGTCCAGCAGGCGGATCTCTTGAGTTCGAGGCCAGCCTGGTCTACAGAGCGAGTTCCAGGACAGCCTCCAAAACAATACAGAGGGCCACACTGGTGACATCCCGGCTTGCACCTTTTCTGCGGTGGTCACTGCTGTTTTTTTTCTCAGACATTTCTTTTGGAAATTAACCCTTCGTCAGGGCCACACTGACGAAGCCAGCCTCTCTCAGACTGTCTTGGGGCAGCCATGGTTCTCAGCTCTGCTCTATGGGTGTGATTAAAAGGTGTGGTGAACTCTCTAGTTACATCCTTCAGAGAAGCTGCTGGGCCCTGGCTTCTCCCTCCCTCCCTCCCTCCCTCCCTCCTTCCTAGCCACCCTCCAGCTTACATATCAAAGGTAGAGTTTCTCACTTGAGCCCTGCCCGCTGGTTTGACTAGTCTAACTCTCCAGTTTACCTCAGGGACCCTGTCTCTGCCTCCTGTGTGTTGGGATTACAGATGGCCTGCGTACCAGCCCAGCGTTTAGGTGGGCGCTGACTTTCCAGTCTAGTCCTCAAGCTTGCTCAGCAAGCACGTATCCTCGGGCTTCTCCTCAGCCCTTCTCTCTCCCATCTGTGAGGACCGGATGTGGGTGTGAGGGTGTGTGCTGGCGCTGGTCATGGTGATGAGGGTCATCACATCCTGGTGAGCAAGGCAGAGACTCATAGGAGGGGGGCTGGGGGATGACCTCACGGAACAGTCACCCATCACCCTGCCTGTGCTGCAGCTTAGACCTGGACCGTTCCCCAGAAGCCTGTATGCCATAGGCTGTGTTCTGGAAGTGACTGTTTACGGGGCCGTGGGAAGCGTCCAAGGTGGAGGCTCGTGGGACGAGTATCAGGCTCTGGTGTCTGCTAGAGAAGGAGATACATATGTATGTGCTTAAGATATATTTTTAGAGGGCCTGGAGAGATGGCTCAAGGGTTGAGAGCACTGGCTGCTCTTCCAGAGGCCCAGGGTTCGATTCCCAGCATCCACAGGGCAGCTCACAACTGTCTAGAACTCCTGTTCCAGGGGATCTGACACCTCGCACAGACAGACAGGCAGGCAAACACCAATGAGCACAAAATGAAAATAAAGTATAAAGAAAGATATATTTGTAAACCGTTTACTTTGTATGCATGGATGTCTTGCCCACGTGTATTTATGTGAACCACACATATGTCTGGTCCCTGCAGAGGCCAGAAGAGGGATCCCCTGGGACTGGGGTCAGAGAGGCCCGTGAGCTGCCGTGTGGGTGCTGGGGACTGAACCCGGCTTCTTGGTAAGATCAGTGAGGGCTATAAACCAATGAGCCCTCCCTCTCCTCAGCCCTGTCGAAAAGGTACTGGCACCTCAGCCTCTTGTAGGTCTCTGTGGCCTCTTGGCTACCATAATGCGGGCAGCCTTGTCAGCCACCCACTCCCACCGTGACGAGTCGCCTGGCCATAGCCACCAAACAACACGTTAGGTTGAGAGCCCTGGAACTGTTAACTCCAGCAAACTTACTTCTTATCCTTCGGAGTTGACCAGCTCAGGTGCTTTCTTACAGGGGTGGGACACTGACTTCGGGTCACTGACTGCAAGTCCCATGGATGCATGTGTGACTTTCCACTCCTTTACCCGTGACAAGTTTACTTTCCCCTTTGTCAAGTCACTGTGATCTATCTGGTCTGTGAAGTCAGCCCAGCCAGTTGTCTAGTGGGAATATGAATTCTCACGGCTAGTATGGAATCCCCTTGAGAAATTCACATAGAAGAATAACCACTCAGCTTGGCAACTCTCTCCTGTGTGGACACCCAGGGCAACGACTTTGCTACGTCAAAATGGTCACCGCCCACTGGGTCCCCCAGGAATAATACTTCAAGCATACAAACATCCCAGAGACTTTTGGATATCCAAACTGTTCATAGAAGAAAATAAGATAGAGCATTGCAAGTTTCAATGAAGATGTCAGAAGCAAAATTACAAAACTCAGTTTAAAAAATGTATTAATAGCCAAGTAGCGGTGCATGCCTTTAACCCCAGCACTTGGGAGGTAGAGGCAGGTGGATCTCTGAGTACGAGATCAGCCTGGAGTTCCAGGACAGCCAAGGGTACACAGAGAAACCTTGTCTCAAAAAAACCAAACAAATAGATAAATAAGTAGGTAAATAAATAAATAAATTTATTAGTAGTGGCTGGGAGTGTAGCTTAGGTCCTGGGGTCCATCCCAACACTAGAAAAAGAAAAGCAGTAAAGATATATCAGGAACCAGCTGTTGGTGGCGCACGCCTTTAATCCCAGCACTCGGGAGGCAGAGGCAGGCGGATCTCTGTGAGTTTGAGGCCAGCCTGATTTACACAGGGAGTTCCAGGACAGCCTCCAAAACAACACAGAGAAACCCTGTCTCGAAAAGCCCCCCCCAAAAAAACCCAAAAAAACAAAACCAAAAACCAAAAAAAAAAAAAAACCATGTGCAAAAGCCTTCATGTATTCAGAGTATTGACCAAAACAAGCACATTATCCTAATATGACCCCTACCAAACACTGACCTAATTTTTCTTCCAAGACAGCATTTCTCTGTTATAGCCCTGGCTGTCCTGGAACTCATTCTGAAGACCTGGCTGGCCTCAAACACAGAGATCTACCTCAAACTCAGAGATCCACCTACCCCTGCCTCCAGAGTGCTGGGGTTAAAGGCATGCGCCACCACTGCCTGGCTAAGCCTCATTCTTAGTGGCTGGTGGCCTGAAGTGCAGCTGGCCTTTCATTTGGAAGAAGAAGGCTTAGTATACCCTGGACAACCTCTAACCAGCCCCAGCCACACCATGCTAGGGAAGTCACAGATGTGGAGCCCTTATTACCTCCCATGATTAGACATTCATGTTTCTCATCCAATCATCTGAGAGGCCAGCTACCCTGTGTACTCCCCGTCTGTGCATTTGTGCACATGTGCATGCATGTTTGCGTGTGTACACGTCACAGTGCATGCATGGGGGTTAGAAATGACTTGAAGGAGTTAGGGTCTTTCCTTCCATTTTGCAGGATCTGGGCATTGAACTCAGGACCTTAAACCTGGGGGCAAGCTTGTTGACCTGCTGAACCATCTCACTGGCCCAACCTTGGGGAAATTTTTTTAATTGACATGTGCAATGGTATATACACCCTGTGACATTTCCCACGCATGTACAAAGTGTAGGAAATTAGCATATCCACCTCCTGAGTGGCTTCATACTGGGAAAATGTTAGCTACCATGGCCCTCGCCCGTCCCTCCCCTCCCTCAGTTCTCGATGGGTTTTAGACCAGCAGCCCTGGTAACACAGGATCTCAAGGCCCGCATTACCTGATCTGCCTGTGCAAAGACAGAGAAAGGAAAACACATTGAAGGCAGCAGGAGCCATCAGATTAGAGACTTCACATCCGCCGCCGCTGTAAAATATGTCCCCTCTATGCCTTTGAGAGAACCCTGGGATTTTCTTGTCCGCTGACTGACTTTGGCGAACGGACATAATGAAGCTGGAAACTGAGAAGAATTACTGCCTGGGCAGCTTTACCAGGATCTCGGCGCTTCTGTTTCCTGGTGGCAATGACATTTGTTTACCTTGAAAATGGGAGAAGACACTTTTATGGGTCCCGTCTCCATGGAGCGCAGGAGGCTCGCTCACGAAGCTCTGCTCAGCCTCTTCCCACCGGACCCGGTGAAAGAGCACCCCTCCTCCACGGGAGCCATCGCCGACGGGGCGCAGCGAGGGACCCGATTTATTTCTGCACTACTTCTCTCGGACAGTGGCTTCATCGGCATGCAGAAGGGACCGGCCCAGAGGAGCGTCTCTGCCACCCTGAACGTGCTGTCTGGGTTTCGAGGGTGGGCCTCGGGGATGCTAACTCTTGTTTGAGGTTGCAGGTGTGTGTCCGTGTGTGCAATTGTGTGTGCACATGCATGAGGCAGGCAGAAGGCAGCCTCGCCACTGGCCCTCAGACGCTGTCCACCTAGTTTTTTGACATGGGGTTTGTCATTGGCCTGGGACTCACCAATTAGACTAACCCGGGTCCTCATTTTACACAGAGAGAATTTACCAGCTAATCTAGCTCCCTAACTGTCAATGTCTAATTTTGTTCTTGTTTTTGAGGCAGGGTTTCACTGTGTAGCCTGGTTGGCCTGGAACTTGCCGTGTAGATCAGGCTGTCCCTGAGCTGGGAGAGATCCACCTGCCTCTGCCTCCCAAGTGCTAGCACTAAAGGTGTGTGTCACCACGCCTGACTCAATGTCTAATTCTTAGTGTGTGCCTATAATAAGCTGTGTCCCTCCTGCAAAGGATTGAGTCTTTAATGAAGTTTAGATATTTTCACATGCTGTGTGTTCTTACCACTCAGAACAAAGCTGTTGCCTGGGAACAGGGACACCGTTTCAGGCTCCACCCAGAGACCCTCGATTCTGACACCACACCGCTACCAGCTACCCCCTTGCTTCAGAGACACGCGGGTGCCAGCAGGTGTGCCCCACCATCATCTGCCTGGGTCAAAGGACAACTATCAGGCCCAGATCCTGGCTTAGCGGCAGGGGATTATGGGAAGGAGAGTTACGGGATGCTAATTTTCAGAATGATGATGATACATGTTTAGAAGTTAATGCAAAACTCAGCAAGCTGGTTGTGTTTTCTGCCTCAGTCTTTTTACAGAGATTTGCTGCTAGGATGTATGCTCCTTTGAAAGGCTGAGGGCCTCTGGCTCCTGAAACAGACGGTTGGGGGTTGGGGGAGCATCTAATGTGTGTAAATGCTAAGCCATGCCTAGCGGTGGTAATATTTCTTGAAAGAGGGACAAGCCACCTACTTTGGAAGCACAAAGTAGACAATCCCGGTCTCTTTGACCAGAAATGCGGGTCTATCCAGCCTCCTGCTGGCTGGGCAGCACACTATAATTCTCCGCATTTGGGGGCTTCTTTTACTTGTGGGAAGGAAAAGTTTAGGGAGGTTGGAAAGCAAGCCAAATGTCTTTTATCTGATTAGCCCGGGCAATTACAGAAGAGCATTTCCCCCAAAGAAGAAAAGCCACAGGCAGATGGAGCCTGCATAGCAACCAGATCCCAAACCATTTCAGAGTGTCTGCAGAAACACGGGGAGGGCCGGTGGAAACAGCAGTGGGCGCAGGAGAGGCCAGAGTGCATTGGTGCAGCTCAGCCAGCCGGGAGAGCGCCTGGGAGCCTGGGACGCATGAGGTCCTGGCTTTGAGTCCTGGTTGGTTCTCTCCTCCACCTGGGGGTTCCAGGGATTGAATTTAAGTTGAATTAAGCCTGGGGAATAAGTGCCTTAGTCGCTGAACCCGCTCAGTGACCCTGGTGGGTTTTTGTTTGCTTTGGTTTTGTTGTTGTTTGTTTTGAGAGCGGCTCACTATGTAGCCCTGGCTGGTCTGGAATTTATCATGCAGGCCATGTAGGTCAGTGTTCAGGGCTACAAGTATGCACCATCATTGCAGCAGCAGCAACAAAAGTATTTTTAAACATCAAGACCTCCCCTGAAAAATTGGGTTTTCAAGCCAGGCGTGGTGGCCCACGATTTTAATCCCAGTACTAGGGAGACAAAGGTTGGGGAAATGTCTGTGAGTTCTAGACCAGCCAGGGTCACGTAATGAACCACTGTCTCAAAAAAAAAAAAAAGTTATTAGGTTATGGGGCTGGTGAGAGGACTCAGCTGGTAACGGTGCTTGCTGCCAAGGTTGATGACCTGAGTTCAACCTCCTGGTGGTCAAAAGAGAGAACAGATCCCCAGGCATTGCCCTCTGACCTCCACATACTATGTCATAGATGCCCCCCCCAAACAGGTGCAATAAAAAAAAAAACAAGTACAATTAAAAACAAAAAATTTTTTTGAGGCAGGGTCTCACTATCTAGTTCTGGCTGGCCTGGAATTTGCTGTATAGACCAGGCTGGCCTCAAACTCACAGACTCACCTGCCTCTGCCTCCCGATATAATTTAAAGCATTTAAAGGGAAAAGGTTGCTTAGAGCCTCAAAAACTAAGGGAAAAAACTCAAGTAGGAAATGCCATGCTTTGTTGGCTATGATATTGCCCTGAACAAAGTCGTCTTGTGTGCCCCCCCAACCCCCCACTGTTTTTTGAGACAGGGTTTCCTTCTTGTAACAGTTTTGGCTGTCTTTGAACTCATTCAGGTCTTTGAACTCATTCAGTAGACCAGGCTGGCCTTGAACTCCGAGATCTACCTGCCTCGGCCTCTGCCTCCAGAGTCCTGGGATTTACTGTGGTGTACGCCACTACCGCCCAACACGAAGCCCTTCTCAACCAGAGATTTTCTGTTAAAATCAATGATACTGGCCAAGAGCCTGGTGACAGAGTGCTTGCTGTTCATTGAGTCACATTGGCCGAGGGTCATTTTTTTTGTTTTTACGAGTCAGGGTTTCTCTGTATTGTTTTGGAGGCTATTGGTTCAGCCCAGCCTCGAACTCACAGAGATCCGCCTGCCTCTGCCTCCCGAGTGCTGGGATTAAAGGCGTGCGCCACCACTGCCCGGCTCCAAGGGTCATTTTTTAACATCTTTTGAACGGCATTAATTATTTTTTTTGCTTGTTTTCAGCTTCTTTATTTTGTTGTTACTGTTACTGTTTTTTTGTTTGTTTTGTTTTGTTTGTTTGTTTTTCAAGGCAAATTCTCTCTGTGTAGCCTTGGCTGTCCTGGAACTTGCTCTGTAGACCAGGCTGGCCTTGGACTCACTGAGATCTGCCTGCCTCTGCCTCACCAGTGCTAGGATTAAAGGCGTGTGCTACCACTGCCTTTGCTTTGGTTTTTTTTTTAAGATTAATTTATTTTTATTTTATGTGTACTACATATACACATTGCTCTGAGAGGCCAGAAGAGGGTGTCAGATCCCCTGGAACTGGAATAGTAGACAGTGTGGCCACCATGTTGGGAGCTAAAAACCAAACAGCAGACTGAATTCAAGTCACCAAGCTTTCGTGGCAAGAGCCTGGGCTTGCTGAGCCGTCTTGCCAGGCCTGGATTTGGGAATAATCATGAGCTAAGGGCAGGGATGTCTGACATGGGGAAAGCCGGCTGCAGGTTAGATGGGAAGTCTTTGAATATGCAGCAAATGTCTTCAGAGCGCACACATGCTCAGGAACAGCGGCAGCATAGCGTTCTCCGAGAGGGGAGGTCTGAGCTCTGGGACATCAAAGTGGTACTCAGGCCTTCGAGGACTGACGTGAATGGCTGGGGCCTCCAGGGTGTTCAAGCTACCGCTAAGTTCCTCAAACCAGCTTAGGCCATTGTTACACACGTCAGAGTGTCACCTTGGGCTGGGAGTGCACTGTTAGTGACAGGAGCGAGAGAAGCTGAGGGTGTCCTCAGAGTCAGTATCGGTGACAGGAAACGAGATGACATGAGATAGCGAGACTACGTCCATCTAGAGCCTCAGACTCTGTTTCCAAAGCCACCACATCGCACCATCCCAGAAAAGGATGGGAAATAGGACTTGCTGCCAAGGGAACCAGCGCAGAGCCCAAGCTCGTCGCGGGCAGGGCTGCTGCGGTCCCATGGAAACTTCCAGCCTGGGCTGTGAAGAGCCTGAAGGGATCTTGTGAAACACTGGCTTCATTTCCCCATTTCCTAAATGAGAAAAGCAGGTTCCTGGGAGGGAAGTGATTCACCCAACAGCCTGGCTGCTGACTGGTACCATTGGAATGGGGCTCCAAGTCTTTGATTTCTAAGTGAATCCCAGGAGAGTAATTTCAAGCATTCTTGGGAGGGCAGCGTTTTTACATCGAGCATGCACCCTCCCTACAAGGTGACAAGGTGACAAGGTGACAGGATGACATGGTACGGAAGCAGGTGGCCTGAGTGGGAATTCTGACACTAGCCCTTCCGGGGCTTGGTGGCCTTGGTGGCTTTCTGCCACTCTGTGAATGGATCCATACTGAGGCATTGGGGATCAACGGGGTTTCCATCCCAGATGGACCCACTTTTTGAAGCAAGATGAAGTAAGTCCCTGCTGCCGGCACCTCACGGAAGAGCTGGCGGAGTCAGCGTGCTGTGAGTGAGCACAGGCAGGACCCATTTGCCTGATCTGGAATCCAGGGTAGGGTCGGGAAGTTAGCCTCCCCGAACTCTCTAGTCCAAGCCTCGGGAGTGGTAGCTGCACATTCTCCACTTGTGTGAGGTTTTGTGTAACTTCCCAGATTCATTCTGAGATGGACAAAGCAACACAGATTCTAACAGGAGAGTAAGCTCTGTTGCATTGGTCTTCAGGCGGGTGGAGGCGACAGTTCCTCCAAACATTGCTTGGCCCAGGAATGTATGAGTGCTTGGAACCATCAGGGACATATTTGTCTTGCTCTTGTGGAGTCACTGGATATGAATATTGGTATGAATTTGCTTGCTACATTTTGGAAAACTAGTTGGAAAGATTTTCATATGGGGCTTGGAAGGACACATTTCAAACCTGTCAGGTCCTGGGACCAATGGAGGGTCGGTGATCTTGCACACCAAGGAGGTGCTGATGTTCCGGTGCCCACTACACACGTGACAGGGAAACTCCATAGAAAAACTGGGAAAGGCCGGCCAGCAGTAGAAATGCAGGGGTGCAAAGAGCAGGTCAAATTAAATGCAAAACGCAGTGCAAATGAAATCTTCAACAAACCAAGTTCATTAGGGTGCGGCAATGTGCAGTTGGTGGAAGTCGATTTTCAGTGTGGGAGAAGTCCGTAAAGTGACCAAGTCGGCGTAGAGTTCCAGCAAGTTCAAGGTCATCGCCCACTACACAGCCCCGAGTTTAAGTCAGCAGGGAATACATGAGAGCCTGTCTCAGCTTAATTATGAATCAGGAAAATCAACACGAGACATGTGCCGACATTGGAGGATGTTGGAAGCTGTTTCTTGGTGGAAGTCCTCTGTCTATCATCTGGTTTGACCTGACCTGGGATTTCTGTGCCCAAGGTTCAGGCATCCTCCCTGGGACCACTTCCTAGAGATAGGAAATGCTGAGCCCGGTGGGCAATGCCGGGTGGGCTTCTTATACAACAACTGCCTGTGCCAGTTGGTGTGTGACTGCGAACTAGTTAAGTGTATGACTGTGCACTAGTTAGTGTGTGACTCTGTGAACCAGTTAGTGTGTGACTTTGTGAACTAGTTAGGGTGTGGCTGTGAACTAGTTAGTGTGTAATGTTATAAACTAGTTAGTGTGTGACTTTGTGAACTAGTTAGTGTGTGACTTTGTGAACTAGTTAGCATGTGGCTGTGAACTAGTTAGCGTGTGACTTTGTGAACTAGTCAGTGTGTGACTTTGTGAACTAGTTAGGGTGTGGCTGTGAACTAGTTAGTGTGTAATGTTATAAACTAGTTAGTGTGTGACTTTGTGAACTAGTTAGTGTGTGGCTGTGAACTAGTTAGTGTGTGGCTGTGAACTAGTTAGTGTGTGGCTGTGAACTAGTTAGCGTGTGACTTTGTGAACTAGTTAGTGTGTGACTTTGTGAACTAGTTAGTGTGTGACTTTGTGAACTAATTAGTGTGTGACTTTGTGAACTAGTTAGTGTGTGACTTTGTGAACCAGTTAGTGTGTGACTTTGTGAACTAGTTAGTGTGTGACTTTGTGAACCAGTTAGTGTGTGACTTTGTGAACCAGTTAGTGTGTGACTTTGTGAACCAGTTAGTGTGTGACTTTGTGAACTAGTTAGTGTGTGACTTTGTGAACCAGTTAGTGTGTGACTTTGTGAACTAGTTAGTGTGTGACTTTGTGAACTAGTTAGTGTGTGACTTTGTGAACCAGTTAGTGTGTGGCTGTGAACTAGTGTGTGACTTTGTGAACTAGTTAGTGTGTGACTTTGTGAACTAGTTAGTGTGTGATTTTGTGAACTAGTTAGTGTGTGACTTTGTGAACTAGTTAGTGTGTGACTTTGTGAACTAGTTAGCATGTGGCTGTGAACTAGTTAGTGTGTGATTTTGTGAACTAGTTAGTGTGTGATTTTGTGAACTAGTTAGTGTGTAATGTTATAAACTAGTTAGTGTGTGACTGTGAACTAGCTAAGTGTATGACTGTGCACTAGTTAGTGTGTGACTTTGTGAACCAGTCAGTGTGTGACTTTGTGAACTAGTTAGGGTGTGGCTTTGAACTAGTTAGTGTGTAATGTTATAAACTAGTTAGTGTGTGACTTTGTGAACCAGTTAGTGTGTGGCTGTGACCTAGTCAGTGTGTGGCTGTGACCTAGTCAGTGTGTGGCTGTGAACTAGTCAGTGTGTTGCTATGACCTAGTTAGGATGTGACATTGTGACCTAGCGCTGAACATGGCACACATCAAAAGGAGGATGGGCAAAGGCAGCCTGGCCAGGGCTCCTCTAACGTCCGCATTTCATAAAAAAGCCAGTAAGGCAACAGGAAACTGTAGCACAAATTCTTTGTGATCACCACCCGCCATCTCTGTGACAATTCTTCAGTTCCACTTTCTAAAGCCCGCACTCCAGAACCTCACTGACAGCATCTGAAATACCAGCGGAAGGCGGGAAGCACGCTTGAGTCCCTGGGCTGCAGCGACTTTCTCTTTCAGAGCCGTTTCCAGAGATGAGGTGTGCAGGCACCAGGTGATTTGTTTGCATAGCGTCCTCTGCCTCTATTCCCGGAAGAGGGGACAGGGACAGAACACTCTGTCAAATAAACAATTGCCCAAGGTCTTGGGCAAGAGAAACTGGGACAGGAAGCCGACTGCAGACTCTGCCCCAGGTAAATGCCTGATAAGGCAAACAAACCATGGACAATGAGTTCCTGTCTCCCACGTGATAAATGTTTACGCGGAGCAAGCTGTGTTTGAGAACCCTTTTCTCTGTGGATATTGACCTTTGCATGCAAAACACAGGGCTAATTCCCTAGGTGAGGTAATTAATTTTATTGGCTGGGAACAACAGAAATTATTGTTTTTGCAATTGCTGAAAAAGCGATTCAGCAGCTGGTGACAGCGGCCAGGCTCTAAGTCAGCTTCCAATCAGAAAGTTGGGGCCGAGTCTGCTTGCCCGGCACCGGACAAATTCCTGGGCCCATCCTTAGCGGTGTAAACCAAGAGGCTTGTGTCTGCAATCCCACCCACCCGGGGAGGTGAAGGCAGCAGAACCAGGGGTCTGAGGCTAGAGTGAATTCCAGGCTGGCCTAGGCCATGTGAGACTATCTCAAAATACATTAAAAAAAAAAACCAATAAATCTGAGATCTGTGCTCTTGTATCTTGCTGACTTTCACAGCTGGGTCATGGCATAAGTGCCTGTGGGGACTAACACTCCAAGAGCCTGGGCCCTCCTTTGCTCCACAAATGCTCGGTCTGCGTCCTTGAAAACCCTGGCTTCCTTAAATTATTGTTTCCATTGTGTGTTTGACACCTTCACGTCTGTGGACTTTTCCAGAGGATTATGGGAAGAAATGCCTTATGGGGTTGGGGGTTTAGCATAGGGGCAGAATGCTTGGGTTCGGCCCCCAGCACCAGGGAAAAAGCCACGGGACTCTCCGTGTCCTCGTGAGCATGCCACCTACCTCATAAGTAACCATGAAGGAAGGGTCTTTGCCGGGCACAACCTGAACCCTGTGGATGTGAACCCCTGCTTTGGAAGAACCCACCCTGATCTCTCTCTGGAGGGCTTGTCTAGCCGTGCTGCACAAACTCTGCTTCAACTGTGTGGCTGAATTCTTTCCTTCAAGAAGATAAGAACTGGGCTCGCATGTGGATGTAGGTGGCCTATGCAGCCACCCAAGGCCGCGTAGATGTCCATGGCCTGTGGAATCAATGACATAGAAGGTTTCTGTGACAATTCCCATCCCACCATCCCCCCCAAAACGTAACAGCCTAGGCAGGAAACTCTCAAACACTGTGATGAAATGTACCTCTTCACAGCTGAGGGCTGCCGGAGGGGTGCAGGTGGGGAAGGGACTCGGTTTTCTCTGAGGGGCTGGCTGCTGCGAGTTTGACCATGCCCCATGAGTATATAGGCAACACAGATTGAACTTGTGGTTTTGTTTTGGTTTTTCTTATTTTGGGGGGGGCGTTGGGGGAAGGTCACAGGGGTAGGACCAGACCAGGGAGGCCTGGCAGGTGAGTGTGATCAATGTAAAATTCTTAAATAATCAATAAAAATGTGTTGGGGTGAGAGCTCCGTGGGTCAAGCACTTGCTGGGCAGAGAACCGGAGTCGGGCAGCTCCGCATCCCATACATGCCAGCATTCCAGCACTCAGAAGGTGGAGAGACCTCCCTGCATCAGAGAGGCTAACTGACGGACTCTGTCAGCAGGCCCTGGGTTCAAGGCCTCGTGAGTGCTGTGGAGAACGGTGGAGGGCTCCTGATGCCAGTGTTGTGCAGCATGAATAACAAGCACCCCCAGACCTGTTAGCGGGGAAGCTGAAAGATCAGAGAAGCAAAGCAGCCAAGCTGCTAGAGAGTTCTTGCCTCTACCAAGGCTCAGATTTACTAAAGTGGAGGCGGTCCTGTCCTCAGCACGACTGTAGACAGAATACCCTACACTCCCGTCTCCACCTGCCTTTTACTCCTCTCTAGGGCTGGGATTAAAGGCGTGCATCACCACCACCCAGCTTCTGTGGCCGACTAGTGTGGCTGCTGGGATTAAAGGTGTGGCCAACACTGCCTGGCCTCTGTGGCTGACTAGTGTGGCTAGCTTTGCACTCTGATCTTCAGGCAGGCTTTATTTGTTAGATCATAAACAAAACATCACACATAAGTAGACACACATACCTGGGTTGACTTCTTCTCACAGTGCTCTCCTCAGTTAGGGGAGTTCATGTCTTTTTGTTTGTTTGTTTGTTTTTGAGGCAAGGTTTCACTGTGTAGCTTTGTAGACCAGGCTGGCCTTGAACTCACAGAGATCCGCCTGCCTCTGCGTCTCAAGTGCTGGGATTCAAGGTGTGTGCCACCACTGTCCGGCTGCAAGTTCATATCTTAAACGCTCGTGCAAGCCCTGCAGGGCCCAGAACCCCCAGCCTTGCTCAGGTCGTTAGACCCAAGATCAATTGGTTCCCTCTTGTGTGAGGTTAAGAGTCTGGAGGAGACATTCTGTGTGTCCTTCCGATGAGCCTACAGCTACAGGCGTCTGCTTCTAGTTTGTTCTCCTCAGACTTCTGCTAGAATCCACGCCAAACTGCTGCTCAGTCCACATCCAGCTGCAGAAGCATCTCTGTCAGGACGTGGCCGGCCCCTCCCCAGAGCTTGTCTGAGACTCTCTGGCTCCTAACAGACTCCCCAGGTGCCTGGATCTCAGGGAAATGACAGGGAGCCATTCTCAAGTCCCCAAGGAAGCTGCAGACTCCAGGCTGCCTGACTCCACAGAGCTATTGGTGGCGACACATCCCCCCAGTACAACGGGTACTTCTCAGTTAGATGCGCCTCCTCCCCCACATCCACAGCGACACATGTCGCCCCCCCCCCGCCCCCGCCGCTGCCCTGGACTCAGAGACAGCCTCCAGTGCATGAAGCCTTCCCCTTCTTCTGAGCCCTGTAAGAAGGGACCCCTCCCTGCCTCATGGGCCAGAACTCTCCTCAGAGGCCCTACCATGCTGTCTGTGTCTGTCTGCGTCTGTCTGTCTGTCCACGGCATTAATACATCTTCTAATACATCTAGTGCCCCAGAGATCAATCAGTGTCCTCGAACCCCAAATCTTTCCGTCTCCTATGCCGTTCCCTTCCTTCCGGGCACGGAAAAGGAGACTGTGATGCTGACTGGAGGAGAGACGGATGGACGCGCTAAGCTGGCTCCGCCGTGAGAGTCCGCCAGCCCTGGCTAAGGCTCGGGTGGAGCAGATGCCCCTCGTGCATGGCTCTTGATTCAGCAAACCGCCACAGACAAAACCAAAGCTGTTTCCAGTGCTTCCACGCGTGGCTCAAAACACGGGCCTGCTTTGAGAATATGGATAGGAGTTTCCTAGACAGGGGCTGTCTGGGTGGCCCAAGAGTGCGGGCACGACACAATGGCTTCAGGCTGGTAGAATGGAAGTAACTTTCAAACCTCATTCTGTGAGTTCAAGGCCAGCCCAGTCTATATAGTGAATCCCAGGCCAGCCCGGGCTACATCGTGAGACCCTGTCTCAAAAAAAAAAAAAAAAAACCAAACCCTTATTCCTATAAAATCTCAGTCTAGACTCTGTGATTTGTCTGAAGGTAAGTGCCTAATCATTAACTTTTATTGTAGCCATGTCAGGCTTTATTACCAAATCATGTAATAATTTGCTGAGTCCCCATCAGCTCTTAGCCATTGGCAGGGAGGAAGTGCTTGCTTCTAGATTACCACAGAGCCTGCCCCTCCACTGCCTTCCTGTTGTGACGCCCAGGGAAAGGCCATAAAATTGATATCCAGTCCCAAACGACTCTCGCAGTTGGAAACAAACTCGTTAGCTTGCACGTTAATCATAGCTACTGTTGTGACGTTTGGCAGAAGGAAGATATTCCAAGAGACATTTGCCTCTTCCTTTAGCTACCAAACTATTGAAACACAGACCTCAAGAAACTGGAATTTCCCCAAGCAGGCTGGGAGAGGGAAAGGCTGGTGCCAGCCAGGAAAGGGGACTTGGCACTGGAAAGAGATTTACCTGAGCACTTCACAGGAGAGACTGGCCTCGAGTCAGATGGACAGGCCCACACCGTGACCACTAAGTTAAGCACACCTCTCGCCCTTGTTTAAACCTAAGCCTCACATTAGGGCCCGGCCCCATCAAAGAAAGACTTGGTGGTCACCAGACCTCTTTGTTCCTGGGCCCACTAGATTGAAAAAAAAGGAAAAAAAGAAAAGGACACAGCCATTCCTAGGTATGGTGGAGGAGAAAGTTTATTATGGATATGTGGGAGAGCATAGCCAGAGGCAGGGACATTTAGGGGAGTCCAGAGTGGACATGCCCAGCCCTGAGCTGCCTGAGGAGAGGGGGGAAGGGTACAGCAAAGGGAGATAGGGGTACCAGGTGCAGCAGCCAGGAGGCCCAAACAAGAGTAGACGAAAAGACCAGGAAACCAAAATGTCTGGATTATATAGGGAAGGGCAGCCCATCCCCTAGGCTGGAGTTTAGGGGAGGGGGAGGGGATGCCAGCCAGGAGAACCATGTAGCATATAAGGACATAGAGAACTTGGTGTCCAGGTCTGCTTTGATATGTTAAATAGGTACCTTAGCCATTTGCCTTAGGTTTGAGACCTAACACCCACTATGGTCGCATTGAAGGAATCTCCTTTTGTTTTTTATTACTGTTTTCTAATTGGTCTAGTAAAGATGGGTGGTGAGGCCTCTCTAGCTTTGGGAGCTGCCAGGACCCAGGCTGGGGTCCTTGTGACTCTGCGTTCCTCTGTGGAGACTCAGCTGGCATCTCCACAGAGCGAGCCGCCCCTTCGGCTCCTGTGTGCGCATTGCATTTGAGGTTTTGGTGGCGACGGCAGCCACCAGGGTCAGTGTCCTATTTTTTCACCTTCAGTTATAGAGGGTCGATTTCTGCTCTTATGGGTAGAGCTTCTTATCCCCGTAAGATTGCCTCAGGGACACTGGGGTCGCCTTTCTTTACATCCCGAGTGCAATGAGACGTGGCTCAGGTGTGGCAGGAGTTCATTCCTTGGGTCCTCCCTGACAGTCCTCCTCCCTGACAGTCCTCCTCCCTGGCTGCCCTCCTCCCTGGAAGTCCTCCTCCCTGGTTGCCCTCCTCCTTGGCTGCCCTCCTCCCTGGCAGCCCTCCTCCCTGACAGTCCTCCTCCCTGACAGTCCTCCTCCCTGGCAGCCCTCCTCCCTGGAAGTCCTCCTCCCTGGTTGCCCTCCTCCCTGGCTGCCCTCCTCCCTGGCTGCCCTCCTCCCTGGCTGCCCTCCTCCCTGGCTGCCCTCCTCCCTGGCAATCCTTAGCTTTCCTGTGGTCAGAGACCAACCCATGCAGCTCCTTCTGACTTTGCCATGGCTGATGACTGACGACAGTTCCAACCCAGGGCCCCAGATGATATGGGGCTGCGGAAAACTGTTTTTGAAAATGGAAGCTTTATTTTCAGCTCTGGATTGAACTATAACTCCTATCCCATACAGTTTGTTCATGTATAGTGCGGAATTCCATTTTTAGTTTTACTAATTTTATTTTACGTGTGTGTTTTGCTTGCATGTACGCATGTATGTGTACCCATGTGCATGTCTGGTGTCCATGGAGATCAAGAGCGTGTGAGACCCCTGGAACTGGAGTAAGCACCAGGTGGGTGCTGGGAACTGAACCCAGTCCTCTGCAAGAGCAACCAGTGTTCGTTTTTTTTTTTTGTTTTGTTTTGTTTTTGTTGTTGTTTTTTCGAGACAGGGTTTCTATGTATTGTTTTGGAGGCTGTCCTGGAACTCGCTCTGTAGACCAGACTGGCCTCAAACTCAGAGATCCGCCTGCCTCTGCCTCCCGAGTGCTGGGATTAAAGGCGTGTGCCACCAACGCCCAGCAACCAGTGCTCTTGACCACTGAACCATCTCTCCAGTTCCACAATGCCTTTTTTTTATTTGAAAATTACAGTGTGTGTGTGTGTGTGGGGGTAGGGGTATAGGTCAGAAGACAGCTTGAAGGAGTCAGTTCTCTTATTTTACCTTATATGTGGTCCTTGGGATCAAACTCAGTCATCAGGTTTGCAGCAAGAACTTTTGCTCGTGAGCCATCTTGTAGTCCCAAATTGCTCAATTCCATGGTTCTTGTGTAATACTCATTGAACGGCCATTGCTACAGTTATATTTTATCCTGGAAAGAGAAGCATCTGTCTTCCCGCCATCACCCTGCACACCGCCCGTCTTCCCTAGCCCCAGGATCTGGCACATGTGTGGCCAGTGCTCTCGTACTCAGCCACACCCTCTGCCTGCATCATTCATAAAGTGGTTTAAAATATACATGTTGAGCTGGGCAGTGGTGGTGCACACATTTAATCCCAGCACTCCAGAAGCAGAGTCAGGAGGGATCTCTAAATTCCATGCTAATCTGGTCACAGAGTGAGTTCCAGGATAGTCGAGGTTACACAGAGAAATCCTGTCTTGAAAAACCAACCAATAAAAAATACACATTGAACGTGGGCACAGAAGCATCTACTTGTAATCCTAAGCACTTGGGAGGTGGAGACAGGGAGATCGAAGGCTCAAGGCCCATCTGGGTTACAAGGTAAGACTCTGTCTCAAGAGAATAAGAAAAGGATGTGTTGAGCGACTGAAGGTGGCAGCATACCATCTTCATGGATAGAAGTGTTGGATATCTCACAAAGAGTGTTGGGTATCTCACAGAGCATTGGATTTCTCACAAAGAGATCAGCACCTCCCTCATTGGTGGGTGATGTCAATCAGCACAATACTGGTCAAAAGCATTACAAGATTCTTGAGACACTGATAAATTTATCCCGAAGTTCAGAAGGAAGAGCAAACCAACCGTTATGACCGTTCTGAAGACAAGATGGCAGGCAGAAGAACTTCTCTGTCTGGATTCCGGGGTACATACATTTATCGAGAACGAAGAGGTGGTGTTGGACCTGTCCTTCTCTGGGCCTGTTGTAGCCTCTGCAGACTTTGGACCTCACTGTCTATCTAGAGCACACTGTCTCCTGCCCCTGCCTGTCTCCCCTGGTGCCTGGTACCTCGGGCTCCTCCCTGTTTCCAGGATGCCCTGGCTTTTGGACTTGGCTCCCTGCCTTCCTTCCTCTGAGAGATTTCTTCAGATACTTACCCTGTGGGCCCTGAACACACCAGTCTCTCCCTCCCTAAAACAGCCCAGAGTCTCTCAGCCTCCCCCGCCTTGACCTACACCTTCTAGGCTCCACCTCAGCTGCATACTGATTTTCCTTCCGTGCATACCATCTACTCTGCAGCCAGGCAGTCCTCTGTGTGTGTTCACACGCATGCGAGGAGGCCCATGGTCAACATGAGTATCGTTCCTCAGAAGCCATCGGGCTGTGTTTTGAGAAAGTACCTTACTGATACCTACGCCTCTGCTACGACACCCAGGGCTCACTGATCAGGCTGGGCTGGCTAGCCAGAGACCTTCAGGGCCTGCCTGCTCACACCTGCCCCCATGCTGCCAAGCCTGGATTTTTTTTTTTTTCGAGACAGGGTTTCTCTGTGGCTTTGGAGGCTGTCCTGGAACTAGCTCTTGTAGACCAGGCTGGCCTCGAACTCACAGAGATCCGCCTGCCTCTGCCTCCCGAGTGCTGGGATTAAAGGCGTGCGCCACCAACGCCCGGCGGAAGCCTGGATTTTTATGTGGGTGCTGGAGACGTAAGTGCGAGCTTGGTGCTTACCCAGTGGGACTTTGCCCACTGAGCTCCGCCTCTAGCCCCTCAGGCCACGCTTCCTTCTTAACGCTCTCTGGATGTTCGTGACTCAGGCCACGCTTCCTTCTTAACGCTCTCCGGATGTCCGTGACTCAGGCCACGCTTCCTTCTTAACGCTCTCCGGATGTTCGTGACTCAGGCCACGCTTCCTTCTTAACGCTCTCCGGATGTCCGTGGCATAAATGTGCTCCTGTAAAGGTCTCGTGCTAGACGTCTGCTCCCGGGATAATCACGCGGAGACGCGAGATCCGTAACAGAGGACTGGCGCCAGGCCTCTGCCCTCCGGAGCAGACAGGCTGATGCTGTCATGGAGGGATGGTGTGGTGGTTTGAAAGAAAATGGCCCCCAAGGGGAGTGGCGCTATTAGGAGGCGTGGTCCTGTTGGAGGAAGTGAGTCACCGTGGAGGCGGGCTTTGAGGTCTCCTGTGCTCAAGGTACCACCCAGTGTGTGCGTCTACTTCCTGTTGCCTGCGTAACAACATAAAGCAGGTCCTGCTCCAGCACGGTGTCTGCCTGCATGATGACAATGGACCAAATCTCTGAAATGTAAGCTGCCACCTCAATTAAATATTTTCCTTTATAAGAGTCGCTGTGGGGGCTGGAGCAATGGCTCAGAGGTTAAGAGCACTGGCTGCTCTTCCAGAGGTCCTGAGTTCAATTCCCAGCAACCACATGGTGACTCACAACCATCTGTAATGAGATCTGGTGCCCTCTTCTGGCATGCAGAGATACACGGAGACAGAACACTGTATATATAATAACTAAATAAATCTTTTTTTAAAAAGAGTTGCTGTGACCATGGTGTCTCTTCACAGCAATAGAAACCCTGACTTAAGACAGACGTCATGGAAGGATGGGTTCCTTGCCTCTGGTGACTTCCTGATAAGAGAGTGCTTTCCCCTCTCAAGTGTGAGCTCTCTTGCTCTTCCGCATTTTGCTGTGGGATGGAACAACCAGAAGGCCCTCAGGAGATGCTGGGCTCTCAACCTCATCCTTCCCAGCCTCCCAAGCTGCAGAAGGGAAACTCTCCTGAGCACCCATGCTTGGATGAACCACACAGAATACACAGAGACCTGACTTCCCAAACGCTCAGGCGAAGGTCCCATAGCACATGGTAGCTGGCTCCCCACCCTCTCCCTGCATCTTTAGCCTTGGGCCCTCAGGTTGTCCCCAGATGAACTCCCCTCCTCGCTGGGCACTCTGAGTGTGCCATGTCCTCTGACTGGTTCAGTGTCTCCCACTCTTCTCCCACCCTGAAGAAGGGCGTGTCGTCCATCTCTCCTCCACAGCTGTTACCGTGGCTCCCTCCAGAAAGGAACGAGATGTTCTTGGAGGTGTGACTTGTCCCCCAGTATATGATGTCCACTGAGATGGCCTGCCTTCCCGGAGGGTGTGGCACCAAGTCAGCCTACCAGACACCCTGCCCCTCCTTGGAACCTGACCCTTGAGTGCTGTGACAATGGTTTATGATGGCACAGATACCAGGGCAGATTTATTTCCAAGGTGGTGCCCGGAGGAGGCTTTACCAGCATGCCCCACCCCCTTCTCTTCCCCGGGCTCTGCCTTCCACCCTGGAAGCTTCCATGTCCCCCCAGGCACCTGCTGATTCACTCGTCTGTTTTGCTCTCTGGACCTCACACTCAGAGATTCCTGATCCACTCTGTCCGCCCGTGGGTGGGCATGCATCTGTCTAGTGCCCCGTTTCACCAGTGCCCAGCTCCAGCCTGCACGCAGAAGTCCTCTGTGAGCCCCTTAAGGATTGGCAAAGGTTAACAAGGCCCCCGTGGCGTCCCTTGGAGAGAGGGATGGGCGGAGACGAGGGTCAAGAGCGAGGTGAGCAACAGGCACCACTAACTACCCGTGCTTTTGTTTTCTCTTGCTTCTTTTGGTACAGACGGGGGCTTTTCAGGAGGACGAACCAGCTGTGTGTCTGTCAGTTACTCATTTCTTAGGCTTGACACCTTCCTTATCAAAGGTCCTGCCCGCCAAGAGTACCAGGAAGCTCTTCATGTTAGAGCCGGTGTTTTTCCTCTGGGAAGAGACTCAGGAAGTGTCCACTCACTTTCAAGTCATCCTCTAAGGCTGGACACCCTGTGCTCTGTCTCTGATGGATGCCCTGTGGACCCATCCCTCTCCCTCCACACTGGTCCCTTGATGTGACTGCTCCTGTGACCCACAGGAGGATCTGGAAGTGACATCTTGCATGCACATAGGAGGGGCTGAAGATCTGGGTGGAGTAGTTGGCGGTGGTGGCACAAGCCTTATTTAATCACAGCGCCCTGGAAACAGAGGCAGGGGGATCTCTGAGTTCGAGGCCAGCCTAATCTACAGGGCAGGTTCCAGGACAGTCAGGGCTACACAGAGAAACCCTGTCTCAGGACAAAAAGAAAATCTATGTGGCAAAGGTTTGGACTCCACAATGTGACCCTATTGACAACTGCGGCTTTAGGTCATTGGAGCATACCCTGAAGGGGATTTCGGATCTTTCTTCTCCTCTTAAAAAAAAGGTTTTTAAAAATGTATTATTTTGCCAGGCGTTGGTGGCGCATGCCTTTAATCCCAGCACTCGGGAGGCAGAGGCAGGCGGATCTCTGTGAGTTCGAGGCCAGCCTGGTCTACAGAGTGAGTTCCAGGACAGCCTCCAAAGCCACAGAGAAACCCTGTCTCGAAAAATACCAAAAAAATGTATTATTTTATGTGTGTGAGTGTTTTGTCTACACGCATGCCTGTGTATCACATACGTGCCTGGTACCCTTGGGAGTCCAAAGAGGGCATCTGACGCCCTGAAACTAGAGTTATCAGTGACGGTGAGCCACCGCGTAGGGGCAGTAACCAAACTCGGGTCCTCTACAAGAGCAACAATCGCTCCTCACCTCTGGCCACCTCTCCAGATCCCTTGTCCTTTGAAGAACTCTTCCCTTAAGTGCGGCCTTGCCACAGGTCCATGGCCACGGGCTGAAGCTTCTGGAACCATGAGCCAGAACAATCCCTTTCCTTCAGAAGCTGGCTCTCTGGGCCAGTGAGATGTCTCAGCAGATCCCGGTACCTGCTGCTGAGCCCTTCCAGTGTTCAATCCCCAGAACAAATGGGGGGGGGGGAGAAGTTCGTTTTCCCAGCTCTTTGTCACAGTGACAAAAAAAAATGATACCACGGGAGGGACTAAAGGTTTCCATCCCTGATGGTTTTGCCCGTGGCTGTCCCCTGTGGCTGTCCCCCATGGCCTGACCCACCTCCTCCCCGTGGCCTGCTGTGTTTCTCAGACATTTTGAGACAATGATCGCTCTTCCCTCCGGGACAGGGACGTCAGGCACGCCCGGGTCCCACCCTAAGAACTGTCCCCTTCTACCCACTTGTCTCAGCCTCCAACCCACACAGTGCTTTCAGGTGACGTCCCCAAGAACGATGCCTGCCCTGACACACTCTGCCTGGCTTCCAGCTTCTCCCAGTGTCTCCTTCTGCAGTCCTGGCTGAGCCTTTGTCCCTTCTCTCTGCTTCAGACTCGGTGCTCACACTGCCCGAGTCTTCTCCTCTGCTTTAAGACGATCTTCCCAGAGACCCCAGGCAATCTGGGTCACATACACATTTCCATTCTGCTGTTGTCTCCCTCACCAGAGTCGGTCTGTCTTTCCTTCCTTCCTTCTTTTTTTTTTTCTTCTCTTCTCCTCCTCCTCTTTTTCTTCCTCACAAGACAGTCTCACTATGTAGCTCTGGCTGTCCTGGAACTCACTCTGTAGACCAGGCTGGCCTCATACTCACAGAGATCCGCCTACCTCTGCTTTCCGAGTGCTGGGTTTGAAGGTATGCACCACCACCGCCCAGCTCACACTAGAGTCTTTTGTTTTTTAAGATTATATGTATTTATTATGTATACAGTGTTCTGCCTGCATGTATCCTGCAGGCCAGAAGAGGGCACCAGATCTCATTACAGATGGTTGTGAGCCACCATGTGGTTCTGGGAACTGAACTCAGGACCTCTGGAAGAGCAGCCAGTGCTCTTAACCTCTGAGCCATCTCTCCCAGGCCAACACTAGAGTCTTTTAAAAAGTTTTTTTACATTTATTTACTATGTGGTCATGCGTGCATGTGCGTGTGTACCATGCCAGGTTGGTACATGTGTATCACGGTGCATGTGTAGATGTCAGAGGACTTGGTTCTCTTTCTACCTTTATCAGGGTCTGGGAATCAAACCCATGTTTGGTGGCAAGTGCCTTTACCCACTGAGTATCGCACTGTGTCCTTTCTCTCTTTGTCTCTGTTTCTGTCTCTCTCTCTTGCTCTGTCTCTATCTCTGTCTTTCTCTCTCTGTCTCTCTCTTTCTCTCCTTTCTTCTCTCTTCCTCCTCCTCCATCAAAATCCAACTGTATCATCTGCAATGAGGGGTCCGGGCTGTGGCTCAGATCTTGTCATTTCCTGCTGTAAGCTGTATTCCTCCTCCTTTTCACTCTTCCTCCTCCCCACTCCTCCTCCCCACTCCTCCTCCCCACTCCTCCTCCCCACTCCTCCTCCTATCCCCTGTTAACCAGTTCCAGTCCAGCGAGCTCTGCCTCCACACTTCCTGGGTCGGCTCCTCCGCCCATCACTCCTGGCTGGCCGCTGCACCCTGTTCACATTTGTGGACAATTTCATCAGCTCCCAAGTTCGCCGCCTCTAGCACAACCCTGGATCTGCAACCATAGGGAACTCGGCACCAGCCCTGCTGACCTTGTCAAGTCCAGGGTCTCCTCTTTTGGCTTCCCCCCCATGGTCCCAACCCTAACCAATCTGCCTACAAGACCTGTGGTCTCCTCCTGAGACAGCTTCATGCCCTCGCCTTCTGCTGGTCAATGACTGTCCCATGCCAGCTGGGCCACCAAGAGGCACAGCGCCAATGGGCCAAACCTCAGGGTTCATTTAGGCCGGAAGACATGCTCTAGAAAGGCACTGAGTGAAGCTGTCTCTAGGAGGGTGGATGGGTGTGTATGCATCTGTACAATGTATCTAGATGGCACTGGTACTGGTCCTGACCCTGTACTTCTACAGAGTTGGAGGACTTGGACTGAACTCCCTGGGGGTTTATACTTAGCTTAAAACACAAAGTGTTTGGTTTGTTTTGAAAGGAGTTTCAAATGGCCAGGCTGACTTGAGACTCACTGCTTAGTTGAGGATGATCTTGAACTCCTGAGCACTGGGATTACAGGTGTGCACCACTGCACCTGGTTTGTGTGGTGCTGGGAAATGAACTCCAAGCTTCATGTGTTCTAGGCAAGCACTCTACCAGCCGAGCTGGGACACCAGCCCTCAGACACAAGGGTTTTGTTTATTTTTCTTTGTTTGTTTGTCTGTTTTTTGGACACAGGGTTTCTCTGTGTGGCTTTGGAGCCTGTCCTGGAACTCACTCTGTAGACCAGGGTGACCTGGAACTCACAGACATCTGCCTGCCTCTGTCTCCTGAGTGCTGGGATAAAAGGTGTGTGCCACCTAGGTAAACTCAAGGTTTTAAAGAGAGAAAGAAAACCCAGGAGTCTGGGTACAGGGACAGGCCAAGGCCACCAGCACCTCACAGTACAGTGCCCAGGCAGGTGCCTGCAGTCTCCGCTGGCTGTCCCTGCCAGACTTGTGCCTGGCATGTGCTGGCTCTGAGCATCTCACCAGTCTGGGTGTCAGCCACCCCTTGGGACCTATGGGCAGGCCAGGACACCAGCAAGAGGGACAGAGTCCTCCTCTTTGAGGCCTGAACCCCTGCCCTGCCGTTGTGCACCTGTCATGTGCAGTTAATGACACTGTCACTTCACGTCAGATGTGTGAGGGGACAGGAGACTGAGCAAGAAGGACTCTGTGCCCCACAGAGTCCCGCCCTGTCCTTCTCGTAGCTCTGTGGGTCAGGCCTCTGTGGGAACATCCGAGGCTTCCAAGATTGCCTACGGACAGCCCCAGGGGAAAGAGCCCAGTCACAGAGGACAGGAATTCCCCTTGCTCTGACTCCACAGCTTCGGGCACTCCTGTTCTTTGTATCTTAGCCTCGCCACGGTTTTTCTCCTCAGCACTGCCCGCTCCACCGGGTTTTCCTGGTATTTGGCCCCCATTTATCCACATTGGGAAGGGCCTTTGCTTTTTGAGAAATCTGTCCTTGAAAATCTCTGCTCTTGTGCTGGCATGGTAGAACATACAGAAATCCAAGAACATAGGAGACTGAACATAGGATTGTCACCAGCTTGAGGCTGTAAAAAAACAAACAAACAAAAAACCAAAAAACAAAACTAGCTAACACACAGACTTTTGTCTCAAAACAGACAAATTCCTATGTGCCATAGATGGTGACTGTAATCCCAGCTCTAGGGAGACGGAGACAGGGGGATGGTGAGTTCAAGGCCAGTTTGGGTTACACAATGGGAGACCCTGACCTGGGGTGGGGGACGGGGGACTCTTGGCTTCCCAAGCAACAGTCAGGGTCACTACCCACTTCTGCTGCTTGGAGGGTTCTGTGTTTGTGGACCAGCTTCTCTAATCAGTTCCCAGGGAGCCAGACCTTTGGAAATCCCTTATGCTAGAGATCCTGACCTGTCCACGCTGTCCTCACACACGAGGAGCCCTGAGCCCAGCTAAAGCCATCACTTGGGTCCTGTTCTTCCTCCAGTGTTGGGTCCCAGCTACCATGTTTCATGATGCCACGAGGACTGGTGGTCACGGGGAACACGGCACATCTCCATCGTTAGAGATAATGTGGGCGAGCACGGCAGTCTCCAGCGTTAGAACTGATTTCTAGAAACGGAGATGTTCTCCCCACATCTCCCCGTCTCCTGTGGCATGTGATTTCCCGTCTGCCTTCCTTTCTGGTGTCTCTTCCCTCCCCCATCACGAGGTTTTTGCCTTTTTATTCCTTAACCCTCTCTTCATGTATTCATAGCAAACAAAATCTATATGCCTTTTCTTTCGTTAATGTGTCTCTTCCGAGTCCGGTGTGCAAGTCACTGAACCTAGAGGGAGAGGACAGTTCTCTTCCTGGGCAGATACGAGGTGATCAGCTTTGAAACACCCTAAAGAAGGAGGCCTTGAGCCAAGGAATGCTTCTCTGCAGTGTGGGGAACTCAAGGGGACCCTGAAGTGGTGTCCATGTAGGTAAGAGGTTTATCAGAGTTATCGACCACATGGAAACAGACAGACAGCAGTAAGTATAACAGAGCCTCTGACAGGAGTTCAAACCCTTAAAGCAGAGTAGGGGTCTTATGGGCGGAAGGATGGAATTTCATGCCATGCGCTGGTAAGAAGTCGGCAGCACTGGCCTGGAGCCAGGGAGTCCTGATTCCTGAGTGGCGGGGGAGGGGAGGGTTCCACTCCAGGGAAGCAATGTGCCATCAGAGGTTGTGGAAGAGGAGGAGCACGGTTAGCTGAGGTGTCCTTGTTGTATGGGGAATGTGTCACCACCAGAAGTCCTCTTAATGTCTGGAGTCTGGCAACCCGAGGCCTGGAAGCCTCCTTGTGGAAAGTCAGTGCCGACCGCCATTTTCCTGGAATATGGGCTCCTGGGAAGTCTGTTAGAAATTCAGAATCAATAAGGAGTTTATTGTTGCCTTACAGCGGCTGTGAGAAAGGCCTGGCTCCTTCGATCAGCAATGGCGACTGGGAACCACAGCCCATGACAGCTGCAGGAAGAGAGCCCTCCAGAGAAGAAAAAACGGCCACGCTTGTACTTGTCAGCCTGCAGGTATTGAGGTTGGGAACTCGGTCTTATCTATTTGCCTCTAGACTCAGGAAGTAGCTGTTGCTGGGGGTGCCGGAGAGGACACGGACAAGTCTAGAAAGACGATGGAACGGGTCCAGCATGTGGCGATCCCCTCCCCCGCCACAACACAACCAATTATCATTGAGGAGATTAAGGAGTTATGAGATGTCACAGTTACGGCTACTCCAACTGGAGAATGCTGTGGGGCCAAAGACTCTGCTCTCTTATGGACTGTAGGTGGGGTGTGCGAGTGCCTTAGTTTGGTCGGCCATGACCATAAGCAACTTGGCAGGGAAAGGGCTTATTTAGCTCGTTCGTCCTGCGCCACAGTCCTCTGAAAGCCGTCAAGAGAGGAACCTGGAGGCGGGAGCTGACGCTGGGCCATAGAGGAGCGCTGCTCTCTGGGTTGCTGCCTGGCTTACTCAGTCTGCTTTCTTTTCTCCTTTTGCTTTCTCAGACAGGGTTGCTGTCCTGGAACCCACTCTGTAGACCAGGCTGTCCTTGAACTCCCAGAGATCAAGAGGGATTAAAGGCATGTGCAGCCTGGTTTTTTTTTTTTTTTTTTTTTTTTTTTTTTTTGGTTTTACGAGACAGGGTTTCTCTGTTTTGGAGGCTGTCGGTCCAGCCTGGCCTCGAACTCACAGAGATCCATCTGCCTCTGCCTCCCAAGTGCTGGGATTAAAGGCGTGCACCACCAACGTCCGGCTTTTTTTTAATAATTTATTTTCATTTTACGTTCATTAATGTTTTGCTTGCACATATGTCTGTGTGAGGGTGTCAGATCCCCTGGAAATGGAGTTTCAGACAGGTGTGAGCTGCCGTGTGGTTGCTGGGAATTGAACCCTGGTCCTCTGGAAGAGCAGCCGGTGCTCTTAACCCCTGAGCCATCTCTCCATCCCCTCAGCCTACTTTCTTATACAACCCAGGTCCACCTGCCCAGAGGTGGCACCATCCACAGTGGGCTGGGCCCTATCATATTGTCAATCAGTGAAATGTCCCACAAACTTGACAGCAGGCCAATCTGACGACGGGGGGGGGACGGGACGGGACAGGGGGACTTTTCTCAGTTACATTTCCCTCTTCCTCGGTGGCCCTGGCTTGTGCTAGGCTGACAAAAAAGCTCACCGGTAAGTCAAGGTGAATCGGCAAAAGGCAGACTAACAGGAGAAAAAAAGGCGCCGACGTTTCACTTGGTGTCACCATTTTTGTTTGCAGGTGCCCAAAGACCTCTGTTAAAAAGAAATAAGGACTCAGAAGACGTAGCTGGCCTGGTGTGTGGAGGAGGAGGCCTGTGGGTCACCTTAACAAAGGGTGGAAATTCCAGGGAAGTGGCAAGACTAAGAGAGGCCTGTGTGAAGGGGAAGTTGGTGCAGACCCATCTCAGGTGCGCGGCTGAAGGGAAAGCTTGTGTCCCCTCAGCTGGGGAGGGACAGAGAAGACTCCTCAGGCAGTGGTGAAGGCCGGCCTGGAGCTTTTCGCTGTTGTTGTTTTCCTTATAGAGACCCTAGCAGCGAACACAGTTGCCTTCGCCCCGGGCAGATTTGCAGGGGAAGCACACAATTGAAACCCTCTGGGCAGGAATGAAGATGCCTAAAGATAGACACTCCCTCCGTTGGCTGTCAGACTATTGAGATTATGGTCCCCAAGTCCCCAGGAGTCTCACAGTGAGAGAAGGAAAAGGCTGGATCCTGGTGGCAGCTGATGAAGAACTTGTCTCTCTCTCTAGGTTTCCAGAAGATGACCCCCCCCTGGGTTTATAACAGCTTAAGTATTTCCCATCAGGCCCAATCAGGAGCAAGCATACATCCTGATGTACCTCCAGACTACATCCAATCAGGGGTGAGCTGTAGTTTGATTCTATCCTGCCTGTCAGTTCCCGTAGCTGCTTAGGAAATAACACTCCGAGGCTTAATATCAATTACAATTGTTTGACCCATGGCCCAGATATATTACTGGCTAGCTCTCTCTCTCTCATAATTTAACCTATTTCTATTAATCAATGCATTACCTCGAGGCTGTGGCTTACCGGTAATGCTCCTGTATATTACTCCTTCGGTGGCTACATGGCATCTCCCTGACTCTGTCTTCCTTTTCTCTGCATCTTTGTTTGGATTTCCTGCCTATATTTTGTCTGGCCATTGGCCGAAACAGCTTTATTTGTCAACCAATAAAAGCAACGCATATTCACAGCACACAGAAGGACATCCCATATCAGTAAGTGTACATCCTGACACTCACCCGGCCTGTGACCCTCCTGTCCACGTGTGACCAAGCACACTTGGTGCAGAAGAGTCAGACAAACTTGTTGAGGAGAATGAAAAACACGTGGCTTGTTATCTCCCATGAACAATGGCCTCCAGCATTTCAGGAGCTGTCTGTCCTTGAGCAAGGGGCTTGCAGATCAGAGACACTTTTGTTTCATGGATCCCTAAGGCATAGTAATTAAAACTTAAAATGTTACTTTGTCTCTCATACTAATAAGCAGGCGAGGCGAAAGCCATAGGACAGTTACACAGAGCAATATTCCCTTACTCTCACAAGCTTTGTAACATTAGGAGCAACTCTGCAAGGAGCCTTCTAATCTACAGAACCATTCAGAAAGAGAAAAGGTTCGTGGAGCTAGAGAGATGGCCTGTAGTTCGGAACACTGCGCTCTTCAGAGGACTGGGGCTCAGTTCCCGTTGCCCACATGGCAGGTAGCATCATCTTGACTCCAGCTCCAGGGCATCTGCTGACCTCTTCCGGCATCCTCTCACATTGCAAACGCATGGCTCACATATGTATGTGCAGGCAGGCAAACACTCACACACAAATACATAAAGGCATCTCTTTAACGACTGCATCTAGGGCCTGAGGAGATGGCTCAGTGGTTAAGAGCACTTGACTGCTCTTCCAGAGGATCCAGGTTCAATTCCAGCACCCACATGGGAGGCGTACAACTGTCTGTAACTCCAGTTCCAGGGAATCCGATGCCCTCATCTGGTCTCTGTGGGCACTGCACACATGTAGTGCCCAGATATACATGCAGGCGAGCACTTATACACATAAAATAAATTTGAAAGATTCAAGTTAAAAATATATCTAAACTAAACACTATAGACTTCCTTTCTGTGTCATTATCTCCTAATCAACACAGTGAATATTCCCAGCCTTCATATTTTATGTGGCAGAAACCCTTTACAGATTTGAAGTGCCCAGGGCGCGTGGACAGGCTATATGTGCAAATGTTATATGCTTTATACAAGTGAACGGGATAGCTTTGGATTTTGTCTGTAGGTAGCTAGTATCCTGGAGGCTGTCCCCTGTAGATACAGAGGGTGAATATAAACATGTCATTTTAGATGTCATGTCTCTCATCCCTAAACCCTCAACTGCGTTTCACTGAGGACCAGGCAGGGTGTCTCATAGCGCCCCCCCCCAAGACCTCTGAGCTGCCTGACCTGGTGGGTCTCTTAGTTCTCTCCAACTCTGGGTCTCTGTATCTCTTCCGTGGCCTTCTTCAGTGTCCCTGTGGGGCGGCTTCCTCCAGCCCCGTGTCTCTCCATAGTCTCTGGTCTCAGCCTCTCCCAGCAGGAGGCCAGAAACTACCCATAGAAGTATCAGCATCCTGGGTCCCTTGAAGACAATAGTGGGGTCCTCTGTGTCTTCCGTTTCTAATCGGGCACCTAAGGGAAAACAAGCCATTGCCTGTGGGGTCCTCTGTGTCTTCCTCTTCTAACCAGGCACCTAGTGGAAAACAAGCCATTGCCCTGGAACTTCACCCCATGCTGTGACTGGCTCCCCACAGAGCTCTCCAAGTGGGGCCCTCCCTGAGCCTTGAATTTACTCTTCCCTAGTGATGCTCCTTCTGCCTCTGCCTTCCCGCCTCCCTCTTCTGCAAGCTTTGACTTGGTTCTCAGAGTTCACCTGGACTTGACGCTTAGACTCATCTCACCCACTGGATCTCTACCTGATTGTGGGGTGGCCTCTGAACTGCCCTTTCTCCTGAGCCTTCTGGGGGAAACCCTCAATGTCCAGAAACCACGACACACACGCTAGGTTTCAGGATAGTCACTCTCTGCCTTGGCCTGTTTTCCTTTATCAGCTGTGTGTTTTACTGACACCCATGCATGGCCGGGAGAAGGCAGAGTTGGGGGTGAAAGCCACACAGCACTGCTGACTGCCTCTCACGGCTCACCCCACTGTCCTCTCGCTGTGTCCCGCTGTTAAGTCATCTCCACCTACTCTGTATCTGTATGTACAGCACACTGGAAGCCAAGAAGCAAATCGGGATCGATTGGATTAGCCCTTGAACGTGTCAGTCCCCATCACTGTGTCATGTCACGGGGTCACCCCAGGGGCTGTTATGCTGGCCAAGCTGAGGGCAGCTCTCAGCCACTGCCAGATGCCAGTATAGTCTGTAAGCCCATGAGGATGCTTTCGCAGGCTAGACACACCCTACTGTTAGTACTCATGCATCTGTACTGGCCTGCCCTTGGGGTTCTGACAGGATACATCCTTAGCTGCAGCCACTAAGAGCACCACCTGTGCATATTCACTATGTTCCCTTTGAAAAGGGCCCTGCCCACCTCTAATTCCCCCCGTCTCTCTCTCTCTCTCTCTCTCTCTCTCTCTCTCTCTCTCTCTCTCTCTCTCTCTCTGTCTATTCCTTTCTCTCTATGCTTCTCTGTCTCTCTGTCCTTCCATCCCCTACTGCTTATCTCTTTCCTTCTGCTGCTCCTGTCCCCAGAATCTGGTCCTGACCTTCCCCTCCCCCCTTTTAATGTCCCCCTAAAAAAACCCTCTGTGTGAGCTCTGTTGCAAGTCCTCTTTCTCTTGCATGCCACTTTTTAATCACAACACCTAGGCCTCTTGAAGCTCTACGTTCTGGATTTCTCCACAGCCAGAAACCACACTTTTCTCCTTGACAGTCACACAGAGCATACCCAACTCCTCCCCAATGTGTCTGTGCGTCCCCTCCCGGGCCTCTCTTAGGCCCTTGGCACTCAGCAATGGACAAGGGAAGCCATGTGCTCAGGAACACAGTCTCAGGGCACTTTAGAGGAAATAACTCAGAAAGAGACAGGACAAGGAAGGAAACACAATGGGGACATGAGTGCTGTGTGCTGGGTGGCTCTTGTCTGTAATCCCTGGGACTCCGGAGGCTCAGAGGGCAGGATCGCAAGTTCAAGGCTAGGTTAGGGAAGGCCTCTTTTAAAAGTGGGGGTGACAAGGAGAAAGAAACTCAAAAGAAGGGGCATCCATGGCAAGACCTTGGGGAAGCCTTTTCCCAACAGTGGGAACCAGCCCTGGGACAAGCTTGGAGCATCGGAGGGTCCTAACAGCAGCCAGCGTGCCCAGGTCCGGAGCGTGAGAAGCAGGTGAGGACTAGGTAGCTGAGGACCACCAGAGCACGCGTGGGCTCTGCTCCAGTGATGAGGGTGCGTGCGTTGTAAGCTCATGAGCTGCGAACTGGGCCTTGAGGCAGCTGCATCTATGTTGTTCGGATACATCCCTACCTGCTGTGCGGAAGGAGAGTCTTGTATAGCTGCAAAAGAGGTGCTGGGGGAAATGGTTGGAGGCTTTTGTAATGGTCTCCAGAGCTGCTAGAAGCTTGGCTAGGAGAAGGTGTCAGAGGAGAGATGGAGGCACCAGGCCTGGCCAGACATGGTTCTCTCTATTGCGCTGCCATCTCCGGTGTGCTCATAATTACCCACCCCTGCACCCTTTGAAGCAAAGAACGGGAGCCATGACCTCTTCCCAGAGTGCACTGCTCTTCAGTATGGTCTTCTCGCTCCTCCTGCAGAAGTTTATCTCAGCTCTGTAGATTATATGCATGGTGGGCTCTAATTACCGTCGAAGCAGTAACTACTGCAGAATCATGGCTACTGACCCACCTCAGGCTCTTTGGAGGGATAGGAAGAAACAAAGACACAAATTAATCTAGAGGACCCCTGTAGAGGAGAGGTGCCAAGTGCCCAGAGGACACACAAAAGAGGCTCTGACCTGTCCAAGAGCCGTCATGGATACACTGATGCAAAATTGGAGAAAACAAATGAATGGTGAGGGAATGAGAGTCTTATGGGGTCAATGCAAGTGTCCGTGGAGGCCTTGGGACCCAAGGGCAAGAAGGAGCCCTTCCTGGGCAGAGGCCAAGGGAAAGCAGGATGGGTGTGTGTGTGTGGGGTTGTTTGCTTGCAGTACAGATGGGGCAAGAAGACAGGACCTTGGAGGGTAAAGAGAGTTTATAATGCCACTAAAGAGCACTTCCAAGCTTGGCAGTGGTGGCGCCAAGCCTTTACTCCCAGCGTTTAATCTCAGGAGACAGAGCAGGTAGATCTCAGTGAGTTCAAGGGCAGCCTGGTCTACATAGAGAGTTCTGGGGCAGCCAGGGTGAGAGAGAGAAAGAGAGAGAAAGGAGAGGGAAGGAGGGAGAGAGACAGAGGAAGAGAGGGAGGGAGAGAGAGAGAGAGAGAGAGAGAGAGAGAGAGAGAGAGAGAGAGAGAGAGAGAGATTCTGTCTAAAAAAAAAAAAAGCATCTTCCAGAGTTCTCCAGGTCTGAGAGAGGTACTGCAGCTGAAAACATCTGTCTGGCTTGAGATGCTCAGTTTCACTTGAAGACGATGGCTTATATTGCCCCAACTTTGAAACCTCTCAGAGGGGCTCACAGGGAGTCAGATGAGTCTTTCACACAAGTCACTGTGCCCTTGATACCCCTTGAGGTCAGAAGGGGAAGAGGGGAGAGGAGAGGGGTAAGGGAGGGGAGAGGAGGGTCAAGACTCATGAGGTGGAGCATGCCAATCGCTTCGTTTTTCCATAAGTGAAGATTTCAGGGAAATGCAGTTTGCCAAAACCTACTGAAATCCAGTATATCATTACTTGTTGTTGCAATGAGATACCTAACCCAGGCAGGGTCTGTCAGCTCAAAGCTTGAGGTGAGGGGGAGCAGCTGGGACTTCTTTCCTCCATCCTGGAGGACAGCAGAGAGAGGACAAGGAATGAAGCCAGGCTCAGAACACTCAAGGACCCCCCCCCGTGAGTCAAGGACCACCCCATGAGTCACTTCCTCCAGGAGCCTGGGGGGGGGGTGAACTATATTCAATAAAAATGTTTTTTTTTCTGCCTTTCCGTACCCAGAGGCCCTTCTGTACCAAAATGTTGCCTTTATTGGAAGGAGAAAGCAGCTTGTTATTCTAATGGAGATGAACACAGATGACGATCCCTTCCCGACTCTCTTGTTTTATTTATTTGAGGCTCACTTGGAACATGAGGAAGGGCATAAGCCTGCTCCTGCCTGTTTCTTTGAGTCTTTTGGGGAAATTTTCACACTGTACAATTGGTGAAATGCCTGTCAATCAGAAAAAAAAAATATCTGTAACCTGGGACAACGTAAATGCAAAATGGAAACAAAACAAAGGAAAAACCAAAACGTAACAAACCTGCGGGAATAGGGAGCCCTGACGGATGATGCCTTGAAATTAATGTAATTCTTTTACTGGAAAGAGAAAAGAAACAACACAGGCAAAGCCCGAATTGAAATTCTTCCCAAACACCCTTAAAGGGTTTATGTTGGAGAAGAATGGGGGGTGAGGGTGGGGGGGGCGGGGAGTAAGTTGTCACCTTCGAATGTGTGGGACCAGTTAGTTACTGAGATACCCCACCTTCTCCATCCCTGCACTCCTGGGGATTTTTTCCCAAGGAAATAATCTGAATGATAACTGGATAGTAATTTGAAAGTGAAGAAGCGAGTCTGTACTTGTGCTTTCCAGGGTCTTTCTTGCTTCACCGCCCGTGGCATTTGAGAGGAGCGAGACTTCATTTAGCCGGGGTGATTGGATGAGATAGCCTGAAGATGCGTGCGCACGCGCGGAGGAACCCACGGAGGGAGGTGGGGTGCGCGGCCTTGGTGAGACCTGGGAGGGATGTGAGGAGCTCTGAGTGAGGCTGTGGCTGGAGGTTAGAGAGGGAGGCTGAGTCAGCCAGCGGGTATTTGAAGAAGGACCGTTTACACGAGCGCCGGCAGAGGGGCGGAGGAATATAGACCACTGGTTTGGGTGGATAGTGTTGCCACAAGGATGCGGGTAAGTGAGCCAGGGTCTGCCTGTCTGAAGAGGGACGGGCAGCAAAGGCGGGGCGGGGGCACCTCTGCTTGGTGTAAACATCCAGGTGATGGTCGGTGGCCTAATAATTCCCTAAAGACCCGTCTCTTAATACCGTTACCCTGGCCATTACATGTCAAACCGCAGCATCTCGGTCTATGTCCCGAAGTGGATGGAGCTTAACTACGGGGATTGAGTCAGACTCCATTTGAATTCCTTACCTAGTACATTTTTTTTTTTTTTTTTTTGGTTTTACGAGACTGGGTTTCTCTGTATTATTTTGGAAGCTGTCGGTCCAGCCTAGGCTCGAACACACAGAGATCCGCCTGCCTCTGCCTCCCGAGTGCTGGGATTAAAGGTGTGCACCACCACCGCCCGGCCCTAGTACATTTCTTACTGTGTTAATCTACCCGGATACCCAGATACACTTCTTCCATGGACTGTAACTTTAGACAAAAGCCTAATATTTCTTTAATTTAAAATTTTTTAAAAGTACATTTGTTGTCAGGTGGTGGTGGCGCACTCCTTTTATCCCAGCACTCGGGAGGCAGAGGCAGGCGGATCTCTGTGAGTTCGAGGCCAGCCTGGTATACAGAGCGAGTTCCAGGACAGCCTCCAAAGCCATAGAGAAACCCTGTTTCGGGGGAAAAAATTACATTTGTTTGGGGGAGGTGCACAGTATGATGCATGTGTGGCGGTCAGAGGACAACTTGTGGGAGTCGGCTCTCTCCTTCTACCATGCGGGTCCTGGTGACAGAACTCAGGTCACCAGCCTTGGTGGCAAGTACTTTCACCCACTGACCCATCCCACTGGCTCAAGAGGGAGCTTGTGGCCCTAAGCGTCTGTTTTGTCACCTGCACACTGAAGAAGATGGAAGGACACATCACACACAGGTCATGACGAGGATGTCCGAGGCGTCCAAAATACACCTATGGTCTCTACAAACCTCTTCTGCCTTCTACCAAGACGGAGCCCTTGGTCCTGGGCTGGCCACTCTGGTCACACATTGTTACCATCTGTAGCAGTGTTTAAACTGCATCCGGTCCACCCAGCCCAGCTACCCCCTCTCCTTCCTCACCTGTCTGGCCCTGGAGTCTAGTGTCCTCTGAGGCTCCTGGGAGCCCCTCTCTCCTCCTGAGTTAATGACATCCCACTTGAGTGGGCGTGGCCGGAGGAGGCAGACAGATCTATTTAAATCCTGGCCCTGCACTGCGTCGCTGTGAGTGGTGACCTCCTCTCTCCAAGCCTCTGCCTCTAGATGAGACAATAGCAGCCTGCCACTTGGGGCTGAGGCTCTCAAGCCAAGGAGGTAGCAGTCACCAGGGGCTCTCCAGCGGGGAGCCGGCCAGGGGAGTCCCACTCTGGCCTGGCCTGTTGACAGCACTGCTGGGATCCTCCTCACAGCTCCCCACCACCCGCCCTTCCAAGGCCAAAGTTCAAAGTGCCATGAAGATGACCTTGCTGGGGCACTTTGGTAATGCCGCTCCGCGCAGGACTGTAACACCTGGAGTCGTCCCTACCACAGCTCCAGGAGCCCCTGTGACTCTGGTCCCAGACTTGTGTGCCTGAATCTCCACCCCACCGCCTCACCCCGCTACCTCACAAGCTCTGCTTCAACCTAGGCCTCAGTGTTCTCGGAAATGTGGCCATCGGAGCAGACTGGATCCCACCTGGGTTAGACGTCTCTGTCCTCCCTCGCCCCTAGCCTTCAGCTCCATGAGCGCAGTCCTCCCCCCTCCCCCCAGTCTACCACACCACATTCGGGAGTTCCATCCTCCCCCATGATGGCAGTCCCCGGTGAGGTCAATGCCCTTCACTCTGTCCTCTGCGTCCTCCACTGCCCCCGGCTACCCCCGCCCCCACAAGCTTGCCATGCTTGTCCATCCAGTGTTCTGTTAATAAATAATGTTTTCCTGGGATTCAGACGAACAAATGTTTACCCACAGGTCAAAGGCCGACGGAGTCATTTGTCTGTGACTTCAAACGTCCAACCCCAGCAATGTCTACCCCCAGAAGAGATGCGCTCCTAGATCCCCTGCGAGCATGTGTTATGAAATGGGCGTGTCTTGGATGTCACAAGCCTGGGCTGAGAGACATCTTTCCCGTTTGTGGAAAGCGGAGGGGACAGCTGCTATACCTGTCCGCTGCCCGCTGTGTGGCAGGGTGATGCAGTCCGAGAGGTGTCCCATGTCACTCGCCTTCCTCCCCTAAGGCGGGCGAGGTTCAAGTGTTTTTGGTTAGCCCTGCTTCTAAGGTGAGGCAGTGCGGCTGGAGAGGGGAAGTGGGCGGTTGACTTATTACAGCTCCTAGCCCCGGCTCAGGAATGTCCCGTTGCTTAGTATGTGCCTCACATTCCCAGAACTATGGAGAGGAGGCCAGTGAGTCAGAGTTCCCCTGGCTTCCCACAGCTCAACCTGAAGCCTGGCTGCCCTGCCGACAAGGGTGGGGTGGATGGAGTGTCCCGTGAATACTACTAGCTGAAGTTGTGTTCTTCACCTGGGGTGACTGTGGCTTTTGGGGTGAGGAGCCCAACCTGGTCACCCTGGTGTGGCTATCCCCAAGCTGGGTAAGGTCCCTTGGCAAGCTTGTGCAGCCCCAGCTGTCCAGATGTCTGCAGAGGGTGGTGTGGGGAGGGACCAAGGGCGTTGCTGGCTAGACCGCACGACCTTGGACATGGTTCTAGCCCTTTGCTCCACGTGGATGTGGCGTCTCTGCCCTTACATGTGGCGTTCCTACCAACTCTGCTCTCATCGGGGCCTCTGGGTTTTGTTCTTACTCGCCATACCTTTTAGGCCTTCACATGGCATCCCTCATCTTCCAAATAGGAAGATCTGGAAACATTATTTCAAGGGCAGGACTTTGGCAATGGTCCCTGAAAGCCAAGCACAAACCGCAGGCTTTTTAATGATGCTCCTGAGGGGGGCCACCTGTTCTTTTCCGCCAACCTCTGGGCACCCGTCCACTGGGCTAATGAGCCGTGAGCAGGCCCAGTCTCCAAACCCACACCGTAGAGGCCTCTTCCCAGCTATTTCCGAATGCACCCCTGCAGAGGGTCCCCCCTGCTGGCTGTAAGTGGTCATTGTTCTGTGGTCCAGAGTGCTCCCGGGCTGCAGGCAACCCCCATGCTTCCTTCCCACCCTCTTATTTCCAAATGTGCATTAACCCACCTGGAAGGAAAACTCCAACTCCCCGAGTGCAAATAAGAGCCTACCATCCATAAAAGGCCAGGGAGTGCCAGCGGGAGCTCTGGAGAGTCTCTGACACTCTCTAAGCACAAATTAGCCAGTGTGAAGCATCCCGGAAGGAGGCAGGCGGGCGCCATAGCGCCAAGTCCCGAGACGGTATCTCCACATCTACCAACGTGCTATCTCAGAAAGCCATCTCTGCCCGTGACTCAGTGCCGTGTCGGTGTGGCAACTACCCAGATGGATGCTCCCCACAGGCCTGGGGGTGAGGGCGCAGAGCTCTTGCATGTAGAGTGTCTGGGGCACAGGGCTTCCGCTAGCCAAGCCCGGGTCACCTTCTCTGGCTTTCAGTCTTTGCATCTGAAGACAAGACAAAGTGACAGGATCTGTCTAAAGAGCTGTGACCTGGACAAAAGTGCTTCAGCACTTAAGATGCTTCCATGGAGGACCCTTGTTGTGACTATACGGTACCTCCTCAGGTGGTCCCCACGTTGCGGCCATGTGGTACCCTCACAGGTGGGCTCCGTGTTGTCTTGCAACTATGTGGTGCCTCCGCTACCCCCCTCCCGCCCCCGGCTCGCAGCTTGAGTCCTGCTCTGTGGTGTCTCAGCAGCGACAGAAGTAAGCAAAGAGCAGGCAGGGGTCAGAGCCACAGTGAGATTCCACAGACCCGGGGAGGAGTGACTATGTCACCATCTGTAGTTAAACTCGTCGACTGCACAAAAGCGGTGGCCACCCTTTGCCCGTGCTGAGGATGAGGCTTCAGGCAAGGGTCAGGGGCTGAGGAGACGCCTCTCCTCTGGTTCTGGCTTGTAGGCCAGGCCAATGGAACCCGTGCCGAGTTGGGTGGTGGGCTAGAAGAGTCAGTACACGCACCCTTAAGCACAGAGTCAGGACAGAACGCTGGGGTACTCCTAGGAAGGCACGCTCAGTCTCTCGTGTCCCAGGAACATGCCCCACTAAACAGCAAGGATTGTGACAGCTCAGCAGAGACCCTGGAGGAAGAAAGATGGGCCTTGGTCCTGCTTGGGGACAAGGAATCTGGCTTTTCTTGAGGCGCTGGGGTCAGGAATGATGGCGCTAACTCAGCCTGGGCTCTCCCTCCCTTCCCCATGTGACCTCTCACTTAGCTGACCTGACGGAGCCCACTGACAGCACAGCAGAGAGAAGATCCCATGCCCTCCAGGGCCACGTGGGGTGTGGCAGTGAATCCGAGGCTTAGTGACTGCACCAAGGCCAAATGTCATCTGTTCATCTACGAAAGAGATGGGACAGTTCTGAAACTATGGTTGCTGGCACGCCATGAGACTCAGTTTGCACTTGTACAAACCTGGCCTGTAGCACAGTGCCCCCCAGTTTCCCAAGGTTGGCCTGAGGTAGTTTGTTCCTGTGGCAATAAGTGTTTAAGAATTAATGGCTGTTGGACCCCCAACCCCGGTACTGGGAAGGGCCTCAGGACCTCACATTATCTGGGCGGCCACTCTATTTAACTACATTCCCAGTGGAGTCTGTCCATCTGCCTTGAATTGTCATATACATGTGTGTGAATTGTCATATATATATGTGTGTGTGAATTGTCATATATGTGTGTGAGTTGTCATATATGTGAGTTGTCATATACATATATGTGTGAATTGTAATATACATGTGTGTGAATTGTAATATACATGTGTGTGAATTGTCATATATGTGTGTGAATTGTCATATATATGTGTGTGAATTGTCACATGTGTGTGTGAATTGTCATATACATATGGGTGTTGTCATACACATGTGTGTGTGAATTGTCATATACATGTGAGTGTGCATGTACACACTCGGGTGTGCATGTGCAATATCAGGGATTAAACCTAGGAAACCCACAGACTTTCAGATCCTGAGCTTAGAGGAGAGAGAAAAGGCTAGTGCCTGTTGTTTCTGCCCCTGGTCAGGGTAGAATAAGGAAGGCTATGCATAAACCAGGCATGCAGGAAATTTTGAGCCCTCTCTTTTGAGTGGACCATAATTTTGCTCTCTTTTGAACCTGTCTTGGGAGTGGGGAGGGGCCTGGAGAGTTGTGAAAATCTGTTATCAAGAAATGAACTGAAATCAGAGACTTAGAAAATCTTTAATCAGAAAATAACCCCTTTGGCCCTTCCAAGTCCCACAGAATCTGGAGAATGTGACCCACACATAATGTCACAAGACCTCATTCTAAATTGTGGCAACTTTTCATGAATATTAAAGAGACTTTATATTCAAAGTTTCTTAAATCTATCTGTACTTTTCCTAAAAATTGGTCCTAAGACCTAAGAAATGGTATTACTGACTTAGTAATCGAATCAATACATTTTAGTTTGTATGTGTTGGGTACATGTGTGTGTGTGTACATGCTTGTGGAAGTTTGAGCTAACTGACCCCCATAAGCTCACAGGGAGAGGCACTATCAAGAGGTATGGCCTTGTTGGAGGAAGTGTGTCACTGTGGGGGTGGGCTTTGAGGTCTCCTATGCTCAAGCTACGCCCAATGTGACAGTTTACTTCCTGTTGCCTACAGATCAAGATGTGGAACTCTCAGCTCCTTCACAGCGCCATGTCTGCCTGCACACTGCATGTCTCACCATGGTGATAATAGACTGAACCTCTTAAACTGTAACCCCCATTAAATATTTTCCTTTATAAGAATTGCTGTGGTCATGGTGTCCCTTCACAGCAATAGAAACCCTAAGACAGTGCGTGCGTGTGTGGTGTGTGTGTGTGTGTGTGTGTGTGTGTGTGTGTATGTGTGTGTGTATGTGTGTGTGAGCACACTGGCATCGATCTGCCTATGAGTATGAAGAGACCTGAGGCATGTGCTGTGCGTGACCCCTTTCTGCATGCCACACAGTGATGGGATTATACATGTGTGCAACCATGTGGGCGTTTCATGTTCTGGTGTTCAGGGGGATTTGAACTTTGCACCCCTACACAGTGATGTGCCTTCCAAGCCTCAAGTCAATGCATTTGCATCTGGAGGCCATTCAGCCTGCAGACACATGGAAGCTACAGTGCCCACTTTTAGCGTCCTTATCTTGATAGTGGTTTCCTTCATGTAGCACCGGTTCTGTGTCTTTGGCAAAGCAATGTATGAAGCTGAGATTGTCAGCATTTCTCCTGGTCTCCTTCAACTTGGAAAGGGACCTTTGTCCAGGCCAGTTTTCTACTGTTCTGTGGGAGCGTGATCTTTGGCCACACGGAACAAAACTATCTCTGCAGGAGCGTCTGAAGGTAAAAAGTCCACTGTTACAGATTCCTGGGCAGGCCAGGAGAAGGATGCCAATGTTAAGAGAAACTTTTTCTTTTGCTAGCCGCTTTGGTTTATCCCCGGCCAGTCGCCTGGGCTCTGCCGCGCCAGCCTGGTTCTAGATCCGCATGAGTCCCAAATAAACACACAGGAGGCTATATTAATTATGAAGCTGTTGGCCTTGTTTGTCTCTTACTGGCTAGCTCTGCCTTAAGTAATTACCCCATAATTGTTAATCTAAGTATGTTTCTTACCGGAGAATAGTTCCCGTCGTCCTACCCCCATGGCGTCACATGTTGACTCTCTTGTGTCTCCCCTTCCCAGAATCCTCCTCGACTCCTAGTCCCTCCTATCTAGGTTTTCTATTGGCCAGACAGTACTTTATTGACGAATGCACAGGCAAATAACAGGACTTCCCCAACATGCCAAGACATCGTGGGGAAATAGGAAGAGAGACTAGATTGACAAGTAAAACCAGCAAAGGCTTTAACGATACCACAAGGCTTGAGACGGTTAACACAGGGCTGGGAACGCAGCTTACCAGGCAGAGGGCTTGCCGAGCATGCAGGAGGTCGGGTTCTATCCCTAGCACCATATGACCTAGGTGTGATGACATACCTGTAATCCTGGCACTTGGTAGGTGGAGGGGCACACAGTTGGTGGAGGCAGGAGGATCACAAGTTCAAGGTCGTCCTAGTGGCTTCCGGTCCCCACTATTTCCAAGACAGTGAAGCATAGATGTCTTATAAATATTTCACGGCCCATGGCTTTTAGAGTGTGTACTGTTCCTTCAGCTCACAAGCCCACTCCTATTTATTATCTTTTATTTACTTATTTTTGTCTTTCTTAGTAAGGGATCTTTGTTTATACTTCAGATCATGTGTTCCTGGTCCTGTCATTTCCCATGGACAGAAGAACCTGGATTTTCAACAGATGCCCCTGGGCTGTTCCAGCCTCACAGACCCAGATATTTGCTTCTAATGACCCAGGACCCACACAGACACCTAATTCTTTCGGTGCCCGAACCCCTTGTGTCAAAGGTAATAATTGTGCAAAACCTTCCTGCCCACCATGGACTGTCAGTCACTCCCAGGTACTCACAACAACTCCTCTGCAGTGTAACCCTGGGCAATTGACTGTGACCCTGGGCCATTAACTGTGCCCCTGGGCAATTAACTGTGCCCCTGCTTTTTAGGGAGTAAGTGCAAGGAAAAGTTAGATTTTCCCTGTGTACACTTTTTTCCTCCTAATATTTTTCTTTTCTTTTGCATTTATAATTACATCATTTCTCCCTTCCCTTTTCCTATTCCAAACTTTTCCACATACCCCTTGTTCACTTTCAAATCAGTGACCTTTTCTCCCCCATTACTTGCCACAATCAATTAATGTGCTAATCACTGGGGGAGACTTTCTCCTACCCTCAGCATTTCTTTTTTTCTCTGTGGCTTTGGAGGCTGTCCTGGAACTAACTCCTGTAGACCAGTCTGGTCTCGAACTCACAGACTGAGAACGGTCTGTTTAAAGCTGTGGTTGGCAAAGATCTCAGAGCTTGTTGAGAGGAACATAGCCAAATCCAGCTTGTCCCATTTTTCCTATATTGAAGCAGTTCCAAAGGGAGGGGGTGGGGCAGGGACTCTCTGTTCATCAGTTTTCCCAAGTGCAGAATCATAACAATCATTTGAACCCATTTTATAGAACTATTACCATAGAAACGGAAGCCCTGATGAGGCTTAAGAAATACTCTATTCTAGCTAATTGTCCTGTTATTGTTAAAATTGCTGGCCCTGGGGAAGCCTTTGCCTAGCAAAGCCCCAGCCTCCAGGCCACTGCCTGATTAAAATCTACTATCAGGACCTTAGAAACTGCATCTGGGACTTCAGTGGGTTGAAGCCCCAGGAAATGGCCCAGACAGGAACTTCCTGGGGCAGGGCTGACCTGGGAGCCAGCGGCCTCTGTTCCTCCTAGCCCACCACAGAAAGTATTTCTGATTTTATTACATACACATTTTCTTCCCTCCCTTGGTAATTAGTCAGAGCACTTTATAGCTGCTACCAAAGCCCATGGGGAATGTTCTAGAAGTTTCTCATTTTATAGCTGTTCCAGGGATGAACGGTACTCAGTTTTCTGACTCAGACCCCAGTCTAAAGACTCAGATAGCTTAACCGGGCTGAAAGCAAATCTTTGGTCCACATTGTACTCCTGCAGGACCCTTCTGGGGTGTTCTTACCCGAACCTAGATATAGAACACACTTGTTATATGGAGTCAGTTCTCACAGTTTCTTCTTTTTCCTTAAAAGACTTTTTAGGATGGACCAGGTGGCGCACGCCTTTAATCCCAGTACTCAGAAAGCAGATGCAGGTAGATCTCTGTGAGTTCAAGGCCAGCCTCTTCTACATAGTGAGTTCCAGGACAATGGAAGCTATGTAGAGAGACCCTGTTTCAAAAAAAACAAAAAACAAACAAACAAACAAAGCCACCAAAAACGAAAGCAAAACAACCAACCAAGCAAAAAAAACCTTTTTAGTAAAAACTAAGACACAGGCCGTGGGTTGGGGCAGCTCAGTTGACAGAGCACTTGGTTAGCTTGCACAAAGTTTGTGCTTGAGTCCCCAGCACCACAAAACAACATAAGGTGGGACAATGGGGAAGTAGAGGCAGGGAGATCAGGTGTTCATGGTCATCAAAGCAAGTTTGAGGACTGGGCAATGCAAGACCCTGCCTCAAAAAGGCATACAGACTAAAGCACAGACACACAGACAGACAGACAGACAGACAGACACACAGACAGACAGACACGCACGCGCGCGCACACACACACAGACACAGACACAGACACCCACAGTCATACACACACAGTCACACACACACACACAGTCACACAGACAGACAGACAGACAGACAGACAGACAGACAGACACACACACACACACACACACACACACACACACACACCAGTCCAGGCCTACAGTTGTTTTTTTGTTGTTGTTGTTTTTGTTGTTTTTTCGAGACAGGGTTTCTCTGTATTGTTTTGGAGCCTGTCCTGGAACTCGCTCGGTAGACCAGGAGTGGTCTCGAACTCACAGAGATCTCCTGAGTTCTGGGATTAAAGCCGTGCGCCACCACCTCCCGGCAAGTGGCCTACAGTTTCCCAGTGTGCCATTGGAAGGGGGATGATGGCGCACCAGGAGCTGCCCTCTCCCTGCCCCCTCTTCCCGTGGCATGGCCAGCCAGTGCCTGAGAGCATTCTTCCCCAGCTACTTTGCAATGGCGCCCTTCTGCAGAAGGAGTCCCAGGGTCAGCCGTAGGGGCGGAATGCTAGAGAGGGCTGAGACCAGGTCCCGTGGTGTCTGGATGAAGGTGAGCATAGTCAGGAAACTGGTGGCTGTTACCATACAGTCCCCAGGCTTATGACTGGAACCTGTGACAACGTGTTGCAGTTTTCATCTCGGGCTTAAGGTGGAAGCGTAATAATAAAAAAAAGTGTGATGGGGGGAGAAGCTGGAGAGATGTCTCAGCGGCAGAGCAATGGCTGCTCTTGCAGAGGGCCCCGGTTTGGTTCCCAGCACCCACAGGTAACTCTACTGTCTGTAACTCCAGTTTGAGGAGCTCTTCTCCCTCTTTTAACCTCCAAGGGCAGATAAGCACCAACACAGATAAAATAAAATTTAAAAATCCTAAACTGGGTTGTGGTGGCGCACACTTTTGACCCCAGCACTTAGGAGGCAGAGGCAGACAGAGCTGAGTTCAAGGCCAGCCTGGTCTACAGATCCATCTCCAGGATAGCCAGGGCTAACCGAGAAACTCTGTCTCAAAATAAACAAATAAAAGACCCTCCCAATCGCAAAAACAAGCAAACAAAAACCTAAGAAAAGAATAACTGATTGAAAGTGTTAGTTCAGTAAGGGAGGCGGAAAGTCCAGGCTCCTGAACTTGCCTTCTTGTGTCCCGTAGGCAACATCTCCAGGGGAAATAATTGTCCTACACAGGTGACCAGGGCAGAGGCTTCAACCCAGGGACAAGTCTTAAGAGTCCCTGAAACAGCAGAAGTCCAACTTGTCCCCTAGAAGACACAAGGCCAAAAGCCAGTTCCCAGACCAGCACACCTGGGCGTGGGGGCAGTTTCCCGACCAGCAGCACCTGGAAAAAACCTGTGAGACACAGGCTTTCAGGTTTCCTGACCACTTGCCCCTGTCCAGCACCGGAAGCAGAGGGACGAGGCATCCTGGAGCCCCAGAGGACGTCCTCATGCCTGGCACTGCTCTGAGGCTGAGTCTAATCCCTGCCCACGTCCAACAGAGCCGAGTCACAGCCTTTTGAGGCTGTGTTAGTGCAGGACAGTTGGTCACCTGTGACCTTCCTTCCTGTGACTCGCGATGAACAGATGTCAGCCACACTACAGGTAGAGAACCCTTTATCCAGAAGCTTGGGACCAGAGGATCTGGGGTTCAGCTGGTTTTCCGGGACAGGGTTTCCTCTGTGTAACAGCTTTGGCTGTTCTAGAATGCGCTCTGTAGACCAGGCTGGCCTGGAACTCAGAGATCCACCTGCCTCTGCCTCCCCAGTGCTGAGGTTAAAGGTGTGCGCCACTAGGTCCATCCTAAAAAGCCTTTTAGGAAAAAAGAAAAAAGTGTGAAAACTGACTCCTGGCTGGTTTTTCTGACTTTGAGATATTTGCTTTTTGTTTTGTTTTGTTTTTGTTTTTTGAGACAGGGTTTCTCTGTATTATTTTGGAGGCTGTCCTGGAACTCACTCTGTAGACCAGGCTGGCTTCGAACACACAGAGATCCTCCTGTCTCTGCCTCCCGAGTGCTGGGATTAAAGGCGTGTGCCACCAACACCCGGCTATTTGCATATTTTTAATGATATCAGAGTCTAAATACCAACCTGACTTGTGTTTCATACACACCTTACACAAATACACAGCCTGAAATAATTTTTTAAAAAGTGTTACATTTATATACTTATGTGCGTGTAGTGTGTATGTAGTGTGTGTGTGTGTGTGTATGTAGTGTGTGTGTGCGTGTATGTAGTGTGTGTGTGTGTATGTAGTGTGTGTGTGTATGTAGTGTGTGTGTATGTAGTGTGTGTGTGTGTATGTAGTGTGTGTGTGTATGTAGTGTGTGTGTGTGTATGTAGTGTGTGTGTGTGTGTGTGTGTGTGTAGGTTGGAGGACAATTTACAGGAGCTGATTCTCTCCTTCCAGGATGGAGCTCATGTCATCAGGTTTGGTGGCAAGCGCTGGCCCCGAAGTAATTTTACTCATTTTTAAATACTTTTGTCCGCTGGACCACACCCTGTCATGTGTCACCAGGTGTGGGATTTCCCACTCGTGGCATCACGTCATTTGGGAGCAGTTTGCACTCCACGTTGCTATGGGAACAAGCTGAGCAGTCAGGCTGCTGGGACTGACCTCCTGTGCCAGCTGTGCCAATTGAGCCGGACTAAGAAACCATTTTTTGTGCCTGTTTCCTTACCTGCAAGATGAGGTAACATTCGCAGTGGCTTTCTCATAGCGCTGTTTCAAGCAGCGGGTCTCAACCCCCAGGGTTGAATGAGCCTTTCACAGGGGTCACATATCAGATACTGACATTACGCTTTCATACCAGTAGAAAAAGTATAGTTAGGAGGTAGCAATGATAACAGTTCTATGGCTGGGCCACTACAACATGAGGAACTACATTAAGGAATCGCAGCTTTAGAAAGAGGTTGAGAAGCACTGGTTTAAAGGATCAGTAGGGGAGTCAGGCAGGGTGACTCACACCTCTAATCCAGCGCTTAGGACACAGATGCAGGTGGATCTCTCTGTGAGTTCAAGACCAGCTTGGTCCAACATACCAAGTTCTAGGCTAGGCAGGGTTACACAGTAAGACCCTGGTCAAATCACTCACTCACTCACTCACTCACTCACTCACTCAATCATCAATCAATCAGGGCTGGAGAAGTGACTCAATGTGTAACAGCACTTGCTGCACGAGCACAAAGAACTGAGTTCAAATCCCATCACCCGTATAAGAATTCAGGTGTGTCTATCTGTAACCCGGGCACTGAGGGGTCTGGAGACTGGAGGGTTGCTGGGGCAACCAGCTTAGCCCCAGATTCAGAGAGAGACCCCGTCTCAAGGAACAAGGCACAGAGCCGTAAAGCGGGACACTTGACATCCAGTCGGTCCCACGGGTAGCCACTTGGACACACGAGCACGAAGGCACACACAGTGAGGTGTGTGTGTGTGTGTGGGCACATGTAATCAGTGCTGAGGAGGTGGAGGCCAATAGTTAGGTCCCTGACCAGCTAGCCCAGGGTAATTGATTATCACCAACACTCAGTGAGAGACTGTAAGAACCAGACGGATGGCTTCTGAGGAACAACACTCACGTTGGCCTCTGTCTTCCACATGTACATAAACACACACCAATAAAGCAAACAGATAGTAAACATGCTCACATGAAAATGCTTGAACAGAACCCGCCTCCTAGTAGGTACTCAAGAAGGGAGAGTCATCTTTGCACACATCTATCCCAGCACTGGGCAGAGAGCTCTCCTGAAGGGGCCCTGGGAGGATCTCTTGAGTGCTGGGAGGACCTCGTGAGGGTTGGGACACGCTGACTTTTGAGTTAGGCCATTCCATTTTAGGAAGGAAAAAAATTCTTCATGTGTTCTGCCAAAATCCACCTACTCTCAGCTCTCCCACATCGGTTCTGAGTCTGCCAGGAGCCAAATGTCAACAAAACAAAACAAAGCAAAACAGTCTCGAGAGACGGGAGAATGTAAATAATCAGGACAGACCCAGGCTGAGGGATGGCAGCCTCCCGCCACCGCCATCCCGCCACCGCCATCCAGCAGGGTTTCTCACAGCGCTCAGCTTGGGAAAGGCTGCAACTCCGGTTCTCTGCTCAGCAGCAACGCGGCTTCTTCCTCTCTCCTGTCTAGCACGTTTCCCTCTTAAGACTCAGGGAAAGTCATTCCACTTGTACAAAGGTGACAGTCACAAGGCCCTGCAGCCGTGACCTCATCACCCTTAATACGTGCCTGTAATCACCCTGCATCCAGGGAGTGGGCCAGCCGGGCAGCCACACGCGTCAGGTTCCCTGTTTACAGAGCCTTCCAGACGTCAGGTGTAGACTCCGACTGACCCGTGAGTCCCCTTTCCTGCCTTTCCTGGCATCCTGGTGCTTGCAGCTGGCACGTGCGTGTGTTATGACTGGAGGAATGCAGGCGTCTCCGTAAAGATCGAGTTGATAGCTTCCCTCTCATGACTCTTGCTTAAAACAACTCAAATACAAGAAGTGTGAATCCATGAAAACGCAGGCTATCGCGTCAGGTGCTTCAGGGCTGGGCCCGCGGTGAATCCTCTTGGGGCGGGTACTAGGACTGTCAGGCTTGCAGATTGAAAGTGAGCGGGCTTTGGTTTCTTCAGAGCAAGGTGGGCCCCGGTGTCAGTCAGTAGCTGCTCAGCTGAGTGGAGAGCAGAGTAACCTTGCGTGGGCTGCTGCGTCACTGGCTTGTGGCTCTGGCCATTGCTGTGGCTGTGGGCTCCGGAGGACCAGGCTGGGAGGACGCTTGCCTGGACTTCTAGTGGCCAAGCATTTACAGGCGTTTGCACCCTGAGCTTCCTGGGCTCCTATCTGCACAACAGTGCTGTGTGTTCCATCTCCAACTCTTCAGTGACCTTCCCTGCTGGGGGCGTAGAGCAGTTTGCTAAGTTGCCCTCTGCCACCTTGGATGAAACGGTACCTCCACACCAATAATCCAGTTATAGCCACCCCGCTTTACTCAAGGGGGTACATTCTAGGACATCGACAGCATGCTTGGAACTATAGAGGATGGCACCAAATCCTACTTACCTACAGCGTGTGTGTGCCTGTGTGTGTACATGTGCGTGCATGCATGTGTGTGTGTGTGCGCGTGTGTGTTTGCACGGATTCAGCACACAGAGGCTTTGGATGTCTAGGGTCTCTCCTCAGAAGCTTGCCATCTCAGCAAGGCCAGCAAGGTCCTGAAATCTACTTTTCTCTGTCCCCCACTGCTGGGGTTACAGGCACAAGGTAGCCATGGGGGGATTTTTTTTTAAACTTGGGTAACAGGATGGCTGCCCGGTGACTGAGGTGGGTGGGTGACACAGGAAAACAGTGGTTCATGCAGGCTGGAGCCAAGTGGAGCACAATTTAATACAGGAATTGCTGGCTTTGGGAGTTCTCATTTAATATTTTCAAGCTGAAGCTGGCCATAGGTAACTGAAACCCCAGACAAAACGAAGGTAGATTTTGGGGCATAGACAGAAGTTTCTGTCCCACCCAGTCCCGCAGCTGTTTTGTCCCAAATAAACACACAGAGGCTTATACTAATCATAAACTGACTGATGGCTCAGGCTTCTTATTAGCTAGCTCTCTCTTAACTATTAACCTGTTTCTATTCATCTGTGTGTCTCCACATAGTTTTGACTGATAGGTGATACCTGGGCCTCTTTCTTCCTCAGCAGCTACATGGCTTCTCTCTGGTCACTCAATCTCTGCCTCCTCTTCCCATAGTTCGCCTATACTTCCTTCCTGCTACTGGCTAATCAGCATTTATTCACCAACCAATAAGAGAAATATATGCTTTAGCATCCAGAAGGACATCCCCATGAGGGGACAACAACTGTGGTCTCCTCCCAGGGCGGGGATGTGGGTGGGAACATGACTGTGGTCTCCCTCCAGAGTAGGGTGGGAGTCAGGTTGGCATGACTGTGGTCTCCCTCCACAGTGGGGCCTAGAGAAGCTTTTCTTCTGCTGGAGCCCAGAACTTCCACAATTGCCCCTGGGGGAGGAGGACAACATGGAGGTAGGGGACAGCAGGACTACAGTGGACACACACTCTTCCCTGGACCCTGTTTGGCTCAAGTCAGTGATGCTCGTCACAGTGTTTGGAACACATTAGCTTCTCATCTCTGGGCCGAAGTGACAGCAGGAATCCACAGCTTTTAGGCTTCATGAGTCTCCTAAAGCCAGGCAGCCTTCCCAGGGCTAGGGGGTGGGGTGCTTCGCCCCAACTTCTCTTCCTCTAAGAAATCAAGTCTGGCAGCGGACAGGAACAGACTCCTTTTGCATCGTTCCCTGTATGTAAATGCTAGTTAGGGTTCTGCTATGTCTCATTTCTCATTATTCCTCCAGCTCTGCAATTGGGCACAGGGCAGCTCTGTTCCCCAAGGACCCCTGGGCTGACCTAACTGGCCTCTAGTCAAAGGGGAGTCCTGTTTCCCTGGCATGTTTTTCTGGACATGCCACCTCCCTCCTCCCTCCTCCCTCCTCCCTTCTCCCTCCCGTATCCTCCCTCCTCCCTCCTCCCAGGAGCAGACTGTCCAAAGGTTCTGTGCCTAGGTGTCCCTGCCTGGGCCATAACCACTCCTAGTTGACTGAGGGCATGGACTCCCTCCTGAATCAGCATAGGACTCACCCGATGGGAAGGCTTCAGGGCAACCAGACCCTCTCCACACTCAAGCATGGCCAGCCTCTGATGCCTGCTGGTCTCCTCAGCCCGGGGCCCCAGGCGGCCCTCCCTGGAGTTTCTCACCCGCACCCTTCAATTTCCGGTTCACTCGTAATAGGAGGCACCAGAGCTAAGAAGCCACTCTCCCATCTGTACCCACTCATGCTGGTCTGTCACCTGCCTAGAAATCCCCCCTAGGCTGGTGATGTCTTCTTTGTGATCTAATAAAGCTTGCATGAAGGTCAGAGCGCAAAGCTAGCCACAGCCATAGAGGCCAGGCAGTGGTGGCCACACCTTTAATCCCAGGGGCCACACGAGTTAGCCGTGGAAGCTGGGCAGTGGTGACATGATGCACGCCTTTAATCCCAGCACTAGAGCGGAATATAAGATAGGAGCTCGGGGTCTCTGTCTGTACTCTGCAGCCTCAGTGAGTCTGAGGAGCAGTGCGGAGCAGGACAGGATCGCCCCCTTCAGTCTGAGCATTGGGAGAAGTTAGAGCTCTCTAGCGGCTGGTGGCTTTGCTTCTCTGATCTTCAGCCTGAACCCCAATATCTGTCGGTGGGTTTTTGTTATCTGTGCTACAAGGCTCCTCTGACGGGAGGTCTTCAACAGCCTCCAGTGGCTCTGCCCATTCTCGCCAAGAAGGCCACACACACTGACCTCCGGCCTCGCCCACGTTCTGACCCTTTCCTGGGAAGGCCTTGCTGCTTCCCTGTCCTCTCTGCTTCCGGTTCTGGGGGGGGGAGGACTTTTGTTTATTGTCCCACGGGCTCTGCAAACCTTCCCAGTCCCTTTGCGCGATCTCCTTCCTGCTGCTCACTACCTGTGAGCTCATCCTCAGGCCTCCCTTGTCCCTCCACGGGCCAGCCTCGCAAGCTGGGGTAGAGGGGACGTGGCAACGCGAAGTGTGTCGCCTTATTCAGAGCGAGTGTGGATACTGGGGTTGGTGATGATGGTGGTGATGGTGGTTACTCATAGCAATAGTGATACTCATGGTGATCATGGGTAATGATGGATTAGAATGGTGGTGAGAACAATGGTGACGTTGGTGGCGGCGCTGGTAATGGCGGCGGTGGTGATAGTGACGGAGGTGACCATACTGATGGTGATGGTGATGGTGAACCTGTACTTAATAACTATTGATCAATCTGGAAGGTAATATGGAAACACACACACACAGAGTACTGCTACCAACCAAGTTACACATGGAATCAGCGCTTTCTCTTGTTTAAAGCTCATTTTTCTAGGTTGCACACCTGTTGCTTGGCTCCCCTGGGCTTTCCCACCGTATGAAGAATGGGAAGGGCTCACCGTGAGGTTCCAAACACTGTTGGCGTCCGTCGCCCTTCTGTTCTCTCCCACGACAGGGGACTGCCCAGTCCAGTCCACAGAGGTCTACTGAGTATGCGCCAGGCACAGAACTAGATGACAGTGACAACAGTGATGCTTGAAAACAAAGCGAGGAGGAGGGGGAAAAGGAGAAGAGAAAGGGGATGGAGAGAAAGGGAGAAGCAGAAGGGAAGAGACAGGGAGGCGCCCTCATCTACCGCTTACTTAAGATGCGCCAGGCATAGTCTCCAGGGCATCTCATATATTGACGCATTTACATACGTGCGCTCATTTACGCACACGTGCATGCACATACACGCACGCACACACACACACACACACATGTGCTCATTCAATCATCATAACAGGTCCGTTTATGCCTCAGAAAACTCTAGTGAGGGGGCAGTCACCAGAATTGAACTAACTGGGCGAAGTTTCCTAGGACAGCACAGCTGAGCGGAAACCAGCCATGACCAGCAGATCCCAGGCTGTCAGCCATTGCTGTGGGATGACACCCTGTGTCCCCGGAGGTTCCTCTGTATTCAGCCAGGTCAAGTGGTGATAAACAAGGAGTTGAAGATGATGCAGGAAGATTGGCAGGAAGATCCTTGAGAAGACGGCACTCCCTGTGACAGGCAGGAAGTAAGCTGATAACCCAGACCTGAGAGATAAGCTACTCAAAGGCCAGGTGGAGGAGTGTCTAGTGAAGGGTGTGACTCACCCCTCCTGGACTCCTGGGCTGGGGCTCAGCCCCAGGGGAAGCCTTAGGGGACAGCGGTGGGAAGGCTGATGAAACTCAGCGCTGCCCTTGCATTAGATGATGGCATTCTGCTTTATTTAAGGTCTGAGCGCTCAGCTGATACCCACGGAAGCTCACAGGGCTGTGTGGCCTCTACCAATCCTGCGACACTCAGATACACATGGCGTGTGGGTGTCCGTGTGAGCGTGGGTGTCAGAGTGGGTAAGAATGAGACAGATTCAGCAAAGTGTGAACGATGGGTGTGCCAGTCAGAGTTTGATGCCGTGACAATGAAGGGACAGTGAAGGGGTGATCCACTTTAGTTCATAGCCTGAGCGGAGCAGCTCATGCCACAGTGGCCAGCAAGCGGGGGTGAGGCTGGGGGTGGGAGGGGTGGGAGAGAGAGAGGAGGGGGGAATCTGTGTTCCTGAGAGTCCTCCCTTTTCACCATCGGGCCCTGACCTACAGTACGGGTACCTTCCTCTTAGTCAGCCATCTTCAAGTGCCCTCACCCGCACACCCAGAGATGCCCTTTAATCCCAGGTGCTTCCCAACGCAATGGAGCTGGCGACCAAGAATAGTCACCACGCGGTGTGAGTCCCAGTGACAGACGTTTGCGAGCACTGCATGCCACTCTTGGCAACTTTCTCATGAACTTGAAATTAATTGTAGCCCGGCCGGGCTGGCCTCGAACTCACAGAGATCAGCCTGCCTCTGCTGGCATTGAAGGTGCGCACCGCTATGCCTGGGGTTTTCTGTGTGCTTGTTTTTTAATCCCAGCATCGAGAGGCAAAGGGAGGACAGTAACCACAGGTTTGAGGTCAGACTAGTCTACACAGTGTGGTCCAGGCCAGCCAGGCCTACGCAGGAGGACCCCATCTCCAAACAAAAAACAAAAAAACAAGAATTAAATATTGATTAGCAATAATAATAATAATAATATCAACCGGGACATGCTAATAGAAATACAGAGGATGAGGGACAGAAAGGGGAGAGAGGAAAGGGGAAGGAAGGAGGAAAATGAAGGAGAAAGAGGGAGGGAAGAAAAAGGAAGAAAGAAGAGGGAGATAAAGGAAGGAGATAAGGGAGGGAGGGAAGGATGAAGGGAGGGGGAGGGGCAGTGCCCAGATGGAGGGGCTGCCGGGCCTCTCTCTCTCCTTTGAAATCACTCACAGTTCTGATTGCAGCTTTAACTTCTAAGAAACTGTTGACTGACAGACCACACCGGCAGGTAGAGTAGCTTGGCTCTCCTGCCATCAACTGTGGTTCTGTGACCTAAATCCATCCTTCTTCTTTCCCAGGTAGACCTACTTGCCTGGGCCTCCCCAGTTCTCCAGAGGTACAGAAACCTCTACAGAGGTGTTCTCGCTGGCCCTGCCCCTCAAGTGTCAGCTTTGTCACGGCAAAGTCTGGTCCCTTCTCCACTTGACCCTCTCATGGGAGGGACTTTTCTTTTCTACTCCAAGCGTTTCTGAGTTCACCCAGGGATTTCCACAGTGGCATCCTGATGCCTGGTCACACATCACTCAGTTTGCCCAAACTCATTTATGACATTGGTAGCCAGCCTGATTTTTCTGTGGTATGTTGCTAGCCTATTGTTTAAGAATGTTTCTGTGGGGTTAGAGATGGTTCAGAGGTTAAGAGCACTGACTGCTCTTCCAGGGGTCTTGAGTTTGGATCCCAGCAACCACATGGTGGCTCAAAAACCATCCATAATGAGATCTGGTGCCCTCTTCTGGCCTGCACAACAAATAAATAAATCCTGTTTTTTTTTTTTAAGTGAGCTATGCTGGCTAGTTTTATGTCAGCTTGACACAGGCTAGAGTCATCAGAATCCTCCATAATACAGGGCTACAGCTTGTAGAGCATTTTTTTAATTAGTGATTGATAGGGCAGGGCCCAGTTCATGGTGGGCGGTGCCATCCCTGGGCTGGTGGCTCTGGGTTCCATAAGAAAGCAGGTTGAACGAGCCGTGAGGAGCAAGCCAGTAAGCAGCGCCCTCCACAGCCCCTGCATCAGCGCCTGCCTCCAGGTTCCTGCCCTGCTTGAGTTCCCGTCCTGACTTCCTTTGATGCTGAGCGGTGACATGGAAGTGTAGGCCAAATAAACACTCTCCTCCCCAAGTTGTTTTTGTTTATGGTATTTCACCACAGCACTAGAAACCTGAACTAAGACAGTATCCCAGTGTACTCTTCGTGTGAGTGTGAGTGTGTGAATGTGTGTGTGCGCATGTGTGTGTAAGAGCGTGCCTTGTTATGATGTCCAGGCTGGCCCCTGAACTCCTGTGCTCAAGAATCCTCCTGCTCCATCTCTGGAGTCGCTGGGACTCTAGACATGTGCCACCGCACCAGGCCGTCTGAGTTTTTCACAAGTGTTCATCTTTTCCTCCAGCCTCATCGGGAGTTTCCGTTAAGGAAGTGGTAATCCTGTGTCAGATTTCTGTCCTGCCCTCTTTGATGGATACATCTCAGAGTTTAATAGATACCTTAGTTCAATATTTTTTCCTTATTTCTGACCGTTGAGTTACATCCAAAGAAATTCTCAAGTACACCTTACGTTGAAGTAGAACACAAGGCTATGAAGTGGGTCTTTTGAGACCTCCTTTGGTGGCCCTACGGTCAGCGACCATGGCCATTGTGATGTTTCACGGGCAGCAGGTGGCCCTGGGTGGCTCTGGGTGCTCATATGTCCCATAGAAGTACAATGCCTCCACTACATCTATTTCCACAAATGTTGGTAGAGCTCAGCTGGGTTTCAAACACACTGCCAGTCATTTGGGTACCATTCTCCTTGCTCTGCCCAAGACACAGCGTTGACACTACAGCAAACAGCACCGGGTCAATTTCTTGTCACTTCAAAACAAGTCTAGTGTCAGAGGTGCTGTCCCACTGAAGCAGCGCGGGTGAGCAAGCCTCCAGGGGTCACCTCGGGAGGACTGTCCTTGCAGCTGACCGACTCCCGGCCCCCGTCTTGGGACTTGAATTCCCTCTCTTCATGTCTCACCATTTCAGCACATACGGAAGAGAGTGATGTCATGCCGCACAAATGCCAAAGTTGCCCTTTGGAGAGGCGACACCAAACATGGGCAGGGTGCCTAAGCCAAGTTTGCTTGGGCAAACACTCAACCCTGTTGCCGAACCCGTCTTCTGAGTCGATGCCTCCTGTGCAGGTTTCATGGAGGTTCCGACCTGGACATTGGATTTCTTTGAAGTTTTGAACTTCAAAGCTCTGTCAGAGGCCACCCAGGATGCCCCGGCGAGAGTGCCTCTATCGTGGTGGGACAGGCACCCAAGCACTCAGATCCTTCGAGAGTAATAATGCCAGCCTGGGTTTTCATTGTCATCATCATTATTATTGGCTCGAATGTCCACTTCCTGATAGGATTTTTAGCCAGTTTCCTCTTGTCTGTTCCTCAGGTGGGGTGGGAAACGGTGAGTTCCCTGCATGGAGTTCTTCTGTCTGCACACGACATGACTGACCCCTCTGCTACAGGCCCCTGCTCTGAGCTACTTGTCTGGGTGGGCTGTACTTTTCCTGTTAATTCACAAATTCGTCTCTGATTCTACTTGGCCTTGGGACAGTGGTGTACTGTCCATAGAGACCAAGGAAGGAGCCACAGAAGCCGTTTCGGTTTGGATGAGACTTCTTTGAGGCCACGAGCTAGAGAAGCCGTTCGGTGAGCCCTGTGTTTCCACGTTCACAGACTCCACAATCACACGTGAGGAAACCTCAGCAATTCTCGGGTCTCCTCCCACAGGAGCATCTATGGAAGCCCAGTCACCTATGGGTGGCCTCTGAGGTAAGAGAGGTGGCTAGGATTAAATGTACTACCCGGACTCTTTTTGGTAAACAAGCAAACAAACAAACAAACAAACAAACAAACAAACGCCATTGGAACAGTTCTAGGCCACTTGAAATCCCCGCCAAGCCCTAGAGACCCTGAGAATTGGAGCTACGAAAAATGCCAGTCTCAGAGAAGGCCAGCCTGGCCACAGAATGGGCACAGGATACTAGCAGAGGTCCATGTGTTGCAGCTACTTAGAAACAGATGACCTCCCTCCCCCATGGTGTCTATGGCTTGCCAAAGAGACATTAAGACACTATCCCAGCATGCTAGAAAGCTGGCTTAGTGGTTAGGAGTGTTTGCTGGTCATTCAAAGAACCAGAATTCAGTTCCCAGAACCTGTATCAGGTAACTCACAACCATGTAAAACTCCAGCTTAGGGTCAGACACCCTCTTATGGCCTTCCTGGCCAGCATGTATGTAGACATGTAAATAAAAATAAAAATGCGTAAGTCAAAAAGGACACAGTATGAGTAGAGACAGAAAATGTTCCCCCATTCCTGTTTTTGACGAGCTCTAAAACAAATGGTCAGACCCACAGAAGAGACTTTCACACTCTGTGAGTGACTGCTCCACCCAAGGACTAAAATGTGCCATACCCCATCCTAAGACCAGTACATGACGTTTGTTTTCCTGAGCGAGGATGGAGAGAGGGCCGCCAGAGAAGAGAGGAACACTGACTGAACCCTTGGGACTCAAACACAAACAAATACACTAGGGCCAAGGTTCAGTCCCATGACTGAGCACAGGCATAGCATTCAAGAGGTGCTGGGCAGGACCTCCAGCACCCCCAAAACAAACAAAACCTAATACCTTGTTTATCTAGAGTTCACATTTAACCGTGTTTCTTTTCTTTTCTTTTTTAAGTTAATCTGATAACACTAAGGGAGACATGCCTGATTACAAAGAGAACTCTCAGAGGCCCAGCCCAAAGCTGCTGGAGAATTTTATAGAATTAAGGTGGGGGTTCCTGAGAATGGAACTTCCCTTAGACTTAACCTCCCCCCCCACTTCCTCATTCTTGAACATATATATTCAGATGACCCTAGGAAGACATGTGTAAAAAGTAACCAGAGTGTTTTGACAGAGTGGTAGCAAAGGATCATTTTTCCGGTCTTCAGAGAGAGAAACCATGGGTTATGCCACCATCTCCTCCCTTCTTAAACACTCTGTGTGTGGCTTTGTGATAAAAATGAACGGATCTGGTGAGGATATGGGTGTCCCCCATGCCCTGATGGTGGGCCAGTAAAGTGAGTGATACAGTTATTTGGGAAAGGGCCTGGCAGTTCCTCCCAAAGTTGAGCACTGCAGTCAATTTTGTGTGATGTAAGTGGGTGAATTACATGGTACCCCACTGTAGCAGAGTGTATGGCAGTGGATAGTACCACAGTGAAGCCATTAAAAACCTGTGTACACTGAGCATAAAGAAACCTTTGAAAAACAGTTTTAGTAAAAATGTTAATGTGTCTCCAAGGGCTAGATTTTGTTACATTTCAGCCTTGTGCGCTCTTGCTATCTTTTGGAGCAAGCAAAGATTATTACTAAATACCCCCATCCCCAAGGGACATGGAAACATAGGTCCATGCTGTATCAGGCTTTTTCTTTTGGGCCACCAACCAGCTCCCAAAAATCATGATGGAGACTTATTAGTTATGAATGCCTGGCCTCAGCCTGGGCTCTTTTCATTCCAGCTCTTAATACTTGAGCTGTTTGTCTTTACATTTTTGCCCTGGGGCTTTGTACCTTTCTTTGTATCTTTGTTTCTTTCTTTGTATCTTTGTTTGTTTGTTTCTGTATATCTCGCTTTCACTTCTTCGTCATGTCTGACTGGCAGCTGCCTGGTTTCTGGCCCTGGGGTCCCTGGTCCTCTCCTCTCTTCTCTTTTCTCTCTGGAGTTCTCCTCCTATTTATTCTCTCTGCCAGCCCTGCCTATCCCTCTTCCGCCCAGCTATTGGTTGGTCAGCTTTTTATTAGACCAGTCGGGTGCCTTAAGCAGGTGAAACAAATACAACCCATCTTTACATAATTAAACAAACGCAGCACAAAGAAATGTTACACATCCTCACATGGTTAACAAAGGCAGCAGAAACAAATGGAACACACCTTCACAGTTAAAGTAATATTCCCCAACATAAACAAATATAACACATTTTTGCCTAGTTAAAACAATATTCCACAATACCATGCAATCTTGTTCAAGAATGCCAAAGGCGTTATCAACACAGCAGAAAGTTGAAACAACCTTAATATTCATCAAGTGACAGGTGGTTAAGTAAAATGTCTTTGGTGGAACCTGAAGAGGTGAATTAGAGGAGTGGCATACTGCTGTAACCGCAGCCTTCCTGCCTTGAGGCCAAGATCGAGGAGATCAGGTATGTCTTAAAATAAAAGGGAAGAAAGAGAAGGAAGTGGGAGAGGGAAAGGAGGAAAAGGAGGAGGAAGAGGAAGGAAGGAAAAACTGGTTGCTGTCATGATGTGGGAGGGCTAGGAAGACAGTGTTTGGTAAAGAAAGCCGGATAACAGAAGGCCGTATATTATCTAGTTCCATTCACGGTAAATGTCCAGAGTAGGCACACGTGTAGCAAGAGACAGGGTTGCCTAGGGCCAGAAAGAGGATGGGGGAGGAGGGAATGGTCAGTGGGCGCAATGTTTCTTTTTAGAGAGACAAAAATGTTCTCACATTAATTGTGGGGTTGCTTACACAGCCTTATGAATAAGCCATTGACTTGTGTGCTTCCAAAGGGTGGATTTCATGGCATGACAACAAGGCTGTTAAAATCTATTTATGTGCACCGAGGCATAGAAAACTCTTTGGGAAGTGTGTTTAGTCAAAATATTATTATAATAGCTGTCTCAAAGCGCAGGATTGTACGAAAGTTCCTTTTGTGGGCTTCCTGCCCTCTTTTGCAGTGTGCAAAGACTGCACTTGGATATAAGAGGGAAACAAACGTCCTTACCTGCGTGGAGAATGCTTCAAGTCCAAGGACTTTCACAGACTGGCCCCACCTCACCCCACCCCACCCCACCCCACCCCATCCCTCGGCAGACATATTAAAACATACCCAGGCCTCCCAGGCCACTTTCCATGGAATTATTGCAGATAACACCATTGTGATTGGCTAGGTTTTTCCAGACAACAGTCAGGCAAACTTGCGAATTTGTGTTAGGGAGAGAACAGTTAATCTGCAGACAGTCTTTCAGTGTGTGCGGAGGTCAGAGGACAACTTTGAGTAGTCCTCCACCTTTACTTAAGTTCCAGGGATCAAACTCATCTTTTGCAGAGAGCAAGTTTATTGTCGAAGTCATCTTGCTGGCAGTGGAAGAGACTTTTTTTATACATGTATTACAAACTGTAAGCTAGTGATCTTTGTATGTGTTTCATTTTGAAGTATGTATACACTGTTTTTATTTTTCAGGGGTTTTGTCTGTGTCTTGTACTGGAGATGTGGTCCCAGCATGCTAGACCAGAGCTCTGGCTTAAGCTTCAGCCCCAGCCAGACTGGTTTGTTTGTTTTTGGTTTTTTGAGCCAGAGCTACTAGTGACTGTGAAGCCCCCTACACATGTAGGCGCTGGGAACCAAACTTTGCAAGAGCAGCAAGTGCTTTTAACTGCAGAGTCATCTCGCCAGTCCGTTGCTGTTTTGTTTTTTGGTGTTTTGTTTTGTTTTAATAGGTGAGACCTTGCGTCAGACGGATAGATTTTGAAGGTTCGTCCACGAGCAAAGCCTGGTTGATGCTCTATAGCTGCTGATGTGAGTAGCAAGGCCCCACCCCTGCTAACAATGCAGATCAAACCCACTACCGGGTCTGCTGAAGAGGCTGTTTTCCTCCCTCCCTCCCCCTTCCTCCCTTTTTGTTGGTGGCGCTAGGGAACGATCCAGGGCCCTGAGTTTTTGTCACACACAAGAAAATATAAACTAACCCGATGGTGTCGCCTGCTAAGAGAATGGATTGTGAATCTATCTCCCAGCACTGCTTAGAAGCACGTTCGTGGGGCTGGAGAGATGGCTCCGGGGTTAAGAAGGCTTGCTGCTCTTGCAGACCCATGTTCCGTTCCCTGCACTCACGTGGGGGGTTCACAGTCACCAGTAACCCTAGCTCCAAGAGATCTAGCACCTTCATCCGGGAACTGGAGCTATAGTCAGTTGTGAGTCACCATGTGGGTGCTGGGAATCGAACCCAGGTCCTCTGCAAGAACAATATGCAATCTCAACCACTGAGTCATCTCTCCAGGCCCATCTATATCATTCTTTATCCTACATGAAGGTCCTTTAACTATCTAAAGAAATGCTTTACATTTATTTTGTAAAAATTAATTTTTATTGTGGATTGGACGGTCTTGGTCCTGCATGCTGGACAAGCACTTAGCTGCATCTCCAGCACATGGTTAACTTTTCATTTTGAGATGGGCTCTCACTAAGCTGCCCAGGCTGACCTGGAACTCACTCTGTAGCCCAGGCTGGCTTTGAACTATTATTTTTCCTGCCTAGGCTCATGAATATCTGTGATTATAGGACCCTCAAGGAAAGAGATGGATATGAGGAGCCCCCCTCACCTTCCATAACTGTGGTGCTCCCCCTCCGCAAACTGTGTCTGCACCCCCCAGTCACTGAGTCTAAGAGCCACCTGCTCTGAGAATTCACTCCTGTGGCTTTTGACTATCTTGTGGGCAGAGGAAGGGGAAGAAGACCCCAGCCCCTCCCCGTGCAGAACGAGAGTTGTTTTTTCACATTTTTAGCTCAGCTCTTGATCACTGAAGAGACGCACATTGCTTCAGCTGCTTTTGATCTTGGCTGTGCTTGTGAGTGTCAAATACTTCTGCTGCCAACAGAGCAAACAAAAGCTCAGACAATTCCGGGATCGAGAGATCAAGTCAAACTCTGGACAGCGGCCTTGCTGCTTAGACTAACAGAACCTGCTACCAGGACACCACAGCCCAGGCTCTCAGAATTAGGCCTGGAAGTCCCCTCCATGCTGGATCAAATTGTGATTTTGTCTTTTTGTAGAAGATGCAGCATTCAGACCAGGTGTGGTGGCCCTCGCCCGTAATCCCAACCCTTGGGAGACTGAGGCAGGAGAATAGGGCAAATGAGGCTAGCCTGGGCTACAGAGTGAATTATATCAGAAACAAAACAGTGTAAAACGTAATTGAAAAAAGGAAAATGAAGTATTTCGGAATAGACATCCCACTGGGGTGGAGAGATGGGGAGGCTGGAGGCCAGTGCTTGGGATCAGGCTGGAACCAGTTTGAGCCTGCAGTTTTCAACATTGTCTGGGAAGTCAGTAGTTGCTGTGAATGCTCTGTGGAGACTGACGTTTTTACTCTAGTGTATCCGTTCCTTCTCTCTGCTTCGATAAAATACTCAAAAGAAGCAACTTAGTGAGAAAAGATTTGTAGTGGATTACACCAGTAAGTGTGGTGGAGAAGGCGGGGTTCACAGTGGCTTCAGGATGTGGCGGCAGAAATGCCAGGCCGCTTGCTCACTTTCTGGCAGATCAGGCTCATATTCAAACTACAACACTCGGACAGCTACCCCAGTGGTGGGTGACATCACCATCCCCCACTTACAGTTAAGGAAGCTGAGTCACAGAGACGCAAGATGTCACCACAAGCAAGGAGCAGCTGTTCCTGGTGTAGAGGTCTGGACACCTTGCCTCTTTCCTGCCCATGGCAGCCCAGTTTCCTGTGTTGGTTGTGTATTTCCCATTTCCTCTACCTTATCTTTCCTTTGGAAATTCCATACTAGACCCCAAACCGCTTGAGAGTGGGAATAAAATGAAGCCAGCCTACTCCAGGCACTGAGTGCTTTTCAAATCCCTCGGGACAGGTGACCAGAGCCACTGTCCTCTGACACCTGTGCAGATCCGGGGTTGGGCATGCCTGATGATGATGAAGTCAAGGGACAGTCAGCAGACGAAGTTGAAACCGGGGGCCAATTACCCACGACTCGCTGTGCTACCAGCATGCAATTGGGCCATAAAAGCACGGACGGGAGAGACTTCGAAGCCCTTGCTGTGCACTGATGCAGAATGTGGAGGTTTTAGCTTACTTTTCCGCTCGCTCTCACTGGGAACTCCTCATTCCTCCTGGCACACTGTCAGATCTCTGTTCTAATCTCTGTGAACTCCCGAGGTGGCGGTCCTACGGCCTCAGTCACACTCCGAGTGCCCTAAAACAAATGTGCAAACAGAAGGCTCCAGAAAGCTCAGGCCCCGGCTCTTACAGGAATCCCATGCTGGGCTGATGGGCATTCCGTCTGGGGCAGGCCGAGGGGGAGCTCGTGCTGTTTGCAGTGCCTTTTTTTGTCAGTGCAACTCAACACATCTTTCTTTTGGTTGCAGTGAATCCCAAAAAGCCAGGACATGTCGTGGTTCTGCTAACAAGTGGTCACAGCACTGTCTCATTTATAATATCTACAAAACAATTCTTGGCATCGGCAGGCCACAGCTATTGGAGATCAGAGGGAGGAGGAGGAACAGATGTGGGCATTTATTGAGCCCCTACTGTGTGCCAGGTACTCCTGCTCACCTGGTAGAAACCTCAGGCGTGGTCACACCCAGTTTGCAGAGGTGGAAGGGGAGTTTAGGAAATTAAAGATGGGACCCCCCCCAAGTTACACAGCTGGAAGAGAGGCCACCCAAAACTGAGCGCAGAGCCCTTGCTTTCTCCTCAACACCACGAAGCCTGGCAGTTTTCCAGTAAAGCTTTATGGATTATGTGACGTCATTATTTTACCAAAGATATGATTTCCTCCTTGTATACCTAACCATGAAAATAACATTTTCTCAAAATGCAAGACAGCTCACAGAGGCATGTTTGAGGAAGAGTGAGACTCCTGATTTCCTAAGAGCCGGGGATGGGTGGCCTTGACATCCACGCTGCAATGTTCCCTCATTAAGAGGGTAGCGCATTGTACGTCACGATGTTTACAATTGGACAAAGTAGAAACGGGCTGAACCCATAAGACGCTGAAAGCTCAGGGAAACATCAAGAGAAAGAAGTTAGGAAAAGATAGACCGGAAAGTGTTCACCAAGAGACAATAGTTCTTTCTGTCTCTGTCTGTCTGTCTCTCTCAGTTACCTTTCAGTGGCAAACTTTTCAATTCACCAGAAGATATGAGAATTTTAAGTGTACATGTGCTTAAGAATGTCTGGCACTTTGTAAGTGAATACTTTATAGACAGGCAGAGAGACATTGACAATTGGGGCTGGAGAGTTGGTTCGGCCGTCAGGGAGCATTTGTTGCTTTCCCAGAAGACCCAGGTTCAATCCCCAGCACCCACATGGTGATCACAGCATCTGTAACTCTAGTTCTAGGAGATCTGACACCTTCTTCTGACCTCCATAGCATGTATGTGTTTCACAGACACACATGCAGGCAAAACACTAATATACATAAAACAAAGTATATAAAGCTAAAATAAAAAAATAAAACAGATAGAGGGAACTTAGGAACAGATCTCCAAAATAATCTGTTGTTCAAAAAAAGAAATTATAATGAAAATTGATAAATATTTAGAATAATATATAGAGCACATGAGGCTTATGTGACATTATGGGGAAAGTTGTACTCGGAGCCAAGTGTGTACAGGAGAAAGTGAAGCCTCTCACGACAAATCCACCAGCATGTGTTGAGGGCGCAACACAGCCAACAAAATAGAAAACTAGGATAAAGAATTTATGGACACATTTGACAGCCACAAAGGAAACCTTTTGAAAAGCATAACCATGTTAATTGAAGAGGAAATACAGCGCTTGAATGTTCTAGAATTATTAAATAAATTGACATAGTACAATATGTCTGGTCATAACAGAGCAAGGTTCAGATAGTGTCACAGTCAGGTTCCTTAAAACACCAGCTGATGTTTCCAGCACACAGAAGAACACTGCCCAACTCATTTGCCCAGGCTAGCCCCAAACTCACATTCTCCTACCTCACTACTTGGTGCTGGCATTACAGGTGTGCGATGTCCTACTAGGCCGGGACATTTGGAGTTTTGTGTGATCTCTCTCATTCAGCTTTCGGGGCCAGCTCTTGTAACCCAGGCTAACCTTGAGCTCATTATATGGTGGAGTGTGACCCAGAACTCTCGACTCTCCTGCCTCTGCCTCCTGAGTGTTGAGATCTGTAGGGGTGTGGTACCACATCCATCAAGTCTTGATTTTAAAGTCAGTTAAGGTCAGTTAGAGAAAGAAACATCAAAACCCAACTTCATTCATGATCATAGCTATAAAATCCCTTCAGACACCAAGGCAGACTCGGACGCATGTCTGAGGAATAGTGGTGTCATTCCAGGAAAGCAGGCGTGGGTTGACATCAGGAAAGAAAGAAAAAGTGTGTCATTGTCATTGTGCTGCAGGAAATCGGTTTACTCATAGTGGCCAGGCTTTTGTCTCAGCTCCTCTCCAGCCCCGACATTTCCCAAGAAATGGAAGTGTCTTTGTTTGTATTTCTGGGCTGCTTTTTGGCCACACTCAATGGTTGGCTTAGTGGAGTGATTCATGGATGGCTCTTTGCACCACGTCTGAGTTAATGTTAAAGGGACAACTGGGCATGGGTGGGGGCGAGCCATGCGGGAAAGGCCAACTCTTGGTGGGAAGACCAAAGCTTCAGGCTCTTTAAGATCAGCTGGAGCTTAGCCAAGAGACGTTGAGGGCATCGTGTGAGCTCAGTCAATCCATCTTGCTGCTACAATGAAGGTTCAGTCAAAGCTCTGGGCCACAGGGCTCTGGGCCCCTGTGGGGCTGGGCAGGAGCATGCGCACTGCCATACACAGTGGGCCAGGACCCGGAAGCTTAGGCTGGGAATCCTCCCAGTTCCAGGCTCTGCCCGGTGCCGCCTTCTGCCCACCAAGTATTTGTACTCTTTGCTGTAACTCAGACGGAAGTGTTCTGTGTGGCACTTTCCTGCTTTCCCCAAGGCATTTCAGCAAACTCCAGGGAGTCCAGACTCTGTATAGCCCGCGGGTCTGAGTAGGGGGTACTGTGAGGACGCCTGAATTTGGGACTCGTGTCGGGAGTCATAGCAGACTTGGCAGTCTGGAGACTCTATCCTTCACGTTGGGTTTAGCTGGCGCCATAGTAGTTCACTGCATCACAGAGTGGGTGAGAGGCCTCCTGTGACTCTCAATAGACGCAAGAAGAGAAGCACTGGTAAAACTTCCTGTCTCACTGGCTTGCCATGGAAGCCTGGCGGCAGAGTCTGCTTCCTGGGGACGACATGGTGCAAAGAGAGAACCAATTCCTGCAAGATGTACACCCCTCTCTCCTCTGTCTCTGTCTCTCTGTCTCTGTCTCTGTCTGTCTGTCTCTCTCTCCTCTCTCCTCTCTGTCTCTCTGTGTCTCTGTGTTTCTGTCTCTGTCTCTGTCTCTGTCTCTCTCTCTCCCCCCCTCACACACACACATTGACCTGCAGTCAAATGCTCTACCACAGAGCTATACCCCCTCTCTCATACACATTGAATGAATGAATGAATGAATGAATGAATGTAAATAAACTTTTCCAACATCCTGGTCATTTTGATTAAGAAGAGAATTAAGCGGACTAGAAGAAAATTTCCTTAACCTGGTAAAGAGCACATCATCAAACCATATAAATACAAAAATGTTGTCAGGCATGGTGGCTCACATCTCAGAAAGACCACAGACCCAAGGCCTGCCTGGGCTACAGAGTGAGTCCAAAACCAGCCTTGGAAGCCTAGGAAGACATCGCCTCAAAATGAAAAGTAAAAAGAAGGCTGGGAATAGCTCTGTAGTAAAGTGTTTGACCAGCATGCAAGAGATCCTAGGTTCACCCCTGCCCCAAAAAAAGGACAAAACAAACGAGACACACTAGGATTCTTAATACATTAAATCCAAGTATTTCTAAAATTGGTGAGACAGCTTGGCTACTTGTGAAAGCATTCTGAGGCATCAGTTTAGGTCTGGCAGGATAAGTCCCCTGGTAAAGTGCGAGCCACTAGCCTGAAGACTTGAGTGGGATCCCTGGGACCCCACCTGGAGGAAGGAGAGAACTGAGTCCTGCAAATTGTCCTCTGACTTGCAAATGGGTGCCATGGCACACGGATGACCCCCCAATAAAGCATTAGTTTATATCACAATTTAGGGAGAGTCCTCAGAAGATCACACACAGCCGGGTGGTGGTGGTGCACACATTTGATCCTGTCAGAGGCAGGAGGATTTCTGTGAGTTCCGTCTGGTCAGTCTGGTCTACAGAGCAAGTTCCAGGACAGCTGGGCCTACACACACACACACACACACACACACACACACACACACACACACACACACACACAGAGAGACAGAGAGACAGAGAGACAGAGAGACAGACACAGACACAGAGACACAGAGAGGAAGAAATGATGCTCCCAGAACAGTACCCAGCACCATGCACTCTAAACGTCTTCAAGAGTTCCCATGCCCAGGAGCAAGTAAAATTAATATTCCTCCAGACTCAGAGACCACCACTCATCTCAGCAGCTAGGAAGACTCTCAGAAACATGAACACACAAAAAAAAAAAAAAAAGAGGAGGAGTGCCGTCTGGTCGGGTACGGACAGGTCCTGGGTTCAATCCTCTGCATGGAAGAAAAGAAGGGGGCGGGGCGAAGGGAGGAAGGAGGGAGAGGAGGAGGAGAAGATGGAGGAGGAAACTAGGAGAGATTGTGTAACTTCATTTATATGGAATTCTAGAACAAAGAAAACAGAGTAGCAGTTGCCTAAGGAATCCTTGGAGGGGTTTGAGGGACTTTCTGGACTGGGGAGTGGTTCCTTGGGTGCCAACATTTCAAAACACACCAGGCCACGTGTTTTAAAATCTGTGCATGTCTTTGTGTACGACTTAACACACTAATTTAAGAGGGAAGGCGGGAGGGCTGGGGAACAGCTTGGAGTGGAGCGCTTGCTGTGCCGGTGTGTCTAAGTTCTGATCCCTAGCATCCATGTACAAGCTGGACTAGGTGGTAGCCATCTGTAACCATGGCGACAGGGAGGCAGAGACAGGTGGATCCTGGAGGCTTGCTGACCATTCAGTGTGGCCGAAACTGTGCTCCAGGCTCACAGAGAGACCCGATCTTAAAGAACAAGGTGAGTGACTGAAGAAGACGCCAGGTGAGTACACACACACACACACACACACACACACACACACACACACACACACACACACGAGTATTTGGAGCATAAAATCACCCTTAAAAAAAACCATCATGAATAACAAAAAAAATTTAATTGAGATCATAGTTGCCTCAAGAAGCCTGGGCAGGACTGAGATAGAGAACAGGAAGTCATAAATGACACTAACTCTTAGTTTGAAGGCTAGCTCCAAAGACTCCTTCATATCACTATGTCTGTAATAACATAATGCATTCGTGTTATATGAATACACAGGTATATGTCATATTCATTATGCTGTAGGTATCAAGTAATGTATTTATTCTAATTTTAAAACAATCTTATTTAGGGCTAGAGAGATGGCCCGGCAGTTAAAAAGTACTGCCTGCTCTTCCAGAAGACCAGGGTTCTATTCCCTGCACCTACATGACAGCTCACAACCATCTCTAACTCCAGTTCCAGGGGATTCATCTGATCCCTTCTCCTGGCATCCACAGGTACCTGGTACCCACATGATACACACACACACACACACACACACACACACAGGCAAAACACCCACACATATCAAATAAAAATTAATCTCAAAAAATTATGTCTGTGTGTCTGTGTGTATGCCTGGGCTTTCAGAGATCCCCTCGTGCTGGAGTTTCAGGAGGCTGTAAGTGGCAGGGACGAAACCCTGGTCTTTTGCAAGAGCAGCAAGTGCTCTTCACTGCTGAACCATCTCTCCAGCCCCAGTCAAACAAGCATTCTTAAAAAATTTGAAAGCAGGGTCTGGAGAGATGGCTCAGCAGTTAAGATCACTTACCACTCTTCCAGAGGACCTGGGTTCAATTCCCAGCACTACAAGGTAGCTCACAACCATCTGTAACTCCAGACCTCTTCTGGGCTCCAAAGACACTACATACAGGTGGCTCACTGTGTGCAGGCAAAATACTCATACACATAAACTTAAAATAAATCAATGCTTAAGATAATATTGACCACATTGTGACTCTTCAGGGGATTCCTGGAAGTCTGTGAACGGGAAATAAGGACAGGTGGTCAGTAATAAGACATTCTAGACAAAATCCTAGACCTTCCATAGACAGACTCCCATGTGTGAGACGGAGCAGGGCATTTTGGGTAGCTGAAGCCTATGGCTCCCGCCTGTCTCACGCCGCTCTTGTTTCTTCCTGGAGGTCTCTTGTCACTAACTTCCCTGGGCATGTAGGACCAACCAGGAAAAATACTAGATTTTTGGTGTCTCTCAAAGACCTGAACTTTCTGGGCATAGTGGTACATGTCTGTAATCCCATCACTGGGAAGGCTGAGGCAGGAATAGCCTGGGCTACATTGTAAAACCTTCCAAAATACCTCCTTCAAATCAACATCAGTGGACAAAGTTGTTGTATGGAAAAAGGACAGACTGTATCTCATCACATAAACTCTCCGTAAAGCCCCCATGGCTCCTTGCTGCCTGGGGACGAGTCCCACTGTGTCAGTCACACAGGGCTGTGCAGGCAGGTACCTGCTGAAGGCCTGGGTTTAATTTTCCCTGGTGTCATGCGTCTGGAGATTCCTTGGACCGTCCCACAGTCGCTCTGCACACAGCCTCTGTTTGCCTCCCTGACTCTGCCAGCCCCTGTGCAACCTGCAGCTCAGCACGTCATCCCGGGGAGTCCCGGGGGAGTTAGGGAGATGTTCACTGGCTCAACTCCAGCCTTAGCCTTTGAGGGCCCAACCTCGATTCTCACGCGCAGTGCCTGGCTGGGGACTAGCTGATAAGCCAAGCTCTGCTGTGGTCAAAGCACCCTCTGGGGCTGCCTCTCCCACCTAGACGCTGCTGCCCAGCGCAAAGGGGTCCTGGCTGTCTCTCGGTGTGGAGCAGCCAGGTCCCCTGCAGCCCATGGGCTCCAAGCAGCCTGCCAACCTTGTCTTCCGTAGGTAGCAGAGAGCCAGAGAACCAGAGCGCCGGTCTCTGGCCACTGTGGCTGTTGGAAGCTCACTAACATCGGGCTGACCTGCAGATGCCCGCCAGATCAACCCTGCTCTCCCTGGGCAGGTCACAGACCCTGCATCGGGGGAAGCAAACCCTCCTCATCCCCCATGATGCTGAGTCTAAACAGGATGAAACTTTGGCCTCTGTCACTTTTTAAAAATGTTTTTAATTAAATCTCTAGGGTCACTGACACCCCGGAGATGGGAATTGCAACCCTGCAGCTAGCCTGTTAATGACACACCATCTGTTTGTTCATGTGGGGTGATCACATGATCTTTGCTCTGCAGAACATCCTGTCTCACTGGCCTAAACCGGTTTGTGGGTGAAATGCTCGGGAGGAATGCCAAAAGTCTCCCTCCTCTTCCTCTCCCTCTCTGACTCTCTCACCCTTCTTACAATGGGCTGTTAGGAAAATTGGTCTGTTAATTTAAATGATGTTCACTTTGTGTTAACTGTTGGCAGCACTCCGTCACCCTGTTCGAGCGCAGGTAGGATTCTAGCTGGGCATCCGGTGACACCCTGGATGAGAAGAGCTGATAAGATGGCCCAGTCCAATCGAAGAGGAGACTTGCAGTCAGGGAAAGCCCAGAGGGTCCTCAGCTCGGCCTGCAGCACCATCCAACTCAGGCTCCTCTCGGGACCCCAGGACCCCCACCAGGGCAGAAGAGGTCAGAGCCTGGAGTGCTCTGACTTTGACAAAGGGTGCATGTGCCACTCACTTTTACTCTTTAACTGGGATCATTGACTTGTACCCACGATCAGATAAAATCTCTGCAGTGTCTCCCCCGTGGGATGCTTTTAAGGCTTTTAGCTTTTAGCCATTACAGTGACAACTGGGTCTCAGAAAAGAATAGCCCACAGATATCCTGCCAGCCAGTGACCCTCTGAGTGTGTGGGTGGGGGAGGGGGACAGCACTACACAGACCACACACACTCACGCATGTGTGCTCATGCACACACACATGTGCACACATGCACACACACATGTGCACACATACACACACGGACGTGCTCACATGCGCACACACATACATGTGCACACATGCATACATGGACATGTGCACACGTGTGCTCATGCACACACACGTGCACACATGCACACACGGACGTGCTCACACGCACGCGCGCACACACACACACACACACACCGCATCCAACTCCATCCCTCCCGGTGCCCTCCTCATCATCCCCCACTGTAGGTGGGAATGGGGAAGGGGGAGAGGTTCTGGAAGAACCTAATGCTTGTGTGACTGAAGATGCACAGCTGTGAAATATGCCTTATGAAACTCGGGCACTCGACGCTCGAATGGACGCTTTGCAGCCCACCTGCAGAGCCCCACTTTGTCACCGAGGAGGTGACAAGCCAGGGCCGCATGGGAGTCTGTCCTGGCAGGACCCTCTGGCCGGCTGGCTGCAGCTGCAGAGGAGGCGGTGGCTAGGGTAAAAGGACTGGTCCCAGGCAGGTCCAGGCTGCAGCACCCGGGGCTCTCAGGGAGGGAAAGCCGGCTGGTGAAGGCGCTGGCTGCTGACAGCCCACGACGGCCCCTTGCGAGCACAGCTTGCGTCTTTTCTTTTGACCGTGGATGACAGTGCCCTTGTTCCGCAGTCCAGGCTTTGTTTTCCGTGCCACCAGTGGTTTTTTTTTTTCCCCTAATAATTCTACCTCTTCCTTAGGGGCTCTGATTTCGAGGTTTAAGCTGGGAAGGGGGGCTGTGGGGGAGGGGGAGCGTAGAACACCCATAGATAAATTTCCTTGAGAGGGGCAAGGCCCTACCTAGTGAATGACTCACCCTTAGGTGCCTCACATTCTGGGCTCACGCACTGTTTCTCCAATCACCAAAGAGTCAATGGCCCGGGCCTCTTATCGCCTGCCCGCTGATAGGAGTTTGCAGCCCATAAAACCCAGCTCTACTCCACTCCCTGCAGGAAAACATCTGCACCTGGGCTTCTTGGCCCAGAAGAATGTGACTTAGTCACCTGTTGGTAAGTGTAGCCATTGTTCTGCCTCCCTTGTACAGGCCAGCCACCCCAGATCAATCACGTGTGGTCCACAGCCGCAGGGGGCCCAGGCTGGGACGTGCATTCCTCTGCTTTTTCATCGGCCCCCAAGTAAAACAGCAGCTGACGGCTTCTCCGGACAAGCAAGGGGCAATGTTTATCTCACTGTCTTCCGAAAACCCAGCTGCCACTCACTAGGGTCACCGGTGGCAGTCAACAGTGTGACCCTCCCAAGCTGCTGCTAAGAGTTTCAAACTGTCTTCATCAAGTAACACCTGGCTTTTGGGTACAAAACACGGTGTGAGGCTGTCACCGGATGTCAAAGGTGGCTCTTGGATAAGACCGTGAGTCACTTCCGCGACTGGTCCTACTGGAGGGTGTGCTCAGAACGGCAGCTGTTGGTCTTTTCCTCTGGCCGTGCGCACAACAGTTAGGCGAGCGTGCGGTTTGAAAGGAACGGGAAACACTTTTTGGTGCTGGGCCATGCGAAAACTCAGGCTGACAGACCCTTGTGTTCATGCGAGAGCTCAATGAAAAATACTCAGGGCGACTGCTCCTGGTGGGGAGACGCTCCCTCTCAACATTGTTTTTTTAGCCCTGAAAAACGGAATGTGACATGGCCATTTCTTAGGGGGCAGCATGCTCCAGCTCTCAGTGGCTTGGTCGGTTGTCAGTCGTCTTTCTGGTCCTCCCTCTTGCCACCTTCACCCTCTGCCTGTCCGTCCTCACCCATCCTGCTGGGCCTGGTCAGCCCCACCTCCTGCCAATGCCTGCCCAGATACTCCCCTCAGACGAACTCCCAGGGGACGGTCTAAATCAGGTCACTGCTCCTACGCCGCCTGTCTGTCCAATGTGATCCAGAAGGTTCTGGTTGGCAGCATTGCCCAGGCAGAGAGAGACAGCTGACGCGCCCTCCCTACAGCCTCTGCAGCATAGGGCAAGGGGTAGGATGAGGTTCAGTGGCTCTTAGAGGTTCTGCCCGAAGAGGTCCCCACATCCTCTGTCCCCTCATACTCTATCCATCAAAGCAAGTCAAGCGGCCACCCGAGCCTCGGAGGTCAGGCTATCACGCTGCCTTAGGGTGGGGACCACCACCATCATATGCTGACTCCTGTAGGTTTCCCAGGCCAAAGGAAGGGGAGCCTGCTGGGGGAGCCAGGGATCTGGGGCCCCGCTGGGGCAGCTGGGATGAATCAACCTTGACTTTCAGAGCATGGTGGAGGCTGTGGCAGGGATGCTCAGTCCCCAAGGGCATGAAAACCTCTTTCTCTTTCATACCCAGGCTCCTTGCAGCCTGCTGTAGCTCCAGGCTCCTTGTAGCTTGCTGTAGTTCAGGGCACAAAGGTGTTTTGCAACTGTTGCTGAATAGCAAGTTAGCCCTGTAGCTCACCAGGGTCTGGAGACCTAAGCTGTGTTGCTCTGGTCATGTTTTAAGCTTTGCAAAGGGTAGAAAGTTTGTACTCTCATGCTGGCCAGCATGGTGGTGCTTGCCTAAATTGGAGCATTCTAGAGTTGGAGGCAGGAGGATTGGGAGTTCAAGACTAGCTTGGGCTACACAGGACCCTGTGTCAAACAAACAAACAAACAAGCAAAAACAAACACTAAAAGAAGAGAAGTTAATATCCTCCCTCCCCCGACTCCGTTAATTTAACAAATGAGCACTGTTCGGTACCACCCTTGCCAGTTTCCGTCCTAAAGGTCTCCTGGACAGTTCACAGGCAAAACCACACAGCAGTGTGATATACGTTCAGTTCCTACATGCGAGGGGCCAGGGATGTGTCACACTTGGTAGAGTGCCTGCCTAGCATGCGGGAGGCCCGGGTTCAATCTCCAGCACCAGGGAAATAGGGTGTGGTGATATACACCCATAACCCTGGTATTCTGGAGGCCGGGAGATCAGAAGTTCAAGGTCAACCCTAGCTATAGCAGGTTTATGCTGGACTGGGGTACATGAGACCTTGAGATATGGGAAGAGGAAAGGAGGGAAGAGAAAAAGCCAAGTCCTATATGGAAACTCGGAAATACCTCTGGGGATGTGAAGGGAACCCAGAAATCTTTCTCCCGGGCCTAGGTCAAAAGGGTCAGAGCACTGTCCACACTAGAGACACGGAGTGGGGGGGGGGGGACAGGATTGGTAGTGGGTTTCCATTTAGACAAGAAGAGTACAGGGGCCGGGCGTTGGCGGCACACGCCTTTAATCCCAGCACTCGGGAGACAGTGGCAGGTGGATCTCTGTGAGTTCCAGGCCAGCCTGGTCTACAGAGCGAGTTCCAGGACAGCCTCCAAAATAATGCAGAGAAACCCTGTCTCGAAAAACCAAAAAAAAAAAAAAAAAGTAGAGTACAGGATGGGCTGCCCCTAAAGGGCCGGTCTGCATTGTAAGCGTTGTGGGTCACATGTGAACCCTGCTGCATGTTCATCCCGTATGCCCATGTGTGCTTATAACCCTTTAAAAACATGAAAGCCGCTCTCGGTTTTCAGACCGCATAAAAGCAGGACCAGCAGGAGGCACGCCCAAGGGGATGGCTACAACAGAAAAGGACAGACAATGATACGAGGTTCTGGGAAGGATGTGGGCAAAGGCCCTTGTCTGTTGCTAGTGGGAAGGGGTCTGGCAGCCCGGCACAGCGCTGAACACACAGCTGTCATCTGACCTGGCAGCTCCTCTCTTGGGTGCCTGTGTACCCCGGAGAACTGGAAACACATGTCCGCAGGAAACCCATGTGTGGATGCTCACAGCAGCACGCCTTGTAATTACCGTGGAAACAACACACTGCCCATCAAGGGATGAATGGGGGAGACGAAGCATAGACAGGAAGGAGGCTCTGCCATACACCGTAACACAGGTACGCTTCACCGAGTAGGAGAAAGCCGGTAGACACCCGAGAGCAGACTTCTCAAGGCTGGGCTCCGTTGGACGGCTCCAAGCAAGCAAGTCTGCAGACAGACAGGGAGCCCTGTTCTGGGCTGGAGGGTTTCAGGACAGCAAGGAGTGTCTGCTGACGGCACAGCTTCTTTGGTGGCTGATGAGAGTGTTCTGGGATTATCAGTAATGATGACTTCTGTGAATGTAGTGACAGTCACAGACCTGTGGGGTTTGGAAGTGTGAGTCAGGGACTAGGGAGATGGCTCAGTGGGTAAAGACCCTGAGGACCCAAGTGTGGATCGCCCGCACCCACATAAAGCTAGGCATGGTGAAGCCTGTCTATAACCCTCAAATGCATGTACGTGCCTGTATTAGTGCACGTGTGTGTGTGTGCGCGCACACACACACCGGTGCCTTCCTGAGTGGCCTGTTCTTCTAGTTCATCAGTAAGTTCACCACCCTGGAAGCTTGCAAGCACATGTCATTACATAGGTGGTTGATTGAGTCATTGGCCACTGGTGATGCTCAATGGTTCAGTCTCCAACTTTTCCCCCTTCGCAGAAGTGGGGTGAGTATTATGGAAGTTTCAATCCTCAATTACGCCTACCTCTTCCCAGTGACTGGCCCCCATTCTGAATCTCCCAGGGGCACCTATGTCAACCTGAAAAGATCCCTTCTGGAGCTGAGGAAATGACTGCGGGGCAAATATGAGGACCTGCGTTCAGATCCCCAGCACCTACATGAAAGCTGGGCACTGGGGTGTGAGTCTGAAACCCCAGGGCTGGGGGACGGAGACAGGCGGATTCCTGGAGCTCAGGGGCCAGCCAGTCTAGCTGAATTGGTGAATTGCATGTTTGGTGAAAGACTCTGCCTTCAAAATTAAAGTGAGGAACAACAGAGAGAGATTTTTGAACTCAATCTCTGACCCCTACACACAGTACACACATGTATGCACACATGTAGACACATACATGTAGAGAGAAGCCTTTTCCTTGCCAGCCGCTTTGGTTTTTCCCCACCAGTCGCCTGGGCTCTGCCACATTGTAGTCCCCAAATAACACACAAGACGCTGTATTAATTATGAAGCTGTTGGCCTTGCTTGTTTCTTACTGGCTATCTTTGACTTAAGTATTTAACCCATCTAAGTATTTCTCTTACGGAACGGACATCTTACTTCTCTGGCGGGCTACATGATGACTCCCTGTGTTTCTCCTACCCAGAGTCCTCCTGTACTCCTAGTCCCACCTACCTTGCTTCCCTATTAGCCAACAGTGCTTTATTGACATATACACAGGACTTCCCCATCACATACACATATTGCAAACACACACAATAAATAAATAAATAGAAATTTAAAAGATACCTGTTGCTCTTCTTGAGATTTCGAGAATTTTGTGAGCTGTGTGCTGGGAACCAGGGACGAGGACGGAGTGTCTATTTGTAGCCTGCCAAGCACAGGGAACATGATGACAGCCAGTCTGTACTTTCGTGTGTCTCAGCCAGGGTTTTTATTGCTGTGAAAAAACACTGTGACTAAAACAATGTGGAGAGGGAAGGGTTTATTTCAGCTTACAATTCTCAGGTCACACTCCATCACTGAGGGGAATCAGGGCAGGGAGTCAAGACAGGAGCAGAAGCAGAAACCATGGAGCAGTGCTGCCGCTGAGTGACTTATTTCCGTGGCTTGCTCAGCCAGCTTTGTCATAGAGCCCCCAACCACCAGCATAGGGACAGCACCGCCCACAGTGAGCAGGGCTGTCCCATATTAATCATCAGTCAAGAAAACGCACCACAGACCAGCCTGATGGGGGCATTGTCTCAGCTGAGGTTCCCTTTTCTCAAATTACTCTGGCTGTGTCAAGCGGACATTAAACCAGCCCACACACCTTGTCAACAGTGAACAAAACTGGGCGTGGTGGAGCATGCCTTTAATCCCAGCGCTCTTGGTAGGCAGAAGCAGGTGGATTTCTGTGAGTTCAAGGCCAGCCTGCTGCTTAGTCTACATTGTGAGTTCTAGAGTTTTCTAGGTAGTGGGGGGCAGGATGAAACACACACACACACACACACACAAGCAGATGTTATGTGTGTATGTGATTCCGTGCAGAGGCCAAGGGACAGCCTTGTTTGTCATTTCTCAGGAGTCATCTGCATTTTTAAATTTTTGAGATGGATCTCTTACTGGCCTGCATTTGTCAAGTATTCTAGACTGACTGGCCAGTGCACCCCAGGGACCCTCCTGTCTCTGCTTCCCCAGGGCAGAAATGAGTGTGTCTCATAATGCCTAGCATTTTCACGTGCGTTCTGAAGATTGAACTTGAGTCTTCGTGATCTCGGGGGAAGCAAGTCCTCCACCAACTGAGTCCAAGAGTTTTCTTTATAATGCAGTTCATTGTATGAAAACGAAGTCAGTCTGCACAAGGAGGCCAGGAGACCCGGGCATAAATCACCAAGGTAGGGCACCAGCCTGAGGAACATGAGGCAGGGCACCAGCCATAGGAACATGAGGCAGGGCACCAGCCCTGAGGAACATGAGGCAGGGCACCAGCCACAGGAACACCTGCAGGAGTGGCTGGTTGAGAAGAGTTACCTGCCCAGGGGGCGGACTCTTCCAAAACCTGTAGCCAGCCTGGTGTTCCAGCTTCCGCCCCCACCTCTCCCTGACAAACTGCATTCCCAGAGAGATAGACTGAAACCGATTGCTCCTGTCCAGGTTGGAAGACTGTGCCCTATGCCTCCTGGGTTCCTCCAGGACCTTCCAAGTCCTGGAAAAGGCCTGACAGAGGGCACTGAACAGCGGCAGGAGGGGACACGAGAGAAGCGAGACTTGGGTTGGTTGTATGTCAGTCTTATTGTAGAATGCACAGTCTTCAAGACTCCTTTACGTTTTATTTTCTGTGTGGGCGTTTTTTGCCTGTGTGTGTGTGTGTGTGTGCACTGTGTGCGCTTACTGCTTGTGGAGGCCAGAAGAGGGTGTCAGAGCCCCTGGGAGCAGAGTTACAGGTGTTGTGAGCCGCCACGTGAAATCGAACGCTGGTCTTCTGAGAAAGCACACGGCGCTCTTAATGACTGGGCTGTCTCTCCAGCTCTGCTATCTTTACAGCCGTTGGACTCTCCTGAATACAGTGATTTCCACTATGGATGCAAGGTGGGCTACTTAAGGACAGGCTGGGGACTCCCAAGGCCCTGTCTGCCAGCGCCTGGGTCTGCAAACTTCCCCACTAACCGTGGTGAATGATCAAACATCAAGAAGCCAGTGCTGTGCTGTGTGAGGAGCGACTTTCCTTTTTCCATTGTTTTCCCTTTTAAAACCATCACTTTTTTTTTCAGTCTTGTTTCAAACACACTTCTGTTTTTTGGCACATGTATAATTTTAAATGTTTCTAGCTGTGCATACAACCTGAATAGGAAATATATTCTTTTCCAAGATCCAGCACTAGTGTGTACGCATGCATGCACACACACACACACCATGCGTGCACACACACACACCAAAGCACATGTGCACACACACATCCGTAATCTGAGGAGACTATTTCTCTTTTTTAACCCATGTTTGAAGTCAACATGCAAAGCAACAGGCTTTACTGGTGTTTTCACACGTGTGTCCTTACACTGTACCCAAATTTATCCCCTCCTTCCCTGCCCTCCCCTGTGCATGCTGCTGTCCCCTCCGGCTGTGCCCCCCAAGTAGCCCTGTCCTTCTCTCATTGCCACGCATGCTCCACGACTGAAGAGAGGGACGCTTTTGAAACCTGCTAACGCTCCGAGAACAAAAGGATGTCCGTGCCCACCGTGGCTTTAGATTAAAACGGGCTTGGTATTTCTCATTACTGGCAGCAGAATAACATTGAGGGAGAATCTGGCTTCACGAGCTGGTACCTGCTTGTGTCTGAGGGCGGTGCTTTCCCTGGCCTGTCTGTCCCACATGGAGCTCTGGTGATAATTCCTGCCATTGTGTCCTGCATGAGGCTGTGTGCATCTCATGAATACTAGCAGAGCTGCTGCGATGGGGGTGGGGTGAGGGCTCATCCATCATCCCAGGCAGCTCAGCCCCCCCCCACACACACACCCAAGATTCCCATAAACAAGTCCTTTGTCCCTGAAGGATGAAGAAAGTCCAGACTCATCAACTCCGGAGCTACTGATCACCACAGGGTCTCAGCACTGGACTGCGTCAGCCTCCTTAGAAGACAGCAGCACTGTACGATGGCCAGCATGCATGAGGCCCCAGGTTCCGTCCCCAACTGTCCTGTGATGGTGACATAGGACAGCTAAGTCCTTGATGGGGGAATTAACCCTCGGACAGCATGGTTCCTTAACCCCCAGGAGAGCCTAAGCCAATGTCCCCATTACCAGTCCAGGCCATAAATGCTTCACAATGGCATCAGGCCAAAACGACCCCCAGACAGTGAGTGTCCTTAACCAGTCAAAATAAACACCCCGCTCCCCTGGAATGTCAGGGCAGGCCTCAGAGGGCAGAGAGCAGGGTCTGAATGCCAGGAATTTGCTAACAAAGCTGTGGCCAGCACCTCTGACACTTCTATCCACTCCAAAGACTCGGTAGTCAGGCCAGTGGGAACCGCTTAGGGCTGACTGTGACGCTCTTGCTGTTGGGGTTAGGAGTGGAGAGCGTGAGGAGGCCAGTGAGGAGGCCGTCAGACAGGGCATGCCCTGCTGACCTCATGCCTGCCCAAGCTCCTCTCGCCCAGGACTGCACTGTAGGAAGGAAGCAAGGCCTTCCTCCTTGCCGCACAAACCCCCAAGAGCCCAAATAGCAGGCATCTTCTCAAGAGATGGGCAGGTTGGGAGTACGAGGCAATCATGTTGCCTGGCGGAGGACAGTCACGTGACCTCCTCCCCCTGAGACACAATGATGAATGCCCTAGAATTTGACCCGTAAAGCATGTGAGTGGCAGGGGAGGGCTTTATCACTTACTTCTCTGTGGAAGGTCAGTGCTGGTGTTAACCAGCTGTGTGCCAGAGAGCAAGCCACTCACAGACAGCCGCCTCCTCTCTAAGCCACAGGGACTCTCAGCTCTGCAAAGTCCCTGCAGTCCTGACATGTCTGGGATCTTGGTAGCCTTTGATGATGTACAGAGTGTGGCAAAAGGATCTTGTCAAACAAAACAAAACAACCCAAAGCCTTGTGCACCGAGATTTGAAAGGGGTTTCCTCCTCAACCATTGAGGATGTAGAAGCAAAGAGAACATCACATCTGGTCCAGCCCCAAGGCGTGTGTGCGCGCTCGCGCGCGCGCGTGTGTGTGTGTCTGTGTGTGTGTAAGCACTCAAAAGCCAGATGTTGACGTCAGACCCACTTGTGTGTGTGCACGTACACGTATGTGCGTGTGCGTGTGAAAGCCAGATGTTGATGCTAAACGTCATCTGTCGCTCTGCACATTACTTCCTGAGACAAGGGCTCCCACTGAACTTAAAGCTCATTGACTCTGCAGGCACTTTATGAACCTAGCCACCTCCCTAGCCCCCACGGCAACTTCAGTGTTGAAGAAAGTAGCCATCTTCATCAAACTGAGTCGTGAGAAGCCCTCCTCCATGGCCCATCTGACTATGGTGGGCCAGTGGTCCCTCTGCAGCGTTAAGTCAGGGTTTGACGGGGAATGACAGTGGTAGAACTTCCAGTCAAAGTCTACGCTCACCGCCCCTTTATCACTCAGGGATAAACATGCGACAAATTCATCTCCCTGATGGCCCGTTTCTACCGAAAAACAGGTCTATTCCATTTCTGTGAACAGTGGGCCCTGCCCTATCCACCCCTGCTCTGGCCTGTTGTATCCATCCTTGTTCAACCTGCCCCATCCACCCCTCCTCTGACCTGCTCCGTCCATCCCTGCCCAGCTTGTCCCATCTACCCCTGTACTGGCCGCCTGCTGGAGAATTCGAATCGGGCTCAGTGTCCTGCACACCCTTTTTTACAGACCTACTCTAACTTTAATGGTTTCATGGGGTCCAGATACTTTCTAAAGACTTGCTTTATTTCTTTTTTTTTCCTTTTTTTCTTTTTTTATGAGACAGGGAAGACTTGCTTTATTTCTAATTCTGTGTGTGTCTGTGTAGGATGTAAACATGAGTGTAAGTGCCCCAGAGGCCACAGCATCAGATCCCCTGGAACTGGTATTACAGGTGGTTGTGAACCACGTGATATGGGTGCCAGGAGTTGAACTCAGAGCCTGTGAAAAGCAGTACACATTCTTTTTGTTTTGTTTGGTTTTGGTTTTGGTTTTTCGAGACAGGGTTTCTCTTTGGCTTTGGAGGCTGTCCTGGAGCAACACACCTTCTTAACCCCTGAGCCGTCTCTCCAGCCCACTGGCTATCAACTTCTAAAAGGGAATCAGTGAGTGTGTTTCAGGTAGTTTCAGGTTCACAGGAAAGCTGAACAGGCCGTGTAGAGCTCTCACAGGTCCTCCCCCTCCTATAGTTTCTCCCGTCAGTGACATGCCTGTGGTAGCTTGTCACTGTGGGTGAGCCAGGGTTAGGGTTAACTAAAGGCCACTCTTCTCGTTCTGTCTTGGTGCCCTTCCTCCGGGCCTGACGAATGTGCAGCCACCATTGTGACATCGTCATGCAGATTTGCAACTTGTTCATGTCTCCCTACTCCAGGTCCCCAGCCACCTTGGGTCTTTGCCATCTCCATGGGTTCTGCCTTTTCCAGAATGTCATAGTGTTGGAACTACATTATAGACTTCTCAGATCTATAGAGTTAAGGTTTCCCCGTGTCTCTTCTTCCTTCCTTCCTTCCTTCCTTCCTTCCTTCCTTCCTTCCTTCCTTCCTTCCTTCCTTCCTCCTTCTTTCCCTCCCTCCCTCCCCCTTTCTTTCTGTCTTTCTTGTATGTATATGTTCATGTGTGTGTACATGCATGTTTGTATATGCAGGCACCGGAAGTCAACCATAGGTGCTATCCCTCAAGTCCCATCTTCCTTGGATTGTGAAGCAGGGTCTTCTTAGGGCTTTCTAGGCTAGACAAGCTGTCCTGTGAGCCGCAGGGATCTGCCTGTCTCTGCCTCCTCAGTGCTGAGGCTACAAGCATATAATCACTACCCCCAGCCTTAAAAAACAATGTGGTCCTAGGGTTCGGGCCTTCCTGTTTTCAGGGCAAGCTCCTGACCAGGGCAGCTGTCTGCTCAGCCCCACAGTCCATTTTTTTTCTGACTGAATAGTGTTCTATTGTCTAGTTGTAGCATGGTGTGTTCAACCACTCACTGAAGGCTCAGCTGTTAGGAATGAAGCCACTGTTTTACTGTTTACTGCAGGCACCTTGAAACCCTCTCTGAAGAACGTGGGACTAGAAGTTAGCTTACTGAACTAAAGATTGCTCATGGCACTGCAGAAATGGCTCGGCGTTAATTACGCATGCTTACTGCTTTTGCAGAGGACCCAGGTTCTGTCCCCAGACCCACGTGGTGGCTCACAACTGCCTGTAGTTCAAGTCCTGGGGCTCTTAACTCCTTACTGTGGCCTGCTTCCCATATGCAGGCTCACACACATACACGTAAGTAAATAAGACTAAAAATAAGATTGTCCATATCATAAAGTATCCATCTTGAAAGAACCCAGCCAGTAAAGATTAGGTTTGCCACAGTCCTGGCTAAGCCACGCCATGCCAGACTTGTGTCGCCCAGTGTTGGGAGGGAGGGAACCTCTGTGCTCCTTAAACACAACGTGCACCAAGCATCGTGTCAGCAAAGAAAGCCGCCAGCTTTACTTCAAGATGTGCAGAAATGACCAAGACCAAAACATTCTGTCCCGGGAGGGTGAAGCACAAGTTCTTATTAGATGGGGTGGCGGGGGGGGGTGGCTTGGCGTGTGAGAGCACTGGCTGCTCTTCCAGATGGCTTGGGTTCAATCCCCGGAATGCACAGGTGACTCAAACCATCTGTAACTCCAGTTCAGGCCACCGACACCCCCTTCTGACCTCCATGGGTGCACATACATACGCGCAGGCAAAAATACTCATACACATAGAATTAACAAACCTAAGAGAAGGAAGAGGATTAGACAGTGGGGACCAGGGAGATCGGACAAAGAGCAGAAGCGCTTGTAGCACCAGCCATATCCCGTGAGCTCAGACCCTTGCAACCACGTGAAGAGCCCGATGTTCATCTGGAAACCCGATGCTCTCATGGCGAGACGGAGACGAGGCAGGGGACCCACCAGCAGCTTGCAGGCCACCTAGCCTGGAGCGATGCAGGAAGCAACAGAGACAGAGGAGACCCCACCTCAAAAGGAGGTGAGAGGCAAGAGCCAGCCCCCGAGTGCTAACCCCCACACGTGCGTGCAAGCGTGTGCCCATCCTCACCCCCGCACGCCAGACAGACCCGTGTACTCTCTGCTCTTAGTGATACTGCAGAAGCCCCAGGACACAGCAAGTCATCTCCATCGTTAGTCACGTGTGTTGGTTATGTATGTAAGTGTGACGGCTCCGGGTGTCAGTGGAGAGAGGAAGGGACAGAAATCCTCACCAGGCGTAAGACTGGGCTGAACCCCGCTTCGTAACCTGAACTGAACACAAAGCACCAAGTCGGTTACTGGTGGTGCTTTGTGGAGATAACTCTAAGGGTTTGTTTGTTTTTGTGAAATAGGGTTAAAGGCTTATTTCAAGACAAAAACAAGCCACCCCCACCTCCTCCGCACACACACACAGCTCCCCTGGGTACCTTCAACTGTAACAGATTAGTCTGATAAATTACTTCCACATTGCTGAATGCTGCTGTCCTTCCATAACCAAGGGTCACATCCACAGACTCAGACCATCGTGGGTAGGAATTTTGAAAACAAACAATCCCCCTACTGCATGTATAGTGAACATGTGTAGTCGGTTTTCCTGTCATCGCTTGCCCCAGAACAATTATTCTTCGCTTTTCTGTTTCCACGTGCATGTGCACGTGTGTGTGTGTGTGTGTATGTGGTGTGTGTGTGTTTGTGTGTGTGATGTGTATGGTATGTGTGGTGTGTATGGTGTGTGTGTTTGTGTGTGTGTGGTGTGTATGTGGTGTGTGTGTGGTGTGTGTATGGTGTGTGTGGTATGTGTGTATGGTGTATGCTGTGTGTGTATGGTGTGTGGTGTGTATGTTGTGTGTGTGGTGTGTGTGGTGTGTATTGTGTGTGTGTATGGTGTATGGTGTGTATGTGGTGTGTGTGTATGTTGTGTGTGTGTTGTGTGTGTGTTGTGTGTGTATGTATGGTATATGGTGTGTATGTGTTGTGTGTGTGTTGTGTGTGGTATGTATGGTGTGTGTGTATGGTGTGCACGTGGTGTGTGTGTAGTGTGTATGGTGTGTATGGTGTGTGTGGTGTGTGTGTATGGTGTATGGTGTGTATGTGGTGTGTATGGTGTGTGTGGTGTGTATGGTGTGTGTGGTGTGTATGGTGTGTGTAGTGTGTATGGTGTTGTGGTGTGTGTGGTGTGTGTGGTGTGTGTGGTGTGTGGGTGTGTGGTGTGTGTGGTGTGTATGGTGTTGTGGTGTGTGTGGTGTGTGTGGTGTGTATGGTGTTGTGGTGTGTGTGGTGTGTATGTGGTGTGTGTGTGGTGTGTATGGTGTGTGTGGTGTGTATGGTGTGTGGTGTGTATGGTGTGTGTGTATGTTGTGTGTATATGTTGTGTGTGTGGTGTGTATGTTGTGTGTGTGTATGTTGTGTGTGGTGTATGTGGTATGTATGGTGTGTATGGTGTATGTGTGTGTGTGTATGGTGTGTGTGTGGTGTGTGTATGGTGTGTGCGAGGTGTGTGTGTGGTATGTATGGTGTGTGTGTGTGTGTGTTTGTGTCCACTGTTGGTGTTGGCAATCACCCCCACTGTTCTACTTTGCTCATCCAGGCAGGGTCTCACCTGAAATCCAGGGCTGCCCTGTAGCTTGTCTCACGAGCCAGTTTCTCTCTCCCTTCCGAGGCTGGAGTTACAGTCAGGACTTAACACCCACAGGACATTTACATGTGTCCTCGGGATCTGAACTCTGGCCCTCACATTCCTAAAGCAAGTGTTTTAACCACTGAACCATCTCCACGGTTCCCTCACATAGAGGGGACATCGTATTGTACTGAACGCACCGGGAGGACGTATGTAGAAGCACGCATCTCTGCAAATTTGACTCTTCCTAACAGTGTTACTGCAACAGCTTTTGTTAACTCAGTGTTTAATATCTGTATTAATAGACCATGTATAAACCTCCTTGATAACCATGTATCAACAATGGCTGATGAAATCAGTAAATTAATATTTTTCTTTTGTGACTTTTGGTCTCTAAGTTAATTGTTGCCTTCTATTTGGATTCAGTGTTTCCTGTACCTATGATGACCCTTCCACTCCTCATGGTTAATCCATCTGATAACCTGTCTTCTCAGTCTTCACCCCTTCTGTGTGTGCATGTATGTGTGCATGTTGCATGTGCATGCCTGTGTGTGTGTGCACAAGCATACGTGCCCGTATGTGTGTATGTGAGTGTGCGAGTGTGTGCATGCATGTGTGTGTTTGAGCATGCATCTGTGTGTGTGTGTGTGTGTGTAAGTGCTTCTTTGTCCTCAGCCTGCCCTTCACCATCCCTTCAGCTTGCTGCCCGGGCCCTTCCTTGACCTTGGCTTTTCCCTCATCCTGAAGAACACAAGGCCCCAGGGGACAGGGTTAACTAGAAACCAACTGTTGGAGATGAGACCTCAGCTGTGACTGCAGAGGCTACGTGGGTGACCATGTTTGCAGGCCCTCCGGCTGCACCCTAGAATTGGGCTCAGCCACTCGGCAGTACCTAAAAATGGCAGCCTGTCTGTATGTACAAGAGCTTCTGGAAATGCCCATGCTCGAAGGCCAACTGAATCCAGAGAGCAGAGAGCAGGGCAGAGGGAGACCCAATCAGATAAGGGCCACCCAGGGTGAGGTGGCCAATGAGGCAGCAGTTTCAGAGTCTGGGGGCTGGAGAGGGATTCATTCCATGCCCCTGCCCCATGTCTGCCTTATAGGAGAGCTGATGGGGGACGTCCTTCTGTATACGTTTCTCTTATTGGTTGATGAATAAAATGCTGTCCAGTAGAGGCAGGAAGATAGGCGGGGCCAGAAGAGGAGGAGAATGCTGGGAAAGACAGGCAGAGAGAGATCTCGAGGAGACGCCATGTAGAGACCGTGAAGATAGGACATGCCAGGCGTTCTCTGGTAAGATAAGGCCATGTAGAAATACATAGATTAGTAGTTATGGGTTAATAATTAAGACAGAGCTAGCCAGTAAGAAGCCCTAGCCATCAGCCAACAATTTTATAATTAATATATAGTGTCTGTGTGTTTATTTGGGGCTAATTGGCTGTGGGACCAGGCTGGAAGGAAACTCCAGCTACAGAGAGCCGTTCTGGAATCTTCTCTCTCTGCTACATGCTTCCTCTGGTGCAGAATCCAGTCTGTGACTCTGTTTCTTGTGTTGCATAGTTTGAGGGGGGAATGAGGGAGTCTGGGTACCCTCTGCCCACTCAGTCTCCTGTGTGAGCAGAGCCACACTGAATGGCTTTCACTACCAATTCCTCTTAAACTTACAAAGAAAAAGGATTTGGTTTTCTTTATGCGTGTGTTGTATGTTTGCATGTAAACCACGTGTGGGCAGTGCCCATGGAGGCCAGAAGAGAGTGTCAGAATATCTGGAGCTGGAGTTACAGGAGGTGTGAGCCACCCAATGTGGGTGCCGGGGACTGGACTTGGGTCTTCTGGAAGAACAGCAAGAGCTCTTACCTGTGGAGCCGTCTCTCCACTCACGCTTCCCTGCCTCGTGAGGAGCCAGCCATCCAGAGCTGAGCAGGGTGGCTCACACCTGTAATCGTGGCGCTGAGCAGGCTGAGACGGGAGGATTCCAAGTTTCAGTCCAGCCTGTCTCAACAGCAAAGGGAAGGAAGGGGAGAGGGTCGGGAGGGAAGAGAAGCAGGCGGAATTATGAAAAAGAAATGACTAGAGTGGCAAGTGGCCCACTTCCTAGGAAAAGGTCCACCAGTCTGAAGCGGAGTTACAGATAAGTGCTCTAGAACCCAGAGAGCCAGGAGCGATGACGCCCAACCCTGTGTGCAAGCCGAGTCTGCACACAGCGGTCTGGTGGAGGCGTACTCCCCAGACACAACCTCTTTATGGAAGGGCGCGGTGTGAAGAATACGGCTTAATTCAGTTTATTACAGCAAATTCCCCAGAGTGCCCCCTGATTGGCACACTGCCCTCGGGAACCAGCCTGGTTTCCCCCACGCAGTCAGGGCATCTTGAGATCCTGAAGGAGGCATCTGCGACCTCTGCAAGCCTAAGTCTTACCACCTCCAAAGCAAACACACCATTATCTGCACTACCTCCTCGGAGGGAGGCTTAGAGAGGCCTGACCTCATCATTACGACGATGGCTGTGGGTGTCAGGGCTGGAAGGTGCTAATCAGAAGCGTTTCCACAATAATGACCCACCTGGCCCTTCTTCCCTCAAGCCAAACAGACGCTCAGCTGTGCCAGCCGCCTCAGAGCTTGTCTGCATGGCCTGTGTGCAGCCCCAACGTATCCCTCCCCTTTCACACTCAGACCCAAGGACAAGGTGAGGAAACAGAGAAGAAGCCAACCTCGGACTAACATGACCCATGTCACCCCATCTCCTGCCCCCCCATGTAGCCTCAAACTTGCCATGCAGTGAAGAACGACCTTAAACTTCTGAATGTCGCCTCTCCACCCCTCAAGTGCTGGGGTTACAGGCAGGAGCCACCATGCCCTGGTTTATGCGTAGTGTGTGTGTGGGGGGACTGAAGCTTCGTGCACAGCAGGAGAACCCTCTACCAACTGAGCTACTTCGCCAACCCCGTAAGTCTAAGACAACCGTGAAGCTAAATTCCTCGAGGCTACGTTGGCAAGGAAGGGTTTGGGGTAGTGCACACTCTTCTCCTCGTGTCCTCCCTGTCTGTGTCTGCCTGGATTCGCCACAGGCTGTGGTCTCTGTGTGCTGAGACAGGGCCCGTCATAGCTTCTTTTCCTGTTGCTGTGGTAAAATACTGTGACAAGGATCTGGACCGATGGCTCAGCTGTTAAGGGCACTGGCTGCTCTTCCAGAAGACCCGGGTTCAGTTCCCAGCACCCACATGGCAGCTCACAGCTGTCTTTAACCCCAGTTCCAGGGGATCCCACACCCTCACAGAGACATACATGCAGGCAAAACACCATGAAAAAAAAAAAACATTACAAAGAAACACTGTGACAAAAGTAACTTAGGCCGGGCGTTGGTGGCGCACGCCTTTAATCCCAGCACTTGGGAGGCAGAGGCAGGTGGATCTCTGTGAGTTCGAGGCCAGCCTGGTCTACAGAGCTAGTTCTAGGACAGTCTCCAAAACAATACAGAGAAACCCTGTCTCGAAAAACCAAAAAAAAAAAAAAAAAGTAACTTAGGAGACGAGGGCTTACTTCAGCTCATAGTCTCATCTCCTTGGCAGGGAAGTTGAGGCAGCCGACATCTGATCACACTGTGTCTCAGGGAGCAGAGAAAGGAATGTGTGTTCCTGTCCAGCATCTTTTCTTCATTAGGACAGCCCAAGAGCCAGCTAGGGAATGGTGTCACCCACAGTGGGTGGGTTTCAATTAACATAATAAAGCTACCCCTCCTCAGGCGCCCCCCCCAGCCCCAGGCACCCAGAGGCCTGGCCCCAGCTGATCCTGGATTCCGTTAAAGGCAACAGCTAGTACTAACTACCTCAGGGTCTCACTCTGTAGTCCAGACTGGAACTCACTATAATAGCCTATGGTGACCTCAAACTAGAGGCAATCCTCCTGCCTCAGCCTGCCAAACTGAGATATGAGTCACCATGCTGGGCAGACTATGGTCTTTACCATCACCCTGTTCGAGAGGCTGGAGATTTAAGGTCAAAGAGCTTACACACACACACACACACACACACACACACACACACACACACACACACGCACGCACACTAATTAAAAAGGAAAAAAAAATGACCACTAGCTGAGAGCTTCGGTTCTTGCTGTGAGCACAGCTGAGCTCTTAGATGCAATGTGAACTCCTGCATGATTTCCACTGCTCTCCTATGTCAGAGCCAAGCTGCCTATGCGTGGAAGGTTCTGGAAGCATTCTCTCTTGACAAGTCACAGAAGAGCTATGAAAAGGATACACGTTTGGAATCCAAAGCCACCAGAGATTTAAGTGTTGGTGATGAGGTCAGAGGGCCACGGTGGAATGTGAAGATCTTTGTGGCCCCACATAATAGCCACCTATTAAGTTTGCCTTCTGCCTGACCCTCCCAACTGCTGTTTGGACAAGGGAAAGCCATCATCCGCCACAGCCACCATGGAGACCTGCTTTAAACTTGATCTTATGAAGCTGTTTTCGCAACGATTTGGCTTGGGTTCTCTTTCCAGCCCTGTACAAGATGAACAGATGATATATGCCTTCATCTAGACTTAGGCCCTTCTTTCCAACCAACAGGACTAAGAGGGGCTTGTTGTTTCTTGAGAAAAAAAAGCCACCAATCCTAATGAAAAAGCTCAAACTCAAGATTTACTCTTAGAAAAAAACTTCCAGGCAACAAAAGGGTTGCTTCTTGTTTTATTAATTTTTTGTTTGTTTGTTTTTCGAGACAGGGTTTCTCTGTGTAGTTCTGGCTGTCCTTGAACTCACTTTGGGAACCAGGATGGTCTTGAACTCAGAGATTTATCTGCTTCTGCCTCCGGAGTGCAGAGATTAAAGGTGTGCACCACCACCACCCACCCTTTTGATTGATTTCTACATCATTATCATTGTATGTGTGCACGCACGTGTGTGTGTATGTGTGTGTGCAATGTCTGTGTGCTGGGGGTCATGTGTGTGTGTAGTGTATGTGTACACAATGTCCATGTGTTGGAGGGGTCATGTGTGTGTGTGCAGTGTGTGTGTATGTGTGTGTGGTGTGTATGTGTGCACATGTGTACTCGTGTGTGTGCATAACGTCCATGTGTTGGGGGGTCATGTGTGTGTGTGCAGTGTGTATGTGTGTGCACAATGTCCATGTGTTGGAGGGTCGTGTGTGCGTGCGGTGTGTGTGTATGTGTGTGCAGTGTGTGCGTGCACACGCATGTACACGAGTGTGTGCACAATGTCCATGTGTTGGGGGGTCATGTGTGTGCGGTGTGTGTGTATGTGTGTGCGGTGTGTGTGCACACGCATGTACACGAGTGTGTGCACATCGTCCATGTGTTGGGGGGTCATGTGTGTGTGCAGTGTGTGTATGTGTGTGCGTACACGTGTGTGCGCGTGTGTATGTGTGTGTTTGCACATCGTCCATGTGTTGGGGGGGTCATGTGCCGAGATGTACTTGTGGAGGCCAGAGGCCAGCTGAGTGGGGTCCTTTATCTCCTTCCGCCTTGGCGTGGGTTCTGCGGATGCAGCTCATCACCAGGCTCGCACAGCAGGTGCCTTGACTGGTGAGCCATTTCTCCCACCCTTGGTTTGTTTGTTTTGTTTTGTGATTGCCTCTGTGTGTTTCTCAGTCAGACCTCCTACACAGCTCAGAACCGTGCCATCTGGCCTGCCCGAGCTGCAAAGTTCTTGGGGAAGGTGTGCACCGTCCCTGCTCAACAAACCGTGTTCACGGTCGTCAGACCAGAGGATGCAGCAGTTAGCACTGCGGAATGCTCCTCACAGTCGTGTGCGCTCTAATTTTGGTCCTCTCTTGGTGGCACTCTTTTGGAAGGTCGTGGCCACTTTAGAGCAGTGTTTCCCACCCTTCCTGATACTGCGACCCTTTAATACAGTCCCTCATGTCGTGGCGACCCCCCCAACCATAAAACTATTTCATTGCTACTTCATAACTGTAATTTTGCTACTGTTATGAATCATAAGCATCTGTGTTTTCTGATGGTCTTTAAGTGGCCCCTGTGAAAGGGCCGTTCAACTCCCAAAGGGGTCGTGACCCTGACCCACAGGTTGAGAGCAGCTGCCTTAGAGGGCTGGAGGGAGGGAGCGGGCCATGGACGGGGAAGTAATTTTTGCTCCTGGTCTCTTTCTGTCTCCCTACTTCCTGCCTGCCTCTGGGCGAGAAGTTGCCCCTGGTAACCCCAACCTCCCACTGCTACAGTCTCCTGCCCCTCCCCACTAGGGACACACAGCCATATACTGAAACAACAAACCAAGAGCTAAAATAAATCTGTGACCCCCAGATACTCAGGTACAGTGAAGGAAGGATCTCCTACCGCGGAGTCTAGGGGCAGCAGGGTCTACCACCACCCAAGGTCAGGAGCGTGAGGGTGCCTGCTCTCAGGCCTGCCATCCCATAGTCGGAGCAGGAGAAAGCCGGGAAGCATGCGCAGATGGCTGTGCCCGCTCTCCTGCTGCCTGGGGAGGCCGAGGGTCTGGTGGGGCTGTCTGGAGACCACAAACCAGACTACCAGGGACGCCAGCTCAGGATGACTGCAGACAGAGCAGGTACCAGGCCCTCAGAAAGCGACCGACGGTTCACATCAGAAGTTTCGAGAGAAAAAACCCGAAAGCTTCCACTTTTAAAGAGCTTGCCAGCCATTTTCCGGCTCCCACGTCCCCGCAGTGGTTCTGGGGCCTGGTGACTCAGCTCCCTTTCCTAGTCTCTGGGCTCCCCCACATCCGCCTCACGCATTCTTCTGAGCTTTCCTTGGTCACAGTTGGCTTTAGTAGCGCTTCCAGATTTCCTAAGTTCGGGGACCCAAAGGGCAGCCATCTTCTAGAGAGTGAGGGAAAGAGACACAGCCGGTGTCTGCCCACAGCATCTCGTACGCAGCTGGTGTCTACGTAGTCGGCGAGGGCCAGTGAAAGAGGATCCGGGGCTGGGGAGAGCTCACTGGAGCCGAAGCTGTGAAAGCAACCAAATGGTTGCCTTTTTTACTGTGACTATAAAACCCAGGTTTATATGCAAATAGTGACTTCAACTTGATCACTTTCAAGGAAAGACATGTTGTTTGATTCTAGATTTATTCCGTTAGGAAATAGTATTATTTGTCAGCAGCATTTTAAGTGATACATAATGTGACAAGTATAGATTAAAAGATACGTGTGCAGCCTTTCACCAAAAGTAAATAAATATGTAGTGTGTGGTGGCTCCCACCTTTAATCCCAGTCAGTATTGAGGACACAGAGGTGGGTGGATCTCTGTGAGTCTGAGGCCATCCTGGTCTACCTAGAGAATTCCAGGCCAGCCAGGGCTACATAGTGAGGCTCTGTCTCAAAATAATTAATTAGTTAATGATCTGTTTCTAATAAAGAGCTCAGCAGGTAAGAGTACTGACGGCTCTCCAAAGGCTCTGCTTTGATTCCCAGCACCCCATGGTGGCTCACAATCGTCGTAACTCCAGCTCCAGGGGCTCCAACATCCTCTTCTGGCCTCTACAGGCACCAGGTATGCACAGGATATACATACATACATGCAGGCAAAACATTCACATACATAAAAAATAGAAATTAAAAAAATCAACAAACAAAAAATGAAAAGGTGAGGGAGTGGAGAGATGTCTCACTGGATAAGAGCCCTTGCTACGTGATCTCCGGGACCTGAGTTTGGATACCCAGCGCCCGTGTCACATGCAGAGCATGGCTGCCTGTAACGATAACTCTTCCGGCCAGCCTGGCCTCAGGGTTGCGTCAACCCCAAGTAACACACGAGCCACTTATTAATCATAAAGTTTTTGGCTGGCGGCTAGGATTTCTTATTGGCTAGCTCTGTCATAAGTATTAACCCATAACTACTAATATATATATTTCTACAAGGTCTTATCTTGCTCTGTAGACCAGGCTGTCTTTGAACTCACAGAGATCCACCTTCCTCTGCCTCCCGAGTACTGGGATTAAAGGCGTGCGCCACCAACGCCTGGCCCTACAAGGTCTTATCTTATCAAGAACACCAGACTCATGCGTCCTCTCCTTCCAGGATCACATGGCGACTTCCTGATACATTTCCCAGAATCCTCCTTCTCTTCCTGTCCCGCCTATCTTGATTCCCTATTGGCCAACAGTGTTTTATTCATAAACCAATAAGAGAGACATATGTACAGAAGACTTCCCCTATCAGCTGCCTACATACTGTAGAGGGTGGAGACAGGAGGATTGCTGGGACTTGCTGGTTGCCAGCCTAGTCCAGGCTTAATGAGAGACCCTTTCTCAAGGGAATAAAGGAAACACACACACACACACACATGTGCATATAACACACAGACACCACATTCACACACACTCGCGAAAATAAAACACAAGCTTGTTTTCATGAATTGTTTAGAAATTTGCATGTTATTTTATTTAAATATCAATGGTTTTTGTGTGCTTGTTCATTTCTAAGCATACGCCACACCACTGAGCTACATTCCTGTCCCAATGCTGTGTTAAGTAAGAGGGTTTTAAAAAGCATTTTGTGCTAACTGTGGTGGCGTACACCTTTAACCCCAGCACTCAGGAGGCAGAGGCAGGCGGATCTCTGTGAGTTCAAAGCCAGCCTGGCCTACAGAGTGAGTTCCAGGACAGCCATGGCTACACAGAGAAACCCTGTTTTTTTTTTAATGTCAATTATAAACATCATTTTTCCCTCAATATATGTTTTTATTGAAATTAGAAACATGAATGCTTCACATGTCAATCCCAGCTCCCTCTCCCACCCCTCCTCCCTCGTCCCTCCAGCAGCCTCCCAACCCCCCCACCCAATCACCACATCATTCCCCAGGGAGGGTGAGGTCCTCCTTGGGGGGGATCTCTAAAGTCTGTCATTTCCTCCAGGGCAGGACCTAGGCCCTTCCCTATGTGTCCAGCCTGAGAGAGCATCCCTCTATTTGGAATGGGCTCCCAAAGATCATTCACACACCATGGTAAACACTGATCTACTACCCAAGGCCCCAGTGATTTCTGAGGCATCCTCCATGGCACTACATTCATGGAGTCTGGATCAGTAGTCCCCTGTTGGCCTCTCAGCCATCAGTCTGGGATTCAAGAGCTCCTCCTTATCCAGTCAGCTGTCTTTGTGGGTGAGAAACCCTGTTTTGAAAATGTTTATCTCTTCTTTTTGTGGGGCATGGCACGACAGGTGTGTGGATGTCAGAGGACAACTTCCCAGTTCTCCCCTTCCATCCTGTGGGCTCCTGGCGAACAAACTCAGGTTGCCAGGCATGGTGATAGATACCTTCACCCACTGAGATATCTCATTGTCCCTATAACTGTTTTATTTTAAAAATGGACAAGGAGGCTGAGGCTGGAGGATTGAGTCACTGAGGCCAGCCTAGCTTCCACCGCAAGACTCTCTGTCCAAAAACAAACAAACGAGGCTTTTCCAGCCTCTGTGGCGTGGCTTCTTCATCCGACTGGGAGCGGCTTCATTTCTTCCCAGATCTTTTCGAGGGTGCCTGGAATCCCAGCCTGAGGGGGCTGTCTGTAATGGTTGGCTGTTACTTCCTCCCCATCCACAGTTGTGGTCAGCTACCCCAGACCGGAGAGCCTCAGTCATGTGGTTCCTGGGCCAAGCTGAGCTAAAGCCAGCTCTCCCCAGAGAGCCCCTGAAAGGACAGCTGTGGAAACAAAGGAGCTCAGAACGCGGATGACCGCATTTCTCTAGCCCTGTGCTCTCTGACATCTGCCCTTCGTAGGAAGATGGCTCTGCTCCTGGAATGTGCTAAGGGGGGGGAGCTTCAGTAGAAATGCCCCAGCTTCTTTGCTGGCTTTTCCTAAAAGGTAATTAAACCAGGCTTTAGAGTGAACTCTTTTATGTCCAAAGCTTTAGATACTAAGGGGGTACACATGCATATGTACATGTGTGTGTGTGTGTGCATGTGAGTGAGTGTGTGTGTCTGTGTGTGTGTGTTTGAGTGTTTTGCCTGCATGTATGTATGTGTACCACCTGCATGCCTAGGCCAGACAAGGGCATCGAATGTCTTGAAACTGGAGTTGCAGACAGTTGCGAGCCACCACGTGGGTGCTAGGAACTAAACCTGGGTCCTCTTCGAGAGCAACCAGTGCTCTTAACCAGAGTTGTCTCTCCAGCCCCATGTTTTTTCTTTATTATTTGTTTTGTTTTGCTTTTTTACAAGAAGCATCTTCAGAAAAAGAGGACGAGGCTGCTAACCTCTGACTTTCAAGGAAAGACGCGATGGGCCCAAGCTCACATCTCTGCTCAGATCTCTGCTTGGTTACCCCGTACCCATCCCCTAGCTGAGAGCATCTTGATTTCCTTCCATGGGAGTCACTTTCCCTGGGTGAGTCTCGGGCTCATGCACCTGCTTGCCTGGAGGGTGCAGAAGACAGAGCCGGCTGCCTTCCAGAGCCAGTGATCTCTGAGGCTTTCCAGACTCAGCATCCCCATCCCAGGTCCACCCCATACTCCAAAACCTCCCAGTGCACACCGCTCCACCCCACCCGCCTGGAGCTGCTCGCTGGAAGAACTCTCTTGTCTCAGACACGATCCTCCTGTCAAAACGTTGGCAGAGCTGTGGGCTGGAGCTCAGAGTCGAGCTTTGCGGATTTTGCATGTGACGTCTTTTCAAAACCACCTTCATTTCTTTCTGTACCTTGAAATGATCCAAACATCTTGCGGTGTTCATGCCGTGTCCTGCGGCAGGCATGTAGGAGAAAGGGTGGCAGCTCCCAGCGGACTAGAAAACAAACACAGGCTGGCTTGTGTGCTTCCCATACCACTGGGCATCTGGAGGTTTTGAGTCCGAGGAGCCTGGTCACCCATTCTGGTTTCTTCTCTCTGGGAAAGGAGCACATAGCCTTGCTGAAGTCAAGTTTGGTTCAAGAAATGACAGGTTTAACATTTTCTCTACCAGAAGCCATGAGTTTCGAGAGTTAAGCCCTTCATTGAGCCCAGGCTAGAAATGTTGAAGGGTGTAGCAAAACTGACCACCAGGGTCACGTGGCCCCTTGGGTAGACCATGAGAGTGTGTTCCTGGTGTCTGTAAGCTTCTGCCCTGGGGGAGGACAGACCTCGTTTTCCAGCAGCTTCCATAGCTTTGGTTCATAGAGAGCTCAGCATGCTATCAGGGAGGGGGTACAGGCTGTGTCATTTTTTATTTTTAGATTTATTTATTTATTACATATACAGCAGATTGAATTGTAGATGGTTGTGAGCCACCATGTAGTTGCTGGGAATTGAACCCAAGACCTCTGGAAGAGCAGTCAGTGCTCTTAACCTCTGAGCCATCTCTCCAGCCCCCAGGCAGTGTAATTTTAAATGTTAAACCAGTCGAAGTGCTCGTGTGGTGTTACGGGAGCTGGCACCTCCTGGCAAGGGAAGTCTAGCAAGCTGAAGGCAGAAACAGCACACGGGCCACCAAGGAGGTGGAGAGAGACTCGCTCTGGCGTGAGGCCAGTATAGTTGCAGGAGCTCTATTGATGGAATTTGTCCCTGGAACATTATTCCTTACATGGGCTGCTCACACTCGGGGATTAAGAAAGTAGAGTTGCTGGCCAGGTAGACCATACATGGGCTTCTTCCTGGCACCTAGCAACCACAGGCGCCTACGATGACATAGTGCCCCAAAGGAAGCCGAAAAACAAAGGAACCCATTTTGCCAAACGAAAGCAAAATGTCAGCCCCTTGAGCCTCTGAGAATAGCCAGCACCACACCAGGAGGGCAGAGCAGGACAAAGTCAAGCGTGGGGAGTTCACTCAGGATAAGAGATCTGGTTCCAGCTATCACGGCTGTGAGAGGGTAGGGGACTTTAGCAACAGTCCAAGGCCATGCGTGGCTCCCGTTCTGACCCCATGGTGAACAGATCCATTGTAAGAGCCTGTCATAGGAGAGCTGGGGAGCCTTGGATCCACTTGAGACATGCTTATCAAGCCAGCACTCACAAAACCCAGCAAGTGCTCAGCAGGTAAGAGCGATGGTTGCTCTTGCAGAGGACCTGGGTTCAGTTCCCAGCAAACAAGTCATGTGACTCACAACCGCCTCTAACTCCTCATCTACGGGATCTAGAGCCCCCTCCTGGTCTCTAGGCACTTGTACATATGTAGTACCCATACATGCAAGCAGCCATTTATACAGCTAAGTTTAAAAAAAGAAAGCCTTTGTGAATATCGAAGATGAGTAAATCCCTGGGGCTTCTTGGCTAGCTTATGTGAGCTATCTGGCAGTCCTGAGGCAATGCCTTAAACTCCAAGACGGACGATGCCTGAGGAATACCTGAAGTTGATGCTTGGTCACCACACACATTTCACATAACTGTATGTGTGTACCAGAACACACATGTACACCCACATGCACACATGTATATACACATACTCATCACGGGGAAACAGGAAAGTGTGAGAAATGGGTATCAAATGACAGGGGCCTACACTTGATTCCCCCAAGCTTTTCTCTGTAAACTTTCAGGTTAGAAGTTGTCCAGGGGAAACATCAGATTCCAGAGCCGAGTGAAGCGGCCGCATGGCAGGCGGGCACGCGGCTGTCCACAGGTCCCATCCTGTTCTCCTCTTGTGTCCCCAACCCCCAACCTGACCTCCCCACTGACCATTTCTGCTGACCCTAAACTGTGGCCAATCTAGGCTTCTCATCCCCTTGGGTTCGCGGTGCTGTTCAGCTGATGGTGGGGACAGGAATGGCATCTGCTGCAGACACAAGCCAAAGTCTTTATGGGTAAGTCACATCCCACTTAGAATTTGCTTTAAATACTTTTTAAAAAATGTCTTGGGATGTGGAGAAAAAACCACAGCACTGGAAATGAAGTGACTAAGAAGGACGGGTGGTATACTTGTCTTATTTGCCTGTTTCTTTGGAGAGGTGCTGGGGACTGAGCCCCCAAACCCCTCATATGCTAGGCCAGCACTCCACTTCTGAGCTGCACCTTCAGATCTTTTGTTTGAAATATTTTATGATAAAGAAACAAAACAGCCGGGCGTTGGTGGCGAACGCCTTTAATCCCAGCACTCGGGAGGCAGAGGCAGGCGGATCTCTGTGAGTTCGAGATCAGCCTGGACTACCAAGCGAGTTCCAGGACAGCCTCCAAAGCCACAGAGAAACCCTGTCTCGAAAAACCAAAAAAAAGAAAAAAACAAAAAAACAAAACTAGGGGATAACTAAGAAAATCAAGTAGATTCTGAAGAGCTGCCCATCCTCCTTGCTACCCCTCCACCCCGTTGCCCCTCCACCCCTCCCCCTCCCCCCTGTCACTCCTCCACCCTGTCACCCCTCTGCCCTGTCACTCCCCCCCCCCCCCACACACACAAGTTGCATAACTGGAAGAGTCTTCAGCTCTTCTTAAGGATGTGGGTTAGGAGAAGAAGGAAACCCACGGCTGATTAACACCATGCACATCACAGAAGAGAAAGAAACTAATTAACCCTTACTATTACTTTTGACTATGAGTAATATGCTTTGACACGTGTGAGCTGGTCTTGTTGTCCTTATAAACAAGACTTAAAAAAAAAACAAGGCTCTGGCCTTGGACCTCCGAGACTCAGCTAAGCTGCTTCCTGTTTCAAAGGCTCGCCGAGGGCAGGCTTTCAGACTCGAGGGTTTTAAAAGGTACCCCGTAAACTGGAATGCTAGTGGCTGAGATTCAAGACTCCTAAGGGGAGAACTGTAGAAAGTTTTCATCAGCTCAGCCATGTTCTTGGTTAGGAGAGAAGAGTAGGTGCTGGCCTGGGGCCAACCAAAACAGGGGAGCGGAGGACACGGCGGGAGCCGAGGTTTTGTTCACAAATGTTCTCCATGGCTGAGCTTCTTGGAAAGGGGTCTATATTACTTCATTCTGCCCAGTTCACGTTTGGGTAATTTTAGGACCTCAGTAGGGACCTACGTACGGTTCTTAGGACCTTTGAGCAAATTCCACTCCTTTCTTTCCTTCCTCTCTCTCCCTGGATTCTTCTAAGTGTTTCTTACATTAGGAAGCATATTAGACAGAGGATAGGTGATGTTGGAAAAAATAATCAATGTTCGTTAAAATGCACCAAGTCAGTAAATTCAGAATCGAATATAAGCTGCTTTTTGTTTTATCTTTCAATCAAGAAGAAATGGGCCGCGGACCGTTTTTAAACTATTTTGCTTACTTTGTGTGTGTCATGTATGTGGACACACAAAGTATACACCACTGTATGTAGATGGAGAGCAACCCACTGAAAAGCCTACCTCTGCCCCAGGGAGCACTGGAGTGGCGGTGGCTGTCACCTAACACAAGATGTCAGCTGCATGCATCCCAGCCTTCACCGTTGAGTGTCCGGAGTTGTTTCATCTTGGGTGTCTATGGAATTATGCATGCCAGTAAAAGTTTTCTTTTGGAATGTCGTCATCAACTTTACAGGTGGGCATTTACACTTTTTAAATCTCTTCAGTGTCCACGACACTGATTTTTATCTGACATTTTAATTAGCTGTAACTGTGTGGAATTAAACTATTGAGTGTCTATGTGTATTGCAAGGATGAAAATACCTGGATATGAGATACATGATAAGGAGCACATTCATTTTTTACAACAGATGCAGCCTTAAAAGGCTCTGTGGTTCTGTCAACCCTTCAGAGATGGGATCTCATGACTGCCTGGATTGCACGGGAGATAGGTAGCCCGTGTCCTGTGCCTGTGTGGTCTTTGTGGCCCTCTGGAGAGGTTAAAATTCCTCATTCTTTCCCTATAAGTGCTTCTCACTAAGGCTGATGGGCAGGACGGTCTGGAGCTGCACCGTACATCCTGGAGCCAGTTCTGAGATGGAAAAGTAGGACACGTGGCTGTGAGGCTGAATGGCAGAAGATGGAGAGGTGGATAGGGGGTGAGCCTGGGGGAGGGGGTTGGCATGGGGTACCTGTGCTGGCTTTGTAAACACAGTTCTGATGCGATCAGAGAAAATGTAAATGACTCTTCCTTCCCCACCTGCCCCTATATACCCTCCTCCCCCTCTCCCCCTCTCCCTTTGTCTCTTTTCTGTCTGAGGAGGTGCCACGGCCTGGGGCAGGGGGCTGGCATACAGTAAGGAGGAGTTCTTGAAAGGGGAGACCCATGGTGGTTGTCAATAAACCAAAGAGCATGACAAGCGACCATCCACGTGCAATGGGCCCCTGCTGTGGGTGGGGTCAGAGTCCTGGTCCCTAGACTCAGACCTGAAAGACAGGCTGTCAGAGTCAAGCAGGGTGAGGAGGGCGTCCCGGGTGGGGCTGGAAGTGATCACATAAAGGCCCAGCTTCGGCATAATGGGAGACGGTTGTTATCGAGGTGGGAGGGGGCTACAGATGTGGAAAGAGAAGGAACCTGTACTGATGGACTAAACTCAACGATTTCAACCAAAATAGACGCCCAACTATCCACATCTGCTCCCTAGTCCATCTCCCAAGGTGTCACTGGAGCAAGAGTCCCGCTGGGACAAGCGCCCTGACCCCGGAGCCTGAATTTCAAATGCTATTCCTTGCTCGCAGCTCTGTTCCAGGGCCAGACTGAGAGAAGACACGTGAGCTAGAATGTCCCCACGGTTCACAGAACAGAAACATCCAAAGAACCTGAAGTCAGCCGGGCGGGGTCCCGAGCTATAGGAGGGGCTTGGACATCAAAATTAGATGGAAACAGGTAGTAACCTAGCAGCCAGAGAGAGCATGAGGCACATTCCGTCTGATGAGAACAACAAGAGTTGTAGGACCTCCTGCTGGACATGTATCAGTGACACGGGGACAAAGCCAGCTTCCCAGATGAAGTCTGGCATGCGCCCCCTCATCAGGTGGCTGACGCTGTGGCAAATCAAAGCTCCTCACCACATGTCAAAGGACAAGTCAATTGGCATTCACGCCGCCACTTCTCAGCGGTTCCTGTAATAGACACTCGGCTCCAGCCACTCGGAAGCTCTAGATGTCAAAAGCCTAGGTGCACCCTGACGAAGCAACTGTCCCATTATCTCCAAAAGTGGCCGGGTCATAAAGGTCAGGGAAAGACAAGGAAGTGACTCAATGTATCGTGTGACTAGACATAAAGGACATTATTAGGACAAGTGACAAAACTTGAGTGGGGTCTCAGGATTTCAAGGGTGGCCTTGAGTTGCTGATAATTTCCTGATGTTGACGGTTGCCAGCTTGCGTGTAAAAGGATTCAGTGTTCAGGCCTCAAGGACCAACCTCAAGGGTTGGTTACTCGGCTCTTTGCACATGTGTGTGTGTGTGCGTGTACACGAGTGTGTGTGCTCACACTTGGTGTGTGTGAGAGTTCAGATGCCTGTGTGAGTACATGGTGGGGAGGGGCATCAAGTGTCCAACAGGATTGCGCTCCACTTCGTCCCTTGAGACAGGGTCTCACTGACCCTAGAGCTAGGCCTGAGCTTAGCACACCCTAACAGTCTTCCTGTCTCTTCCTCTGTAGTAATGGGGTTCCAGGGGCACGTGATCGTATCTGGTTTTCTCACAGGTTCTGAGGCTTTGAACTTATGTCCCATGCTTTTGCAGCGAACACCTCTTACCCTGGAGCCTCCTCCCATCCCAAGAATTGCCACTGCAACTTCAAGTCAAGATTATCCCTCCCCCAGTCTTCTGGCAGTACTGGAGATGTAAACTGATACCTCACACATGCTAGGCACCCCTGAACTACAGTCCTAGCGTGAGCTCCCCATGTCTTAAATGGCTCCGAGGGTTTTTGCAACTCTCTTGTGGCTACAAGTAAAATCGGAACAAAAATGTAAGCAAGGGAGCTGCCATACTGTTTTCTTCTAAGTACATGGTCTAAGGGGGTGATTCAGGATCTCAGGGTGTGCTCCCTAGACAGAGACCAACACTGAGGGGAGATGGCCAAGCCTGGGTGACTCCTTCCCTGTTCATTGACCCCCAAGTCCAGATCAGGTGTCTGACTGGAAAAAAAAAAAAACAGAAATGAAAAGGAAAGGACAAGACGGCTCCGAGGTGTGGTGGAGGAGGAAGCAGATTGCAGATAAAAGGAGAGCGTAGCCGCAGGCAGGGACATCTGAGAGTCCAGAGTGGACATTAAACCCTGCGCCATGGGAGGAGGGGCAGGAGAGGGGAACCAGGTACAACCAGGAGGCCCCAAAAGAGGATGGGCAACCAAAATGCCTGGATTATAAAGTGAAGGACATCTGGGGAAGGGTAGCCCAGCCCAGGGTGGGGGCAGGTATGTCAGCCAGGAGGACTATAGCAGGTAGGGGACTGAGGGACACAGGGAAAACCTGGCCGCCAGCATTCATTTGGCTATGCTAATGGGCACCTCTGTTAGTCATTGGTCCCAGGTCTGAGACATTTTACACAACCCTGAATGCAACCCACCAGTTCTCTAAAGACTGTTTGCTACCAGAGAACTGGCCTGACTTGGTCCCTGTGTCCCCGGAGCTCAACACAATTCCAGGTACGCGCAGTTCCCAAATGGCCATATGAAGGAAGGAGCTGCTCACATGGGCTCCAAAGAAGTCTCTTCCCACAGCGCCGGACATCCGGTCGTGCACAGATGGAGACCGAGCTGCCCTGGGTTCTGGCGGGGCTGTTAGAACCTTGCATGGCTTGGCTGCGTCTCTCTCTTTCAAGACTTCGCAGAGCGGTGAAGAAAGGCCTGGAATAGGTCACTGCCATGGATCAGCATGGCATTTGTCCCTGAAGGGACTGGGGACTAAACAGGAGGGAGACTGAGCTGGGGCTGGGGCTCAGTTGGCAGGGTGCTTGACTGGCATGCTCGAAACCTGGGCAGCACATAAACCAAGCGTGGGGGGAGCACACCTGTGATCCCAGCCCTGGGGAGGCAGAAGACCTACCAAGGTCGTCCTTGACTGTGTAGTGAGCTGGTAGCTAGCCTGGGCTACTTGAGACCTCATCAAAATGATAATAGTGATGGTGATGATGATGGTGGTGGTGGTGGTGATAAGGGCGATGTTGGTGGTGGTGAGGATAAACAGAGAAAACCAGAGTGCTCACTGCCAAGGCTGCTGAGCACAGTGCTGGGGGCCACGGCCGGTCATGGAGTCTTTGAGTGTGGGCAGGAAATGGAGCAGAGGAAGCAGCACAGATCCCCATCCCTTCTGAGGCTGACAATTTCCCATTACAGAAAATGATTCTGAGCCGGGCGTTGGTGGCGCACACCTTTAATCCCAGCACTCGGGAACCAGAGGCAGGCAGATCTCTGTGAGTTTGAGACCAGCCTGGTCTAAAGAGTGACTTCCAGGACAGCAAAGACTACCCTGCTCAAACACACACACACACACACACACACACACACACACACACACACACACACACACACACACGGAAAAAAAGGAAAGAAAGGAAAAGAAAGGAGGGAGAGAGAGAGAGGAGAGAGAGGAGAGAGAAAGAGAGAGAGAGAGAGATTGAGATTGACTCTGTGGAACCCAAGGACACTCCAGCATTGACTCAGAAAAGGACTGAGCTGTCCCCAAAGCAAGTCCCTGATGCTGTCTCTGCCTCTACTCTAGTGGCTCCAGCCTGGGCCACCACTGGCCGGGTTGTTCTTTTCTTTGTTCGGCTTCTCCAACTGGAAAGAGTTTGTATTAAAAAGAAAAAAAGACTCCACCAGCCATGTCACAATGGGGCCGATTGTTCTGGGCCACAGTGACTTAAATATTTACCTTCTGTTTCACAATCCAACAGGAAACAGGGGTCACGGATTTTTTGTTCCCTTTCCCCCTCTGGTCAGCACTAAAGAACAGTTGTTTTTCTAGTTGCCCAAGAAGCAAATGATAACAGGTAGGAAATTGGCACTTAGCTGATGCCTCCGGATCACAGCCTTCCGGGTTCTAAGCGAATTCTCCAGCAACTGAGTGAGATAGCCGCAGAGTGGGGGCCCGGGGTTAACCCGCTCCTACTCTCGGTGTGTCTCCAGGGTCTGGCTGGTGGGAGAGGGAGGCGCTCAGCCTTGTTAACAACAGAGTCCTAGGAGGGTGCCTTGCCTTAGACTGTTCTGCTCTGGAAGACCAAACCAAAATGGAAACACTATGCCAACTGTCGCCTCGAACGGGTCCGTGTCCCTCACTGTGGGACACTTCCAATGTGATAAGGAAGTTTCTGCTGCTTGTGAAAAATCCACCACACACACACACACCCCAGGAGATGGTGGGGATGTTAAGTAGGTCGAGTGTTTGCCTAGCACAAAGAAAAGCCCTACGTTTGTTTGGATCCCCAGTGTCATAGAAAAGTTCCCTGGGGCTAACCTCTCAGAGCTAAGGCATTTCCTCCCGAGAGAGTTCTCTGTTCTGCTTTGTGGATGAAGGGCTGTCTTGATGTGCAACCCACAAAGAAAATGTTAGTCAGGTCTGCAACTAGATCTTTTTTTTTTTTTTTTTGGTTTTTCGAGACAAGGTTTCTCTGTATTGTTTGGAGGCTCTCCTGGAACTCACTTTGTAGACCAGGCTGGCCTCGAACTCACAGAGATCCGCCTGCCTCTGCCTCCCAGGTGCTGGGATTAAAGGCGTGCGCCACCAACGCCCGGTGCAACTAGATCTATTTGATGTATTGAATGTTACCAGATCCAAGCAGACAGCTGGGCTCCTTGTCAACCAAAGACAAGGGAGGGTGGTGATGGGAGGGTTTGGATTTGGGTGCTCTGTGGCGCACTGACCCTAGGCTCCGTCTCTCCAGGCAATGCAAAGATGCAGAGAGCTTCTCTAGGCCCTCTCTACCACTTCCCGTTTGTTCTCCAAGACCCGGTATCTGCCTAGTTTCTGCATCCAGAAGCTCATGCTGCGTAAGGGAACAGCATGGAATGTTCCCTCTGGGTTCTGGAAGGAGGGGCCGTTGCTGAACACGTGAGCTCCAGCCATAGAGTCAAATGGGTGGTTGACGGGGTGGGTTTCTAGTTTTAAATGCCTTGGGATGCAGTGTGTGTGAGGGGAGGCTTTCCTCTTAGGTTTGGTGTTGGATTTGAGGTAAACTGACAACAGGTGGATGATGGGCCTACAAATGTACCCATGTGTGAAGATCACACACACACACACACACACACACACACACACACACAAAAGGCATGGTGGGGAGTGAAAACAAAGCCCTCCCTGCAGCCTGATTCAGGAACTTTTGTCATCAGTTTAATTGGGAGAAGGGCAAGAACACTACAGACCTTAGGGAGGAGGAACGGCTCTTAGGAGAGTGAGGGGCGGCCGTGTGACAGGTTTAAGGAGGACTGCCAGGGTGTGGCTCTGACCTCTAGGACACTCTTCCCAGTTGCACACCCCAGGGAGGGTCTAACAGTCCTCCAGCTGGAGGACCTGTCTTTTAGAAGATAAGAACATTCCAGAGAAACTCTGTCCATTGTTTTCCAGGGCCTTCCTCCCCAAAACAATCTGTACCAACACACCAGATGCATATTTTAGAGTAGCTTGACCTGAAACCTGTCAGACACAAAGGTGACTTTCAAACAATTACAAATATGTAATTCAGAAGTCGGGCGTTGGTGTCGCACACCTTTAATCCCAGCACTCAGGAGGCAGAAGCAGACAGATCTCTGGGAGTTCTAGGCCAGCCTGGTTTACAGAGCGAGTTCCAGGACACGCTTCAAAGCAATACAGAGAAACCCTGTCTCGGGAAAAAAAACCCATCAGTTATAAACAAGATTTTCAGAATTAAATGAGTTAAACTAATTTTCAATACTTTAAAACATTCATGTATTAAAAGCCCAGTCCTTTACTTAGATGTGGGAGCATACACCTAGATTCCCAGTGCTCAGGAGGCTGAGGCAGGAGGATGATAAGTTTGGAGCCAGTCTGGGCTGTATAGCAGGATTTTGTCTCAAATAAAATGGAAAGCCCAGATCTTGAACCTGGACTGCATAGGTTCAAGGCCTATGTGTGCCACGAACTACCTGTCTATACTGTGTGTAACCATTCTGTGCCTTAGCTTCCATGTGGGCAGGAGCATAGCTCAGTGGCAGAGCGTTTGCCTAGCAAGCGCAGGTCCCTGGGTTCGGTCCCAGTGTCAAAAGGAAGTGTGGGGAGTAACACAATGAGAAGATATGATAGCCCCCGTAAAGGGTTGGCTAGGAAAAGTGTTTGTATAAGCCAAGTAGCGTCAGGCACGCAGCAAACACGTCGTAGTACCAACACTCAGCATTTGATATTATCACAGCATTTTTATTCATGCAATGTGTGTGTGCGTGTGTGTATGTGTGTTGTATGTGTATGTGTGAGCGTGTGCATGTGTGTGTGCACGTGTGTGTATGTGTGTGTATTAAACTTGGGTTGTCAGTCTTCACTTGACCTGTCCCTTGTTACAACATTTTAAAAAAAGAATTTTGTATTGGGAGAGACTATGAATGAGTAGAAAGAGCAAGCTAGCGAAAAAACTAAAGTGGATAGACAGCTCTCCACATGGAGGAAGGGTGTGCACTTTTTTTTTTTCTTTTTTGGTTTTTTCGAGACAGGATTTCTCTGTGGCTTTGGAGGCTGTCCTGGAACTCACTTGGTAGTCCAGGCTGGTCTCGAACTCACAGAGATCCACCTGCCTCTGCCTCCCGAGTGCTGGGATTAAAGGCGTGCGCCACCAACGCCCAGCGGGTGTGCACTTACAAATTTCAGATCTCCCTTGCAGACTCTAGAGGCTGACCTGTCCCAACCTCACACGAGGGTCTTGCTTTCCTGGTGAGGTGTATATTGTGTTTTCCTTTCGTAGTGTGTTTTAGGTACTTTTTCTACCATAAATGATGCAAACAGCTCAGGCAGCACAAGTGACAGGCACCCACCTGAGCACAAGCTGGTCTCGTGACCCAGGAACGCACAGTCCCTAAGGCCTTCTTTTTTTTTTTGTCATGACGTTCCCCGAGATTCCCTTACTTTTACCTTAGCAAAGGTCAAGGGTCAGGAGCTTCTTAAAACTTTTTGTGTTTGAATAGTGGGAACACACAACCTGCAGCTCCCAGTACCCTTCATAAAGGATTACTAGAATGTGGAACAGAGTGGATTTCCCTGATTCAGATCCAGCTGCAAGTGTGTGTGTGTGTGTGTGTGTGTGTGTGAGTGTGTGTGTGTGTGTTGTACACACAGGTGGGGGTAGGGGTGCGGGGGAGGCCAAAGAGGACATTAGATGTCCCTCTCTGACCCTCCTGTGCCCATCCTCTACAGTTTTGGGGTTAAGGGGTTCCCAGGACCACACCTGGCTTTTTGTATGGGCGCTGGGATCAGAACTTAGGTGTCCACTGCACAGGAAGTACTCCCAGCCACAGAATCACCGCATCTGTCCGTGCAGGACAGAACTGGAAGAAGGGCCTTGATTGGTGTATCCTGCTCACCTAGAGCCTTATGCTTGGGAGTCCTAGAACAGAGGAAGGCAAACATGCCTTCTACGCATGGCTGTAACATCCATGAGACTTTTCCATCGCCAAGGCTGATTGTGAACTTCCATCCACCCACCTACCAATTCACCCACCCATCCATCCATCCACCCATCCATCCACCCACCCATCCATCCACCCATTCATCATCCATCCACCCACCCATCCATCCACCCACCCACCCATCCATCCACCCATCCATCCACCCATCCATCCACCCACCCACCCATCCATCCACCCACCCATCCATCCACCCATCCATCCATCCACCCACCCACCCATCCATCCACCCATCCATCCACCCACCCACCCATCCACCCATCCATCCACCCATCCATCCACCCACCCACCCATCCATCCACCCATCCATCCACCCATCCATCCACCCATCCATCCACCCACCCACCCATCCATCCACCCACACACCCATCCATCCACCCATCCATCCATCCACCCACCCACCCATCCATCCACCCATCCATCCACCCATCCATCCACCCATCCATCCATCCATCCACCCACCCACCCATCCATCCACCCATCCATCCACCCATCCATCCACCCACCCACCCATCCACCCACCCACCCATCCATCCACCCATCCATCCATCCACCCACCCACCCATCCATCCACCCATCCATCCACCCATCCATCCACCCATCCATCCATCCATCCACCCACCCACCCATCCATCCACCCATCCATCATCCATCCACCCACCCATCCATCCATCCATCCATCCACCCATCCATCCATCCACCCATCCACCAATCCATCCATCCATCCACCCACCCATCCATCCACCCATCCATCCATCCACCCATCCATCCATCCATCCACCCACCCATCCATCCACCCACCCACCCATCCATCCACCCATCCATCCACCCATCCATCCACCCATCCATCCACCCATCCATCCACCCATCCACCCACCCATCCATCCACCCACCCACCCATCCACCCATCCATCCACCCATCCATCCACCCACCCATCCACCCACCCACCCATCCATCCACCCATCCATCCACCCACCCACCCACCCACCCATCCACCCACCCATCCACCCATCCATCCACCCACCCACCCACCCACCCACCCACCCATCCACCCACCCACCCACCCATCCACCCATCCATCCACCCATCCATCCACCCACCCACCCACCCACCCACCCACCCACCCATCCACCCACCCATCCATCCACCCATCCATCCACCCACCCACCCACCCATCCATCCACCCATCCATCCACCCACCCACCCATCCATCCACCCATCCATCCATCCATCCACCCACCCATCCACCCACCCACCCACACATCCATCCACCCATCCATCCACCCATCCATCATCCATCCACCCACCCATCCATCCACCCACCCACCCATCCATCCACCCACCCACCCATCCATCCACCCATCCATCCACCCATCCATCCACCCACCCACCCATCCATCCACCCACCCATCCACCCATCCATCCACCCATCCATCCACCCACCCACCCACCCATCCACCCATCCATCCACCCACCCACCCATCCATCCACCCATCCATCCACCCATCCACCCACCCATCCATCCACCCACCCACCCATCCATCCACCCATCCATCCACCCATCCATCCACCCACCCACCCATCCACCCACCCACCCATCCATCCACCCATCCATCCATCCACCCACCCACCCATCCATCCACCCATCCATCCACCCACCCACCCATCCACCCATCCATCCACCCATCCATCCACCCACCCACCCATCCATCCACCCATCCATCCACCCATCCATCCACCCACCCACCCATCCACCCACCCACCCATCCATCCACCCATCCATCCACCCATCCATCCACCCATCCATCCATCCATCCACCCACCCACCCATCCATCCACCCATCCATCATCCATCCACCCACCCATCCATCCATCCATCCATCCACCCATCCATCCATCCACCCATCCACCAATCCATCCATCCATCCACCCACCCATCCATCCACCCATCCATCCATCCACCCATCCATCCATCCATCCACCCACCCATCCATCCACCCACCCATCCATCCACCCACCCACCCATCCATCCACCCATCCATCCACCCATCCATCCACCCATCCATCCACCCATCCATCCATCCATCCACCCACCCACCCATCCATCCACCCATCCATCATCCATCCACCCACCCATCCATCCATCCATCCATCCACCCATCCATCCATCCACCCATCCACCAATCCATCCATCCATCCACCCACCCATCCATCCACCCATCCATCCATCCACCCATCCATCCATCCATCCACCCACCCATCCATCCACCCACCCACCCATCCATCCACCCATCCATCCACCCATCCATCCACCCATCCATCCACCCATCCACCCACCCATCCATCCACCCACCCACCCATCCACCCATCCATCCACCCATCCATCCACCCACCCATCCACCCACCCACCCATCCACCCACCCATCCATCCACCCATCCATCCACCCACCCACCCATCCACCCACCCATCCACCCATCCATCCACCCACCCACCCATCCACCCACCCATCCATCCACCCATCCATCCACCCACCCACCCATCCATCCACCCATCCATCCACCCACCCACCCATCCATCCACCCATCCATCCATCCATCCACCCACCCATCCACCCACCCACCCACCCATCCATCCACCCATCCATCCACCCATCCATCATCCATCCACCCACCCATCCATCCACCCACCCACCCATCCATCCACCCACCCACCCATCCATCCACCCACCCACCCATCCACCCATCCATCCACCCATCCATCCACCCACCCATCCACCCACCCACCCATCCACCCACCCATCCATCCACCCATCCATCCACCCACCCACCCATCCACCCACCCATCCACCCATCCATCCACCCACCCACCCATCCATCCACCCATCCATCCACCCATCCACCCACCCATCCATCCACCCACCCACCCATCCATCCACCCATCCATCCACCCATCCATCCACCCACCCACCCATCCATCCACCCACCCATCCATCCACCCATCCATCCATCCACCCACCCACCCATCCATCCACCCATCCATCCACCCACCCACCCATCCACCCATCCATCCACCCATCCATCCACCCACCCACCCATCCATCCACCCATCCATCCACCCATCCATCCACCCATCCATCCACCCACCCACCCATCCACCCACCCACCCATCCATCCACCCATCCATCCACCCATCCATCCACCCATCCATCCATCCATCCACCCACCCACCCATCCATCCACCCATCCATCATCCATCCACCCACCCATCCATCCATCCATCCATCCACCCATCCATCCATCCACCCATCCACCAATCCATCCATCCATCCACCCACCCATCCATCCACCCATCCATCCATCCACCCATCCATCCATCCACCCACCCACCCATCCATCCACCCACCCACCCATCCATCCACCCATCCATCCACCCATCCACCCACCCATCCATCCACCCACCCACCCATCCACCCATCCATCCACCCATCCATCCACCCACCCATCCACCCACCCACCCATCCATCCACCCATCCATCCACCCATCCATCCACCCACCCACCCATCCACCCATCCATCCACCCATCCATCCACCCACCCACCCACCCACTCACCCATCCACCCACCCATCCATCCACCCATCCATCCACCCACCCACCCATCCATCCACCCATCCATCCACCCACCCACCCATCCATCCACCCATCCATCCATCCATCCACCCACCCACCCACCCACCCACCCACTCATCCATCCACCCATCCATCCACCCATCCATCATCCATCCACCCATCCATCCACCCATCCATCCACCCACCCACCCATCCATCCACCCATCCACCCACCCATCCATCCACCCACCCACCCATCCATCCACCCATCCACCCACCCACCCATCCATCCACCCACCCACCCATCCATCCACCCATCCATCCACCCATCCATCCACCCATCCATCCACCCACCCACCCATCCATCCACCCATCCATCCACCCATCCATCCACCCACCCACCCATCCATCCACCCATCCATCCATCCACCCATCCACCAATCCATCCATCCATCCATCCATCCATCCATCCATCCATGCATCCACGCATCCACGCATCCACCCAGCAGTCACACACAGGCTTTGGGAATGCAATAAAGGTTTAGTCAGCTAACAGCCAGGCGTTGTTTGTGCCTGCCAGACCCCAGTGAGTTGGGAGTATAAATGACAGCAGCCAAACCATGACCTCCTGGGTGTGCGCTGAGGGATCAAGGATGGCTCTGGACCGCTAGCCCGGTCCTCAGGGAGTGACTTCATGACCCAAATGGGACTTGAGGACTTGAAAACAAATGGTCTCACATCCACCTCAGACTGCTGGGTTGCCATGGACTGCACACTTAGAAATTTTCCACTGCCTCCATCAAGTTGAGGTGATTTTTAAAAATTATGATGATTATTATTTGGTCTTGCACTATGCTTTGACTTCTCCACCCTTTCAAGTTCCTCTCCTAATCCCGCGGGCACATCTGGAAGCGGGCACATCTGGAAGCTCTCCGAGAGGCCTTTGCTAATAAACTGTGCTGAAGCCCCAGAAGGTTGGTTTGTTTTCATCCGCAATGCTGTGGGGCCTGTCTCCAGGCCCTGCAGAAACCACAGGGGGCATTTTCCAGACTTCCTTCCAGAACAAACAAAGCCTGAGAGGCCTGCCTGGTTTCACCTCTGCCCACGTCTCTGGGTCTCTGGAGGAAGGAGAGACCCCTGACCTCCTGTAAATATCTCAACACAACCAGTTCTCCAAGGAATTAGAATTTGTGTTTTTGAGTCAACCTTGACCGAGGCCCTGCTTTTGTGGCTGGGTGTACTTTCTTAATAATGAGATATTTTAATACTATGTTTTTATGGCTATTTTAACAAAGGGATTTCATGGCCTATAACTCTGGGGGTGGGAGGAACACAAAAGAGAAGTCCAAGTTATTAGATTGTAGTGTCTGGTTTGACCCAGCCACAGTCACGGGCAGACCTCAGAGAACTGTGGGATTGAGAAATCTTTCCAGCTACAAGCCTGGCCTGCTAAATTGAGACCATCCGTGCCCTTAAAATGGAGCCTAGAGAGCAAAAATCCAATGACAGCATCGGGACAGAATGTTTCCTAGCTGTGTGTGTGGGGTGTGTGTGTGTGTGTGTGTGTGTGTGTGTGTGTGTGTGTGTGTGTGTGGTGTCCACATGCTTGTGGGAGCATGAACCTGTGTGTGTGCAAAGAGGCCAGAGGCCGATACTGATCTTCCTTGAATGTTCTCCATTCACAGAGGCAAGGTCTCTCGGTTGAACCCAGAGCTCGCCAGTACAGCAAGTCTGGCTAGCCAGCTTACTCTGCGGATTCTCTGTGCTGTCTTCCTAGGGCTAGAATTGCAGGTTAGTCCCCATGGTCACACTGAGTTTACAGGAGTTCTGGGGACCCAAACTCTGGTCCTCATACTTGCATAGTCAGCACTTTACAACTGAGCTGTGTCTTCAGCCTGGGACAAAATATTGGGGCGGGGGATACATGCCAAGACTCCTGGTGGATGCCAGCAACTGTGGACAATACTCGATATATACTTAGATACACCTTTTTTTCCTGTGTATATTTGCCTGTGACTAAGTTTAACGTATAAATTTGACACAGTAAGGTATTAACCACAGTAATTAATTACAACAGAAACAATGATAACAATATGCTAGGGCAAACGTTAAAAACATGTAGTCTCCCAGAAAATGTCTCACTGTCCATCTACTCTTATAGGAAGCAATTCATGGGGCTCTCCTTGGCTATCCCATTGCCAAGCATTACTACTCATGTTGGGGGCCGTGATTAAATAGGAGTTTACTCCAACAAAAGTGCCATGACAGCCAAACTGATATCCAAGATGGCGCCTCCGTGGCTAACGGGAGAGCAGCAGATAGAGTGTGGACGCACTGAAACAGGAATGACCCCCTAGCCGCGCCACAGCGCAACAAGCCTCCACTGCGACATTTAGAAAGCGCGCAACTTAAACTTGTGAATTATTTACTTCTGCAATTTTCCGTGAACGTTTGTTGGCTTTGGGTAACTGAAAGCTTAGAAGCTGATAGCTGTGGTAAGGAGAGAATACCACGTGTCGAAAATGTTGAGGCGCTCTCGTTTGTCACCTACACACGTACCAGGAGAGTGGGGGGGCTCCAATGACTCGGCGCCTCTGCCATGTCGTCGTCTTCCATCTGCTCAGAGAACGAACTGTTCAGTTGACCATGGGAAAGGGAAATCCTCAGTATTTGAGATTCGCGGTTTCGCGTCGCAAGAGGCAGACGTGTGGTTTCTGGTGCCCTCCCAAGCCCAACGCACACAAGTCCGTGGCGGTGTGCACGTGTTGGTGTGCTCACGTGTTGGTGTGTGCACGTGTTGGTGTAACTACACGCGGCCTTTGTGCGTGGGGGCCGGAGGTCAACTTTGGCCACTGCTTCTCTGGTGCTTGTTCTTTGGTCTTTGAGACGGGCTCTCTGACCGGCCTGGGCTCCCTGATTACACCAAGCTGGTTAGCCAGTGAGCCCCGGGGATCTGCCCACCTCTGCCTCACCAGTGCTGGTTACAGTGTGTGCCGCCGTGAGGCCTGGCCTTTTGGTGCGTGTGCTGGGCGTAAAACTTGGCTCTTCGGGCTTGCAAGGCGAGCTCTTCTCCGGCAGAGCCCCTTGGCGTTCTCTGGTTTGAGGGAAAGTAACCCTGTGACATGAAGCAGAAGGCCTATTTAGTTTCTATCAGTGACAAATAGAACATCTATAACAGCGGGGTCGTGATGAAAATGAAGGCAGCCCCCCCCCCGCCCCTCCCTTCCTGTACCCTTTTCTTAAATGAGAGGAGCGCGGTGTGAGATCTGGCTCTGTGGTAGGGGCTTTCCAGATCCGGGGGTTGCCAGCAGCATTTGGCAGCGCCTGACGTCAGGACAGCTGGGAAGAATACGGCTGCTGGGAGAGGCGGCCCTGCTCACCTCAGTCAGCAGGGGCCAAGTGGCCTGCATGGCGGCACCTTCTGACGTTTTGAGAGTTATCCGAGTTCTGGGGGTTTTCTTTGTTTTTGTTTTTAACATAGAAACTACATTTTAGGGGACCACGAGCCAGCACCGGAGGAGCACAAAGAAAAAGAAAAAGGACAATGCTCTGGGCTCTGTGAGCTTCATGAACACCGGGGCAATCAAAAAAAAAAAAAAAAGCTTGTGTCTTTCTGAGTTCTGTGGCTGGATTGAGTGTGCCCTGTGACAAGGGATGTGGCAGCTTCCAGTGACAGCCAGCAAGAAACTCGGGACCTCAGACCTACAGCCCAGGGAACTGAATTTTGTCAGCAAGAATGAGCTTAAGGGCCCAGGAGAGGGCTTGGCGGGTAAAGGTGCTTGCTGCCAAGCCTGACAGCCTGAGTTCAATCCCCAGGACACACGTGGTGGAAGGAGAAAACCAACTCCCACTATTCTCTGGTCTCCTGTGCACACCTTGACACCCACACACTCCCACCTCCCAGAAAAAAATTAATAACATTTTTAAAAAAGAGTTTAGAAGTGGATTTTCCTCTAGAGCCTCTAGACAGAAACTCAAGCTCATAGGCATCTTGATATCTGCCGTGGGAGACCCTGAACAGGCTCCCAAGTCTGCAGATCTGCCCCCTCCAAGTAAGGACTAACCAGTCCCTATTGAAATCACTACGTAGCAACTGAAAATGAGTACTCTACCTGGGGCCTTTCTTTGTTTTGTTTTGGAGACAGGGTCTCACTATGTAGCCCTGGGTGGCCTGTTGCTTACTTTATAGACCAGGCTACCCTTGAATTCACAGAGATACACCTGCTTCTGCCTTCCGAGTGCTGGGATTAAAGCCGTGTGCGCCACCAACGCCCGGCTTGGCTTTTGTTCTTATTTTGAGCCTTCTCTTGTTTCTTTGCTTTTACCCTGAAGCCGTAATCTAACTTGTCTTGCGGGATGCTCCGCTAGCTACTTGGAAGTACCACTAAAATTTTATTTAGCTGCGTTAGTAACAGCCTTCAGTTCCAACGCCATGGTTTTTGTTTTTTAAATTTACCTTACGCCCGTGAGTGTTTCGCCTGCACGTGTGTATGTGCATCGCGTCCATGCGTGGTTCCTGAGGAGGTCAGACAAGGGCATTGTTTCCCCTGGAACCAGAGTTACAGTTATGAGCTTCTCTGTCGGTGCCGGAAACCTAACCTAGGACTTCTGCAAGAGCAAGTGTTCTTACCTACGGAGCCATCTTCCCAATCCATGACTTTTAGGCTATTAGGTCACTTCTTAAATTTGATACTTCATTCTTTTACATACTTAGGGGTATAATTTGATACTTGTCATTTGTGTGTGTGTGTGTGTCCTCTCTTTGTGAATGTGTATGCGTGGTGTGTATGTGGGGTGTCTCTATTTTCTCTATGCTGTGAGTGTTTGTGCATGGTATATGTGTGTAGTCTCTTTCTCTCTGAGTGTGAGTACGTGTGCATGGTGTATGTGTGTAGTCTCTTTCTCTCTGAGTGTGAGTGTGTGTGCAGTGTGTGTACATGGGGTGTGTCTCTTCTCTCGGTGTGTGCATGTGTGCGTGGTGTGTGGGGTGGACAGTTGTGCATGGACATCATTCCCTTGCAGTATGCAAAGACACTGCTTCATATCCTCTGCCTTTACTGTTCTAGTCCCAGTTATCTCTAACAAGGCGGCCCTTTTTGTTTTATTTACATTTTTCCCAGTAGAGTCTCATGTAGGCCAGATTGATCTCAAAGTTGTTGTGTAGCCAAGATGATCTTGAATTTCTGATCCTCCTGCCTCTGCCTCCTGAGTTCTGGGATTTGAGGTCTCTATACTATCACACCCCATTTGTGTGGTACTGGGAATGGAACTCAGGGCTTTGTACACTGTATGCGAGTACCACCTGAACTACATCCGAAGTCACTATTTAGTCATTTTAAAAATGTGTTTCTAAATTTATTTTCTTTTTGATCATACCAGAAATCAAACCCAGGGTTTTGCATATGATTCATAGTTGCGAATGCACACAGTTTGTCCAGCACACAGTTTGCTCACTAATTACATTAAGGTATAATTCACATGCCACAGTGGATGTGTACAACATAAAGCCTTTCTGTATGTTCATGGACTTTTAGGACATTTTCATGACCCTAAAAAGAAATCCATATCTATTTTCAGTCTCCCCCCACCCAGTGCACAGAAACCTTGAATCTGCTACCTGTGTGCATTTCCTTGGTTCTGGACCCACGCGTGTGAGTCCCACAGGAGACGGCCATTTGTGATCAGCTTCTCGCCCTCGATGTGTCCTGTGATTGGCCTCGTCTTCCCTTGCTGTGTCTGCAAGAGCCTCCCACACTGAGCATATGATTTCTATGACAAATAGCTCTGACCGGGCAATTTGCAAGCAACAAACACTTGTTCATGTGTTGAGGCAGTGCGTCTTGTGATGTAGGCTGGCCTCAAACTCCCCATTCCCGTGTCTACCGAGTGCTGGGTTTCCAGGCGTGCACCGCCACGCCTGGCTCCTGGGGCCTCTTCCTCTCAACTGCACTTCTCATAGCTATGGGTGCCGAGAGAGCCCCAAATCGAGATGCCAGCAGCTCCAGCGCCTGCTGTGGAGCCACTCGCTGGTCACATGCTCCTGCTGTGTGCTTGTGTGGCAGAAGAGGGAAGGGATGTCTGAGAGTCTCCTACCCCCAACCCCCCTCCTTTGTTTTGGGTGTTCTGAGACAGAGCCTCAGTCGGTAACCCTGGCTCACCTGGCTGGGTCTCCCAAGTGCTGAGATTACAGATGGGTACCACTGGGTGGAGGATGTCTCTCTTGTAAGGTTGCCAGTTCCACTCTCGGTCACTCCACCTTCATGCCCTACTCACTGGCTAAACCCCCATCATCTCACGCTGTGCACTGGGAATTAGGGGTTGCTGTGCGAGTCTTGAGGGGACGCAGATGTCCCAGCCATAGCACAACCTGCATCAGCCCCGAACTGGCAAGCTGCGCCCTGCCGTGTGGACAGACCTCATTTTACTATCTGTCTGTCTATCAGCCGCATGGCGAGGGTGGGGGTGAGCTTTTGTGACTAATCTTTTGTGGACGTGTGCTTTTGTTTTTCCTTGAGTAACTCCTGGTGGCAGACTTACTGGGTCACATGGTAACTCCACTCTTAACTGCAGTGGCACCATTTGGCAAAGCCACCAGCAGGGTTGGAGGTGCTCATTTTCCCACGTCCTCGGCGTCACTTGTCATTATGTCGTTTTTATTAGAGGGCTAACCCCTCTGTGCCAGCCTCCTGCACTGTGCTTGGCACACGGCATGGCCTCGGTGTTTAACTATAAATATGTTACTATCCCCCCGATGACAGCAGGTTTCTAATCCTCATGTGTGTGTCATGGATGCATGCATTACAGTTGCGTTTATTGTATGTAATATGTTAAAGTACTATTACATTTTGTGGCCGTCATTAAATGTCTTACTTTAAGCTACATGCGATGTTTGGGCTAAGAGCCTGAGAAGGTCGGCAGGAGCAGGTCTCACCAGCCATGGTCAGAGCTGCTGGCCTGAGCTACAGAAGGCTGTGTCAGCAATGTGGAACACGTTTGACCGATTCTGGTAATAAAGGATTTTCGGAACTCTTTCATTTTGTAACAATATAGTTCATTTTTTTCCTCAATAATAGTGTATGAGTGAGTCAAGAAGAGAATCTACAATTTTAAAGTCTGTGTATTTTCCCTTAAGTAACAGACCCATTTGATTCTAAATGGGGGGGGGATCCTAGAAACATTTTTCTGGGGTGAGGAGATGACTCAGTAGGCAAAAGTGCCTGCTACACGACACGAGGACCTCAGTCCAGATCCCGGGGCCCATGAGAAGCCAGTCATAGTAGCACATACCTGTAATCCCAGCATGCCTGCAGTTAAGTGGGAGGTGGAGTTGGGAATTCTGGGAGAATGGGGGCCAGCTAGCCTGGAGTCTGCAGTGGCAAACAGACACTCTCTCAAACAAAGTGGGAGACCAGGGTGAGCGTATGAGCCTGTCCCCTGACCTCCATACACTCACACACACAAGATTAGACCACTAGTGTACAAAAAACCCATCCTCCTCTTTCTTGGCTTCATCCCAGGACCTGGACCCTGGACTAGATGCCTCTCATTAGTAGTGGGTGTTTTTCTCTAGGACCCACACTGGAATCACAGTTGAGACAACTCTGCTCTAGGGCCCGGGGGTCTTGGTCAAAAAAGCTCTCATTGAAACAGGTCACTTTGTCCCGAGGGGCAGGAGAACAGAGGATTGGGTGAGTTTGTTCTTTCACTCATCACAGACCCCTTGGAAGACACACCGTCAGGATTTGTCTCCAGCCCCCCACGTAAGGTCCCCGGGGATCTACTCAGCTTGGCTGCTCTGGTTCCTGGCTCTCCTTCTAACCTCTCAGACTCACCTGCCTCCTAACTGCAGTTTACACAACATGTCCTTAAATACACGCTCCCTGAGCTCGGCCACATGATGCTCACTCACACAGCATTTGTCTAGACACTCATGCGCCCTCGCTGCCAGCCAAATATTAAGCCACTGGGGCCACATCGCTGCTGCTCAACGCTCTCCTGTGTGGTGACTGGGACAAGAATTTGGCACGGTGTGAGGCCTCGGTAAGCAGTAACAACAGACTCCATCCTTGGCATCACTGACTTCAAACAATTAACGAAGCACTTGTCTTCTGCGTGTCTGTATGGTCAGCCGACAGTGATTACTCACTGCTGGGACGCCTGTCTGCCAGGTGATTTGGGACATGTTTCCACTGCAGGCCAAGGTGTCATTTCAGGCACACCAAGCTGTGTCTGAAAAGGGATCTGAGCTGAATGCAGAGAGCACAGCTCACTATTTACCCAAGGGCCCCGGGCAACGTCTTAGTCCTAGTATAGTCTGCTCTGACTTTCCCTTGTCTCCCAGTGAAAGGGTTTCTTTCTGTTTCTCCTTCCAACGGCAGGAATTCTCCTCACCTAACATGCTTCCTTCCCAGCCCCTGGACTTGCTTATTCAGTAGCCAGTTTAAACTCTGGGTGAATGGGAAAATGTGTGTGTGTGTGTGTGTGTGCGCGCGCACACACACACGCACGTGCTACATGTGTGTACATGTGCATTCATGTAGAAGCCAGAATTTAACTCTGGGTGTCTTCCTCAGTTGCCTTCTGGGCTTAGAGAGAGCTCAGTAAGGAAAGAGCTTGCATGGGGACCTCCGCTTGATTTCCAGAGTCCATGTGTGACAGCACATACTTATAACCCCAGGGCTGGAGATCTGGAGACAGAAGGATCCCTGATATAGCCAGGGATATGAGATAGATGATGGATGGATGGATAGATGATAGCTTTATAGATAAATGATAGATTGATAGATAATAGATGATAGAAAATAAGATAGACGATAGATAGATAAATAGATAGATAGATAGACAGACAGATGGACAGATAGCCAGCCAGGCTAACCTAATTATTGTGTGTCCCCAGGGCTCAGGAAGAGACCTGCCTCAAAAAAACTACTGAGGAACAACACTCAGGGTAAACTTGTCTTCCATATACCTACACACACATATACACTAACACACACATACATATACACTAACACACACACATACATATACACTAGCTCACACACATGCACACACACACACAATAATCTATCAGACATTTTGTCACATCAACAAAACATCTAATTAATGCATATGTCTTCTATTCTTGGACTATGGAGTGAGTTAAGGTCTCCAGGACAACTTGAGGAGGAAAGGCAGGCGTGAACAACCTTGGCGCGTCCAACCTCAGGCAAGAGCACTTGAGGTCTCACCATGAAGAATATGGCTAGCTGTAGTTTTGATTTTTGCCTTTTACAAATGTCCTTTCTCAAGTCAAGGAACTTTCCTTCTATTCCAAGTTTACTGAAAGTTTATGAATGGGAAATGAGTATTGTCATGTTTGTTTGCTTGGCAGAGGTGTGCTGAAGATGGGCACATCTGCTGAGCTCTGTGTATCAGAGCAGACACAGCTGGGCTGAAAGTCCAGCTGCAAGGCTGCCCTCAGGGAGCCTCTGGGGACTTAGATTGCAGGAGCGTTTCCACCATCTCCAGGATTGGTAAGACTGGTTCGTTGTGCCTAGACTGCCTGCACCAATAATATATCCTGTGCTGAGCACCGGCTCCTCTCCTGCCAGGAGTCTGGACCTTGGGTGTGTACTGTGCAGAGGTTGTCTGTGTGGTCAGCCCAGGTCAGAACCCTGCACTCTGACTTCTCTGCTTTCTTGATAGACAACATTTCTCACGTCACATGTCTTGGATGGACTAAGCACGGCACATGGCCTTTGAAAGTGGACCACACAGATTTTAGCTTTGCTGGTGTTGCATTATGCCCTTCGCTGTGCTAACTCCCAGCCATGCCTCTGAATATATACATGCTGAGTCCTACGAGCCCTCCGGAGGACTCAGACTGGAGGCTGTTTTAGAGACTGCTCACACAGATATCGAGTTGTTCCCTTCTATGAGTTTCCACTCGATTCTTTCTTCTGAGCCTGGATCTCCTTCTGTAGCCCAGGTTGGCCTTGTAATCATGATCCTCCTGCCACCGCCTCCCGAGGGCTGGCCTTACATGTGTGTATCACCACGTCTACCTATACTGAGAGATTTTGAAACCTGAAACCAACTTTGGATTCTGCAGCAAACCCTACTTCTAAAGGTGCTAGCCTCTGATGTGAAGTGAGTTTGGGTTTGCTAATGCACTCTTAAAGGCCCTACATCGATGATAGTGGCTCGCCATTTTGTTTATTTATTTATAGTGAATTTTTTGTTTTTTGTTTTTTTAGGCATCAGAAGAACACAGCCTCATGACAATAGTTGGAAATCTATTTTCTGAAAACTTTAAAACTGTGTGGACATGGTAACATTTCTTACCTATATGCTTGATAAAATTATGTCCTAAGCTGGAGAGACGGCTCAGCAATTAAGAACATGCACTGTTCCTGCAGAGGACCCGAGTTTGATTCCCAACACTCGCATCAGGTGACCCACAACTGCCTGTAACTCCAGCTACAGGGGATCTGATATTCCACACGCACACACACATAGAGGAGAATTAAAAACGTGATTTTCTGTCTGTGGACATTTCGTATTGCTGTAACAGCATCACAGGTTGAGACCTACAATGAACAGAAATGCACTGACTCACAGCTCTGGAGGCCGAGGAGTCCAAGATCCAGAGACCAGCACCAGACAAAGCCTTCCGACTGAATCACAACACAGAAGAAGGCATCACATGAGGAAAAGACAAGCCCAGGATGAGCTGGAGTGAAAAAGGGAGCCAAATCCTGCACCGACGATGGTGTTAATCCATGCAGGAGAGAAAAGCCCACTGGAGTTCATTGTCTCCTCAGTCCTCTGCCTAATTGCTGTAATGGCAATTAAAACCCAATACTAACTGCAGAAGAAACAAACTCAACACACAGGCTTCTCCAATGAAGCCTGTCTGCGTGGTGGATCTTTTCTCCTGGAGGGGAGTGCTGGGGTCAAACTCGGGGTCTTGAAGTGCCGGGCAAGAGCTCCACCACTAAGCCATGTCCTAGACCTCTTTCTTAATAAAGAATTTTTTAAAGATTTATTTTATTTTAAATCAAGTATATTTGTGTCTCTATGTGGGCATTTGCCACATGTGTACAGCTGCCCTTGAAGCCGGAAGATGTCAGATTCCCTGGAACTGGAGTGACAGTTGGCTGTCGGCTTCCTGGGAACTGAAGTGGGATCCTCTGGAAGGGCAGAAGCGCCTTTAACGGCTGAGCCATCTCTCCAGCTCCCAAAATCTAAGGATGCCTTTAGCCTTGTAGCATGTATTTTGATAGTCTGATTTCACTTTCACTCCATTCAAAATACATTCTTGTTTACATTGTGACTTTTTCCTTGCCTTGGGTTATCCAGGATGATTTATTGTCCTGCCTCTTGGAGATTTTTCAGTCCCTTTGTTGTTGTTTTGCTTAATTTTAGCTGTTCCAGGTAGCAGAGTGTTGGGGAGAAGTTTCTCCTGTCCCTTGGCTAAAAACTTAAAGTGTTTGATTTATTTAACCAATAAATTTCTTTCCATGGCAACTGCAAAGGTAAATGTCAAATGTGTCTTCTGAATTCATTAAATCCTAACATCAGTGTCGATACTTTTACTGTTTACACTTTTAAGTAAAATGTTACTGATTTTTAACAGCCAGGATTTGAGCTCAACACTTAGATTTTTGTTTAAGCTTTTGGCTTTAGCTCACATGTAGATAATTGCTTTGAAACAAAGACCTCCAGTCTCTTGAGTATGTCAGTGCAGAGGAGAGGGGTTGTAGGCAGTCAGACTGATTTGTGATGCCTTAATGGAGCCCTGGGTCTTCTCACATTGTTCAGCACTCACAGAGTGTACAGAGTAAGAGTAAACCTTCAGGTAAACTATGGACTTTGGGTGACAGTGGCATGACTGTAAGTCTATCAACTGTGACAAAGGTAGCAGATATTGATAGTGGGGAGCTGTGCCTGGAGAAGGGGGCTGGGTGCTGGGGAACCCCACACTTGCCATTCAATGTTGTCATGAATTTAAAGTCACCCAAAAAGCAAAGCCTACTTAAAAGAGAGCCAACAATGAGATGTCCTGGCGTCCAGAATGTTAGACTAATGTGTAAGTGTTGCAGTTCCGAGATTGTGGCTGTTACTAATTAGCTTCTTTGGTCTGTGTGGTTTCCAGGCTGACTTTGTGAGATCCCCCTGAGCGTGAAGGAGCTTTACCTAGTGACAGTAAAATCCCTTTGATTATGACCACACTATTTGAGCACTGAAGCGTTTGGGCCCCGGGACATGAGTCTCAGGAAATGAAAAGGAGCCCCTCTGGCCCCGGCAGCCTCCTCATACCCCGCGCCCTGCAGAGACTGAGTTACAGAGACTCTTACAGCTGCCTCCCTGGTGAGTTCAGCCTGAGCTTGGTAAATAGTATCAGAACTGAGTCATTTATGGTTGAATGACACAGAATGAAAAATAAATGCCTTTCAGGCAGTTCCTGTTACCTAATATGGATGAAGTAGTCGACACCTAACAAGGGCCCCACCTGTGACCCAAATGAACTTTTCCCTATAAGGCTGTTGATCTAATTTCCTGATCAGAAAAAAGGAAACCAGAAATACTGTAAATGGTCTGTCTAGACCTGAAGAGGGGCTTTTCTCTCTCTCTTCTCCAAACCTTGGCAACGTACATCCACTGAGCTCCCCCGCCCCACCACAAATAGCCAAAGGTGTGTGTTGCTTTGTCCCGTTTGAATGCATTCTGAGGAGGGTGAGGTCTGCTGCCCAGCCACTCACAGATGGCACCTGGAGCTCGCACAGGACCCGGAAGAAGGGTTTAGAACTTAGAAAGTAGCCCTGATATTCTTAGAGAGGATTTTTCTTTCCATGCCTTGGAAAACAACTTACCCACTCCATTGTGAATTCTAAGCCCAGGTCAGGAAGGCCTCACAGAACCTGTCTCTAGTCCCAGCTCTTCCAGAAGCTGGTGGCAAAGCCAAGGTCCAGGGAGCTGGGTATCCTCCTTCAAGCATGGGGGGCAGGGTGGGGGTGGGGGGGTGGATGGCAGCCTTCAGAGAGCTGAATTAAAGCCATAAGGAAGTGAGGCCTGTTCTAAGGAAATACAGCCCATCCATAAACATGACTCACAGGCAGCTTTCATGTTGCAAAACTGATTCTGAATCATTGAAGGAAAAAAAAAAAAACACTTCAGATCTCCAGAAGTCTGAGTCGTCTTTTAGGAATCGACAGCTGAGGACTTAGCTGCCCGTGAATATGTTCTTATTCACCAGCCTGGAGTAACCTTAAAGCGACATTAAAATAGGTCAGCCTGCTAGAAACGTTTGCTTAAAGGCCAGTCTGGCCTCTAAATTTCTTTTGAATGAATCATAAGAATCTAGATGACAAAAAAGATTTATGCAGAAAGAGAGAGAGTCCAAAAAGGCAACAGACAAAAACACAGAACCATCCTTAATAGAAACTTGTTTCTGGAGCCTTGTAAACAGGCTCTGTGGCCGAATGACCTGATAAAGGACAGAGTGGCCTTGGGTATCAAACTGCTCACAAAAGCTACCCTTAATGGTGTCTGCCTGTCATGGCAGCTACTCAGGAGGTTGAGGTATGAGGACTGGAAACTTAGGCCAGCCTTTGTAACTAAATAAACAGCAAAAGGAGTGCTCGGGGACAGCACAGTGGGCTGAGCATGTCACTGCTGAGGAAAAAGAAGCGAGAAGCAGCTAGATTGACGGCTCCGCACTTAAGAGCCCAGGCGGCTCTTACAAAGGACCTGTGTTCGGTTCCCAGCGCCCATGTCAGGCAGTCCGACACGTGTAACTCCAGCTCTAGGAGATCCCACACCTCTGGCTTCTGAGGGACCCTGTATGTAAGCACATGCACCCACACACACATAATTAAAAATAAATAAACTGTTTTTTTTATTTTAAGATAAGCACAGTTACCAGTAAAGAGGGGGCTAGATGCACACGCAGAGAGCACTACAAGGCTACTCATGGTCTGAAACCAACAATGACAGGTGGGGTTTTTCTAGTGCTCAGTCTGTGTTGTTTCAGAATCAGTGTTACACGGATGAAGAAAATGATGACCCAGAATACTTCCAAGCAACAAAGAATAATGTCCACCGTGAGATTTTAATCATTAACTCAGACTAACCTCAGGTCGATATCCAGGTCCAAGAGCCAGGACACTAGTATCAGAGATAAAACACAGCCATTTAACTGGAAAACTTGGAGACGGTGGACACAGATAAAACTAATATTGAAGCGCTGAGAATTGTTTTATGAATGTATAAAGACAGTTCAGGAGAAGTTTGGAGGCAATTTTTATTAGTACCTGGAAAACTGAAATTTAAATAAACATTAACTGGACCATGTAAATGTTATGAATTACAATTTCCTGTGAAAATTTCCCGAGATTTTCCCACGGTGTTACTCGAGATCATGTCATTGGACATTAAACCCTGAAATGGGAATGTGCACCAAGGAGTCAAAAGAGGGCTTTAGATGTTCTGGACCTAGAGTCGTGGGTGGCTGTGAGCTGCCATGTGGGTGCTGGGACCCAAACCCAAGTTCTCTACAAGAGTAGCTGGTACTCTGAACTGCGGAGCCGTCTTTCCAAACCCACGTCCAGAGAATTTTGGACCCCACTTTAGAGGACACGTGGGATTTCCCACAGACCGAAAGACGCCCCAGCACAACCCTGAAGGAGGTGAACTCCCAGCCGAAAACCGAGGGTTTCAATCCCCATTTTATCACTTGCCAGAATGAGGCAGAGGAAGTCGTTCGACCTCTCTGAATCGGTTCCCTCACCTGTAAGGTGGCGGTGCCTTTTCTAAGTGGGTCAGTGTGACAAATACATTCAGTGGCTTGCCATTCGCTTCCCAGTACACTGATGGTCAAAGGAAATTAAAAAGAGAGCCCAAGTTTCCTGATCGCTGCCATGAAAAAAAATGCCACAGCAGATTCTTCCGAAATGTAAAAGTAGTTCTTAGTCAGGTGTTGGTGGCACATGCCTTTAATCCCAGCACTCGGGAGGCAGAGGCAGAGGCAGGCGGATCTCTGTGAGTTTGAGACCAGCCTGGTCTACAGGAGCAAGTTCCAGGACAGGCTCCAAAACAATACAGAGAAACTTGTCTCGAAAAACCAAAAAATAAAAAATAAAAAAAGAGTAGTTCTTACTACCTCAACACCCAGAAGGCTGAACTCACATTTCCACTACAAATAGAGAAAACAGTGACAGAGTTGAAGCAAGCAGGAATAATTCAACTCAGTGTCCTTTTGCCTGCACTACAGTCTCTCCTCATACTTGATACTGCTGTCCCGTGGTCTCCTGCATATGTCTTAGACTGTGTGCATCTGTATTGTTTACACACACACACACACACACGTATACTTAGACTGTGTGCATCTGTACTGTTTACACACACACACACACATTTATACTTAGACTGTGTATGCATCTATACCTGTTTACACACACATGTATACTTAGACTGTGTGCATCTATACCTGTTTACACACACATGTATACTTAGACTGTGTGCATCTATACCTGTTTACACACACATGTATACTTAGACTGTGTGCATCTGTACCTGTTTACACACACACGTATACTTAGACTGTGTATGCATCTGTACTGTTTATACACACACACGCGTATACTTAGACTGTGTATGCATCTGTACTGTTTATACACACACACGCGTATACTTAGATTGTGTATGCATCTGTACTGTTTACACACACACACACACTTAGACTGTACATGTATCTGTACCTCTTATATCCCCCCACACACACATATACGCATACACCACAGACTAGGACCCACATAGGAGTTCAAACACTCAGCTTTTTTTTTCTGAGTTTGTCAGCTTGCTTGATGTTACACTTCCAAGATCTGTCCATTTTCCTGCAAATCTCCTATTTCTTTTGTTCTGGATGACAGTCTGTTTTATGCATCTGCCAGCCATCTGCGGCCAGACATCTAGGCTGCTTCCATTTCCTTGCTATCATAAATAAAGCAGCAATAAACATGGATGTGCAAATATCTCTATGGGGCAGTCCCGGACACTTTGAGTATACACCCAGGAGTAGTAGAGTCGGGTCATATGACAGGTCTACTTTTCCTTTTTATTGAGGAACCTCCAAACTGACTTCCATTTGGCTGCATTCATCTCTATTCCCACCAAGCTTTACAATCTGAAATTGTTCTCTTTAAATCTGTTTAAAATCATCCCACTGTGGTGTTATTCACTATGTGAACCATAATGCTTTTACATAAAGCATTTTTAAAAATCCAATAAGTAAGCCAAGTGGTGGTGGCACACGCCTTTAATCCCAGCACTCGGGAGGCAGGGGCAGGCCGATCTCTATGAGTTTGAGACTAGCCTGGTCTACAAAAGCTAGTTCCGGGACAGCCTCCAAAGATACACAGGGGAAACCCTGCTTGAAAAAACAAAAAGCAAAAAACACAAAACAAGCAAAAATTTTTTAAATAAATAATTTTTTTCCGAGACAGGGTTTCTCTTTATTGCTTTGGGACAGAAACCTACTTTTTTAAAAATGAGGATGCTAAAACTACATCATAAGATTGTCATGGTCAGGGATACAACAAGTCGTGAGACCTGGTATGAGAACCGTGCAGATTCTTGTTTTCAGATTTATTTTATGATTGTTTTGCCTGTGTGGATGTCAGTGCTCTGCAAGCATGCCCGGTGCCTGTGAAAGTCAGAAGAGGACATTGGCTTCCCCCAGAACTGGAGTTAGAGATGGCTGTGAGCCACCATGTGCGTGCTGGGAACTGAACCCAGGACCTCAGCAAGAGCAGCCACTGCTCTTAACCACTGACCCATCTCTTTAGCCTTCGGACTGTGAGACCCTAAAAGCTAATGAGAACCATGACTTTATATACCTCTAGCATTTGATGCTCGATACAAATCACAATTACTCCAAGGGGAGAACACACTCGGCATTGTCAACAAGGTGCCCGTTTGAGACGGCTTCGTCTCTGAGGCTGCATCCCTCATCCCCAGACGACTGCCGATGCTCCCCGTGCAAACCTCGAAGGACAGTGTCTTCCCAGCCATCTCAGACCGCAGCAAAGGCTCAGCAAGTACTTGCTGAGATGAGTGTTTACAACAAGGAATTTTAAGGGATTCTTATTTTTCCATCCTTCCTGACTGCAGCTCATTCCCTCGTGGAAAGGGTGACAAGTGTTGACTGCAGGACAAGTGCCCGGTCTCCTTGGATTTACAGCCCTTTCCTGTGAGCTGCTGCTCAGAGCTAGAGGCCAGGGGGGCCGCCCTCTAGCCAGGAATTTAACTCAACTTAGATTGAGAAACCAAACTCCCAGCGCCTGCCTAGCATCCCAAAGGCCCCAGGTTCAATGCTTGGCCTGGCAAAATATTAAAATAAAATGTTTAAAAAAATGAAGAAGCAGCCAAAATCTCTGCTTTTCCTCTTGATTTCTGCTTGAGGTTTAATGTGTTGAATTGTCTCACCCTCTGGCCCTCTGCTCATCCCTAGTGCTGACCTGGAGGGACTTACCACTGCAGCCCAGTGACAAACATTTGGGAATGGGTGTGTCTCCCTATGCATTTTGGAGGATCACCTGAGAGTTTGGTCTCCCGAGTTTTTGGACCCTTTTCAAGACAGAAATCATCTCTAAGGCCGCGTGCCAAGCCTCCAGAAGTGAAACGGATGCGGTGACTTCACAGTTGAGCGCAGGCGGCAGATAGCTCACTGGGTGGAGTGAACGGGGCTGAGGTGAGTGACAGAGTCCTAGGAGTGGAAGATAATCGCAGCTCACTTGGGAGAGAGCACGTACATACACGACCTTTATTCTCCAACAGAGCAGAGCTAATGCCTGCTGCCACGCTGACATGGACACCAGGGGACATAAATCCAAACAGCAGCAGCCAGAGGACAGGTCACACTCCAAGGGGTGAGGCTCTGGGCAGCTCCAGGCTTCCACTGAGCAAACACACACACACACACACACACACACACACCTAGAGGTCAAGGTCCCAGATGACAGCGGCAAGCTGGTCTGGACCACACTGGTGATAACAATTCCCCAGGCTGAGGTGGTGCCTCTGTCACGGTCGTCCACAAAGCTCCATCTTCCTGTCTCATGCAACAAGAGCAACCTGTGCCTCCTCCTCCCCTTCAGCGATCCTGGGTGCTCCCGCTGCTTCTTGGAGATAATAGTCCCCAAGTCCTGTTGTCTCTTTTGTTTTCTCCTTAAAATGTCAGCCTTGGGGGGTTGGGGAGGTGGCTCATGGGCAAAGCCCTTGCTTTGCCAGTGTGAGGTCTGGAGTTCCTTTTCACTGGGCATGTGTGGCAGGCACCTGTAATTCCAATATTCAGAAGGCAGAGAGGCAGGGGAGCCATGGGACAAGCTGCCTGTGGCCACCAGCTCCAGGTTCAACAAGAGACCCCTCAATAAATAAAGTGGGCATCAGTCAAGGTCAGTTTTGAGCTTCCGTACACACACACACACACACACACACACACACACCACTCCAAGACACATGCAAATATAAATGAGAAAACAAACATTTACATACATACAGACATCATACATACAGTGTCACCCTTGCCTGGCTCACTTTGTTTTTAATTTATTTGAGACAAGTAGCTGATGTAGCTGAGGATGCTCTGACTCTCTAGTCTCCCGCCTCTACTTCCTGAGGGCTGGGATCACAGGTAGACATCACCATACTTGGTTTATGTGGCGGGGTATAGAAGCCAGGACGTCTCTCTGTCTCTGTCTCCGGTGTGCGTGTGCGTGCGTGTGTGTGTGTGTGTGTGTGTGTGTGTGTGTGCGTGTGTGTGTGTGTGTTTGAGAGAGAGAGAGAGAGAGAGAGAGAGAGAGAGAGAGAGAGAGAGAGAGAGAGAGAGATTTTGAGAAATACTCTGCGTAGCCCAGGATAGCCTCAAACTGAAATTTCTCCCTCCTCAGCTCCCCACATACCTGGCTGTCGCACTCCCTCCACCCTGCCTAGTTCCGGTCTCCACTTGGAGCTCTGTGCTCTTCCTAGTTCTCACTTCAGGGTTTTATCAGAAAAGGGTGTTGGGTGGATGCAGCAGTTACCAGACACTGCGGAGCCACAGATGACCTGACCCCAACTGACAGGTGACCTCTAGTGCCCTCCCCATGTCAACGACATACAGTCGTTCCAACCAATCCAGAAAACCGCACCATGATTCACTCTGACACCTGTCCAAAGTGATGCCACTTGATATGACAAATTCATGGCATTATTAGCAAGTATTAGCAAATAACGAAGAAAATGAGTATCACATGCCCCAACATATCTACAAGTGGACATGAAATATATGTCAGAGATATGGGCTCCATTGTGTAACGGCCAGCACTCTGGACTCTGAAATACATGTCAGAGGTCATTCTTTTTCTTTCTTTCTTTTTTTTTTTTTTTTTTTTTGGTTTTTCGAGACAGGGCTTCTCTGTGGCTTTGGAGGCTGTCCTGGAACTAGCTCTTGTAGACCAGGCTGGCCTCAAACTCACAGAGATCCGCCTGCCTCTGCCTCCCAAGTGCTGGGATTAAAGGTGTGCGCCACCAACGCCCGGCCAGAGGTCATTCTTAGTAACGCAAGTGTGCGGGCGCTCCAGCGAGCGTGTGTGTGCATGTGTGCCTGTGTATGTTTTACTGGGAATTGGACCTGGAACCTTATATATGCTAGGTAAATGTTCTACCACTGAACTACACCCCTGTACTATTTTAGTGTTAAAAAAATAAGTTATGATGTTTAGTAATTTGTCCTTTGACAATGTCACATGTGTGTACTGACCACTGTCACCCCCTCCCTCCCCCTCCCTACCACTGCCCATCTTCCCTACAAACGTCTCACATGTATGTCTATTCATTTTGTTTGATGATCCAGTGAGTTTAACCCGGGCCGTCTGTGGAACCATGGGCTTTGGAGTTAACCATTACGCCCCGGGGGGCTCAGAAGTAGATATACAACTGAAGACAGTAACTGCCCCTCTCCCAGAATACCAACAACCGATAGTCCTGCAGTGAGGCATAGGGCCCGATGGGTACCTTCCTGTCCCCTGACTGACTGTGGACAGGAACGGCCACGTGAGGCCCAGGGCGGTAACCGCTGTGTGGACTCGGGCCTGCAACGGCTGTGTCAAGCCTTGGGGGAAGGCACAGCATAGCTCTGCTCCTGTCTTCTAGCTCTTATGCTCTTCCGGGGCCTTAGAGGGACAATGTGAATGTGTTGCTTGGGCCTGAGCCTCAACTGTCACTCACTCCTGGCGTCTCAGGCAGTCGGGCATCTCGACATTCACCAACACCCACAGGTCTGGGTCCCCATTTTTACAAACATCTTTTTTTTTTTTTTTTGATTTTCGAGGCAGGGTTTCTCCCAGGCTTTTGGAGGCTGTCCTGGAACTAGCTCTTGTAGACCAGGCTGGCCTCGAACTCACAGAGATCCGCCTGCCTCTGCCTCCCTAGTGCTGGGATTAAAGGCGTGCGCCACCAACGCCCGGCCAAACATCATTCTTTAACTTATTTTTTTATTATTATTATTCACGTATACCGTATGTGTGCTTGAGAGTGTTTGGAGGTGGCAAGGAGGCCCGAAGAAGGTATCAGATACCTTGGGGCTACCTTACAGATCGTGTGAGCCATGCAGGAACTCGTGTCCTTTGGAAGAGCAGTCAGTGAGTGCTTTTAACCACTGAGCCATCTCTCCAGCTCCAAAAAATTGTTTTAAGTAAATAGTCATCTTTTTTTTTTTTTGACAGGACTGGGAATTGAACCCAGGACCTTCTTCATGTTAGATACACACTCTATACCTATCCTCCTTAGATTTTGTTTAATTTACTTGATAAACCATCCAGTCTGGACTTGAACTTGTCCAACCCAGGCAGGCCATAAACTTGTGACATGCCTGCTCAGCGTCCTAAGCAACATACAGTTGAGTGTCGCTTTTGAGCACGGTGGTTTTTTTTGGTTTTTCGAGACAGGGTTTCTCTGTATTGTTTTGGAGGCTGTCCTGGAACTAGCTCTGTAGACCAGGCTGGCCTGGAACTCACAGAGATCCTCCTGCCTCTGCCTCCCAAGTGCTGAGATTAAAGGCAAGGGCCACCAACGCCCGGCTTGAGCACGGTGCTTAAAAACACAGGTTCGGGCCCGAGGACGTAGCCCGCTAGTAGACTGCTGGCCTTGTGTGCTCAACACTCTCGGTTCAAACCCCACAACTGGGGAAAACGAATCCCAAGTACGAAAATACATAAAGGGCACACGAGTGGGCTGCGCCGACTGAGTGTCAATGAGGAGGGGCAGCGGGCGGGGCTCTGCCGCCCGTCTGTTCTACCCTGCTAACAGGCCGGCCATCCCTTCCCAAATCCTCACCCGTAGACCCTCAGGACATCCTGAGCAGAAATGTCATTCCCCTTGGCACTCGCCCTGTTCCAGCTGTGTGCCCGTCCCCTCCCTGTCGCCCACAGTCTTCCTGTCCCAACACTCCATGTGTTTCTTAGAATAGTGACACTAATGCCGCTGCTTCAGCTGTGTCATGCCTCTTTCGGAGACGCCCAGAACCCTTGACGGCCGCGGGGCTGTTAGCAGGTTATTAACTGACCACACGATTCCATAACGTAATGAACAATTATCCTCTCCGTGAGGAAACTCAGCAACCAGGAAGGCCGAGCAGCAGCTCCAGGGTTGCCACAAGGTCAAGAGCAGCAGAGGGGAAAGGGAAGTGGGGTCTAATTCGTGTCAGCCGTGGACGGCCGAGCTCTCATGTCAGCCATGCACAGCCGGGCTCTCATCTTTCCCAGGAGGTGCTAAGGAGGACACGGGGAGCCGGGCACACTGCCTTCTAAAAACAGCGTCACCCACTGACTCTCTGGCTGTGCAGCACCCTTCTCCCCGCTTGCCTGGATAGAGGCCATCCGCCCATGAGCATCAGGATGGCCATTCCATGCAGGACCGCTCTACAGCGCTGGCCCAGTGAGCCTCTCTCTCCCTGACAAGTCTGCCTCCCCCCACAGCAGACTCCTTGCTTGTCCCCGCCCTCTGGGGGAGCCCTGGCCCTTTAGGCTCTCTTCTCCTGTTCTGATGACCCCTGAAGTCTTGACTCCAAAGTCACCCTCCTTGACCACCCCCTGTATTATTTTTCCTCTCCGGCTGCTGCTACCCCCACACCTTGAAGTTCCTGTCCTTATCAAGTTTCCACCCCGGCCCTTGACGCTGCCCGGTGTGTCTCGCAGGCTTATCTCGCTTGTCAGTACCAACATGAGTCTAGCTAGCACAGGGGAAATTGAAATACGCATCTTTGGGGTGGGGCGGGGGAGAGAACTGTGTGCAGGGATGACTAACCCTATCGTAAACTGCTGGGCGCTTTTTATACTGCTGTTAGGAGCTGTTGCAAAGTCGCTTGTGGTTTGAATGACTTTAAGATTCAGAGTACTATTAATTTCCGGTGAATAATTCCAAGAAACATGGTGCTTTGGGGAAGCGTTCAGATGTTTTCAAGGGAGTACAAAGAGCTGCCTGGTGTGACTCTGGAGGAAAAGACCAGAGCACTGAAGTCATTTTCCTGTCTGGTGAGCCGCAGCAGGCAGTGCCTGGGATATTTTGAGAGTTACTGTACTCCCATTCATTCAAAGTCAGATTCCACATGATACATTTGCTTAAAGCATCTTGGAACAAACGCATCTCCATTCCAACTCTTGTTTTTTCTCCCTCTCCCCCTCTAAGGCATCTGCAGGTTTAAAGATCACTGAACTACCAGAAACTTTCTTACAGGTTGTTCAACAGGATTGAAAAGCAGGCTGGGGCCAGGTGGTGGTGGCACACACCTTTCATCCAGTACTTGGGAGGCAGAGATAGACGGATGGCTGTGAGTTCAAGGCCGGTTTGATCTACAGAGCAAGCCTCAGGCCAGCTAGGGCTTCATAATGAGACTCTGTCTCAAAAAAGAGAAAGTGAGCCAGGCGTTGGTGGCGCACGCCTTTAATCCCAGCACGTGGGAGGCAGAGGCAGGCGGATCTCTGTGAGTTTGAGGCCAGCCTGGTCTACAGAGCAAGTTCCAGGACAGCCTCCAAAACAATACAGAGAGACACTGTCTCAAAAACCAAAAAGAAAAAGAAAAAAGAGAGAAGAAAAAGAGAGGAGGGGGGGAGAGAAAGAGAGAAGAGAGGGGGGAAAGAGAGAGGAGAGAGAAAGGGGGAGCAAAGGGTTTCACACACACACACACACACACACACACACACACACACACACACACGGGCCTCCATTTGGTTTTAGTTTATTATTATTTTTTGAGATCATGTCTCCAGTAGTCCACCCGAGAGGCTATACGTGGCCGGGGTTTGATCCCCGTCTCCAGGTTTTTTTTTTTAAGTTATTATTAAAAGGGCCCATGTCTTTCATTGCATTTGCATTCTTCTTCAACAACAACAAAAAGCGGGAGGGGGGGGATAACGAAACACAAATGCTGAATTCTAGGTTTGAAAGCCTCCAGAATAGGACGATTCTGTGCAGGAGAGGGATCCCGAAAGTGTCCATGGAGCTGCTACCCTGTAGGAGTCAAGTGTAAGAAGAAGTCGCAGCCGGGGGGATTGGGCTCACTGGCAACGGCCTGACTGGGGCCCCCGGCTGTGTCCCTAACACTGTGGCAGTGCAGGTGGACGACAATGAGGCTGGGTACCACTAGGGATGCAGGGGAGTAAAAGAAGCCTTAATTCTTAGAGTGGTCACCACCTCCCAGCTCAGGCTGGGGACCGAGCTTTAATACATGGGCCTTAGAGGGACAGTTCAGACCCGGACTCCAGCGAGCCGAGTGGCCACCGTCCCTGCGTCACAGCCCCCACTTGAGAATCACAATGCTGCTTCCCTCAATGACAGGAAATGCTTAAAGTCAACCTAGATGTAGAAGAATCCCAGCACGCGGCACGGACTAAAAGGAGTGAATCCGGCCACGCAACAGTGGATGCCTGACGGCCCTGAAGGGGGTGGAGAGGAAAAGAGCCTGGGTGGTTTGTCTCATTTTGGGTATTTGTGGCGTGTGTGTGTGTGTGTGTGTGTGTGTGTGTGTGTGTGTACACATGTGCGTGACGATACGGGCACGTGTGTGTTCAGGCACAGCAGATGCCACAGGATGACCTCACATGCCCTGCTGTGTTGCTCTCCACACTGTTCCCCTGAGACAGAGTCTCCCTGAAACTGGGGCTAGCCCGGCAGCCCCATGATCCTCCCCCACAGCCCTGAAGTTAATGGCGGCTCTGGTGACCTTGCCTGGCTCTTAGTCTGGGTTCCTCGGGATTTGACTAGGGTCCTCGAGCTTTTAAAGCCGGGGCTCTTAGCCACCTGGGTCATCTCAGCCCAAACATAGGTGAATTCAGAAGCAGGGTCCCCATAATCCTGAAGGCAAAAGCTCTGGCTGGCTACAGGGGTCCTCGGGGATGGTTCCTGGGGTACTAGGTATGCTTCCCTAGTATCAGAACTGGGATCCACAGCAGCACGTGGAAACTGGGTGTTCGTATGTATTAGCAGTGCAGGAAGGTGTACGTGGAGAGAGTGGTTACTCACTGAGGTACACGTATCCTCAGGCCACTGGCGTCTGAAATGTCCCTCGGGGAGGATCGGTCCCTCCCTGTGGTACTACTATTGGGAGGTGGTGACTCCTTTAAAAGGCGGGGCCCCAGAAGGGAGTTAGTTCATCAACTGGACTACATCTGGGATCCCCTGGGGGACACACCTCTGGGTGTGTCTGTGACAGTGCTTCCTGAGAGGTGTAGCTGGAGCCTGGAGAAGTTCCCTGTGGCTTGCTGGCCAGCGAGTGTAGAGCTCCCGGAGTTCGGTGAGAGACCCTGTCTCAACAGCTAAGGTGGAGAGCAAGAGAAGAAAACCAAGGAGGCATAATAACTACACATAACATGGGATCCTGGAACAAGACAGACAAGGGGAAATAGAGGCTATCAGTGGCAAAACTGAACGGCAGGTGGCTAGGGATTCTACATACTGTTCTGCAAGGTTTTCTGTAATTCTAAAATTGTTGTTAACAAAAGATAAGAAAGTCAAGATGGGTTGCTGGGTGGGCAGAGGCACCCATGATGTTTTAGTAAAGAACTGAGTTAAACCATCCACAGAAGCCGGGCGTTGGTGGCACACGCCTTTAGTCCCAGCACTCGGGAGGCAGAGGCAGGTGGATCTCTGTGAGTTCGAGGCCAGCCTGGTCTACAGAGTGAGTGCTAGGGCAGGCTCCAAAGCTGTACACCCTGTCTGGAAAAAACAAAACAAAACAAGACCACCAGCTGAGCTAAGTGTGCTGGTGGACACCTGCAGTCTCAGCCCTTGAGAAGTTTAGGCAAGAGAATCAGAAAGTAAGGTCAGACTGAATTACATAGCAAATCCAAGGCCAGCCTGGGCTGCATGAGATCCTGTCTTTAAAAAAAAAAAGTAAGCAAACAAAGCTACCTACAGAATTCTAGGGCAAACAAAAGACTGTTCACTGCCTAGCCCTCGACTCAAAAGTTTCAATAACAAACTCTTGAAAAGAGCAAATTAACAAACTAAAGCTAACCTTGATCCCAGTGGTAACCTACAGTTTCCTACCCGAGCTTAAGAAGCATGAGTGCTCAGCTGCAAAGTCGACAGCAGTATAAAACTGTGTGTGATGATCCGTGTGACACCGAGGAAAATCTGGCTCTTGGCTGAAAATGAGACCCTCTGAACATAAACAATGAGGTAGCCAAGGAAACAGCAGAGAAGACAGTGGTGACCCAGGAAGGAAGGTCTGTCCCCGAGTTAGGCCGGGAATTCTCAGGAGAGAATGTTCTGTGGGACGCCGTGCCACCGCCGCCGAGATGGTGGCCCTAATGACAGATCCACCACGCCACATCCCTACCCAGGCTGTGCCTGTGGGTACCCATCCCTCTTATCAGACATTGATTGCAAGAGGGAGGGGCCGTTGGAGTGAGCTAAGTCAGGGCTGGTGTGAGTTGGTACAGTCGCCTTATTTAATATTATTTAATTACTAAATAAACTGATCTCATGAATCAGCCCCACAGTAAAATGATGTAACAAGCAATAAATCTGCAGTGGTAACCTTTGGTGTTCTGGATGAATGTACATACTGTAACCCACATATTTATCGTTGAGCAAGGGAAGCTGTGGGGTTTTAATGGAATACACACATGTCCCTTGGAGACTGAGAATCAGGGAAAAACATGAACTTCAGGCTCTAAAGATTCACAGATGAGAAATGTCCTATGAGATAATTCAGAAAGCGTATGGTTCCCTGTGTGGGACAGGAAACGCTGAAAGCCCAATTCGGCCCTCAGAAGATATACATTCGGGGAAATTTCCAAACCTGGTCCTCCAGGGACCACAGAGAGAAAGCAGTCTAGAAGGTTGAGGCTACATCAGCTGCAAAACTTATCTGGTTCTCCAAGGGGGCTGTGAGTGATCGAAAACTCTGTGACGAAGAAGTCAGCTTCAGAGTCAGAGGAGGTAAAATGATTTTTCATGTGACTTGTACAGTATCAGACTTGCCTATGTCAGTCTAGCTCTGATAAGCCACGTGAGTCAAGACAGAATTCTGGTATGTAATGATGAAGCTAGGGAACACAGGGTGAGATTTTTATCCAAGACCTTCGAGCGACTCAGCAGAATCTTGAGTACTTTGTAAGGGACAGTTGCTTAGTGACCCTAATTAGTGACAGTTCTAATTGACCCTAAGAGGGTAATCATTCTACATTATATCTTACACACACACCTGTGTGTGTATATACACGTGTGTGTATGTGTGTGTATACATGTGTGTATCTGTGTGTATACACGTGTGTGTATCTAAGTGTGTGTGTGTGTGTGTGTGTGTGTGTGTGTGTGTGTGTGTGTGTAGGCCAAAGGTTGACATCTGCTGTCTTCCTAAGTTGATCTTCGCCTTAGTTTTGAGCTCACTGATTCAGTGGAAATGGCCAGCAAGCGCTAGGAATCCTCTGGTCTTTGCCTTCCCAGGGCTGGGATTACAGGCTTGCAACCACCATGCCTGGATTTTATGTGGGTCTAGAAGTTCAGACTCAGGTCTCTATGCTTACACAGCAAGCGCTTACCAACAGACACATCTCCCCAAATCCATAGCAATTTTTGCAAGTAATGATATCCATTAAATGCCTTTTGTGTACCAGGCCTGCGCCCTTCAAATAGATGGACTAGTCACATCTGAGCATGCTCATTAAGCACTCGGGATGCAGCTCGGAACGGCTGCTCACCAGCAGCCTAAGATATGGGGCGAACACTGCAATCGTTGAGCCTCCTCCGCCCTGTCTTCCCTCTTAGACACTGAAGGTTTGCCAAGGGTTGGATTGAAAATTATTCCAGCTGCGTGTATCTCAAAACTGCCAAGCAGAGTCACTGCTCCAGCCTGTCAGACACTCTCCCTCTGCAATTCCAGAGAGCAGCATTCCCGCCTCTGAGCCTCGAAGAATATGTACCCAAGTGTGACTGTGGAAAACTGCATTCGGTCCATTTGGGAACGTTCATGGGTTCCACCAGGGATGCTGCAGTAAGAATCCAGTGTGTTATACAAACAACGGGGTGTCTAAGCATAAACAGACACTCACAGCTCTGCTTCAGCAGTGGGAGTAGGAGACAGGCCTTTGTTGCTGGGGGGGTTTTGTTTTGATTTGTTTTCTTTTTGTTTTGTTTTGTTTTGTTTTTTAGAGACAGGGTTTCTCTGTATTGCTTTGGAGGCTGTCCTGGAACTCGCTCAGTAGACCAGGCTGGCCTCGAACTCACAGAGATCCACCTGCCTCTGCCTCCCGAGTACCAGGATTAAAGGCATGCGCCACCAACGCCTGGCTCTGATAGATTTCTTATGAACGTGAAAGTGAAAAAGACTAGATGCATTTTAAAAATCCCTGTGGCTGGGTTTATGTCATTCTAACGTGACATGGGAATTACCTGGACAGTTGAAATTCTGAGGTTCACGTCTCTGAGCAGATGCATTTCTCCTTCTCATTCTACGGCCACTGTTGTTCCCTAGAGCAAAGCAAGCTGCCTCATGAATTGAGGAAGACTTGCATATGAACGCTTGCAGTGTCTCTTTGGTGCTCAGAGTTTAAACTCCATGGTTTTATTTCTTGTTTTATATATTGATAACCTATTTATTGTATTACATGTATGCGTGTTTTTGCCTGCATGCCCTCGGAGGTCAGAAGCGGGGTTGGGATTCCCCAGCAACTGGAGTTAAGGATGGTTTAAGCCAGCCACCATGTGTGTGCTGGGAACTGAACCCTGGTCCTCTGAAAGAGCAGCAAGTGCTCTTCCCTGCTAAGCCTTCTCTCCAGCTGTGCCCCCCTGTGATGTGTACCCAAATAAGCTCCTAGCTTTCCCCTCTTCTTCTAGTCCCTGCTCCAAGCCCGTTCCTTCAAGGGCTGCAGCCTCACTCCAGAAGAATAAAGGGAACCTTAAGTTACTCCCTCCTCTGTGGTCAGCAGCTTTGGTCTTTACGGTGAACTGGTGTACATGCAGAGCCCGCTGCACACCCGATAAGCACAGGCGTCACACACAGACACGAGACTCGGAGCGTCAAGATGCTCCGGTGGTGTTTACCCAGGGTCAGGGGCCTGCAGATAGGGGAGGCTCTGGGGAAAGTGCACAGCCACCCACTGAGTCTCCCAGCTGAGTGACACCTGGACCTTGCTTGCCTGGGCAGAAGCCAAACCCCATCCCCTTTTCCTTAGAACAGATCTTTCCTAGACAGGCGCAGCTGATGGAGAGGGCTCCACCAGCATCCTCCGTGTTAGGAATGTGCAAAGGGCAGCTTCATAGTCGTTGCTCTCTGCAGTTTCTCTGAACAGCTCAAATTCGCCAAAGACGTACGGAGTGGGGACAGGCACTCCGCCACCAGCGTCCATGCCTTCCTTTGTGAATAGCAACTTCAGACCTTAACGCTCCTCCTTCCCAAGTGCGAACTCACCCGGAGCCCTGTCTCCTCACTTCATCTCTTTAGGAGACCGGTGGACTTATTTCAATTAGTCTGTTGCTGCCACGGTGGGTACTGGAACCCAGGCCGTGACCTATGGGAGGCAAGCACTCAACCTCTAAGGCCTGGCCCAAGGCCCTTGAGACTCCAGGCCCACAGACTCCCTCCTGTCTGTTTCTTCCGGCTCATTCTCACCATCGCTCTTTCCATTGTCAATGCAAGGATTCAGAACGTGAAGGAAAAACTTGACCTTTCCCGACCCCCTAAATCCTATGCCCCCCGCCCCCGTCTTCTGTACCAGCATTACTTCCCACCTGGGCCTGGAATCCATCTGCTCCCCTTCATCTTTGCCAGGACCCCAGCCCACGCCATCATTTTTCTCTTCTGGACTCTTTCAAAAATGCAAAACAAGCCAAGTTGCAATGTCCGCACATCAGCGTCGCCTGGTTGTCTATAGACTACACACACACACACACACACACACACACACACACACACACACACACATACACACGCTCCACCTGGGGGAACCGGACCCAGTCCCTTTTGCTCTGTCTGGGGACAAGTCTGCTCTACTCCCGTTTGTCCTTCGTGTCTGAGCGTGATCAGTGGGTCGATCCCACACGCTTTGCGTCCTCACCTTACCAGGGCCCCTCTCTCCCGTGACGCCCACCCCCATTCGTGAGCATAAAGCCCACATCACAGAGTCAGGGGGTTGGGGAAACGCCCACCCTTGATGAGCTCTGCCTCCTGGATGGAGGAGGCGGGGCTGTGATGACTAGGGACACCTTTTTTCACCAACCACTCCCTGCTTCAAGCCTCTGCTTGGCCACTGACTGCTGAGGAAGCTTTGTGCCTTCCTGACTTTTGACTCCTTTCTGTGGCTCCCTTCTGCTCACCCCCCCCCATCACTTCCTCCCTATACTCTCAACTTGTGGTCACCCACTCACTTCTTCTCAATTCCCCTCCTACTGGGTTCTAATCAGAATTACAGATGGAGCCCATCCATCCCGGAGTGCCAAACAGAGGCGCAGAGAACGGTGACTTCTGAGCTCTGGGAGTAACTGAGCCTTGTGTGCCACCCCAAGAAGCTTCACTGTCACCCCTTTCTCTCTCTCTCTCTCTCTTTTGTTTTGGTTTTTCGAGACAGGGTTTCTCTGTGTTGTTTTGGAGGCTGTCCTGGAACTCGCTCGCTCGGTAGACCAGGCTGTGCTGGAACTCACAGAGATCCGCCTGTCTCTGCCTCCCCAGTGCTGGGATTAAAGGCGTGCGCCACCAACGCCCGGCTTCTGCCACCCCCTACTATCTGCCACCTTGTTCACTAAAGCTGCCTCTCCCTCTGCCTTCCCTGCGTCCTGACCTCCTCTTCCTCCACCCCAGCGGCCCCGGCAGTGACAGACTTGCTCCCTGCCCACTCATGTGTCAGGCTTGTCTCTTTTCCAGTTGTTTCCCCAAATCAAACACTCCTTTAGGGTCCACTCACGGCGCTCTGTAACGTCGTCTGGAGTCCCCCGTAAAGGGAGGACTTTATTTCCCCAATCCAGCTTTCAAATCGCTTCTCAGAATACAGTCAACATCTTTCCTGAAAACAAAGCAGTGAGACTTCCGGTGGGTCATGGCACTGTTTTAGCTGTCTCCCTCCTCCGCACCCTTCAACACCACCAAGAATAGACAAATCGTGCGGGGCGTGGAAAGGAGGGGGACAGTGCCCTCAGTGTCAACTAAGGAGGGTACTTGATCCATGCCTAGATCCTTGGCAAGTCGCTCCTAGGCTGTCTAGCCCATCTAATGTTGTAGTTGTTTTTTCAAAACAATGGGCCGTCCGCAGCCTGGCTGGCCTCCGACGTGACCCCACATTTTGTCAAACTCACACCCTGCCCTGCTCTAGTAATCCTATCAACTTGGCATTCTTCCTGACTGCTGTGACTTTTCAGATTCCTCCTCAAGGCCTAGAACAAATGACTCATATCTGGGCAGTGTGTCACCATCCAGCTGCCCTCTCTGCATTTGAAAGCAGAGCTCAAGTCCCGCTTTTCAACAACGCTTCCTGGGTCGGTGATGCCCACACGTGCTCAGGGCCACGTAGTGTGAGCATAGTGCGAGCGCGGTGCCCTGAATGAACTAGCCGGGCAAAGAGGGTGAACCCGAGGCCGCTTATTTATAGACCGGTGATAGTGTTTGCTTTGCTTTAGTCCTAAAAAGAAGCAAAATGCTAACTAGGCTGAGAGATGCAGACAAGCCCGACGGCAAGCGGTTTCTGCTTCCCCTGAGTCGTATCCACAACTGTGTCTATCCCTACCGGTCGCAGGTATCAGAGTCTCCCGTGGTAGTGCTGAACTGAGACACCCGGGGAAGGGAGGCACCCGTTCCGGGGGCAGGAATGGCACCTCACTCTGTCCCTAGAGTAATCTGGAGCCAGGGCCTCTATGGGAAGGGGAGGGTAGGCACAGGCAGAAGGAGAGCGGAAGCCTGTCGTGGAAGGAGTTTCTACACAGGCCTCTTGCTTCATCCTTGACGTGAAAGAGGAGCGGGTAAAATCTGGGCCTCAAGGAACCGCAGACGTTCTTCTTCAAGGGAGCAACTGTTAGCTACACACCAGGGTATGCAGTCGGCACTCAGTACTACGGGTTCTACGTGCACGGCTCTAAACAACCTCAGACAGAGACTGTTTGGGGTGGGGGGTTGGGGGGGTGTCTACACTGAGCATGTGCAGTCTCTCCTCACCATTACTCCCTACACAGTAATAGCATAGCGGTCACCCAGGCTCTATGCCGTGCCACACCATCTTGTCCAAGGGATCTGAACCTGTGGCCGTTGGTAGCCACCTCCCACTCTTACCCCCCACCAGGACACCAAGGGATGACAGTGTGCGATGGAATTTTAAACAGAGACAAATTCAACTGCGTCAGCTTGCTAGAAGCTGGAGGCTCGAAGCTGAGATTAACTGTGCCTTCCGAGATTTTTTTTTTAATGTAGCAATTGAGAAGTATAGTTTAGGACAACCCAGAGGAACTAAGTGTCTGTGTGGAAGACTCTTCTCTGCTACCCCATCCAAGGAGGAGCAGAGCAGCCTCGGGGAAAGGAAGAGGCTCTGGTACCTTCAGGCATGGATGGCTAAAGGCAGCCTGTGAGTCACCCGGGGAGGAACAGCCACTCTTGACCAGTACTGCAGATGCAGAGACCGAGTTTGCTTTTGGGCAGTGGGATCAAGGACTGTGCCCCAGAGTCCCCTCTGGCCAGCACCAGGGCCGTCCCGACCCCTCATTTCCTCCAGACACCCGGCTGAGGAAGGACCCATGCTTGCCTGACCTCAGGTTGGCTTCTGTTGCCTCCTCTCCCCTTACCCGCCCCCCCCCCCACACACACACACACTGAGCGCTCAGCTTTGACCTTATAAGGCTGGACACAATACTAGTGGTTAAGCGCAAACATCGCTGGAACGTGTTCCTTTTGTTCTTTGGATCCTGTGTGCTCCGTAAATTGTCAGTCGGGAAGACGTTTAGAAGAGTGATTTTCCCTGGCTACACCAATGGCTGTTTCCTAGCGACGCACCATCTTCTCGATGGTTAGGGTTGAAGCAAACACCAAATGCTACCCAACTGAGAAAGAATTCCAGAAACCTAAGAGACCAAAACTAATGCTTACCCCTCTGTCCATCTGAAAAAGCTGAGAACAGCTTCATCTGAGAACACAGAGTTCTCTTGAAAACCCTTGGATTGAAACTTGAAACAACTTGTCACAAAGGTAGACCAGCTTTCAAGGCCCTTGCCTACTACGTGTGAGGCCCTAGGTTAAATTGTCACCTAAAATAAAAAAGAAAGAAAGAGAAAAAGAGAGGAGGGAGGGAAGAAAGAAAGGAGAGATTGAAGGAAGGAAAGAGGGAGAGACAGAGGGAGGAGGAAGGGAAACTAAATAATGTTTTGACAAGAACATATTGTTTTAAATCATTTGTGTTTAAGTCTCTTTGGGGGCTTTGAGGGTTCAGAGGACTGCTTGGGGTCAAATCTAGGACTCTAAGCAGGAGAATCATGCTGTTGCTGTAAAAAGAAGGTGGTGATGGTTTAAAGATAAAACAGAGTACAAGGAGGGCCAGGGTGGGTGGTGTAGGGGAAGGAGTGCATGAGGACCCGAGTTCAATCCCAGCACCAATGAATTAACTCAAGATTGACCTCTGGCCTCCACACACACATGGACATAAGCACACACACACATGGACATAAGCACACAGACACGGATATGCACACACACACATGGACATAAACACACACACACATGGACATAAGCACACACACATGAACATGCACACACACATGGACATGCACACACACATGGACATAAGCACACATGGATATGCACACATGGACATGCACACACACACATGGACATACATACACAAACAGTGTTTTGGGTTTGCTGGGTTTTTTTTATTTTTTAAGAAGCTAGTTTCTAGAATAAGAGCAATTTAAAGTTAAAAGAAGGAAAATAAATTAACGCTATCACACCCACACTGCCTGTCTACTTCACTAGTGGGAAACCCTGCTGAGGAGGAAGGAAGTCAGAATGACATCTGAATAGTCAACACGGACAAAGCAAAGCCTCAGAACTAAGAAATAAGTAACTAGCTGGGGAAAAGTTTTAACAGAGAAATAACAAGTAGACTCAAAAAGCACAGCAATGGCCTTTAATCCCAGCACTCGGGAGGCAGAGGCAGGAGGATCACTGTGAGTTCGAGACCAGCCTGGTCTACCGAATGAGTTCCAGGACAGCCTCCAAAGCCACAGGGAAACCCTGTCTCGGGGAAAAAAAAAAAAAAAGCACAGCAATGTTAAAGAAAGCCCATGTGGGAGGCAAACTTCCAAGCACACTCAAGGAACCCTGTGTGTCTCTGACTGGCTAGAGTGGCCAACAGCACAGCTTATAGGCCCTCAGTCTACCTTCACCAATGAGTGATGGACAGCAAGAGGCTGTAAAACAGTGGTTCTCAACCTGTGGGTCGCAACCCATTGGCATTTGAAACAAGCGTAGTTGACCAAGGCAACATCTGGATTTGGAGACCCACACTGCAGCTCCATGCTGACAACTCAGCGGAAGAATACTAAGGCATGGAGAGGGAAGCTGCCAGAAGGCGAGAGCAGCAAGCTAAGGCCACAGAGGATCACGGACTCGAACCATGGGAAGGTTGAACAAGCAGAGGCAGCATGGTCAGATCTGTGTGCCTGTGTGTGTGTGTGTGTGTGTGTGTGTGTGTGTGTGTGTGTGTGCGTGTGTGCATGCACGCATGTGTACCGGGGATGGAACCCATGCTACCCCACGCTGTACCACTGAGCCGCACAGCAGATCTGCATTCCTTAGCATCTATTGTCCACGGAGAAAGCGACCTGGAGGAGGCAAGGAAGGGTGTGGGGAGGAAGACCAGCTGTCGGGGCCCACAGTGGCTTAGACGGGAGCGGCGGGAGGTGCGCAGGGCAGTGCACTTGTGTGTGTGTGCTTAAGTGCCATTTTTACTCAAGCATTCTTCTCCTCAAGCTTTCCCGACTAAGTCATCCAACCACCTAAACAAGAGCAATGATGCAGGGGCCCAGACATCTCACAGGGGGCCGGGACAGACACAGCCGTCGGTCGGCTCAACTAAGGGAGAGCCAAGGCTACTGGCGGCTCTTCGGACTTCTCCGTGAAGCCAAAATCCTCATCAAGTTTACACTCCTTTTCCCCTCCTTCCCAGCTAGTTCTTTCTCTCATCTGCCTTCTTCCTCTCCTGCCCGCCTTGTAAGTAGCCTCCATCACTTGAGGAAGCTCAAAATACCCCTCCCCCCAAAACACCCCTCCCCCAAAATACCCCTCCCCCAAACACAGTGCTGCATCATGCTTCCTGCCCATTTTCCAGAGAAGCTGCAGGGACAGCCCTGACCAAAAGCTGTTCTCTTGTAAAAATGTTACACATGGACACAGGTGAGTCCATCCCATCTGCTGCCCCCACCTAGGAGAAAGAAAGAAGAAAGAGAAGGACTTTGACACCTACCCAGACAGACAAGACCCAGGTGGCTGCCACCTCGGGACCTCACCACGCCCCAAGGGAACCTCATTACAGCCTTCCATGCCTACTCCACTTCCTTCCCCAGAAGTCAGACCCTGTCCCTTTGTTTAGTTCTAGGAAGCCTGAGTTGCTTTGAGCGTTACAGATGTGTATGTGTATATGTGTGTGTGTGTGTGTGTGTGTGGCGTGTACATATGTGTATATGTGTGTGAATGTGTGTATATGTGTCCATGCGTGTGTCTGTGTATGTGTGTGCATGTGACTATGTGTGTGCATGTGTGTACGTGGGGGGGTCTCTGTGTGTGTATGTGTGTGCATGAGTCTATGTGTGTGTGCATGTGTGTATATGTGTGTCTGTATGTGTTTTCTCTCTGTGTGTTTGTATGCTCTGTAAGACATAGGAACCTAGGGGCTGGAGAGATGGCTCAGAGGTTAAGAGCACTTACTGCTCTTCCAGGGGTCCTGAGTTCAATTCCCAGCAACCACATGGTGGCTCACAACCATCTACAATTCAATCTGGTGTCCTCTTCTGACATGTAGGCAGAACACTGTATATGTAATAAATAAATAAATCTTAAAAAAAAAGACATAGGAACCTAATAAAATTTGTTATTTCCCACAAGCTAGTCTACTGTCAGCTTATTCCTGAGCTTGGCTGAGGAACTGGCAGAGGGAGGAGCCACACCCCCACACTCAGGAACTGGCTGGACATTTCCAGAACAATGCACAAGTGGATGGAAGGCAGGCCGGGGCTCCTGGCAGTCCTCGTCAATTCAGTCCACACAGCCCGCCCTGACACCCTACAAGCAAGAGTGGGACAGGTGGATCTGACTCTGGAGGGAAGGGAGGGTGGAGGAGAGGAGGAACCATGCTGCCCTCCCCTCTTTATCTGGACTGGAACAAAATGTGCCCCGGGAGAGGAGACGCATGCGCTGTTTCGTTTCTTTCCGCGCTGTTTGTTTTTATTTAGGCAATTAGTCACAGGTAAAGTGAAGCAACGTTTGAAGAAAAGCTGCTACAAGAAGGGATTCACAACGCGATGACGCTGGGCGTTGACGCTGGGGAAATCTCAATAAACGAATTTCAAAACAGCGAAGAAGACAGCGAGCCCGGCAACGTCCACACCATTTTCGCCTTAGCATTAATCTCACAGGGAATGGGGTAAATGAAAACAGACAAATGTGCGGGGACATGCAGTGTGCCCTGCGTTTCCACACCGCCTTCAGGGAGTGTGGGTCCCCACGGACAGAGGCTGCCTCAGTTACCTCTTTGGTGACTGTAATTACACAGGACAACGTAGCCTTGGGGGACCCGGGTGCTGGTGTCTGCTCAGAGGCCCAGCCCCTGACTCTCTCTCTCTCTCTCTCTCTCTCTCTCTCTCTCTCTCTCTCTCTCTCTCTCTCTCTCTCTCTCTCTCTCTCTCTCACACACACACACACACACACACACACTAAAGAGAAGCAGCTGAGGATCCATTTTCCACAAGTCACTTTGGAGAATGCAGCCAGATCTAAAGTGCTTTTGCCCCTGAACAAAGGAGCAGCCATTCCCAAATCCAGTCCAACCTGAAATACCAGATTTCTAATGAGCCCTGGCCCCAGTCCTCCAGCCCAGGCTGCACCTGGCTTAACCCCTTCCTGCCCACAGCTCCCGAGTCTACCTTCAGAGGAGAGCGGTTGTCTAACCACTCCACGGGTAAACCTGCACACTGCCCCTCTATCCATGCCTAATCCTGCCGGGGCCAAAACCAGCACTGCTCGTTGCTGCAAAGTCATCTGTTAGCCTCCTGAAGCTTCTTGCCTATCTTCTGTGGCTAAAAAGGGAACCGATTTAATAGCTCTACCCGGTCATCACTCTGTCACCCTGTGGCTTGGCTTACATAGTGCTTTGGGTGTCTCTTAAATGACCCTAGGCCCCTGTGTTATTACTAAACCTACACACTCCCATCCAATAGGTGAAAATACCAAGGTTCTGATTCAATTGTTGGTAATCCTGTTGTCCATCTCCTCCTCCAATTCCTCTTCTCGTCTTTTTTTTTTTTTTTTTTTTTTTTTTTTTGGTTTTTCGAGACAGGGTTTCTCTGTATTGTTTTGGAGCCTGTCCTGGAACTCACTCGGTAGACCAGGCTGGTCTCGAACTCACAGTGATCCACCTGCCTCTGCCTCCCAAGTGCTGGGATTAAAGGCGTGCGCCACCAACGCCCGGCTTCCTCTTCTCATCTTAATGTGGTGTGTGCACATATACATGTGTGTACCCATATGTGTAAGTGTAGAGGCTAGAAATTGATGGCAGGTGTCTTCATCTATCTTTCTCTATTTTATTTATTGAGAAGGTCTCTCACTTACTTAATCTAGAGCTTGCCAATTGGCTAGACTAGCCGTCCTGCAAGCCGCCCGACCCTCTCCTGCCGCATCCTCCTATCTCCCTGCCCTGGGCACTGGGGTTGCAGACTTGCACCTTCAGACCCAGGTTGTACCTGGTGCTGGGGATCCGAACTCAGGCCTTTGTGCAGGCAGCAAGCACTTCGCCCACTGGGTCGCCTACACCGCCCCTTTAAAAGGCAGATCCTTGATTCTGGAATCTACAGTCTTGTGATTCTTCTTAACCACGGGGAGCTGCTTCGTGCAATTAAAACTCCCCAGAAGGGAGAGACTTTCTGAGCAGTGGATTCTTGTGATCAGAGAGCAGTGGAATCTGAACACCCATTGAGAAAAGCATGAATAGAAGGACTGTGTGCTTCCCCCTCTCTCTCCCCACGAAGTTCAAAAACAGATTTAAAACAAAACAGGACACTCACTGTGGAGGAGAGGAGCCTTTGGGGGGAAGTGTGAATTGATGCGGACTGATTGGGACAGCAAACTATCAATTAGCATCCAAGGATGCAGTCGTTTCCTTTGATCTGATCATTTGCTTTGATTGATTTGTCCCAAGGAAATAACTCAAGAAAGAGGTAAAAAACAAAGTGCGAAGAGCAGGAGACTGGATATTCCAAGTCCTTGTGTGACTCTGGCAGGAAAACACAACCCTTAGAGGCAAGCTGGGAGGGAGGGAGGCAGGGAGGCAGGCAGGGAGGGAGGGAGGCAGGCAGGCAGGCAGGCAGGGAGGGAGGGAGGCAGGGAGGGAGGGAGGGAGGGAGGCAGGCAGGCAGGGAGGGAGGCAGGCAGGGAGGGAGGCAGGCAGGCAGGCAGGGAGGGAGGCAGGCAGGCAGGGAGGGAGGGAGGCAGGCAGGTAGGCAGGGCAATGTCTGTAACCTGGACTCCTGCAATGCATGGGGGCTGGGTGGTCCAGGAGCTCAGACAAGAGGCATGGGGGAGGGGAAACAGCACCAAGGAAGGCCTCTTAGGGAGGTGACCTCGGTAAATATCCACGTAGGGAGTTGGGCCATGAAGAACACTCTAGGCCAAGAGCCTCCTGTGAGGGACAGGACTGGCCTGGGCATCCTGGCTTGTCCCTGAGGCCAGGATACCTGGGAACACAGGGGGCTCTGATTTCGATCTCGTTTGTTTGTTTGTTTGTTTGTTTGTTTGTTTGTTTTTTGTGCCTGTGCTGCCCCCTGTCTTTCTCTCACGGTGAGGAGTGATGTTGGAAGGGTTTGAAAAGGCAGATTGACTTGGTCAGAGGGTTGTTGTCCAGAGTCACCGTGGGCAGCGTTGCAAAAGCTGGATTACAGAGAGGGGAAGTCCGAGATCAGGAAGAACAATCTAAGGGCAGACATGCAGTGGCTCTAGGGCAGGTGGAGGGTGAGGAAGGGACACATTAAGCCATTTGGTGGCTTACATCCTAGGCCTTGATCACCAATTAGCTACGAGGCTTAAGGGCCAGTGAGGAGACTGAGACAACTGTCTCAGGGAAAGGGATTTAGCTATGTTGGAGCAGGAGTTTTGTAGCAAATTCCTCTTCATCAACCCACTTAGGTTTTTTTGTTTGTTTGCTTGCTTTGTTTTTGTTTCGTTTTGTTTTTTGATTTTTTGAGACAGGCTTTTCTCTGTGTAGCTCTGTAGACCAGGCTGGCCTCGAACTCACAGAGATCTATCTTCCTGCCTCTGCCTCCCAAGTGCTAGGACTAAAGGCTTGTGTCACCACTGCCTGACTCTGGAATGACTTTTAGACACTAGATACATCTCAAAGTAAACAAAACAGAGAATTTCTTTCCATATTCACAATACCTCTAGATTTCATGTTTCCTTGCTGGGCAGATTAGGTGTGTGCTCTACCAGGAAGCCTCATCTCCAGTCCTTAGCCTCTTGAGACAGCAGATCCAGTAAGTCTCCAACCTCATAATCCTCCTGCCTCAGCCTCTATAGCGTCGGGGTTGCATGCATTAACCAGGACACCTTGTTTAGATTTGAATTTATAAAGAACCAAAGAATTCAAAATCAGTTCAGCCAAGCCCCTCTGTAACTCTATTTTTTAAAGTATTTCCTTAATTTCAAAGAGGCTTTTCAAGCATAAATTTGATTTTGATAAAACAATTCAAATACCATAAGAATCTCTCTTATTCCTTCTTAGAGTTGCCTTACTTTGTCCTTGAAGTACAGAGAAAATCCAGTCATGTCTTACATATAGAACATCACACTTAGGAATAACTTCCTTAGCTGTGTCTTTGCCCCAGAGGTAGTTAGTTCCGTTTTCAAAGTCCAGCTAAAGGAAACAGTTTTAGAGATCCACTGCAGGGGACTATTTAACACCAGCTCTGGTATCTCAGGGGACAGTAAGGAGGTCTTTGCCTTGTTGGAACAGCAATTTGATTCTAACTCGATAGAAAGTTACTGAGATGGCTCTGGAAGGCTGGCTCCTTTATAAACTAATTCACAGATACTTAAACAACAAAAGTCCTTTGAAAACTACCAATCACACTGAATTAAGTACCTTGAAAGCAAAAAGGCAACGTCTGAAAAGCTCATACTGGAAGCAGTATGGACGACCAGGCCCCTGGGTCATGTAGTAATCTACTGTCTCTGAGACAGGACGTGGACCTCCCCCAGAGCTGGCAACAGCCTCCACTCACAAAGTCTGAATCAGTCCAGTTAGACCCGAAGAAGGAGGCTTTGTCTGCCTCCTCCCTGGAGACCCCAAGGTAAAGCTGGGATTGCAATCTGCTGGGCAGCCTGGGCTGAGCAAAGCTCTCGCCCCGTTCTCTGAAGTAACAGGCAGCCATGTCTAAAGGGAACGCTTGGTGGGCAGGAAGACGGCGAAACAATGAAGAAGACTGTTCTAGAAGATGACAGAGGCCCCTGGAAGATTCTTCTGGGTTCAGCAGGGGTCTCTTTTAGCAGCAGATGCTGTTTCTGAGTGATTATAAAGCAAAAGCAAACAAGCTTTGAAATCAACCAGGCCCACTCCAGGGACACTGGGCCAGTTGCTCAACCTCTGACAGCATCTGCAAGATGGTGATAATTATACCTGCTTTTGGAGATGGTGTAAGAATCAAACGAAATCATACCGCAGAAGCGCAATGTCTGCCCCAAGGCCCTAACAGATTTAAATTACGGTAGCTTGCCTGAAATGTCTACCTTTGGTTCATGCCTCTAAGAGCTGAGTGATCTGGGGGTGCCCCTATCCCCATACCCCAGCACCAAGTAGGTGAGGAAAAGCTGACTGAACCCCACTTCATCTCTTCATTTGAATTGTAACAGAACACAAAATCTCTCTCTCTCTCTCTTAAGACATGTTTCTTTGCAGCTTTGGAGGCTGTCCTGGGACTAGCTCTGTAGACCAGGCTGGTCTCGAACTCACAGAGATCCGCCTGCCTCTGCCTCCCCAGTGCTGGGATTAAAGGTGTGCGCCACCACCTTTGTGCATGAACATGAAGTCTCTTAAGTTCCTGGTCCCCAGGAGAGAAGTCTGCAAGCGAGCTGTCCATGGCAACACTTAAGGGAGTTTGATGTGCGAGACGGGAGAGATCACTGAAAAGGACCCTGTATGACTCACGAGAAGACTGACCTGCAGAGGGGGGAGCATGTGTGACGTGTGGCCAAGGCCACTGCTACTATCATTTAGGTCACTGCTGTGTTTTGTTTTGAGACAGTCTTGCAGCATAGTAGCCCAGGCTAGCCTGCATCTCAAGATGCTCCTGCCTCCACCTGAGGGCTGGGAGTACAGACATTGCCACCACATCTGGTCTGCTGTATCTTTTCCTTCCCAAACACACAATAAATAAATGCAAAAAAAAAAGTTTTCAAAGACAACAAAACAAAAAAAAATGAGGCTAAGTATCTGGAGGGTTTTTCGTTTGTTTTTTGGTCTTTTGTTGTTTTGTGATTTTTCTTTTCCTCTCATGTGAGAGAAAACGGATTCAGTAGAGTTCCTGAAAACAAAAGCGGAGGCCCTGTGTGAAGGCATCCACGGGGCACCCCTGGTTGTTCTGTCACAGCCAGCTGCCAAGGAGCAGAGCACAGCACTCTCCTGCGCAGAACAGTCAGACTTGTGTTGGTGACACATCTGAGGGCTCCTCTTCATCTCAGAGTGAGTCCAAGGGTTAGTCCTGCTGTCTGTCATGCACGAGTCAGTTCAGGTCTCTGGCTGCAGCCTCAGTTCGGGACTGAGCACTGTCCTCAAAGATGGCTGTGAGACCTGAAGGAGTCTTGGGATTCAGCGGCTGATACACTTGTGCACTGTTCCCCTTGTTAGGCCCGTCTCCTCCTTCGGGGTCAACCCCAAGGCCAAGTGCAGAGGTCCCTGAGAAGCCCTAGGCCAACAACTGTGAACTCAGATCGTCAGCCTCGGTATGCAAGTCTAATTCTGAGAGTCCCGTGGGAAGTGCTCCCTCCCTGCCTCTTCGGCACCGCTAAGTCTACTTGTGTCCTTTGCAGACAGACAGGTTCAGTGTTCCCTCTTGAAGGCAGCTGTATAGCTGTATCCCGAGGAAATGTGTCCAACGGCGGAGTAGAAAGTCACCACGCTCGCACTATCCAGTAGGGGAGCACTGCTGTCAGCCTCTAAGGAGTCAGGGGACGGAAGGAGGACTTGTGGCTGCTGCAGCTGTCCCCGTGTCACTGAGGCCTTGGGCACTCCTTATCTTTTGGCAGAACATCTTCAGCATGTGACTTGTGTCCTGTGGTTGACACCTGAGCACATCTTGGAAAGAAAGCATCAGAAAGAGATAGGGCCGGCTGGGCGTTGGTGGTGCACGCCTTTAATCCCAGTAATCGGGAGGTAGAGGCAGGTGGATCTCTGTGAGTTCAAGGCCAGCCCACTCTACAGAGCGAGTTCCAGGACAGCCTCCAAAGCCACACAGAGAAACCCTGTCTCGAAAAACCAGAGAGAGAGAGACAGAGAGAGAGAGAGAGAGAGAGACACAGAGAGAGAGAGAGAGAGAGAGAGAGAGAGAGAGAGATAGGACCAAGCCAGGGTGAGGGTGGCGGGGGTGCTTGTGAGGACCCCACCACCACCACACCCCAGCCACTCCCACTGGCTAGTGGTTAGGTGATGTCAGATGGATAGCCCAGCTGCAAGGAGATACAAAGCCTGAGTTTTTCTTGTTTGTTTTCTGTTTTGTTTTGTTTGAGACAGGATTTTGCTTGGTAGCCTTGTGTGGACTCCAACTCACAGCAATCCTTCTGCCTCAGCTTCCTAGTGCTGGGATTATAGGAGTGAGCCTTCAAAGAGAAAAACAGTCTTTGAAGCTAAGTAGATTACAGATCCAAACAAAAATCTGTGCTCTGTTGGGGAAAGAATGGTTATTGGGTAGACAACTATCAGAGGAGTTTTTCTTGGCCACCTCCAAGAACAGCTCAGATACCACTCTGGTGTGCTTACATTTATAGTACCACAGACTTTGTACGCTGCTTATGTGAAAAATGATAATCCAATAATTTTGCACACAATTTTTATTTTTTTCTGGTGCTGGAGATCGAACCTGGGCCATGCCATATGCTAGGCAAGGCGTCTGCTGTTAAGCTATATCCCATTTCTTTATGTTCTTGATTATCATGGTGTCTCTCTTCAGAACGACAGCTTGAGTAAGGCAGGGAGTGTCCTGTCAGCTGTCCCCAGGACCCCCAGACCTAGTCTGGTACTTACACATGGTGTGTGCGCCTGGTAAATATAGTCGGGAGCAGTGGTAAGTGAGAGATTTACTGAGCTGCTTGGCAGCTGTAGATGACGACTGTGACTTCCCCGTGTTTAAACGTGGGCAGAAGGCCGCGCGTTCCCCCTTCAGCCATCACCATGGGCAGAGTACATGAAAAGAGCGTGGAGCAAACAGTGGGAAAGTGTGCTGGGTCAGAACTTGACCTGCATGGGAACAGGAGCAGAGCCCCCAGGGACGTGGTTGAGGTCATGGGAATAGAGGGGTGGAAAATGGGGAAATCCTGGGAATCCCAGCCCTGTTTTGTGCCGACAGACATGGGAGGCAGAGATGGGAGGTGAGAGGTAAGGTCACATTTGGCGATGGTGGCTTTCCCTGCCCCCTTCCTTCCTTCCTTCTCTCCTCCCAGTAAAGGAGAGTTTTGCAGACGCTTGCTGGCTGGTAGAGGCTATGTCTGCCCACTCACTCCCATGGCTGCCAGAGCATGCTGTGTTAGGCCCCAGAGCACACAGGAATCACACAAACTTGGTCTTGAAACAAGGGCTGGCTGGGCGGCGGGGCACAAGAGGCTGTGGTAAGCCCTGTGAGGCGCCCGTGACAGAGAGTGATATGGGAGGAGACACTTCACCACCACCCAAGAATGAGAAGTCACCGCAGCAGCTGCCAGTGCGAGGCCACCAGTGGTGCACACTGTGGACAGCCAAGGGGAAAGCGGGTTAGGGGCAGAGAGGCAGAGACTAGCGCAGAGTCAGCATCGTCGCTGGGATGCGTTGAAGGTTGTTTTCCCTCCGCTGCCTGGGACCGAGCAGGTTTTTTAATAAACATCAGGGGATGAATACAGAGCTTCCAAGCATGAGAGCAAGACAGGAAGATAAGTTATCACGCCAGCACCCCCACCGTCCTCTTTAGATGCATTAACCATCCAAAACGAGTTCCGTCAAAGCCAGGCCTAGGAGTGCACACCTGTAATCTCAGCTACTCGACAGTGGAAACAGGAAGATTACAAGTTCAAGTCCTGCCTGAGTTACAGAGGGAGTTCGAGGCCAGGTTGAGTAACTTAGCAACAAAACAAGAACAAAAGCCTGTGGGTTGGGGGTAGGATGTTGCACAGTTCAGAGGCAAAGTGCTCGTCTTGCAAGCTCCTAGCCCTAGGTTCAATTCCTGGTACAGGAGAGAAAACAGAGCTGCATCAAAAATTGCTTTTGGCTATGGAAGAAAACTTTAGGGGTGGTGTCTCGGGGAGGGGACCTGCTGGCTCTCCAGATTTTGGTTCTGGAAGAAGCTGAATGAATGTCAAGAACCAAGGGTCAGCCCTGTTGCATGTGTGGCAAAGCCAGTGTCCTGCCCCATTACACACGTCACCACAGAACAAGAGACGCTAACCGGCTTAGAAATCTGTAAACCAGACTCACCAAGGGCAAGAGGGAGAGGTCAACGTACATTTTCCAAGTGAAATAAACCGCAAGCATCACACCGCTATTCGGCGCTTACAGGGTTTTCCTCAGGCTTGCTCCCAAAGCGATAAAACACCATGACCAGAAGAAACCTGGAGAGGACAGAGTTTACTTCAGTTTACAGCTCTCAGGTCACGCTCCATCACCGAGGGAGGTCAGGGCAGGAACTCAAGACAGGAACCTGGAGGCAGGAGCTGAGGCAGGGGACATGGAGGAGTGATGTTTCCTGGCTTGCTCTCATGACTTGCTCAGCCTGCTTTTGTATACAAGTCAGGACTGCCTGCCCAGTGGGCTGGGCCATCCCACATCAATCATTAAATTAAAAAAATGCTTGACACACTTGCCTATAGGCAAATCTTATGAGGCATTTTCTCAATTGAAAGTCCCTTTCCCAAATAAATTTATGTTATATCAAGTTGACATAAAACTAACAATTGACCCCTTGTCAACTGGACACACAAACACATCACTATTAAACCATAGACTTTCCTTTTTTGGTTTGTCCCCAAGATCTCGTATTAATATCACTATCACGGTACAAAACATGTTCAACCCAGCCAGGCATTGGTGGCGCATGTCTTTAATCCCAACACTCGGGAGGCAGAGGCAGGCGGATCTCTGTGAGTTCCAGACCAGCCTGGTCTATAGAGTGAGTTCCAGGACAGGCTCCAAAGCCACAGAGAAACCCTGTCTCTGAAGAAAAAAACAAAAACAAAAACAGCCAGGCACAGCCAGGTACTGCCAGGCACAAGTAGGGATATCCATGGACATTCAGGCACAGCCAGGAACAACCAGGCACAGCCAGGGACGGCCAGGGACATCCGGCCACAGTTGGGCACAGCCATGGACAACCGGCCACAGTCTGGCACAGCCAGGAATAATAGCTAGGGATAGTCCGGCATAGCCGGATGCTAGGAAGAGTCAAGAAGGATTCTACCCAGAGCCTCCGGGGAGCACAGTTTTGGACTTCTTGCCACCAGAACTGAGAAAAAAACTAAGCTGCCATGGTTGTACGCCCCCCCCCTTCAGAAGTGGACACAGATATCTACCAGGCATCCATGGTCGGCTTCGAGGGGTGTTTGAGACTGAAGGATTACTTTGTGAGAGACATCATACCACTGGAGTTGACTATACAACAAAACCCAACCATTTGCTGTCTTGGGGAACTGTGAAAATGGGGACAGATATCAACCTTTGAAGTAAGGACATGGTCTACATCCCAAGATGCCTGAGTAAGTTTAAGGAGAGCAGCGCCGATCGTCACGGCTATAGATTAAACGTAAGAAGCTCCTGCTGCAAACATTCACAGATGGAATCACCACGAGGTGTAACATTAAGAACCCAGCAATCAATTCATGGGCAGGTAATGTGATAAAACTGCCTTAAGTGACGGGATCGCAGCAGATAAGGCACATTCGGTCTCACCTCACATAATGGTGTTTCAGTCAACCACAGACACTTAAGCAATGGTGATTCCATTACAATTATGACAGCTGAGAAATTCCCGTCGCCCGGTGACATCAAAGCCTCCTCGTGTCCCAGCACGGCACGGCACACGCCTCATGTGTTTGTGGGGATGCTTCACGGTGCCTACAATTATGCACAGGGCACCGTCCTCGATAATGAGTGACTATGTGACCGCCTTATGACTATACCATACTTTGTGTCATTACTGTGGAGCATATTCCTGTCACATGCTTTTAAGCGAGCTTGCTGTAAAAAACACACTGCTTTACCTTCTGCGGCCAAGACCGGAGACATGGCAGGTAAATGCTCTTGCAGTAAATCTGCAGTCCCGAGTCCAAGGGAAGAAGGACCCAACTGCGCATTGTACGGCTGTGTGGCAGGCATCGGCCCTGTTCATGTGTGTTTGCTGCATTACTCCTTGCTCTGAGAGGCCGCAGGTAGTGGTCTCCTGTACCATCTGGGCATGCATAAGTGTGCAACGTTGACCCTCCTAGCAACTGTGACTCTGTTAAGTGACATGTGGGTGCATGTGCCAGCTAACGTCTGCGGTGCTTAGGGAAGTAAGTGACCGAAGTAACTACCTATGAAGGAGTTTGGCGAAGGAAACGGGCCAGGGTGAGTCCACAATGGGCCGGGCTGAGTCGGGATAGAGGGAGCAGACAACTGCTGGACGCTGTCTCTGAGCGCACATGCCTTCCAGGCACAAGGTTATCGAAGTCCGGGGCGGCACTTAATCACATTCTTAGATCAAAACCACAATCAAAACAAAGCAGGAGCAAAAGGCACCGTGAAGTCATGAAAGCTTACAACCTATGAAACATCCCGTTCTTAGGTGTGTGGTGGGGGGCAGGTTCAGAGCCCGCCAGGCCATTTCCACAGCAATAAAGATAAAGGCAGCACTCAGTTTGCACAGAATATACACTTATAATGATGTGTGCATAATCCCATTTGTAGTAGGCACTGGCCATCAGGTCCTCGGGTGTGGTAAAGCAGGGTGGGGAAATGGCTCCTCCCACAGACGGCCATGCTTGACCGGCTCAATCGGTCAGTCCTTGGCGCTTTCATCCCAAGCGCAGGCCCATCCTGCTGAAGCAAGGCCGTGCTGCTCAGCGCCTTGTCATGGCCAGAGCCTCACTCAGTCCTCTGCTCTGCTCTGCTCCCCTCTCCTCCCTTCCCCTCTGCTCTCCTCTCCTATCCTCTGCTCTGCTCTCCTCTCCCCTCCCCTCCTCTCCTCTCCTCTGCTCTGCTCTCCTCTCCTCTCCTCTGCTCTGCTCTCCTCTCCTCTCCTCTCCTCTGCTCTGCTCTCCTCTCCTCTCCTCTGCTCTCCTCTGCTCTGCTCTCCTCTCCTCTCCTCTGCTCTGCTCTCCTCTCCTCTCCCCTCCTCTCCTCTGCTCTCCTCTCCTCTCCTCTGCTCTGCTCTCCTCTCCTCTCCTCCCTCTCCTCTCCTCTCCTCTGCTCTGCTCTCCTCTCCTCTCCTCTGCTCTGCTCTCCTCTCCTCTCCTCTGCTCTCCTCTGCTCTCCCCTCCTCTGCTCTCCTCTCCTCTCCTCTGCTCTCTTCTCTGGCCCCCTCTCTTTTTTCTCTTTTAATTAAGCCTTTAAAATCCCCCCATTTACAGTAATCCTTTTGCATCTAAAATTCAGGTTCAAATTTTCCTCCAACAGCTTCATCAATTTAAAAACTGTGGCAAATCCATTTTTAATAAATGATGGTCCTTGGATTCCAGCACGTTCCGTGGGTGTTTGGCAGTGTTAGGGGTTTCCTTCCTGCCCTGTTTGATGAAATCTCTAGTTATAACACTGTTAGGTCACCAAGAGTCATAGGCAGCCAAACCTCATCTGAGGCATTTATGTGGGTTTTCCCGAATACCCCTCAGCAACTTCAACCCTGAGTGTAAGTGCCAGCTGCCAGGGAATTAAGTGGGGAGCACAGGAAACAGAAGTGACTAACGGCGATTGCACAACTTTTTCTCATGGGCATTTTCCATGGCTGGGAAACAAAGGGCACAGTGGGACACAGTAAAATGTCCACAGATATCCTGAAGTGCAGAGTCTGCAGACACATGGAGAGACTTCTGGGTTGGTTCCTGGAAGGACTGAAGGTTTGAGTCATACACTTCTGTGCCTAAGACTTGCTCAGTTTTATCTGGGTAGTCGTGATTAGACACAATCGGAATTGTGCGCTAGCAAAGTTTGGTGTTTAAACATGTATAGGTACACAATCGCTTTTTACTCGTACAAATGAGGGATTCCTAATCATCTGAAAGCAAGAGTCATCACAAGAAACCTGTTGGGTCCTTAGTCTGCAAAGTTAGCATTCCACAGACGTTTGAGAGTGTGGTATGCTCATGAAAACACAGAATCTATACACTGAACGCCAATTTGTTACTCGGGTCTAGTGTGTGAGTGAGCTTCCCTACTTTGCGACTGAAAAACAAAAACAAACAAACAAAACAACAACAACAAAACCTTAGCTCATCAACTTCAAAGGAAGGAAGGCTTCTTTTGATCACCACCTCTCAACAGCACCAAAGACTGGGGACCAGATCCCCAACACCGCGGCCTTCGGAGGAAGTTCCCAACTCCAACCATGGCATTCAGAGTGGGGAAAACGTTAAGAGATAAGTATGGGCTTTATTCAACAGTGTGTCAACACTGTTACAGAGGAGGAAGCTGGGAGGGAAGTCTGACCATGGGGACGGCTGGAGACATACTAACACTCACTACCATGGCAATCAATGCCTTGTCTCTAAAGGACAGAGGGAGAAAGAGAAAAAACCACAATGCCTGTCATCTAAGCCCACACCCCAGGATCTGAAAACAACAACAGCAGAAGCTCAAAGATTGTCATTGGAAAATAGAGGCTGTACCTGGATATAACACTAACATTCCGTGACGTAGTAAACAGAGCTTTTGTTCAGGAATCTTTACGTCTGGAATTCCCTCCATTTTATTTGGGTAGAGTAAGCATAAACGCCTTCAGGGAGATTTTTGCCCCTGAGCTTTCTGTGGTAGTTGAGTTTGGTTATTAATTTTGATGTTAATGAGTGAATATAACCACCATCAGCCAGTTTCAAAGGTTGAAAACACACACACACACACACACACACACACACAATCACTGTATGTGTCTCTGTCTATTTCTCTGTCTCCCAAAACCAAAATGTTTTAGGAGGCTCGTTAGGTATCCATGATGCGTTGTTTGAGGTCAAGTCTGCACTTTGTGTTTTAGAACTAGGAACTGGATACTCACCTGCCGGGTACCGTACACTCATTTACCCACCTGCCGGGTACTATATGCCCATCTATCCACCTGCCGGGTACCATATGTTCACCCACTTCCAGTTTGCCTGGGCAGAAGATACTTCGCTCTGCCATATATTTTGTGAAGTTTCCCTGTTTCACAGTATTTGTCAAAAGGTGTAATGTCACAATAAGTGGCACATGTCTTCTCTGTCTTCTCCATGGTGTCACTAACCAGGAAACAGAGACCCCTGGAGAATCTATAAAAACCTCTCCTCCTGTGAGATATTCTCTGTGTCCACTCACCCCCTCATAGCATAACAAAGCTCTTCATGCTGGTCTAGTCCACCCTCCGGAAGACACGTAATGGCCAGATGGAAAAGCCACTGACTAAATTAAAGCACACTAATTGGGCATCGAATTTCTGCTGAAAATGCCCCCTCCCAGCATCGCTGGTGAGGTATCCTGTGGGTGCCGGATGTACGAATAAGAGGAAATTCTTTCTTTCTGTACAAATAAATCATTTGGAGTTCATTTTGCTAAGCTTTCTTATTGGTTCCTGGAAAAGATCAAATGCAGGGTGTGGGAAGTTCAACTAGTCAAACAGTCAGGCGGTTTATTAATTCAGCGAGTAAAAGCAAGAACTAACATCACTGGGCAACTAGATCATTACTAAATAAAATGCATTTCTTTGTTAAACAACTCTAAAAACTTGGTCACTAGGGAACAACACTATTTGAAAGGACTAGGAGGTGTGGTCCTGTTGGAGGAAGTGCATCACTGAGGGGCTTTGAGGTTTCAAAAAGTCCACTACAAGCCCAGAGTTGCTCTCTTCCTGTGGCCTGTGGATCCGGATATAGAACTCTCGGCTACTTTTCCAGCACCGTGTCTGTCTGCATGTGCCACGCCTCCGGCCGTGATGACGATGATTGAAACCTCTGAAACTATAAGCAAGCCCCAATTAAATGCTTTCCTTTACAAGAGTTGTCATGGTTACGATGTCTCTTCACATCCATAGAACACTAAGACGTGGAGAAGCCCCCACTTACCCCCTCATGCCTGTGCATAAACTAGGTGTGCATATGCTTAATATCAGATGTGTTATGGGAAGAACACGCACAGTGAGAAAAATGGATATGTACTAACCTAGCAATCGGAACGCAGAGCCACTCAACCCAGAGCCCTTAATGCCCAGCTGCCCCTTCTCTTAAGGAGGCCCCAAACAGCACCCTTACTCATGCGGCCCACGGTCAATGTAGACAGCTTATCCCCTTTTAGTCTGCACTATTGATTTTCTCCATATAACATGACCTTGCTACTTTTGCAAATCTGTGTGAGCCCTTGTTTTCAATCGTCTGTGGGTATTTTGTTTTAATTGATTTGGGGGGGATTTCACAGATGAATATTGATTTATGCCATTCCCAACCCTCTTCCCCTTCCAACTCCTCCCATGTACTCCCCACCAATTCTTCTCAATATGGGTCTACACCCAGTGTAGACTCTAACCACCTACTAAATGGCTGACCCTAACCACCTACTAAATGGCTGACCCTAACCACCAATAATAAATGGCTATTAATGGTGTCCTAGATAAAGGGGGGGATTGTCCTGAGAGCAGAAAAAAAGAATATTGGACAAAAACCAAGAAAATCAGAACAAACCAGAGACTTTATCGAATAAAATGCATCACATTTGTTTCCTTACTTGCAGCAAGTGTGTCAGCAATGTAAGACATCAGTAATGGAGCGAAGAACTTTTTCCTTTCGTTTCAGCTCTTCTGTGATCCTAAAATGGAGTCCATCTGAAAATTTATACAGGTAGTTTTTAAACGTCACAGCTTCGTGTCTATAATTCATCCATAAATAGTTCAAATAAAAATATATAGACAGCGCCAAAAAGAAGGAAGAAAAAGAAAACATATAATATTGCCCATACACCGGGCGTTGGTGGCGCACACCTTTAATCCCAGCACTCGGGAGGCAGAGGCAGGCGGATCTCTGTGAGTTCGAGGCCAAGCTGGTCTACAGAGTGAGGTTCCAGGCTGGCCAGGGCTACATAGCGAGTTGAAATTAGTCAGATGTGAATTATGCTACAGGCGTATGTGAAAATCAAGCGTCACAGAGCATCACTTACCGGCAGTGAGAAAGTTGGCAATATGCACCATTCATCATAGTCTTATTTACTTGTTTGCTTGTTTGTTAATGTTTTTTTTTCAAGACAGGGTTTCCCCGTGTAGTGCTGGCTGTCCTGGAACTCACGCTGCAGACCAGGCTGGCCTCGAACTCAGAGAGAAGGCGTGCACCACCACACCTGGCTTTCATCAGTTATTGTTTGGCTGGCAGAAGCACAATGCGACCCGACCCTGTTTCTGAGAGAATGCTTTGGAGTTATCAAGCGGCTGATCAGCCTGAGGAAACACTGAAGCTCCACATTGAAAATAACACGGGCAGCCGGGCAGTGGTGGCACACACCTTTAAACCCAGCACTCTTGGGAGGCAGAGGAAGTCCGATCTCTGAGTTTGATGACAGCCTGGTCAACAGTTCCAGGACAGCCAGGGCTGTTACACAAAGAAACCCTGTCTGGAAAACAAAACAAAACAAAACAAAAATAAATAAAAGCAAACAAAATAACCAAAACAAACAAACAAAACCCATTCTGCTGGGGAGGAAAGAGAAACATCCACAAAGCTGGATAACCAATGCAGCTTGACTTTGAATGCCCAGTAAAAACTTTGTAAATAATTTTGCTGTACAGAACGTTGAAGGAAGGAGAGAGAACAAACACTGGAGGTTAAAATAGAAGGTTCCTGCTGTGAGATGCAAATCCACAGGAGTTGTCTTTGAACCGGCTACCGCTGCTGGGGGGTGCTGGTGAAGAGGTGTGTGAGGACGGTGTGAGGATTTGTAAAGAGGATTGGAGGAAGGGCTTACTCAGGAAAGCATAGACATACTATGTGGCTAAACACACAGCGAATGTAAGGAAGTAAGTGCTAAGAAATTATTGGGCAGGTGGGTAAACACCATGGAGTACCCTGGGTGTGGTGGGGCACGCCCATAATCCCAGCACCTGGTGGAGGCAGGAAGACCAGAGACTCAAGGGCAGCTTTTGGCTAATGGGACTTTGACTCAAAACAAAAACAGGAGAATAAACAAAAGAGAGAATGAAAAAGCACACTAGGGGAAGTTTAGATGCTATTCTAGGTGAACATGAATCATCCCGGGGTGATTTGAGAGCCTGACAAAAATCTACCCTAGGAAGAGAAAGTGACCTTCGCTGATGCCAGCCAGCAAGGTGGATGGGAGAAGCCCTCCAGGTACACATCTCAGCGACTAGCAAGGTATTTTCAAGCATCTTTGCATGGCTGAACTGACAAAATGTGGAAGCCCCTGAGACCTGGCAAAGAAAGGATAATCTGAATAGATAGCAAATGTTAAGCTTGCCATCTCCCTAAAGGTGTCTGCCAATTCCTGATGGCCTAGCACAGGCCTATAGGCCACACCCAGCTTGACAGTTCGATTGTGCAAATAAAGTTTTATTGGGACAAAACCACACACACCCGCACTTATATGTTGTTTGGCTGTGTTCATGGCTACCATGACAGATGTGAATAGTATTCACAGGGGCCACACAGCCTAAAATATAGTCTTTCCAGTCTGATCTTTAGGAAATAATGTACTGATACCTGGACTTGAGGTCTAGTTGGCTAAGTTGGGAGAATTTGGGAGATAAAGCCGGAGCCCTGAATAGAGTTGGGTGACCTATGAAAGACCCTGTATGAGTTGGGACCCTGAAAGATAACCCCTCAGTCCATGAATTGGGATGCTTTCTCTGAAGGAGACTGAGGGGTTCTCTCTTGATGGCGTCTTGGATGTTGTGAGAGCAAGAGAGTTTCCACTGAGTACTCATTACTACACACAGGCTAATCTTTCACAGATAAAAACTCCTATCTGTGTGGTAAAAAAAAAAATCTCCCCACCTAAAATTCAGTTTGTTCAAGTGAGCCACTTAATGGTAAGTTTAGAGCCTCTAATGAAGATCACCTTGGGTTCCCACAGACTGGAGTTTTACAAATTTGAGTTGAAAAGCACAAAAACAGATGAGAAACTGAGTTACAAAAAACAAAACTAACACCAGTGTTGATGGCTCAAGCCTTAAATCAAATCCCAGCACTCGGGAGGCAGAGGCAGGCGGATCTCTGTGAGTTCGAGGCCAGCCTTGTCTACAGAGTGAGTTACAGGACAGGCTCCAAAGCTACACAGAGAAATTCTGTTTCGAAAAACAAACAAAACAACAAAAAGAGAGCACTTGCTACTCTTGCAGAGGACCAGAGTTTGGTTTCCAGCACCCTCGTGTAGCTCTCAACAGCCTACAACTTTAGTTCTAGGGAATCTATTGGCTCTGGTTCCCAAAGGCACTGCACTCATATGCACAAACCACATAAAGATTCACACACATGCACATAATTGAAAATAATAAAAATAATCTTGTAAAAAGAATAAGCTGTTCAATGCTTGCTATACAAGCATGAAGACACAAGTTCAGATCTCCAACACCCACCGAAAAAAAAAAACAGACATAAAACACCTGTCAAATCTCACAGACATTGAAACTATTAGGTGCCAAGTGTTGACTTCGTTTAAGAAATAAAGAAGGCACCAGCCTGGGCATTACAGCTGACAGCGTAATCCCAGCTCTTGGGAAGCGGAGGCAGGCAGTTCACTGTGAGTTTGAGGACAATGTGGGTTACAGATGAAGTGAGATCTGACTCAAAAAACAGAATAAAACAAAACCAAACAATATCAAACAGGGGGAAATAAGTCACCAAAAGTGGTTCATTGTGTTTAATAAAACCAAATACCATGCCTAAAATTCTAAAAACTTTTAAGCATTTAATTGGTGTTATAAAACCAATCAAAGTAACCCAGATAATGGAAGAGACCAACAGCAAATTGGAAAGCAGATGTGAAGAAGTCATATAAAAGTCCAGCAGAAAGAAGGAAGTAAAAAAATACAAGAGTGAGGAGATATAAAAGAGTAAAAATTTAGCTGGGCGGTGGTGGTGGTGGTGGTGGTGGCGCACGCCTTTAATCCTAGCACTTGGGAGGCAGAGACAGGAGGATCTCTGTGAGTTCAAGGCCAGCCTGATCTACAGAGTCAGTTCCAGGACATCCAAGACTGTTTCACAGAGAAATCCTGTCTCAAAAAAAAGGGGGGGAGAGGGGACCTGATACTCATTTAATCAAATTACAGGAGGAAAGGCAATTGCAATAATGACTAAAAAAAATCTTATAAAACACAGTAATCTTCAGAATAAAAACAACTTCCATAGACCTGCTATGAATAAATTGCCATGTACAGCAGAGAGAAAAATGTTTGACATCCATAAGAAAAAGACAAATAGAATCATGTCTAAATTTTCACCAATCTTGATGCTATTAGAAGCTTGTAGAACGACATTTTTAAAGGTCCGTGGAGGAACACACACACACACACACACACACACACACACACACACACACACTTGAAGATGAGAGGTCTGGAGCCCTGTCTCAGTGGTTGAGAATACTTATTCTTTCCGAGGGTCTGGGTTCATTCCCCCCCCCCCACATGGCAGCTCATAACTACCTGTAAATCCAGTTGTGTGGGGGGGTGGGGGGTATCCAGTGCCTTCTTCTGACCTCTAAGAACACTAGGCATGCATGCAGGGTACATACACACATGCAGGCAAGCAAGACACTTGTCATGGTGACGTGAATGAGAATGAGTCTCATAGGCTCACACAAGTGAGTGTTTTGTTCCCAGTTGTGGAACTGTTTGGGAAGGGCTGGGAGGCCCAGCATTGTTGGAGGATGGATGTGTGTCACTGGGAGTGGACTTCGAGGTTTCAAAAGCCTGAGCTTCACTGTCCTCTCTCTCTCTCTCTCTCTCTCTCTCTCTCTCTCTCTCCCATCTCCCCTTCCCCCTTCCCCCCTCCCCTCCTCTCTCTCTCTCTCTCTCTCTCTCTCTCTCTCTCTCTCTCTCTCTCTCTCTCTCTCTCTCTCTCTCTCCCCTCTCAGGTATAATCTCTCAGCTGCTTTTCCAGCACACTGACTGCCTGCTTACCGCCTTGCCCCTGCCGTGAGGCTCATGGATTCTCCTTCCGAAACTGTGACCAAGTTCCCACTAAAATGCTTTCTTCTGCAAGTTGCTTTGGTCATGGTGTTTTGTCATGGCAATAGAAAAGAAACTAAGACACTCACAAAATGCAATAAAGAAATAAATTTTGATAAAAGAAAAGGGCGAAAGCCAGCCATGGTGCATAACTTTAGTGCTAGCACTTGGGAAGCAGGGGCAGGCTGATTCCTGTGAATTTGAGGCCAGCCTGGTCTACACAGTGAGTCCCAGGCCAGTCAGAGCCACACAGTGAAAGCCCTGTCTCCAAAGAATAAAAGGAAATACCAAGCAAAATAGATTCCAAGGTAAAAGTTATTTACTGGAATCAGGGCTTACTACATAATAACAAAATGTTGGATTCAGGAGATTTAATGCTTTCTGTGTTGCTGCTGCTGCTGCTGTAGTAAGGCAGATCAAACCCATGGGCTTCGTGCAGGATAGTTTAACTCTCTCCCCAAGCTACCTTCACAACCGCAGATAGACCTCATCAACAACAGTTTCAGAATTCCTAAGTACAGTCAACACACTCTCCAGCAGATGGGAGCTGCAGGGCGGTGCTCCAGGAACTGCAGGGCGGTGCTCCAGGAACTGCAGGGCGGTGCTCCAGCAACTGCAGGGTGGTGCTCCAGCAACTGCAGGGCGGTGCTCCAGGAACTGCAGGGCGGTGCTCCAGGAACTGCAGGGCGGTGCTCCAGGAGATGCAGGGCGGTGCTCCAGGAGATGCAGGGCGGTGCTCCAGGAGATGCAGGGCGGTGCTCCAGGAGATGCAGGGCGGTGCTCCAGGAACTGCAGGGCGGTGCTCCAGAAGATGCAGGGCAGTGCTCCAGGAGATGCAGGGCGGTGCTCCAGGAACTGCAGGGCGGTGCTCCAGGAGATGCAGGGCGGTGCTCCAGGAGATGCAGGGCGGTGCTCCAGGAGATGCAGGGCGGTGCTCCAGGAGATGCAGGGCAGTGCTCCAGGAGATGCAGGGCGGTGCTCCAGGAACTGCAGGGCGGTGCTCCAGGAGATGCAGGGCGGTGCTCCAGGAGATGCAGGGCGGTGCTCCAGAAGATGCAGGGCA